>NW_024870772.1:25625000-26225000 GCF_019054845.1 Dipodomys spectabilis | reverse complement strand
AAGTCCTGACTCCACTGGCCTTGGTTGGGTTCTGGGCACTGGATGTTTTTCAGAGTTCCTCAGCAAGCATGAGGACAGACTGCACTGTCCTCTAGTGTGTTCTGTCCCCTTCATGGTGAGTCCACTCTGCTTTTACAGTTCATTGTTAAAATAAGGCCATGTTCTCTGAGAACTAAAATAGAATAGACCATTTGAGTGTAGCATGTGGTTTGTGGAGCTCAGCAGGTAAGGAGCTTTCAAGTTAGCTGTGCTGTGATCGCATAGTTTTGGGGACCCAGGAAAGTGTTCTAATCCCTGTCAGTTGTAGCTGTATGCAGCCTGAGCATATGTCAAAGCTCTACCCCAGAGAGAGGCCTGGGCAGTGATAATATAAACTGAGCATTTGAACAGGTATAAGTAAGACACATTGGGGTAAAAACTGGAAGAAGATTCTCCCCCTACCCCAACCGGAAATGTGCATATCAGAAATTCCTTTTTAGGTCTGTGGGTGTAGGTTAGTTATAGTGTCTGCCTAGCTTGAAAAAGACCCTGGTTTTTGATCCCCAGCACCTCAGAAATAAAAAATAAAAAAAAACAAACAAAGGCATTTCTTCATAAGAGGTTTAATTATGGGACGTTTTAAACATACTCAGAAGCATACAGGATTAAATAATGAACTCTTTCATACTCACTGTCCAGCTTCAGCAGTGATCCATGCATGGCCTGCCCCATTGGACTTTCTTCTACCTCTCTTCCTCTCAAACTCTTAAAATAAATCCTGACATCAATCCGATGCTTTGTGGGGAGTGGGGGGATGGGAGGCGGTGTTTGTGGATCTGTGGGTCCATAAGTCCGTGGATCCAGGGGCTTGAACTAGGAGCCTGGATGCTGTACCTGAGTTTTTTTGGCCAAGACTAGCAATTCTCCTACTTGGGTCACAACTCTACTTTAGCTTTTTGGTAGTTAATTAGAGATAAGAGTTTCATAGGCTGTTCTGGGTGTCTTTGAACTGTGTGATCCTCATCTCATCCTCCTGAGGAGCTAGGATTACAGATGTGAGCCTGGCATTATTGGATGTTTTTTTTAACTTTCCAAGGATCAAGGTCACCTTCCTTACCACTGATGGTAACAAAAACCTTAATGGTAACAAAAGTAATTCAGAGACAATCAAGCCGTTACATAGGAAGCACTTTTTTGGTCTTTACTATAGACCATCAGTCTGAGTTGCCTGAAAGGGGTAGCCATATTCCGGGCAGGGGAAGGGTGCTTATGTGATAAGATCAACTCTTCTGTGGGGCAAGTGTGAGCTTCCATCACCATCATGTGGTAGGAATACAGTATTTTCTAGACTCTGTTTCTGGTTGGAAAAGCCATCCTCCCTTCCCTGCATTTCTCAAGGCAGACAGATACATGTGCAAACAGGTGAACTCAGCCAACTCTCTGGCTAAGCTGCCTGATGGCAGGCATCCTGACTACATGCAGTTAAGTTCTGGGTTTCAAGCCGCTCATTTGTGCCTGTCTAACTGTACGGGAGAGAAGTTTGGTGATTCTCCTTCACCTTCACCCCCTTAAAATTACTTCCTACATAGAAGCAAGGTTTTATAGGAACTGGTTCATACCTATAATCCTAGATACTCAGGGGCCTCCATTTCTAAAAGTAATGAGGAAAAAGGTGACTTGGATATGTGACTCAAGTGGTAGAACCCCAATCCAGCCAAGAAGCTGAGTGAGTACAAGTTTGGTTACCAAATGAAAAAGGCTTTCTGAATATTGGTTTTCTGTCTATCTTTCTTCTTTGATGTGCTTCCTGGGTAAATTGCCCTATACCTACAGGCAGTACAGAGAGAAATTTGGTTTTATTCTGCTTGTAGACTCCTCAGCAGTAGCTCTGAAATGAGGCAAGCTTGAGTTCAGGGCTAGCCTGCCCAATATCATGAGCCTGTTTCTCATGAAAGAGAAAAGAGATGAGGGATGGGAGGGGAGAGAATAAGGATAGAGGAGTTCAGTCTTTTGGTATTGTTTTGTTTTTCAGACAGATTAGAAATACTTAAAGAAGCTTCATCCTGTTCACTCACACCTGTAATCCTAGCTACTCTGGAGGCTGAGATATGAGGATCAAGACCCAAATTCCAGGCAGGGAAGTTCATGAGACTATTATTTCCTGTTAACCACCCCCAAACTGGAAGTGGAGCTATGACTCAAAGTGGTAGAATACAAAGGAGCTCAGACACAGTACCCAGGCCATGAGTTCAAGCCCCACAATTGACCCCCTCCCCCCAAAAAAAAGTAAAATCAGGAATACTAAATAACTTAGCATGTACATACAATTCATGCTAAAAAAAATACAAAAAAAAAAAAACCACTTTTCATGTTTCTCAGGACTATAGCAGTGGAGGTTAGGAATGCCTACTCCATGCCAGGCACTGCCTTCAGTGCTAAAGATGTAAGAGGTCTGCAGGTGAAATGGAGGCCTAGGGATTAAGTAAGGGACAACTCTCCTAGAGGCTGCTGGTCCAGGATTCAGGCTCAGGTCATCTGGCACCCTTACTTAGCCTCAGCGGGGGGAGAGAGGGTTGAGGAAAACTAGGAAAATTAATTGGAGGGACCCAGAAGGAGAGTACCAGTACCTCTGTTCTAGGTGAAGAATCTAAAATATTCTACTTAGCCTCACTGCTCCTCTACATGTGAGATCTGCCCGGGGAGACTTCTGCCTTCCCCACTAAAACCCAGATGGCCCCATCTGGGACCATCCTGTCCCCTTGGAGCCCCTGAATCTTATGCAGCACTTACATCAGCCTCATGGCGTAGTTTGAACTGCTTTCTGTGTCAAAGCCCAGTTTGGTTTACCTTGCCTCTAGGACAGGAAGTTCCTTTGAGTGAGAGCGGCACAGAGTTCTGGTAGACAAACAAAACAAGTGAAGTCTTTAACAGTGTTAAATAAGCCTTTGCAGTAATATTGCAGACTTAGCCAAGCACCCACACTTTACAAGTGCCATGGGCAGGATCCTCTAATCTAGACCAGCAGAAACTGCCTGCATTTATTTCCATAAGAAGCATTTTATTTTATTTTTCCAGTGTTTGAGTTTGAACTCAGGGCCCTATGTTTGCTTGGGTAGTGCTCTACCACTTGAGCCATGCTTTTTGCTGGCCATTTTGAAGATGGGAGTTTTGTGGCTTTCCTGCCCGGTCTGACTTGGAGCCACTATCCGTCTGGATCTCAGCCTCCTGAGCAGCTGGAGCCACTAGCACTTGGCTTTCAAAAGTCTTTTTTTTTGGTCGATCGTGGGGCCTGAACTCTGGGCCTGGGCGCTGTCCCTCAGCTCTCATCTCAAGGCCGTCACCCTACCACTTGAGCCACAGCACCACTTCTGGCTTTTTCTGCTTATGTGGTGCTGAGGAATCGAACCCAGGGCCTCTTGCATATAAGGCAAGCGCTCTACCACTGAGCCATCTTCCCAGCCCTAAAGAGTATTTTTTAAAAGTGAAGTTCACTTTCTAATTGAATACTAAGTACCAATACCTGAGGGAATATCAGTTTTCTCAACAAGTCTCCTCAAATCCAATTTATAATTGAATTCAAGAAAAATTGACCCATTAAGAGTCAAACAAGATAGTTTAAAATTCCCTTCTTCAAGAAGATTGCTTTAAAGAGTAGGATGAGAACCTTGAAGAGAACCTTAATCAAAGGGAAAGCATCTAACAGTTTCATTATTAGTAGCAAAATGAATCCTCTTTGTAAGAGGTGGTGTTCCTAATGACCCTTACGCCTCCTTCAGCATCTCCTGTTTTTCAGACAGTAGGGAGCTATTATTCTTGACCTGGGAAGTATCTAGTACAGTTGTCTCTGACCATTCTCTGGGGTTGGTTCCAGGACCCTGTGGACACTCAGATCTTATGTAAAGTATTTACATATAATCTACGTACATTTCCTGTATACTTTAAGTTATCTCCTAGACTTACAGTTAATGCAGTGTAAATACTTTGTGAATAACTTAGTACTGAAGTGTTTAGGGAATGACAAGAAAGTCTGTACATATGCAATACAAATGCAATTGTATTGAATATTTTTTATCTGGTTGGTTGAGTCTGCAGCTGCAGAACCTATGGAGGAAGGAGCCAGCCAGAATCAGATTTGGGGTCGTGAGAAACACTTAAGCAGCCCTTCAGAGAACATAATTTTCTGTGCTTGGGAAGGTTGATGTAACCAGGCGCCATGCCTTACTTCATCACACCAGCTGTCATCCATGTGCCAAACATTTTGTGAAGGCCTCCTCTCATGATTAGTCACCTCCTGTAACCACTGTGAGCTTCTTAGAAATCTGGGAGGGGAAGCATTTATAATGTAGATGAATTTGATGTCAGTTTTGCACAATATTCCTCTCTGGGACCTGGTGTGTATTTTGCCCATAAGTAATTGGGAACCATAATTGTTCTTAGATCTGAGTCTAGCTACAAGGTCACAAACTCTGTTGGGCATTCTCCTTTGTCTTGATGGTTCTTATCTGTAGGATCCTAGACTTGCTGGAGGGAAGCCAGGCAGACAGCTGTGACTGGTAAATACAGCTGTTCAAGTGTTCTGTGGAGCTTTGTCACTGAATTTTCTTACTCATTTCTGTGACCTTGACCATCTAGTCCTTTACACTGGCTTAGAAGAGTAGCTGCCTGCCAGGCTCTGGTAATCATAGCTATTCAGGAGGAAGAGATCTGAGGATTGCTGTTCAAAACCAACCCAGGCAGGAAAGTCCAGAAGACACTTCTCTCCAATTAACCAGCAGAAAACCAGAATTGGAGCTGCGGCTCAAGTGGTAGAGTGCTCATCTTGAGCTGAAGAGCTCAGGGACAGTGCCCATGCCCAGAGTTCAAGCCCCATGACCGACCAAAGGAAAAAAAAAAAGAGGAAAAATAGCTGCCTTTCTCTGTAGGTCATAGAGGAGCTGCATTAGACACCTTAGCATATGCAGCAGGGTACTGTTTCCTGGGCTTTGGATGGATGTGAAATGTTCAGAAATTTCAAGTCAAACTTTTCTGGCCATTTGTGTTTGTGTGTGTATATAATTTTTTTTTCTGTTTATGTGGTGCTGAGGAATTGAACCCAGGGCGTCATGCATACAAGGCAAGCACTCTACCACTGAGCCACCTTCCCAGCCCCCTTTGTGTGTATATGTCTATGTATGTGCACGTGTGTGTGTGTGTGTGTGTGTGTGTGTGTGTGTGTGTTTACTGGGGATTGAATTTAGAGCTTCACACTCTTGCTTAGCTTTTCCACTTAAGGCTAGCATTGTACCACTTGAGCCACACCTCCACTTCTGACTTTTTTGCTGGCTAATTGGAGATGAGTCTTTTCAGAGTTGTCTGCTGATTTTTGGCCATTTTGAAAGTAATGGGTTCTGGGAAGGTGGCTCAGTGGTAGAGTGCTTGCCTTGTATGCATGACGTCCTGGGTTCAATTCCTCAGTACCACATAAACAGAAAAGGCTGGAAGTGGTGCTGTAGCTCAAGTGGTAGAGTAGCCTTAAGCACAGAGAGGCTCAGGGACAAGAAAGAAAGAGAGAAAGAAAGAAAGAAAGAAAGAAAGAAAAGGAAGGAAGGAAGGAAAAAGAGACAGAGTTAGGGAAAGGAGGGGGGAAGGAAAGAAAGAGAAAGAAAGAAAGGGAGGGGGAGGGAAAGGAAAGAAAGGATAAAGGGGAGGGAGGGAAGGAGGAAGAGAGGGAAAGGAAAGAAAGTAATGAGTCATACAAAAGGAGAAACTGCTTTTTGAAAAATGCTAGTTATAGAAAATCAAATCAATTTTTGACAATTACCTACAAATATGTAAAAGTCAAATACTAGAAATGCCAAACTTGGCCTGGCACTGGTGGCTCACACCTGTAATCCTCAGGAGGCTGAAATCTAAGGATCACAGTTCAAAGCCAGTTTAGGCAGAAAAGTCCCTGTGAGACTCTTATTTTCAATTAACTAAAAAACTGGAAGTTGCACTGTAGCTCAAGTGGTGGAGTGCTAGCCTTAAGCACAAAAAGGTTCAGGGACAGCATCCAGGCTCTGAGTTCCAGCCCACAACCAACACTCACTCACACACACACACACACACACACACACACACACACACACACACACACACACACACACACACACACACACACACACACACACACACACACACACACACACACACACACACACACACACACACACACACACACACACACACACACACACACGTGCATGCACGCACGCGAGAAACAACTTCTTGGCTTCTCTTTTTTTGTTGGTGGGAGGTATTACTGTAAGTTTGAATTGTTTGATACGCAAGTAATAATTTGAGCCACACCCCAGCTCTTTTGCTTTTTTTTTTTTTTTTTTTGTCGGTCGTGGGGCTTGAACTCTGGGCCTGCGCACTGTCCCTCAGCTCTTCAGCTCAAGGCGATTGCTCTACCACTTGAGCTACAGCACCACTTCCGGTTTTCTGGTGGTTTATTGGAGATAGGAGTCTCACGGTCTTTCCTGCCCGGGCTGGCTTTGAACCGCGATCCTCAGATCTCAGCCTCCTGAGTAGCTAGGATTACAGGCGTGAGCCACCAGCACCCGGCTCTTTTGCTTTTTTTAATTCATTCATTTATTTTATCGATTGTGGGGCTTGAACTCAGGACCTGGGCACTGTCCCTGAGATCTTTCTTTCACTCAAGGCTAGCACTCTACCACTTGAGCCACAGCGCCAATTCCAGCTTTTTCTGCTTATGTGGTGCTGAGGAATCGAACCCAGGGCCTCATGCATGCAAGGCAAGCACTCTACCACTGAGCCACCTTCCCAGCCCCACATACATATTTTTTTGTGGGGGTTCTAGGGTTTGAACTCAGGGCCTTGCTCTTACTCAGCTTTCTACTACTTAAGCCATATGCTTCCAGTTCTGCATTTTGTTGGTTAATTGGAGATGGAATCCTGACAACTTTTCTACCCAACTGGCTTCAAAACCTCAATTCTCCATGTCTCAATTTCCTAATATTATAGGCATGAGCCACTGGTGTCTGGCACATTTAATAATTTTTCAAATAGGGGTTTTTTGCTCTGGTAGGTCTGGACCTCACTCTTCCTATGTATACTTCTAGCATAGCTGGGATGACAGGCATATACCACCACACCTAGCTTTATATTGGTTGAGATGGGTTCTTGTGGTCTTTTTGTCACAGTTGTCTCAAACTAACATCTTCCCCATCTCTGCCTCCTGTGGAGTACAGGCATAACCTACTGTGCCCAGTTTGCTTTTCTTTCTTAAGACAAAAGATAAGTAAATTCGAATTTTTGGTGAGTTACTATGTATGTGCTGGTAATTTTTTGGGGGGGAGGGGTCAGTTGTGGGGATTGAACTCTGGCGCTGTCCCTGAGCTCTTCAGCTCAAGGCGAGTGCTTTAGCACTTTTGAATCACAGTGCCACTTCCGGTTTTCTGGTGCTTAATTGGAAATAAGAGTTTCATGGACATTCTGCCAGGGCTGGCTTTGAACCATGATCCTCAGATCTCAGCCTCTTGAGTAGCTAGGATTACAGGTGGGAGCCACGGGCACCTGGCTTGTGCTGGTAATTCTTAATGATTGGCTCTTTATTCCATGTCAGAAATGAGCCCACCTAGTGAGCCTGATGTCCACTGCCTGCTGGATTGGTGGTTCTTCAGTGGCTGAGGTGCAGGTCATCTTTTGGACAGGATCTTGAAGGCAGCAACAAAACAGCCATCCCCAGCCTGCATGGGAGGCAGCTTTAGTCTTGGCATCCTCCAGATACTGTCCCTTATATGGGCTTATATTGTTCTGATGGACTTTGACTGCCAGCAGGTGGTGTCAGAATCCTTCAGCCAAACAATTTTGGGGGTTAGAAGACAAGAAAGGGGTTCTGCTGGCTTATTCTTGACAAGTGCAGCCTCATCCATTCAGCAGCAATCCATCTTCAGTTTCCCCAGTGTATGGGGAGGATGGCTCCAGACCCCCTCCCTATAGGTGCTAAAATGTATTCCATGGCAGAGCTTCTGTCTACCACACCCTCCCTCCTGTATGCTTTAGATTGTCTTATGTAATCTACAATACCTAAAAGTTAATTCAGTTTAAATACTTTGTATATCACTGTGTGGTATAGGGAATGACTAAAAACTATCTGCATATTGGCAGATACGGTATATGTGTGTACATGTATATACATATATGTATGCAATACACATGCAAGTGTGTATGCAAATGCATGCTGTGTGTATGTGTGTGTGTGTGTGTGTGTGTTGCCATACTAGAGTTTGAACCTGGGGCCTTATACTAGAGCCCACATTCCCAACCTTTCTGCTTTATTTTTCAGGTAGGGTTTCTCTTTTGCACAAACAAAAAGGACTTCAGTCTTCCTACCTCCTCCCAAGTAGCTGGGATGGCATGCTCAGCTTGTCTTTTGTTTTTTCATCAGTTATGGGGCTTTAACTCAGGGCCTGGGTGCTGTCCCTGAGCTTTTGTGCTCAAGGCTGGTGCTCTAGTTTTATCATTTTGAGCTCCACTTTCAGGTGGTTAATTGAAGAGTCTCAGGGACTTTTCTGACCAGACTGGCTTTGAATCGTGATCCTCAGATCTCATCTTCCTGAGTAGCTAGGTTTACAGGTGTGAGCTACCCGGCTGGCCTCAAGCAATATCCACTTTCATACAGCTGGAATTGTAGGCAAATGCCACAATAACCAGTACTCATTTTTTAATTCTTTTAAAAAATCAGTTCTGTTAAAGTTTTAGATGCAGAACCCAAGAATACAGAGGGCCAAGAGCTGTTCATTTTTACTAAGAATGCCATATATTCAAAACTCAAAAGGAATTCCTTGTTAGTCACTGAGTTTGCACTCATTTCAGTGAGTGGCCTGGGCTGCCCTCTTGGAGTTTACAGCTGGAGCTTATCAACCAGGCAACAGATACTTTGTCATTACCTTTTTCCAAAGCCAGCCTGTCATAAAACAGCCACGATCTGAGAATAGTTTAGCTCATCCCAGCTGGTAAAAGTATGTTAGGTTATTTGTGCTTTTCTTTTCTTTTCCTTTCTGTTCTTTTCTGGTCAGTCGTGGGTCTTGAACTCTGGGTCTGGTCACTGTCCCTCAGCTCTTCAGCCCAAGGCCAGCGCTCTACCACTTGAGCCACAGTGCCACTATTTGTGCATTTCTGAGAAAGGAATTTTCATTTGCTGAATGTGTAAACCTAACCCACTCAACAAACATACTTTTTTTTTTTTTTGAAGCACATGATTGGGGGTAGGGGAAAAAAAGCACATGCTTCCTTCTTTCCTCAATCCTGCAATGTTTGCTTATTTTTGTTCCTCAAATTGGACTTTCAGATTGATGGCAGCCATGCTGTCTGCAGAAACAGATTTTTCCAGTCCAGTCAAGTAAGCCATTCAGGTGCAGATCAGAGGCACATGCAGGGAGGAGCTCTGCAGCCACACACGACGTGACCTGGCCACACACTACTAGACAGTGCTGTGGTGAGACTTCCTTGTGGGTAGTTTGTTACACTCACTGTCAGGCATAAACTTTCCATCCGGAATACTTCCTTCCCAGCACGTCCTTCAGACTGTGCTTTTCTCAGATGCTGGCATTCAGCAAAACCAAACCCAGGTGGCCATGAAGGCTGGCCTTGGGAGAGTATGTATAACCCACCTGGAGGTGTTGTTTTTTCCCTATGCCATGGGGGTGGGGTGGGGTGTGTGTGTATATGTAAGTAAGTAAGTGCTGGACTTGGTTCACATATATTGTCTGTCCGGAAAAGAGCTGGCTATCCTGCTAAATGTCTGCTTGTTTCTCCCTTCCGTGGGAGAACAAGAAGGAAAGCCACTGGATTTGGGAGTGTCCTTCCTTCCCATTCAGGGGAGGACCTGGGACAGCCTGTGTTCCTCCCTTTCCCTGACCTACTGTTGCCCTTGGTTTGGTTCTCTTTCTATTGCCTTTGGCTTGCCTCTCTCTCTCTCTCTCTCTCTCTCTCTCTTTTGTGTGTCTCTGTGTGTCTCTATTTCTGTGTCTCTTTCTCCCCTCCCAGCCGCCTTTCCTCTCCTATTTCCTTCTTTTTTTTTTTTTTTTTAAAACCAGTCCTGGGGCTTGAACTCAGGGCCTAGGCACTGTCCTTGAGCTTTTTTTTTTTTTTGCTCAAGGCTAGCATTCTACCATTTGAAACACAGCACTATTTCTAGCTTTTTCTGTTATTTAGTACTGAGGAATCTAACCCAGAGTTTATGCATGCTAAGCAAGCACTCTACTACAAAGCCACCTTCCAGCCCCTTTCTCTCCTATTTCTTTCTTCCTTTCTTTCTATCTTTTCCCTTCCCTACCTCCCTCCCCTCCTCATCCCCTCCTTCCTCTTCCTTTTCCTTCTCCCCTCTCCCATTTTCTTCCTTCTCTTTCTTTTTCTTCCTCTCCTTCCCTCTCTTCTCCCCTCTCTTCCTCTCTCCTCCCCTCCCCTCCCCTCCCCTCCCCTTCTCTCCTCTCCCCTTTTATCCTTTCCCTTCTTTCCTCTTTCCTTTCTTTCCTCAAACTCTCATTCTTCCTGCCTCAGTCTCCTGAGTGCTGAGGTTACAAGCTTGCACTAACAGAACAGCTCTGTTCTGTTTTTTTTTTTTTTTTTTTTTTTTCCAGACTAATTTTCCACTATCTAGTTTTCCTGGATTACTTGTTTTTTGTTTTTTGGGTGTTTTGGGTTTTGTTGTTGTTGTTGTTTTGTCTGTCATGGGGCTTGAACTCTGGGCCTCAGCACTGTCCCTCAGCTCTTCAGCTCAAAGCTAGTGCTCTGCCACTTGAGTCATACCACCACTTCTGGTTTTCTGAGTGGTTTACTGGAGATTAGAGTCTATGGCCTTTCCTGCCTGGCTGGCTTTGACCTGCGATCCTCAGATCTCAGCCTCCTGAGTAGCTAGGATTACAGGTGTGAGCCACCGACGCCTGGCTGATTACTTGGTATTTGAATCCCACTTTCAAATTTCATTTTAAATAATCTGTCCAGATTTGATGGGAGGACAAGACAGAGTATCTCAGAGAACAGATAAAGAGACCATAGCAATAAAATGGGTTCTATCAAGGTCTTGTTCCAGTGCAGCCTGCTTGACACAGCCTCCAAGTGAGCCTGTCCTTACCTTTCCTGCCTGTCTGGGATCTTGTCTGTACAAACCAGATTCTTTCCATGGTCTTTGGAATGAATAAACAACAATTTTTACTTTTATTAGATATGATAATATTTCTTCAAGCACATTAGTCCAAGAAATAAGAATGATTTTAGGGCATTGAGCCAGGACAACGGTTCAAATATGAGATCAAGAGGAATATTAACATTATTCCATAACTGGGTGCTATTGATCACATTAGTGCTTTCAGTGTCAAAACACACTAGTATTTAGAATGGAGCTTTGTCCTCAGTGCCCAGAGCCAGACCCTATCCTGTTTGGTTATTGAGTAACAGTTTTGAGTGCATGAAATAATTGTAACTAACACCATGAAGTCATCAGTTGGAAAAGGCCACTTTACCTTAACCAGTTGTTTCAGAATAGAAATGTATATGGTTCTCCTCCCCTCACTACACACTATCCATGTTATCTTTGGACATTTGGATGAATTGCTATGGTACTTTAACTCACTTTCCCATCTTTGAAACATGCCTGGTAATGCTCACTTTTAGGGTGCTAGTGGGTGGTCAGGGATCCTGATAGGAAGACGCATTAAGTCATGTCACCTGGCCCTTTATCCTCACAATCCTTCAAGTCAGTCTTTTATGCATTACTCCCAACTGTGAACAACCTTTGTCCTGCAGTATATGATGGGTTGGAAAGGGAAAGTTGAAGAGGCAAAGCTGATTTTTTTTTTTAATGCTTCACTTGATCCTGTATCTTCCTGTGTTTTCAGTCTGCCTGCTGTGACTATTCAGCATCTCTTACTCTTTGTCTGCAGGGACTGGTGCTCAAGGGAGATCCACTACCCAGACCCTCTATACACAGCCCGCCAGGGAACCTCCTCTCCAGCTTCCTCCATCCTCAGCATGTCCTTTTGGCTTGTGTGTCCTCCTCTCTGAGGCTGGTTGAACACTGTGCTTGCATCTCATGTCTCTACCCTAAAAGGTGTTGACACCTTCTTTCTCTTCCCTCCTCCCTCCTCTTCACCCCTCCCCCTTTTTCCACCCTCCCTTCCCTTTCTTCCCTTTTTTCTTCCCTCTCATTTTTCTCTCTTCTTTTTTGTGCCAGTACTAGGGCTTGAACTCGGGTCCTGAGCTCTGTTTCTTAGCATTTTTTTTTTTCACTCAAGGCTGTCATTCTACCATTTGAACTACACCTCCACTTCTAGCCTTTAGGTGATTAATAGGGAATAAGGGCTCATGGGTCATTCCTGTCCAGTCTAGCTTCAAATTGTGATCCTCAGATCTTAGCCTCTGTGGCATGAGCCACTGTCACCTGTCTTGGTATTTGTTCTTGTTCTTCTTTTTTTTAAATGCCAGTTCTGGGGCTTAAACTCAAGGTCTGGGTTTGGAAGAAACCCTAGAGCAGATATGTAGTAGTGTCTTGCAAATTCAAAAAAAAAAAGTATATACAATAGGATTTTTTTGGGGGGGGATCCTGTCGTGGGCCTGAACTCTGGGCCTGGGCGCTGTCCCTCAGCTCTTCAGCTCAAGGCTAGCGCTCTACCACTTGAGCCACAGTGCCACTTCTGGCTTTTTTCTTTTTGCTTATGGGGTGCTAAGGAATCGAACCCAGGGCCTCATGCATGCAAGGCAAGCGCTCTACCACTGAGCCACCTTCCCAGCCCTACAATAGGATTTTGCAAGTTGCTTTTATCTCTCCTGGTTTTGTAATGTAGCCATGTTGATAGATGAGGGTCTAAAATTCTGTTGTGCTGGCTAATCATGCCATTGCTCATCTGCTTATCTTACATTATCCTTGTTGATGGACGTTTAGAAAATTTCCATTTCACACAGAATACAGAGTGTTCTTCTGCCTGTCTCTTGCTCATGGGAGGAGATTTACTGGAGGATAGACATAGACTTTTCCCTCCTCTCCTGGTCTTCATTCTTTACTTCCTCCTCTTCCTCCTTTACTTCCTCCTCCTTTTCTTCCTTTTCCTCTTTTTCTGCCATCATCATGCAGAGAGGTGCCCCACCACATCATGGAGGAGACCCCAAAGGCCTGTTCTAAAGCAGCAAGAGCCAGGCAATGAGGGCTGGCTGGAGCTGCAGTCACCATCCCAAAGACCCAGTGAAAGTCCCAGGAGGGCTATGTGTGCCTGTACTTCAAAAGCCACCTCAGCTGGCTGTGCTGGCTGCGAGTGCTTATTGAGGTACTGTCTATTGTGTTGCACCGGCCTGCTCACACAGCATACCCTCTCCCCTCCCAACTCACTATACAGATCAACTGCAGTAAGCCTTCATTTATACATTTACTTACTTAGTTTTGTGCTGGGATGGAACCCAAGGAGGGGCTCTACCACTTTGCCACACCCCAGTAGAGGAAAGATTTAGGACCCTCTAGTGACTCCCTGTCTCACTCCTGGAAAGCTTCAAACTATGGCATTTCACTTCTTGAATCCTGAAATCAATTTAAAGGTGGAAAGATAATCATCATCATAGTTGCTACTCAGGAGGCTGAGACTTGAGGATTGAAACCATTCTGGTCGTGAAAGTTAAGACTCTTATCTCCAATTAACTGGCAAAAAACTGGATGTAGAAGTATGGCTTAAGTGATATAAAACCAGCCTTGAGTGAAAAAGCCAAGAGATAAGTACCTAGGTCTTGAGTTCAAGCCCTAGGACTGACTGGTGCGCGCGCATGCGCGCGCGCACACACTCTCTCTCTCTCTCTCTCTCTCTCTCTCTCTCTCTCTCTCTCTCTCTCTCTCTCTCTCTCTCTCTCTCTCCTCTCTCCCTCCCTCCCTTCCTCCCTCCCTCTCCTAGCGTACGTGCTTGAGTAGCTCAGGACATCAGCAGGAGGATCACTTAAAGCTGAGAATTTGTTCCAGGCTAGCCTATAATGTAGCAAGACTGTCCCTCAAAAGTTAGTATGTTAACTAATTAAAATGAAATAAATAGAAAATGAGGTAGTTTATGGCTGGTTTGTAAAAGGCCTTAAATCAGGGCAAACATTATGTCTGGGTGTCATGGGCCTAATGCTGTTTTCAAGTAAGTAAATCTTTCAGACCCTGGCAACATTTTACAAGCAACATTTGTGGGACATGAAGAGCATTCCATCTTCCCATTGACACAGAGACTTATCATTAGCAGCCAGGGTTGGCTTGTAGCCCAAACTGGAGAAATCTGTTCTTCAGAATTGCATTGCTGCTATTTGTGCTTTGGTTCTGATGACTGGTTTATTTCCTGATTCTGTCAATCTTCACTTAAGGCACAAGTTAATCACTGTTTGTTTGTTGGTTGGTTGGTTTTAGAGCCAGTCCTGGGGCTTGAACTCGGGCCCTGGGTGCTGTCCCTGAGGTTTTTTTGCTGAAGGCTATTGCTCTACCGCTTGAACCCATAGTTTAGTCTATGGCTTTTTGAACCGTGATTCTCAGATCTCAAACCTCCTGAGTAGCTAGGATTACAGGTGTGAGCCAGGTGGTGTTCAGCAACTTAGTCCCTTTTAAACTCAGACTCACCAAAAAACAGTCTTTTGGGGGCTAGAAATATGGCTTAATGGTAGAGTGCTTTCCTAGCATGCATGAAGGCCTGGGTTTGATTCCTCAGTACCACATAAACAGAAAAAGCTGGAAGTGGCTCTGTGGCTAAAGTGGTAGAGTGGTAGAGTCTTGAGCAAAAGAAGATCAGGGACAGTGCCCAGGCCCTAAGTTCAGTTCCAGGACTGGCCACCAAAAAAAAAAAATCCTTCTAGCTAGGCACCAGTGGTTCATACCTATAATCCTAGCTACTCAAGAGGCTGAGATCTGAGGATCACAGTTTGAAGCCAGTCCGGGCAGGAAAGTCCATGAGACTTATCTAAAATATTCAGAAAAATCCGAAAGCAGTGCTGTGACTCACGTGGTAGAGTGCTAGTCTTGAGTTCAAAGAGGCTTAGGGACGGTGCCCAGGTCCTGAGTTCCATCCCTTAGGACTGGTTAAAAAAAATCTTTCTACAGGCCAGGAGCCAGTGGCTCACGCCTGTAATCCTAGCTACTCAGGAGACTGAGATCTGAGGATCATGGTTCAAAGCCAGCCCGGGAAAGAAAGTCTGAGATACTCTTATCTCCAATAAACTACCAAAAACTGGAAGTGGCAATGTGGCTCAAGTGGAAGAGCACTTGCATTGAGTTGAAGAGCTCAGGGACAGTGCCCAGGCCCAGAGTTCAAGCCCCATAACCAGGGGGAAAAAAATCTATCTATCTATCTATCTATCTATCTATCTATCTATCTATCTATCTATCTATCTATCTATCTATCTATCTATCTACCTACCTACCTACCTATCTACCTTCTACCTACCTACCTACCTATGTTTCTACAGGGGCAGGAGGTGGATGGTGGACCAGAGACCTGGACTGGGAATTGGCTGCCATCTAGAACTGCATTGCTGCTGGGCACTGGTATCTCAAGCCTATAATCTTAGCTACCCGAGAGGCTGAGGTTGTAGGATCATGGTTTAGAGCCAGCCAAGCCAGGAAATTCCGTGAGACTCTTAAACATCCGATTAGTCACCAAAATATTAGAAGTAGAGCTGAATGGTACTATAGCTACCACAGACATGGGGCCAGGTGGCCTTTGTCTTAACTGACCTCAGTCCACAGCAAGGTCAGTATTGGAAATTCATGATGAAGTTTATAGGTAAGTTTTTGCAGCTGGGCAAACCTTGCCTGGGGAAAGGCACCCTCCAGCCTGGGCCTATGCAGCTATGACCAGTAGGGGGCACTAGAAAGTTGGCTTGGCTCTTCCCTGTGTCTTCCCATGCAAATCAAAGGCCAGATTGTTTTTGTGCCGGGTTGCTCTCTCAGGACAGCCCTTTTAGGTCACCAAATGGTTTGTGGAGCCATCTTCTGAATCCTGCAAGCCCCACTCTCTTATCAGACACACTTCAGCTCCTTTTTCACATGCTGCCTCCCTAGCTTAGTGTTAGGTTTCCTTTTGTGCCTCCTTGGCAGATGGTTCCAGAATTTTCCTCAGCACTTGTTTATTTTCTTGATACCTGTGTCATTCCTGTCTAGAAAGCAATGCTTCTGGCCAGCTTCAGTAGGCTCCTTGGATTTCCAAGTATTGTGAACATTTGGCTAGGCTCTGTCCTTGGAGTGACAATCTGGCTTGACCCTGTTTGGATTTCTTTTGTTTCCTTGGAAAATAGATTGTTTCCAGTCATCTCCCTTTGTGGATTTTAAGTGTTAATTTTTTTTTTTTTTTTTGTCGATTGTGGGGCTTGAACTCAGGTCCTCCATGCTGTCCCTGAGCTCTTTTTGCTCAAGGCTAGCTAGCACTGTATCACTTTGAGCTACAGCTGGAGTTCTGGTTATCTGGTGGTTAATTGGAGATAAGAATATCACAGAGCTGGCACCGGTGGCTCATGCCTATAATCCTAGCTACTCAGAAGGCTAAGATCTGAGGATCTCAGTTAAAAGCCAGCTAGGGCAGAAAAGTCTGTGAGACTCTTACCTCTAATAAACTACTCGGAAAAAGCCAGAAGCAGAGTGGCTCAAATGGTAGACGGCTAATCTTGAGTAAAGAGTTCAAGACATTAATAATATTAATTTTGTAGTCAAATAGTGACTAGACCAAATATTTATTTTCTGGTCTATAAAGATATAATACCTTATAGAAAATATTAGTTAGGCCGGGCGCTGGTGGCTCACGCCTGTAATCCTAGCTACTCAGGAGGCTGAGATCTGAGGATCGAGGTTCAAAGCCAGCCCGGGCAGGAGAGACCGTGAGACTCCTATCTCCAATAAACCACCAGAAAACCGGAAGTGGCGCTGTAGCTCAAGTGGTAGAGCGCTCGCCTTGAGCTGAAGAGCTGAGGGACAGCGCCCAGGCCCAGAGTTCAAGCCCCACGACCGACAAAAAAAAAAAGAAAAGAAAAGAAAATATTAGTTAGTGTTGAATACACAGCCAAATTATTTCTGTAATGTATTATAATGTTATTGTAATGTCTTTATTATTTATTGTTGTGTAACCAATCATCCTGTGTGGCTTAAAAATCACAATTTATTATTTTCAGGTTCAGCTGGGCAATTTCATTCCAGGTAGTATCTAAGGCAGGGGAGACAGCAGTCCCCATGTAACTCATTCTCCTAAGCATTCAGCTGGATTGGGCTGGACCTGAATGATTGCTTCACTATTGGCCAGAGCTGCAGCAAACTGGTTGGGAGCAGCTGGGTGTTGCCAGCCACGGGGATCCAAGGCATGGAAGTGGAAGCAGCCAGGTTTTGTGTACATGTGGCTTCCGTGCTATATTCAATGTTCAAGACAAATCACAGAGCTGCAGCCTGCCAGTCTAGGGATGGGTGGATCTACTGGCACTCAGATTTGACACTACAATAGGAAGCTGGGATCCAGGACCCCTGAAAGTGTGTGGGGATGTGAAAACTAGTAGAAAATCTAAGGGATATTAACTTCACCCAATGTGCCCCATACTTCTGTTTGCCTATTGTATGTATGTATTTTAGCAACCATCCATGAAAACCATGGGAATTTGGAGTTGAAATTTTAATTTTAGTTGAAATCCTAATTTTAAGATTGGCTTGTGAAATCTTATTCTCTCTTTGTATTCAACTAAGATCTGAAGAATTTTTGTTGATATGCTCATAATTTGGTAGCTAGATAGTGAAGGCAATTTTTAAACTATAATGGATTTGATGAATGCAAAAATATTCTTGTCTTTGACAGAAACAAAGTTAAGTCAACTTTTATTTTCCTTGTATTCTAATTAATCCTTTGTAGGCATAGTTCCTAGGTACAAAGGATACCAAAAGATAATAAGTTTTGTTTTTTTTTTTTTTTTTGGCCGGGCGCTGGTGGCTCACACCTATAATCCTAGCCACTCAGGAGGCTGAGATCTGAGGATCGAGGTTCAAAGCCAGCCCGGGCAGGAAAGTCTGTGAGACTCTTATCTCCAATAAACCACTAGAAAACCGGAAATGGTGCTGTGGCTCAAGCGGTAGAGCACTCGTCTTGAGCTGAAGAGCACAGGGACAGCGCCCAAGCCCAGAGTTCAAGCCCCACGACCAACCCTCCCCCTCCCCCACCCCACCCCTGCCAAAAAAAAAAGCTTTCTTTAAAAAAAAATGATAGCACTGTTGAAAGTTGTGTTATACTCAATACTTCTTTCTCAGTGTCTAGAACTAGAACAATAGTTGATGCTCAGAAAGTATTGGCCAAGTAGAGAATTGTGGTTATGAAAAGCATTGTGTTTGGAGGAAGTGGGGGAGGCAGTGGGGGGTGGTCCTTGGGCTGAACTCAGGGCCTGAGTGCTGTCTCTGAGCTTTTTTACTCAAAGCTAGCATTCTATCACTTGAGCCTCAGCTCCACTTTTACCTTTTTACTGGTTAATTCACAGACTCTCCTACCTGGGCTTGTTTTAAACTGTGAGCCTCAGATCTCAGCCTCCTGAGTAGTTAGAATTACAGATGTGAGCCACTGGTGTCCAGCAATGGAAAGCATCTTTAGGGCTATGTTAAATGTGTAATTTATAGTTAACATGTTAATTATAAATAATTTTCTATTATTGAGTAGTAAAGGTCTAACTTTTTCTTACCCTAAGATACCAGGTGCACATATATTACAGCCAACTTTGACAGACATCATATGGAAGTTGATTTTTTTTAATTCTTTTAAGTTGTCCTGAGAATAAACTTCATGAAAAAAAACACATTAACTCAGGATACAAAACCTTTAAAAATCATTGGTGCTTAACAAAAACGTATTTGAAAGCAGTTTCATGGTTTATATTGCCACCAAAGATACTTGGCTGTGCTGTTTTCCTTGCCCATTTATTTTATAATGATTAATTTTATTTTGGTGCTAATAATAATTATAAAATGATCTTTCATTAGTGTTTTTTTGGGATCATTGGCAAAGTTAATTACTTGGGTTGGTTTAGTTTAAGGACAGATTTCTTCACTGCCCACATCAAGTTTCTTTTTAAATAGTGGGATTGTTTTGTTGTTGTTTTGTTTTGTCTTTTTTTTTTTTTTTCTCAGCCATGCTAAGCATGCACCCCCACCTGTACAATAGGTGAGAGAGTTGTGGGCTTCCCCAGCAGCCATAGAGACCTCCTCCTCCTGGGATTCAAGCTTCTTTTCATTTGTTGTATTTGTGTGAATTAGCAGTTGACTTTTCCTTTCATATACATCCATTGGCAATTCAAAAATTACTTTTATTAGCTGGGCACTGGTAGCTTACTCCTGTAATCCTAGCTACTTAGGATGCTGAGATCTGAGAATTGAAGTTTGAAGCCAGCCCCAGCAGGAAAGTCTGTGAGATTCTTTATTTCCAGTTAATCACAGAAAAAACTGAAGTAGAGCTGTGATTCAAGTGGTAGAATACTAGACTTGAGCAAAAGGAGCGTAAGGACAGTGCCCAGGTCCCAGAGTTCAAGCTGCATGATGGGCAAAAAAACAAAAAAAACAAAAAGAAAAACCATCTTATTTTCTTTACTTTGTTTTTCCAGCTGTTGCTTGTGCACTTACATACATAGAGAAGCGCTCATACATACACATGAACACACACAAACACACACACAGCTTCTTCTGAGAACCCATGTGTAACTCAGTTCTCTATAGGAAATAAGAGGCAGAGAGGGCACCCTGTGATTCACTCGCTCACTCTACTCAGGCTGTGTTTCTGGTTAAGGCCTGACAACTGGCAGCTGGATGCATTGAAACACTGTGTTCCCTGTGCTTCTCAAAGGGCTTCTGGAAGCCCTTATCCTAGAAGGAAACATGGAAGTCAGCCTGGGAAGGATGGATTTGCCTCAATGGAGGAGGCCTGGCCTCACTTGGCCCTGCTGTGGCCTGGGGAGCCTGCACCCTTCCACAATCCCCAGGCTCCTGGCTTCTTTCTTTTTCTTTCCTGTGCTCACAGACTAAGCCTTTGAGCCCCTCTACCATGCCTTAGGGTTCCGCTACCTCTTCTACCCACTCTTTTCCTTCCAACTTTAGACTAAGATTGCAAGTTATGCAAATATGAGACAAACAGACGCAGACTGAAGAGAGGCTCAGCAAGGCCCAAGTGCCCGCATTTCTCTCTCTCAGCCAAACCTCCTACTTGGAATGTTCAAACATGGGACATGGCTTTGCTAATGCTTAAAAAATGTTTCCTCTCCAGGAAGGGGTGGGGGTGGCTTTCCAGAGGAAATTCCTTCCTTCATACATGATGGTTTGTGACTGGATTACTCACAGTTATGCTGGTAAAAAAAAAAAAAAAAAAAACTATTGTGCTTCGTGGAAACCATGCACCTAGCTCCTGCTAAAGAGACTGCAGGTGTGAATTCAAGTTCTACAGCTGCCCTCAGAGGGCTTGTGTGCAGTGGGGAAGCAGGCAGTGGAGAAAGACTAACTGAAGAGAGCAGAGGTGGAAGCCTGGGCACCAGTGGTTTACTCCTATAATCTTAGCTGCTCAGGGGATGAGATCTGTAGATGGAGGTTGGAAAACCAGTGTAGTCCAAAAAAAATGTGTGAAGCTTTCATCTCCAATTAACCAGGGTATGTCTCGTCAGCAAGAGGTGAGGCTCAAGTGGCAGAATGCCAGCTGAGCAAACATGAAGAGCAAGAGCAAGAGGATCTTAAGTTCCAGCACTCATAGGATGAGAGAGTGAGAGCAAGAGTGCACACGTGTGTCTGTTTTGACAAGTTTCTTGACTGGTATTGATTTCCAGTCTGTGAACAGCAGGACTGATGGGGGGCAGGGCTTCCCAGACACATACCCTTCTTTGGAATACCCCATCACAAGAGAGATGCAGTCCTGGGCTGTAGTAGAGGCCTGTACCATCCCATGGAGAGCTCTGGAGTTGGTCCCTACATGAGGGACCAGCCTGAGATTCTATCAGGGAAGCAGGAGAGCAACTGAGCCATGCGCCCCATATCTTATAGTCTCTTTGCCTCCTTTCCATACCATACAGCACATGGTACATACCATACATGCCATGATTATGGAAGCCAGAACCAGGGTTTTTGGGTTTTGTTTTTTGTTTTTTAAAGATGGAATTTCCTATGTATGTACAAGGTTAGCTTATAACATTTTACCAACACCCTCCCTCTGCCTCTTCAGTGCTCAGATTATGGTGTATACCAGCACACTCAATTCCAAGATACAGGTTTAAGTGGTCATCAGTTTTTAGATAAAATATAGGGAGAAATTACAGGAATATAGCTAAGGTACGGATATTAAAAACAGCTTTTTACAGGATCTTAAGATCAGAGTTTGAGTCTAACCTGGCCAGGAAAGTCAGAGACTCTTATCCCAATTAAGCACCAAAAAATCAGAAGTGGAACTGTGGTTCAAGTGGAAGAGCACTAGCCTTGAGCAAATCAGTGCCCAGGCCCTGGGTTTAAGACCTAGGGCCAGCACAAAAAAAAAAAAAAAAATCCCAGCTTTTAAAAAATCATTGGGCTGGGCTGGGAAGGGGGCTCAGTGGTAGAGTGCTTACCTTGAATGCATGAGGCACTGGGTTCGATTCCTCAGTACCACATAAGCAGAAAAAGCTGGAAGTGACGCTGTGGCTCAAGTGGTAGAGTGCTAGCCTTGAGCTGAAGAGCTGAGGGACAGTACCCAGGCCCAGAGTTCAGGCCCCATGACTGACCCCCCCCCCCCCAAAAAAAAAAAAAATTCATTGGGCCGGTAGTGTAGCTCATGGTAGAATGCTTACATGTACAAGGCCCTAGATGCCCTGCCTAGAAATCCTTGCAAAAGATATAGTTCACTCACCTAAGGTGGATTTTATTAGAACTTCTACATCAGGAAACCAGTTAAGTTTGAAACCTGAGTGTATCACATTTTACACACATACATACACACTCCTTTTTGGATTTGGGTTTTTTTGTTTTGTTTTTTTGTCGGTCGTGGGGCTTGAACTCTGGGCCTGGGCACTGTCCCTCAGTTCTTCAGCTCAAGGCTAGTGCTCTACCACTTGAGCTACAGTGCCACTTCCTGGATTTGGGTTTTAAAATATATTTTTGGTGATTCTGGGCTTTGACTTCAGGGCCTTGGGCTTGCTAAGCAGGCACTGAGCCAAACTCAGCCCCATCTTTTCATTTTAGCAGTGAGGCAAACACATTCTTGAGGAGCTCTGCTTTAAAGGGGCAGGATTAGTTCCTTCTCTTTGGTCCAGAGCCAAGTATCTGAGGCTGAGAATAGTGTGCCCAAGGCTGTTCCCCAGAAAAGAATAAGCAGCCGGCCTTTTCTCTTGTCTTCGTGCAGCAGTGTTTAGCGATGAAGCACGTTTTCATTTGCTCATGTACTTACATATATTTGAATCTACAAGAATAGGGTAAGAGCTAGGTGCCCATGGCTCATGCCTATAATCCTAACTACTCAGGAGGCTGAGATCTGATGATCGTGGTTCAAAGCCAATCTGGGCAGGAAAGTCTGTGAGACTCCAGAAAATCAGAAGTGGCACTGTGGCTTAAGTGGTAGAGTGCTTGCTGAAGAGCTCAGAGACAGTGCCCAGGCCCAGAGCTCAAGTCCCACAACTGATCACTCCCCCCCCCCCCCCCCCCCCCGACCCACACTCCTCCCAAAAAAAAGGATAGGATAAGAGCCCAGAGGACAATTATCTGGGCAGTACCTTGATTCTCACATTACAACGCATGGAGTTAATACCATGCCAAGTTTTGCTGGACCTGGTATGGAATGTGAGAGATAGTATCCATAGTTGTCTTCTACTCTACCTAGTTAGGCCTACAGAATGTGCTTCTGGATTGGAGACATGAAGATAATTCCTAAGTAGGGAGGGGAGATAAAGCCAGCAGTTCTGTTTTGCTCATGTGGAGTCATTATACTACGGTTGTAGGTCAACAATGAAGTAAATTTGAGGACTGGAGGCATCTTAAGCCAGATGATGGCTTCAGCTCCAGCATGCTCTATGCCTAGAAAAGAAAGCTGGCTTCTTGGACATCGTGGTTGTGTTCCTATTGGATCAACATCACTTTTCCAAGACACTGAACAATCCTGGAGTAAGCCTGCTAAAGCATTTTAGGAAAAGAATTTAGTACCGTGACTATATCATGTTACCCACCTTATTGCTCTGTTAATAGTAAATGGTGAGCAGTACACAGAGCCCCATCAGCACTGATGTTTCTGAACCTCTGTATAAGAGGCTGCCCTAAAGGATGGCCCAGACACGAATTACTGGGAAAGAATAATGCTTACTTAGGGAAGTTGTTACAGCTGCTGCTGTAGCAGTTCATCTTAAGTTTCCTTTCACCTGGGTCTTGGTGCATCATCTGAGCTTTGTGCCTTTTCTTCACCATCTCATATGCTGCACATAAGCCTGTCCTAGGAGACCAGTAGCATCTTGTGTCAATCCCTGCCTATAGCTCCTTCAGAGTCGAATTCAGCCATTCACTCACTTATTTATGGAATACACATACAGTCTCCCCCACTTCAGCTTTTGGTTCTGTCTTTGGTTTAGGAGAGGGCTGCCCAAAAGTTTTGGCCTGCAGAAGTTGATAATAATTACACAGCAGTGTTTTGTTTTGGTCAGTCCTAGGGACTGAACTCGAAGCCTGGGCACTGTCTCTGAGCTTCTTTTGCTCAAGGCTACCACTCTACCACTTGAGCCACAGCACCACATCCAGTCTTTTCTGTTTATGTGGTACTAAGGAGTCGAACTCAGAGTTTCATGTATACTAGGCAAGCACTTTAGCACTAAGCCGCCTTCGCAGCCCCACACAGCAGTTTTGAAGTAATCTGGAAGAGATTGGAAGTATTTGTGGATGCCTACTGAATAAAACTCATTCCATTTCTTTATATAAATACAATTTTTTTAAAAATACATTAGCCAGCACCGGTGGCTCACACCTATAATTCTAGCTATTCAGAAGGCTGAGATCTGAGGATTGCCCTTCAGAGCCATCCCAGGCAGGAAAATCTATGGGACTCTTATCTCCAATAAACCACCAGAAAACTGGGTCTGTGGGTCAAGTGGTAGAGCTCTAGCCTTGAGCTGAAGAGCTGAGTGACAGTGCCCAGACCCAGAGTTCAAGTCCCACAACCAAAAAAAAAGAGAATACATTAAACAGGTGCTGGCAGCTCACACATGTAATCCTAGCTACTCAGGAGGCTGAGGTCTGAGGATCATGATTCAAAGCCTAGGCTTAGTAGGAAAGTGTGTTAGACTGTTATCTCCAATTATCCACCAGAAAACTGGAAATTGTGCTCAAAATAGTAGAGCACTAGCCTTGAGCAGATGAGCCCTATGACCCCCCCCAAAAAAAGAATATAAAGCACTAAAGATAATTAATATTGAATCTGCATGAAATCTATACACATCATCTCATTTTCTGCCAGAGGCACCTATGATATTTCTGAAAACTGTAGCCGTGATGTCAGAAATGGTGCTGGGATGGGCCATTACATCCTTTTAACCCTTTTAGCCTCATTTCCCAAATGAAGAAATGTATGCTTACAGGAGGAAGAGGATTTGGTAAAGGTTACACAGCTGTAAGGTAGCAGAGGGTAAGTGTGAACTCAAGTCCCTGGGCTGTGCCTTTACATGTGGTATACTAGAGATATCTGTTCCTAAGAGACCTAAAAATGTAGTCTGCTTTCCTTTTCTTAAGACACAGATGAGCCCGGAGCTGGTGGCTCACGCCTGTAATCCTAGCTACTCAGGAGGCTGAGATCTGAGGATTGCAGTTCAAAGCCAGCTTTAAAAGGCAGGAAAGTAGTCCATGAAACTCTTACCTCCAATTAACCACCAGAAAACTGTAAGTGGCCCAAATGGTAGAGCACTCACCTTGAGCTGAAGAGCTGAGGGACAGCACCCAGGCCCAGAGTTCAAGCCCCACAACTGACAAAACACATACACACACAGATGGACAGGGCTGACAGTGTAGCTCAATGGTAGAACATGTATCGACATGTGAGAGGCCCTGCATAATGAGGGTTATGTCAGGATCATGCACTTCAAAAACAAAAGGCAAACCAAGGAAATACCCTAAGGCCTTAGGAGAATTATTGTGCATCTCCATAGCATCTTCTGAGAGTTACCGTGTAGAAACAAACATACTTGCTACACACAGATGATGGACCGGTAATTTTATTTATAAACAAGTTGACTCATGAATGTGATTCAGTTTGATGAGCCCAAGTCTTCATATATGTTCTTGTGCTGATTCCTCTTTCTTAGATTTGAAATAGAGTAAACACAGATCTTAAAATAGTACAAGTCTGAACTCACTTACAGGTGATGTGGTCCTTTCAGGAGTTGTCACCTTCTTAATTGCCAACAAGACCTGAAGTGACAAGTGCAGGCTGGTGATTTACCCTGAAAGAGATGTGGCTACTGGACACATTTCATATGAAGCAAAGGCTTGTGTTTAGAGCCAACTCTCATTGCCGCAATTGTTAATAGGTGTCAAAAGCTCTGGAGTGATTGGCTGGAATGTCTTTTTTTGCTGGTCCTGGGCTTCAACTCAGGGCCTGGGCACTGTCTCTGAGCTTCTCTTTGCTCAAGGCTAGCACTCTACCACTTGAGCCACAGAGCCACTTCATGCTTTTTCTGTGAATGTGGTACTGAGGAATCGAACCCATGGATTCTTGTAATCTAGGCAGGCACTCTACCAGTAAACCACAATTCCCAGCTCTACACCTCTGATTTTTTTGGTGATTAATAGGAAAGAAGAGTCTCATGGACTTTCTTGCCCAGGCTAGCTTTGAACCATGATACTCAGATCTCAACTTCCTGAGTACTTTAGGATTATAGGTGTGAGCCACTAGCACTTGGCCCTGAGGGTCTCATAGACATGACCTCATTGCATAGCACAGCTAAGAAGGCAAGGCAGGACATTCTTCCTGCCTGAACTCCACTACCTTCTCCCATGGCTTCTCCAGATGACAAACATTTGTCTTTTCTGTCAAGCCCGTGCCACCTCATAGAGCAGCCCTGTTCTTAAAAGTTCATGTTAGGTGATCGGCCCTGTGGGTAATAAGCATATAGTTTGTGCCCTTTGTGAGGTAGGTAGGTGCAGCAGTTAGTCATGTGGAGTTTCAGGCCTGGCCAGATTTCTCCTAGTCCTAGTCCTAAGGAAGTAGACAGACACATAGACAGCTCAAGGGCATAGAAGTCATAGATACCATGTAGCCTATCCAGAGGTTGTAGGGATAGAGTGGTTCTCTCTTCCACGCCAGATTGCCTTCATCTGAAAGCAGCTCTGGCCACCCCAGTGTCCTGGAGACTTCCTTTATTCCCACCCATGACTTCCTCACCTTCTGCTCTCTTCCTGCTCTCTCATTGTTCTTTACAGTGTTCAAGGTTCTCCTCTGTGGAAGCCCCTTTTGCTTCCTCTATTGGCTTCTGCTTTGTCCTTGTCCAGGAGCCACCATCCATGAAGTTCTTTCTTTGTCCTAGTCTTTGTGTCCCAAAAGGCCAAGTGCCAAGTCAAAGCCTTCGTCACACTGGCACATTTCTGAGTCCTCTTTTTTTTTTTTTTTTTTTGTCATGGGCCTTGAACTCTGGGCCTGAGCACTGTCCATTAACTCTTCAGCTCAAGGCGAGCGCTCTACCACTTGAGCTACAGTGCCACTTCCAGTTTTCTGGTAGTTAATTGGAGATAAGAGTTTCACAGACTTTCCTGCCTGGGCTGGCTTTGAACTGAGATCCTCAGATCTCAGCCTCCTGAGTAGCTAGGATTACAGGCGTGAGCCACCGGCGCCCGGCTCCTTTTTTTTTTTTTTGACTCGCCTCTTTCACCTGAGTACCTCCAGCTCTGCACCTTACAGTGCCCTCAGGTTCATGTTCATATGATATGATAGTGGTCTCTGAGTGCTCCTGAGAACTTGTTCACAGGGGCAATACCTGGGATAATCTGACCTCAGGCTGCAGCTCCCCATCCTGGCTCCTGAGTACTGCTGCCATTTAGGCCACCTATCCCCAAGGACTGCTTTAACTGGTCCATCAATATGGATACCTATTCTATACCTAGAACTTCTCCTGCCCAGTCCATCGATGCCATCCCTTCCTCCTGGGGCAGGGGAGGCGAGAGGATATTGTCTCCTGACTCATGTCCATTCTGCCTGTTTCCTCCTGCCCTGTGTTCATCCCACACCAGTTCAAAGTGACCAACAGGGCTCAAAATGCTCCCATTATTGCCTGCCTTTGACCCAACTAGTCAGATCCCTAAGGGCAAGTCTCTAGTGCTGTGGCCAGCACCAGAGAGGATAAACAATAGGCATTCAAGTATTTCATAAGTGAATCTTTTTTTTTTTTTTTTTGGTCAGTCATGGGGCTTGAATTATGGGCCTGGGCTCTGTCCCTGAGCTCTTCAGCTTAAGGCTAGTGCTCTACCACTTGAGCCACAGGGCCAGTTCTGGTTTTCTATTGGTTAATTAGAGATAAGAGTCTTACGGATATTCCTACCTGGTCTGATGATCCTCAGATCTCAGCCTCCTGAATAGCTAGGATTACAGGTGTGAGCCACCACCTGTGCCAGGCTAAATGAGTTTCTTAACAGCCTCCCTCTCCCCCAGGGCACACCTAGGGGTGAGCTAGGATTAGATCCTACTTCCCTGACTCCTTCAATTCTTCGTCTTATAATTTCTTTCTTTTTTTTTTTGGGTCCGGTCATGGGGCCTGAACTCTGGGCCTGGGCGCTGTCCCTCAGCTCTTCAGCTCAAGGCTAGCGCTCTACCACTTGAGCCACAGCGCCACTTCTGGCTTTTTTTACAAGACGGGGGCTGGGAAGGTGGCTCAGTGGTAGAGTGCTTGCCTTGCTTGTGTGAGGCCCTGGGTTCAATTCCTCAGCACCACATAAGCAGAAAAAGCCAGAAGTGGTGCTATAGCTCAATTGGTAGAGCGCTAACTCTTCAGCTCAAGGCCCAGAGTGCCCCAGGCCCAGAGTTCAGGCCCCATGACTGGCAAAAAAAAAAAAAGAGTTCTCAGAAGAGAGGAGCTTAAGCTTTTCCTTATCTACTATGTATTCAGATTCTCTTGAGCTCTGGACACAGGCTCAACAGTGCAGGTGTCGTATAACCTCAGCCTTTGTCATTAGATGCCACCTAGATACTTTCTGAATGTTCTAAGGGCACTGGTAGGCACTGTGTGGGGACACATGTCACTAGTGACAATGATATGTGCTTACCTCTCCATGCTTCTTTCCCAGGAAATGGCAGGCAGAGCACTCAAGCAGACGGGCAGCAGGAGTATTGAAGCCGCCCTGGAGTATATCAGTAAGATGGGCTACCTGGACCCGAGGAATGAACAGATTGTTCGTGTCATTAAACAGACTTCCCCAGGTGAGTGCAGTGAGGTGCATGAGAATTTGAGGACATGGAACTGTTAGCAGGAAGAGGTCTGATAGCTTGGCTTTAGTCAGTAGATAATTACTTGACACAGCCTTGTATGGCCAAAGGATGCACTGAGCCTACTCTGGCCTGATAGTAAGGCCTAGAGAGGGGAGAAACTTGTCTATGTACTCACCCTACCCCTATCTGAAATAACCTGTAGTAAGTCTTGTCTAGAGGGTTTTTGTGCTTGTTTTGTTTTCTTAAAAAATGAAAAAAACCCAGCAGAGTGAGTAAATATGTTCTTTTTACTTGCTCTTTTCCTGGAGAAAAGTCTTTGAAATACTTACCAGTTCTAAGTTGGGCACCAGTGGCTCATACCTGTAATCCTAGCTACTTAGGAGGCTTGATCTGATTGCAATTTTTGAAACCATCTTGAGTAGGAAAATCTGTGAGACTCTTATCTGCAATAAACTACCAAAAAAGCCAGAAGTGGAGTATGACTCAAGTGGTAGAGTACTAGCCTTAAGTACAAAAGCTCAAGTACAGTGTGCAGGCTGAGTTCAAGCTCCTAGGATCAGCATCCAAAAAAAAAAAAAAAAAAAAAAAAAGCGAGGCTGGTAGCTGCTACTCCAGAGGCTGAAGATCAAGGTTCCAAGTCAACCCAGGGAAGGAAAGTCCCCGTGAGCCAACCCCGGCAATCTCTGACTCTTTCTCCAATTAACCACCAGAAACCTGAAAGTGCAGCTGTGGCTCAAAGTGGTAGAGTGCTAGCCTTGAGCAGAAAAGTTCAAGGACAGCACCCAGCCTCTGAGTTCAAGCCCTACAACCAACCAAAAGCACAACTTTTTCACACTCAATGACAGGTACTTCTAGGGATCTCTGGGATTTTTTCAAGTGTCCCCTGGAATGGACAAAGGAACCCACAGTGCTTTATTGGCTATCAATTATGTTCTTCCCTGAGAATGCAGGATAGGCCATATTTTAGGTACTTTGAGACCCTAGTATGTGATAAAGGATCTATAGCTTGCAAAAGTATTTTCTCCATTTTTATGGAAACCCTGGAATAAAACCTGCTTCACATGAATGAGAAACATCTCACAGGTCTTACAAGTTATATATGTTGTTAGGAGAACACAGATTTCTGTTTTCTTCTTGAGAGAAGGTCTTTCTAAATGCGTTCCTGTTCATTTACATCATGATTCTTGGAGTTCTGATGCAAAGGGAAACAGGATCTACTCTGTAATGATTTTTTCCTAATGGCCTTTGCTGTGCTGTAATCACAGGAAAGCATTAACCCAGGCAACCAAACCATAATGTGGTTACTGTAACTTCTGCTCAGTGTGATGGCTAAGGCCTTCACTCTGCTGAGTTATCATGGAGGCACGGATATGGTCCTGGATGGGCAAAGTCACAGCTTTTGGATTACAGCATCCTCTGCCAAAGCAGGCTCTGGAGCAGAGCATTTGAGGTGAAGAAATGAAAGGAGGAGCCCTTTTTATTCCTTCCAGGCATCAAATTTAAATCAGGAAAATTTCTTAAAGTAGAAAAATCAGGAATTGGAGACAGCAGCAGAAGTCCATCTGGATGTTTGTGGAGGGAGCCTGTGGGTTTTTTTTCTTTTTGTTTTTGTTTTTATTTTTGTGCTGGTCCTAGGGCTTGAACTCAGGACCTGGGTGCTGTTCCTGAGCTTCTTTGCTCAAAGCTAATGCTCTACCACTTGAGCCACAGTTCCACTTCCAGCTTTTTGGTGGTTAATTAGAGATAAGAGTAGCTAGGAGCCAGGAGCCTCTGGCCCATGCCTATAACCCTAGCTACTAAGGAGGCTGAGATCTGAGGAACATGGTTCAAAGCCAGACCAGGCAAGAAAGTCCATAAAACTCTTTTTTCTTTTTTTGTTTTTGGGTCCGGTCATGGGGCCTGAACTCTGGGCCTGGGCGCTATCCCTCAGCTCTTCAGCTCAAGGCCAGCGCTCTACCACTTGAGCCACAGCGCCACTTCTGGCTTTTTTCTTTTTGCTTATGTGGTGCTGAGGAATCGAACCCAGGGCCTCAGTCATGCAAGGCAAGCGCTCTACCACTGAGCCACCTTCCCAGCCCCTCCATAAAACTCTTATCTCCAATAAACCACTCAAAAAACTGGAAGTAGTGCTATGGCTCAAATGGATAGAGTGCTAGCCTTGAGCTGAAGAGCTGAGAGACAGAGCCTAGGCCCAGAGTTCAAGCCCCACAACTGACAAAAAAAAAAGAGAAGCTATGATTACAATTCTGAGCCCCCAATGCCTGCCTGCCTTATTTGATTTTAATAAAGACAAAAACCCAGGAAGCCTTTGATTTAGAGAACTAGGTAAAAGGAAAGTAGACATTTTGAGTGGGTATGATTCTGACCTTTGTTAGGGAAGAAAAAAAAGGGCTGGGAAGGTGGCTCAGTGGCAGCGCTTGCCCTGCATGCATGAGGCCCTGGGTTCGATTCCTCGGCACCACATAAGCAGGAAAAAAAAAAAAAAGCCGGAAGTGGGAAGGAAAAAAAGCAGACTTTGGGAATCCTGTGACAGTAAACTAAACTGTCCCACATGACTGGAGCATGTCATGTAGAAAACAATGCTGGCTGTCTACATGGTTCCGGACAAAACTGAGACTGTACCTTCTCTGGCCTGTAAGCCATGCACTCCTTGGCCTGTGGTCTCTTCTCCTCTTCCCATGCCAGATTATGGTGATTGGTCCCTGCTGGACAGTATATACTCTTTTCAGCTCAGAGTGGAGTCCTTGTGCATCTGTTCAGCCCCAAGAAACATGGCTAGTATGAGGATCAACCTGAAAGTACGAGAACTCACAGATCCTTTCACCTACAGGAGTTGGATCACTTAAGACCTGGTGGGTTCTTGTTCTTGCTGAAAAACATAATTCAGGGACAGACTGTTTTACACAGCTAGGTTTGTTACAAGCAAAAGTGAAAGGAGGGGCTGGGAAGGTGGCTCAGTGGTAGAGCGCTTGCCTTGCATGACTGAAGCCCTGGGTTCAATTCCTCAGCACCACATAAGCAAAAAGAAAACAGCTGGAAGTGGCGCTGTGGCTCAAGTGGTAGAGTGCTAGCCTTGAGCTGAAGAGCTGAGGGACAGCACCCAGGCCCAGAGTTCAGGCCCCACGACCGGACCCAAAAAAAAAAAGTGAAAGGAAACAGCAAAGAAAACAAGCAGCCAAATGTTCTGATCTTTCAGGGCCTAAGCACCCTTACTAGCCTTAGGAGCTGTTTAACTGGCATGTTAATTTATGTACTTCATTGTGGAGTATTCTAAGTAATGGGAAGACTTTTCCTAGAAGGAGTGGCTAAGGAGATTACCTCACAAGGGCAAAATGGTGATTTGCAAGGGTGTGTATGCATAATCCCACAACTTTAATTAGTGCTAGTAAAGTCTTCTTGCAGAAATGAAACAGAACCACAGAGTGGGAGATTCACAGAACTGCCAAAGTGTCAATGGGGTGTTGAATCAGGAGGTGAGAAGAATTGAGGACTTGTGTGGGGGCACCAAAAGCTCTCATCATCCCTTTTGGAGCGACTGCTACTCAACTCGTATTCCTCTGCCCAAGACACCCTTAGTCTCACTCTGATGCTATCCTTCTGTTCTTTCTGCTGCAGGAAAGGGCCTTGCACCTGCCCCGGTGACACGGAGGCCCAGCTTCGAAGGTACAGGTGAAGCCTATCCACCCTATCACCCGTTGGGCAGCTCCGCCTACGAGGGTCCAGGCTTTGGCACCGAGGGCCCCACTGCACTGGAGGATGTGCCACGGCCCTACATGGATTTCCTCTATTCTGGGGTCAGCCCCCATGGGGTGCATGGCCACCAGCACCCTCCCAAAAACTATGGTGCAGGAGTGGAGGCTGGGGGAACGCACTTTCCCTCCTCAGGTGCAGCCCTGCCACTGCCAGGTGCTCACTACAGCCGCCCACACATCCTGGTGCCAGCTGAGCCCCTGGGCTATGGTGTGCAGCGCAGTCCCTCCTTCCAGAGCAAGACGCCACCAGAGCCAGGAGGCTACTCTGGCCTGGCTGCCAAGGGTCAAGGGGGCCCACCAGGCCCTGGCCTGGCTTTCTCAGCCCCAACCACAGGGCTGTATGCTCAACACATACACCACAAGCAGGCTGGGACCCACCAACTGCATGTGATGGGGTCCCGAGGCCAGGGGTTTGCTGGTGACAGCCCCACCCAGAGCCTGCTTGCCTCCTCCAGAAACAGTCTCAACATGGACCTGTATGAGCTGGGTGGTGCCCCTGTGCAGCAGTGGCCAGGTGCCACGCTGGCCCGCCGTGACTCCCTGCAGAAGCCTGGCCTGGAGGCACCACGCCAGCACATGGCCTTCCGGTCCAGTGGCCCAGGACCCAGCAGGACCAACTCCTTCAATAGCCAGCAACCTCGGGCCGGTGTGACAGGCCAGCCTGAACCCTCCCTGCCCGCCCCCAACACTGTCACGGCCGTGACAGCCGCACACATTCTGCACCCTGTGAAGAGTGTGCGGGTGCTGAGACCTGAGCCACAGACAGCTGTGGGGCCCTCACACCCCGCCTGGGTGCCTGCCCCTGCCGCTGCCCCTGCCCCTGAGGGGCTAGACAGCAAGGAAGAACATAGCCTGGGCCTGGGCAATACCAGTACTCACCCCCTGGATGTGGAGTATGGGGGCCCAGACCTCAGGTGCCCACCACCACCCTACCCCAAGCACCTGTTGCTGCACAGCAAGTCTGAGCAGTATGACCTAGGCCTGGACAGCCTGTGTGCTGGTATGGAGCAGAGCCTTCGCGCAGAGCCCGCCGGCAAGGGCGGCAAGAGCCACAAGAGCGCAAAGGGGGACAAAGGCAGCAAGGACAAAAAGCAGATCCAGACCTCCCCGGTGCCTGTGCGCAAAGACAAAAAGCAGATCCAGACCTCCCCAGTGCCTGTGCGCAAAGACGGCAGAGACGAGGAGAAGAGGGAGTCTCGCACCAAGAGCTATTCCCCATCTGCCTTTAAGTTCTTCATGGAACAACATGTGGAAAATGTTATAAAGACCTACCAGCAGAAGGTGAACCGCAGGCTGCAGCTGGAGCAAGAAATGAGCAAAGTAATTTCTGTCTTCATTTTTAGCGTGCGCTCTCTCTCTCTCTGTCTCTCTGTCTCTCTCTCTGTCTCTCTCTCTCTCCCTCTCCCTCCCTCCCTCTCTCCCTCTCCTCTTGTTGGTAACAGGATTCTCTGGAAGTCCTACTCAATTCTGTTACATTTCTTTATCACAAACCCATCTCAGGGTAATAGTCGTGTGTGTGTGTGTGTGTGTGTGTGTGTGTGTGTGTGTGTGTGTGTGTGTGTGTGTGTGTGTGTGTGTGTGTGTGTGTGTGTGTGTGTGTGTGTGTGTGTGTTTCAGTCCATGTGTCACTTCTGGAGCTTGAACTTGGGCCTCCTGTTCTCACTTTTTGTTTTTTTCTTTTTTCTTTCAGTCATGGGGCTTTAACTCAGGGCTTGAGCACTGTCCCTGAGCTCTTCAGCTCAAGGGTAGTACTCTACCACTTGAACCATAGCACAACTTCTGGTTTTCTGGTGGTTAATTGGAGATAAGAGTCTCACGAACTTTCCTGCTGGGGCTGGGCTGGCTTTGAACCGTAATCCTCAGATCTCAGCCTCCTGAGTAGCTAGGATTACAGACATGAGCCACCAGTGCCCAGCTCACTTGGGATTTTTTTTTATATATATATATATTTTTGGGTCCAGTAGTGAGGCCTGAACTCTGGGCCTGGGCGCTGTCCCTCAGCTCTTCAGCTCAAGGCTAGCGCTCTACCACTTGAGCCACAGCGCCACTTCCGGCTTTTTTCTTTTTGCTTATGTGGTGCTGAGGAATCAAACCCAGGGCCTCGAGCATGCAAGGCAAGTGCTCTGCCACTGAGCCACCTTCCCAGCCCTCACTTGGGATTTTTGCTTAAGGCTGTTGTACTACCACTTGAGCTATAACCTCCACTCCTTGCTGGATTTTTTTGTTGTTGCCAGCCTAGGGCTGGCTTCTGTCATCCTCAGATCTCAGCTCTCTGAGTAGTTAGGATTACAGCTGTGAGCCACCAGCACCTGGCTTCATAGTCTTATTGTGGATCAGTGACTCAGAAAAGTCACAAATGTGGTGGCTTCCTTTTCTCCTTCCCTTCCTGCTGACCTTGGGGAATCTGTGATAGCTGTGTATAATGTGGCTAATAGGTAAACTGGCAAGTTGATTTTTATGTCATTTTCCTCATTCTTGAAGAAGCTATGTGAAGGATGACTTACCACTGAATGAATAAAACCAAAGTTCCAGGTTTATAAATTGAAACTGAGATTTTTAAAGAAGAATATATCTAGTAGTGATCCATTGATACATCCTATAAGTAATTTGTAAGTAATATTTTAAACATACCAAGTAATTGACACTATGAAATGCTAGGCAGAGGTATTTATTGAAATAATAAGATAATGTAGCAGTAAATATGAGTTACACAGAACCAATCATTCCAGACTCTGAAAGTCAAGTTTGTGTTCTTTCTATTGTCCCATTCATTGCTTTATGTTTTCTCTTCCCCATCTTCTCTGAGCTGGTGATTACTCGAGGAGTTCCAGGAATGGTATCATCCCTTTCCCCTTATCTTTTAACTAGTAGAGAGTTTCCTTCATTTTTAGAGTTGAAAGTCACCTACAGAAGAATTGTTTTTGTCTGCTCTTCCTTTGGGTTACAAATTTTTATTTCTATATGGATAAAAGAATAATACTAATTATTATTGTTCTGCCTGTAGTGTAGTAGGACCATTCTTCTGTAGCATGCTCTTGGTTCCAGGGCTTTCCCTGCCCCAATCCCTTGTTGCCACTGGGCTCGCTAAGGTGACTCTCCTGACTCATTTTCCTTGTGTGTAGGCTGGACTCTGTGAGGCTGAACAGGAACAGATGAGGAAGATCCTCTACCAAAAGGAGTCTAATTACAACAGGCTGAAGAGGGCCAAGATGGACAAGTCCATGTTTGTGAAAATCAAAACCCTGGGGATCGGTGCCTTTGGAGAAGTGTGCCTTGCCTGCAAGGTAGACACGCATGCCTTGTATGCCATGAAGACCCTGAGGAAGAAAGATGTCCTAAATCGGAATCAGGTGGCCCATGTCAAGGCTGAGAGGGACATCCTGGCTGAGGCAGACAATGAGTGGGTAGTCAAACTCTACTACTCCTTCCAAGACAAAGATAGCCTGTACTTTGTGATGGACTATATCCCTGGGGGGGACATGATGAGCCTGCTGATCCGGATGGAAGTCTTCCCTGAGCACCTGGCCCGCTTCTACATCGCAGAGTTGACTTTAGCCATTGAGAGTGTCCACAAGATGGGCTTCATCCACCGAGACATCAAGCCTGACAATATTTTGATTGACTTGGATGGTCACATCAAACTGACAGATTTTGGCCTCTGCACTGGATTTAGGTGGACTCATAATTCAAAATACTACCAGAAAGGTACTGTCCTGGGTGTGCTGTGGGCATCTCCACATCCATCTGGAGATCAACATTCTGGGGCAATTGGTCCCATCCGGGTGGCTCCTAATCATTGCAAAGTTACCTCTCACTCCATTTTATAATTTGATGTAACATCCTTTTCTCCCTGAAGGAATAGTGTAATTTATGTGAGTTGGTGGGGAAGGGGAGGCTGGGGGTATTTTTTGTGGCTGTGTTTTTGGGTTTTTGTTTGTTTGTTTTTACGGCAGTAGCCTTTAGTTGCTACGTTTTAAGATCATAGGAACTTTGTGAAGAAACATCACTTTTCTATTATTTAAAAGAAGCTTTGAAAAACAAGCGTATGGTCTAAGGGGGTAGCTCAGTGTCAGAGCACTTGCCTAGCATGGACATGGTCCTGGGCATAAAAAGGACAAGGAAAAGCCTCACTGCTCCTCTTACAGCTGACCTGATTCTAATGTATCGTTAGCTTCATTTCCTATGGTTCTATTTCCAAAGACTAAAACCAGCTGCTGCTTACCTTATTTATGATTGGAGTACCTGAATTAATCACTTTTAATATTTAACTCAAAACTAACCTTCATTTCACTGAGCCCATTTTTGAAGTCTTCTTTAGTTTTTCTATGCTCATTATGTCTTACTGGACAGGTGCCATTAGTGTGAAAAGTGAGCAGAGTGGCATGCCCTCATCCTTCCAGGCTTGCTTTTATTATTATATTATTTTTTATTTATTTATTTTTTTTAATTTTTAATCCATGCTGGGACTTGAACTCGAGGCCTGAGTGGTCTTCCTGAGCTTTTTTGGCTTAAGGTTACCTATCTACCACTTGAACCACACAGCTCCACTTCTGGCTTTTTTGCTGATTAATTGGAGATAGGAGTTTCACAGACTTTGTTACCTAGGCTGGCTTTGAACCATGATTACAACATGTGCCACCGAAGTTCAGTTCCTTTCCAGCCTTTCTTACCATGCTTGATTGCCTGCTTACTACAGTGTTCTTTGCTATTACTACTTCGGGCCACTGGCATTGCCCTTAGCTTGTACAAGTCTCAATCAGGAACCACAGATATCCTTGTGGAACAGTTTGGGGAGGATTCTTTGTCCTAATGTGTTAGTAGCTGATTGAAATTACTTGTTAAAACTTAATTGCATTAAACTATGGATTTGTCACATTGGCTCATAAGATTCACATTACTTTCTGTTCTTTTACCATCCCTCATTCCTTGGCAAAGGGAGCCACATCAGACAGGACAGCATGGAGCCTGGTGACCTCTGGGACAATGTGTCTAACTGCCGATGTGGGGACAGGCTGAAGACTCTAGAACAGAGAGCACAGAAACAGCACCAGAGGTGCCTGGCACATTCCCTGGTTGGGACTCCAAATTACATCGCGCCAGAGGTGCTTCTGCGAAAAGGTACACTAAGGGGTTGCTTGTCACAAGCTCACAGCTAGCCATTGACTTGAGTTGATTTTCCTTTCCAGCCCTGAGGGGCCGGATAACTTTTATGAGGTCTCTCTTTCCTTTAGGTTTCCAAGACTAAATATTTCCAATGTATATTTGTGCCCAGGGAAGCTTTTCTTGCTTCATGCACTATTAGGCCAGTGTCCGCTTGTCCCCTCCCTCTGGCTGTGATGAGTGTAGCGTCTGGGCTTTCTACCTTAAGATCCAGAGGAAGTGGCTCTGAAACTGAATTTTCCAGAACACGTGATGGAAACAGTTCTGGGACTACTACTTGATCTGCCAAACCCCATCCCTGGGCTTCAGCCTCACACTTTCTGTCCTATATTCCTGACCAGGTAATTCTGTGTCTAGCACAAAAACACTGTTTTTCTCTCATTTTTCTGCTAGCCCCAAACTACTGACAAATCTTACCACACTACCTTTGTAGTGAGCATAAAGTCACTAATACTCAGCAGAAATTGTCTCCTGGATGGATTTGTCTGTTTGGTCAAACACAGCATTGGTTTCAGAAAATGAGGAATCCCTACACATATGGGCCTATATGGCCCATAACAACTGGTGGGCTGCTGGCTTGCTTCTATGTAGTGCTAATTCAGGTAACAGGCAGTCTCTCCCTCCACATGCATTGTTGGATGTTGTTGGGGCCAGCCAGACCTGTTCCGATTGAGGATTTTTCTGTTTGGTGCGGAGATTCCAGGCAGGAGGTAACTAGGAGCCACTCAGCCACAGTTAGTGAGTACTAACCTGGTGCCCAGGAAAGGAGCTCTGGACTGTGTTATTCTTGAGTCTCAATGGCAAAACAAATGGGTAAAGGAGAGAATCCAGAGATCCAGCAGGCCATCCGAGGGGCTGACCTCTCATAAATTTAGTTCCCAATAACAAGGACCACATGGCAACAAGACTAGCTCCTCTTGACTAGGAGAAACAATGGAGCTCTGAAGGAAAACTACGAGATAATCAAAAGTTAAATGAACCTTCCCACCTCAGTGTGGCCCTGAGTACCTACCCCAGACAGGGATTTGTTGTGGGGAAACGCTTGGCTCTGCTAGAGCCACATATACAGGAAAGGCATTTGGAGTTACAGTGCATTGTCCAGTCATCTTTGCCAGAGTGGCCCTTCTCTTCATATCTTCAGCTCCATCCAAAAATGCCTTAAAGGTCCCCAGGAAACCCTCTTAATGATGGCTTTATCCAACTATTCTCAGGTCATGGCACTTTGTGGTTTTTGATTTCTACTATTTTCATTTGTGCCTCTGTTTATGTGATCAGTTGGTAACAAGTATTGTTGTTAAAGATTACGGTGATCTCTTAAAATTAAAAAAGTGGTTTCTTATTATGAAAGCATCCCAAATATATCACATACTGCTGACTGGAAGTAAGCAAGTACCATGTGGCTGGTACCATGTGGCTAGCACACTGGCATGAGGCCTCCAGCTGCTTTCTGAGTCCCTGCAAGGACTCTGTCTTCTTTCATGAGCACCAGTACTACCTGAGTATGCTTCCTTGCTTCCCTGAAGTCCATATGCTCAGGATCTGACAGAAGTCATCTTGACGGGGAGTCTGCGCTGCACTGGGACTGATTGAATGCTATCTTTCAGGGTACACGCAGCTCTGTGACTGGTGGAGCGTTGGTGTGATTCTCTTTGAGATGCTGGTGGGGCAGCCGCCCTTTTTGGCACCTACCCCGACAGAAACCCAGCTGAAGGTAAGTGGGAAGGGATGTGCACCTGCTTATGAGCGCTATACTTTCTGATGCTTCTGAAATCCTCAATCACTATCTGACTTCTTATTGGTTATAATGGAATTTTTTGTTTGTTTTGTTTTAAAGCAGCCTCTGATGTAGCCCCAGCTGGTCTTGAACTCTCAATGTTTTTTTTTTTTTGGGAGGGGTGGGGGGGGGCTTATTTTTGATACTAAACTCAGAGCCTAGGTACTGTCTCTTAGCTTTCTTGATCTATTCTACTGCCTTGTGACTTTAGCCACAGCTCTACTTCCAGCTTTTTTGGTAGTTAGTTTATTGGACATAAAAGTCTCAGGGAAGCTGGGTGCCAGTGGCTTACTCCTGTAATCCTAGTTACTCAGCAGGCTGATCTGAGAGAATTGTGGTTCAAAGCCATCCTGGGCAGAAAAGTCCATGAGACTTGATTTCCAGGTAAACAACCAGAAAACTGGAAGTGGCTGTGTGGCTCAAGTGGTAGAGCACTTGCCTTGAGCTGAAGAGCTCAGGGACAGTGCCCCAGTCGCAGAGTTCAAGCCCCACAACTGACAAAAAAAAAAAAAAAGCCTCAGGGACTTTCCTGCTTGGCTGTCTTTGAACCTTGATCCTCAGATCTCAGCCTCTTGGGTAACTAGGATTACAGGCATGAGTCACCAGTGCCCACCTTCCATTTATTTGTTTGGTTGTTTTTTACCAGTCCTGGGTCTTGAACTGAGGGTCTGCACACTGTCTCTGAGCTGCTTTTGCTCAAGGCTAGCACTCTACTACTTGAGCCACAAGTACCACGTCCGGTTTTTTCTGTGTATGTGGTACTGAGGAATCAAACCCCTGGCTTCTTGCAATCTAGTAAGCCCTTTACCACTAAGCCACATTCCCAGCCCCTACATTCACAATGTTGATTCACCGTTTCCACACTCTTAATTCCAGTTTTTAAATCTCAGAAACTTTGTACCCATTAAATAATAGTCCCCCTTTCTCCCTACCTCCCCCCTCCCTTCCTCACCTCTGTTTTATTTTGTGTCTCTGAATGTGACTACTTAACACATATATATGGAAATGAACATTATTTGTCCTTATTTCATTTGGCATGTCACCTCCAAGGCTCATTGTGCTTTAGAATGTTGGAGTTTCCTTCCTCTTGGAGGCTGAATTAGAATCCTTTGTTTGTACCATATGTTGTTTATACACTCATCCAGCAATGAACCTCTGGGTGTTTCTACCTCTTAGCTGTTGTGAAAAGCGCTGCCATGAACATGACTATGCAAGTATTTCCTTTGGATATATAGGCAGAGGTGGGATTGCTGGCTCTGTAGTCATTCCACGTTTAACTTTTAGAGGAACTGCCAACTGTTTAACAGCTGTACCAGTTTACAATTTCACCAGTAAAGTACACAGCTTCTGACTGATTCTCATTCTTTCTGCCAACCCTTAAAGACCTCACTCCTCCTATGTTTTTAATTCTGGCCATTTTAGTGGGTGTATACCTCCATTCTTCTCTCTGAAGTTACTTTTTTTAAGAAACATTTTTAAAATTTTATTGTCAAGGTGATGTACAGAAGGATTACAGTTACGTAAGTAAGGTAGTAAGTACATTTCTTTTGGAACTTGTTACTCCCTCCCTCATTTTTCTCCCACTTACCCCCACCCCTATCTCCCTCCCCAAAGTTACCGTCTATTGTCCAAAAGTCCCCAGTGACTATTTTGGCCCAGTAAATATTGAGTGACTACAGTAGAAAACAATTGCCATTGCTAAAGAAAACTACTTATAGGCTAGAGATGTGGCTTAGTGGTAAAGTGTTTGCCTATGCACAAAGCCCTGGGTTTCTTTTCCTCAGTACCACATACACAGAAAAAGCCAGAAGTGGCTCTGTGCCTCAAATGGTAGAGTGCTAGCCTTGAGCAAAAGAAGCTCAGGGACAGTGCCCAGGCCCTGAGTTCAAGCCCCAGGGCTAGGGAAAAAAAATACTATTTATTGAGATGAATTCCAGGAAATGGAAACATTGTTGGGTTTTTTTGGTTTTTTTTTTCTTTTGTATTTTTAGCGGAGTGGGGAGAAGGGAGGTGCAGAATTGAGGGAGGAAAGATGAGCAAATGAATTCATGGTATTAAGTATGAATGAACTATACAATTTGTGGGAGAGATGAGAGGGGAAACTAAAGGAAGGGGTGACATCCAAACATAATTATACTCATTAGCTGACTTGAAAGAGCCTCATAGACTTTCCTGCCTGGGCTGACTTCAAACCTCAATCCTCACATCTTAGCCTCCTGAGTAACTAGGATTACAAGTATGAGCAACTGGTGCCCAGTGACACAGTATTTTTTTTTTTTTTTGACACAGTATTTTTTATAGAAGAAAATCAGTGTCTTCTGAGCTGAAAATGACAAGCCATCTTCTAAAACCACACTGACTTATTGCTGCTTGGACCAACAATTGCTTCCTCTGTGTCTTTTTTTTTTTTTTCTGACACTAGATGCTTTAAAAGGCACAGCATCTGGCTCAAGTGGTAGAGCGCTAGCCTTGAGCTGAAGAGCTGAGGGACAGTGCCCAGGCCCAGAGTTCAGGCCCCATGACCAGACCCAAAAATAAATAAATAAATAAATAAATAAATAAATGGCACAGCATCATATACTATCAAAAAAACACACTTTAGCTTACCATTAATTTATTTTATTTTTCCTTTTTGCCTATACTCGAGCTTAAACTCGGGGCCTCTGGGTACTGGTACTCTTAACATTTGACTTACCAAAGCCGGGCGCTGGTGGCTCACGCCTGTAATACTAGCTACTCAGGAGGCTGAGATCTGAGGATCGAGGTTCAAAGCCAGCCCGGGCAGGAGAGACCGTGAGACTCCTATCTCCAATAAACCACCAGAAAACCGGAAGTGGCGCTGTAGCTCAAGTGGTAGAGTGCTCGCCTTGAGCTGAAGAGCTGAGGGACAGCACCCAGGCCCAGAGTTCAAGCCCCACGACCGACAAAAAAAAAAAAAAAAAACATTTGACTTACCATTCCTACCTTTAGCCCTTTGCAAAAAGTTATCTTTGAAGATAACAGTCTCAAGAACTTCCCTGCCCATCCTCAGATCTAAGACTCCTGAGTAGCTCCAATTACAGGTGAGCCACTGATGCCCAGCTCTCAGCTCACCCTTGAAATGTGAGGAGAAAGCCTTTGGTTCTGTTGTCTCTTCAGGTGATAAACTGGGAGAACACGCTCCACATTCCAGCCCAGGTGAAGCTGAGCCCTGAGGCCAGGGACCTCATCACCAAACTGTGCTGCTCAGCTGACTGCCGTCTGGGGAGGGATGGCGCAGATGACCTGAAGGCCCACCCATTCTTCAGCACCATTGACTTCTCCAGCGACATCCGCAAGCAGCCAGCCCCCTATGTCCCCACCGTCAGTCACCCCATGGACACATCCAATTTTGACCCAGTCGATGACGAGAGCCTTGAGAATGAGGCCAGCGAAGGTAGTGCCAAGGCCTGGGACACGCTCACCTCCCCCCACAACAAGCACCCAGAGCATGCGTTCTATGAGTTCACTTTCCGGAGATTCTTTGATGACAATGGCTACCCCTTTAGACGTCCCAAGCCTTCGGGGGCAGAGGTTTTGCAGGCTGAGAACTTGGATTTAGAAAATTCTGATCTAGTGGATCAGAGTGAAAGCTGCCAGCCTGTGTATGTGTAGGTGACCCAGGGCCACCTGGTTTTGTCAGAGGTTGGGCTTACAGCCTGGTGGCTCTTATTTTAAATTAGTCCGTTGATTACGTCACTTGAAATTCTGGTCTTCGTTAAGGAAACCCAAAAACCAAGAAAAACTTTTTTTTTTTTTTAAGGGACTCAAGTCTAGTTGATCTTTATTTCTAGATTCTGGTTGATGGCCAGCAGGGAGTGCCACCATGCCTTTGAATTGGCTTTTGAAGACCTTCTCTCACTGCATTAAAACATTTTAAAAAATTAGCATAAGTTAGAGCACTTATTTTGTTGATATCCATTTTTTTCTTAACTAAATTATAAGGATTAACTTTGACAAATCATGCTGCTGTTATTTTCTACATTTGTATTTTGTCCAATAGCACTTATTCACATTTAGGAAAACACATGAAAAGTGAAGAACATGTGGTAAGAAATCTCTGTGCAATAATGTTTTAAAAAAATAACACTCTGCTCAGATTTCACGGAGACTGTTTCTGTTTTGTATATTTCTCACATTTTAAAATTGTGATATAATGTTAAAAAGCTGCTTTTTTTTGCTTTTTTGCATATTATATAGTATATTAGGAAGTGTGAGCAAAGAGATGATATGTTTGTGAGTTCAGATGTTTGGTGTGTGGAAAGTACTGCATGAGCAGAGGTTTTTCTATTATAAAATTACCGTATCTTGCCATTCACAGCAGGTCCTGTGAATATGTATGTACCAAGTGTTTTTAAATGAGGTATTCTAGACCACAGTTAATGTATTGTGTGGGTGACTTCTTTGCCATGATTGTATCCCTTATTGTTTTGTTAAAGAAATGCAGATGTGTAAATGAGAAGTGATTTTTGTTTTAAAATGTATGTGTCTTTGGGTATGATTGGTTTCTTGCAGGGGTTGGTAAACATCAACATTTGTCATGTACTAAACCTACATATGTCAAAAGGGATGAATTCAGCTATGCCAAGATATTGTGGTTAATCATGGATCTTCTGTCTTTTTCTCTGACTAGCATGCTCTCATTCTTGTATTGTTGGTGTGTGGAATTCCGTGTCTAAGATCCTACTACTATTTAATTATCCCTAATGGACTGCTCCACAATAAGGTTAGATGGATGTTATTCTTCCATTGGTCTTAGACAGCTGAGACTTTAACATGAAATTAAGTAATCTCACAGTTCTTTCTCTTTCTTTCTCTCTTCTTCTCTTTCTCTCTTTCTTCCTTCCTTTCTTTCCCTTCCTTCCCTTCCTTCCTTCCTTCCCTTCCTTCCCTTCCTTCCTTCCTTCCTTCCTTCCTTCCTTCCTTCTTTTTCTCTCTCCTTTCTTTCTTTTTTCTTTTCTTTCTTTCTCTCTCTCTCTCTTTCTTTCTTTCTTCCTTTCTTTTTTTCTTTCTTGTAGTGTGCTCTGAAGTGTCAAATCTCAACCTGGTTAAAACAATACACTTTCTTAACTTTTGTTTGAAAAAAAATCTGCAAAGTAACATTGGAATAAAAAAACAAGCCATACGTATTTTCTTAGACATGTAGTTGTATATATAACTATATAGATAAACACAAAATATTCCTTATTTCAATTAGTATGGTTCTTATTTAAAGTGATGTGAATTAATGAAAAGTTGGATTTTTTTGCTTTTTATAAGATCTGATGCATCTTATTTTTCATTATATTATTCCACATTATTTTTCCTTGAAATTCTTAGCATAATATATCTATTACTTAGTATGTATCTAGGCAGCAACACATAGAAGTTTATCAGTGTCTAAGAACAATTCCTGTGTACTGGTTTACATTTGTATGAATGGCATATCCTGAAGACTGCTGTGCTTGTGTCGTGACTTACAGTATTTCACTATTTTATAGGAATTCCTTTGTTGTCATTTACAGCGCTCTGACATACTTTCATGTGGTAGGTTCTTTCTCAGGAACTCAATTTAACTATTATTTATTGATATATCATTGCCTTTTAAAAGCTTCTACTGGCACAATTTATTATTAAAATTTTGAATCCAAGCCTCTTAGTTGGTGTCATTTTATTGTTGTACATGTAACAATGTTGTCTTGCAGGACACAGTAACTCCCATACCTTCTTGGGCATCACATGTAGCTACATGTTTTTTGTGTGTGTTTATGTGTGTGTGTGGTTTTTTGTCTCCCTCCTCCCTCCCTCCCCCCCCCCCCCCCCCCAGTCCCAGTCCCAGGTTTTGAACTCAGGGCCTGAGCTTTTTGCCCAAGGCTAGTACTCTACCACTTGAACCACACCTCCACTCAAGGCTAGCACTCTATGACTTGAACCATACCTCTACTTCTGGCTTTTTTGTAGTTAACTGGAGATAAGAGTTTCACAGACTTTCCTGCCTAGGTTAGCTTCAAACCTGGACTTTGTAGGTGTGAGCCACTGGCATCAGCTCTTCTTTCGGCTTCTCCTCTTATGTTTTTTTGTCAGTTATGGGGCTTGAACTCAGGGATTGGGCACTGTCCCTGTGCTCTTTTTGTTCAAGGCTAGCACTTTTTTTTTCCAAGTATTTCTTTATTGAGATTAGGTGACTACATAAATTTTACAATACCGTGACAGAGTTATACTTAGCTAAAGTCACAAACACCTTTTAATCTTTCCAATGATAGTCATCATTATCTTAATCTACATAGTTTATGAACTCTATGACCTTTAACAATAAAATGATTTCTTTCAAATCTGTTGATACGTGTATTTCTTTTTTTTTTTTTTTTTTGCCAGTCATGGGGCCTGAACTCTGGGCCTGGGTGCTGTCCCTCAGCTCTTCAGCTCAAGGCTAGTGCTATACCACTGGAGCCACAGCACCACTTCTGGCTTTTTCTACTTACGTGGTGCTGAGGAATCGAACCCAGGGCCTTGTGCAAGTGAGGCAAGCGCTCTACCACTGAGCCACCTTCCCAGCCCCTGTTCCTTCTTCTTATCTCATTCCCTCCCTCCCATCACTGCCCTTGAGTTGCTTAGTTCACTTACATCAATGTCCAGTGCAGCTGATGTAGACATTCTTTTTTTTTATAAACGTATTTTTTTATTGTGAAAATACTATACCAGAGGGGTTACAATTACATGGGCAAGATAATGAGTACATTTCTTATCAAGCATTGTAAGGCTAGCACTCTTATTGTTTTCAACCATAGCTCCACTTCAGGGTCTCATGGACTTTCCTGCACTGTGGCTGTCTTTGAATACTGGTCCTCAGAACTCAGCCTCCTAAGTAACTAGGATTACAGGCATGAGCCATTGGGTGCCTGCCTCTTCTTCCTCCTCCCCCTCCTCTTCCCTCCTCCCTTCTTCCTCTTCCCTTCTTCCTCCTTCCTTTCTTCTTTAACAAGGTCTTCCTGTGTATTCCTGGTTAGCCTTGAATTTTTTTTTTTGTACTCTACCACTTGAGCCACAGCTCTACTTCTGTGTTCTTGGTGATTAATTAGAGATGAGTCTTATGGACCGGGCTGGCTTTGAACCACAATCCTCGAATCTGAGACTCCTGATTGGGATTACGGTTGTGAGCCACAACCCAGCATTCTACATAATTTTTTTTTTTTTTTGGGTCCAGTCATGGGGCCTGAACTCTGGGCCTGGGCGCTGTCCCTCAGTTCTTCAGCTCAGGGCTAGTGCTCTACCACTTGCCATAGCACCACTTCTGGCTTTTTTTTTCTGCTTATGTGGTGCTGAGGAATCAAACCCAGGGCCTCATGTGTACAAGGCAAGCGCTCTACCACTGAGCCACCTTCTCAGCCCCTACATAATTTTTTTCTATGTACCTTCTATGCATTGGAGAAAGCATTGATAATATTTATCATGAAGTAATCTCATAAGTATGATGGAGAATCAGGATCTGCAGAGGGTTGGGCCAAGGGAAGAAGATTTTCCCCAGGCTGCAGTGGTCAGGAAATACAGCCCAGGGGAAGTGATGCCTGTGGAGACCTAACAAGTAGGAAAGTAGGAGAGGAGATAAAAGGGGCAGCTAGCATGATGTAGGGTAGGTAGAGTTGTCAATATTACTGGAGCTTCATAAATGAGTCTGAGGAAGACCTGATGCTCCAGAACAAGCAGGAACCTGCTTATGCAGTACCTTGTGTTACAAACATTCCAGTTTATTGCATAATACTTGAAAACAGAAACCTCTATTTCAACAGTTCTTGAAAACCAAATGCTTAACCTAAACCACAGACTGTCCAGGATAACAATGCTTTCAATATCTTGTTAACTAAAATAAGAATTTGAATAGTTTTAAATACATTTTTCCTTCATGTGTTCTCAGTTGTTATAAAGGTAACAACAGAGTCAGAGTACATTTCCTTTTGATCAAGTCACTCCTTCCCTCACCAAGTTTTTCTCTCCCATCCCCACCCACAAATTATATAGTTCATTTTTAACATAGTGTCTAGTGAGTACCACTGCTGCATTTGTTCACTTTTTGTTCCACTATTTCTGTGCTGCCCCTTACCCTAATGATAAATGAACAAGCAAGACACAAGAAGACAAAAACAGCAACAAAGGGGGCTGGGAAGGTGGCTCAGTGGTAGAGCGCTTGCCTTGCATGCTCAAGGCCCTGGGTTCGATTCCTCAGCACCACATAAGCAAAAAGAAAAAAGCCAGAAGTGGCGCTGTGGCTCAAGTGGTAGAGCGCTAGCCTTGAGCTGAAGAGCTGAGGGACAGTGCCCAGGCCCAGAGTTCAGGCCCCATGACCGGACCCAAAAAAATAAAATAAAAAATAAAATAAAACAGCAACAAAGGAAAAAAGCTTCTTTCCGTTTCCTGGAGATCATTTTGATAAATCTCAGAAGACTAAACATAGAGCTTCCTCGTGACCCAGTAATTCTACTCCTGGGCATTTATCCTTGTAGGCATTTTTGTGGAGACTGGGCAAGGTTTACAAAGTTGGCTTCTCTTGTTTTTAACGGAAGGACCCCACCAACAGTCTAATTGGATCATAGATTAATACATCCCAAAGCTAGTGAGGAACTACAAGGACAATTTCTACAGTAAGTATTATTAGATTTTTTTTCTTTTTTATCCTTTCTTCCTTTTCTTGTTCCTTTCTTTCTTTTGGCTAGAACTCAGGGCCTGGGGACTGTCCCTGAACTTTTTTGCTTTTGGTGGGTAATTGGAGATAAGAGTCGTGTATTTTCCTGCCCAGGGTTGGCTTCAAACTAATTCTCAGATCTCAACCTCCTCCTGAGTAGGTAGGATTACAGGTGTGAGCCAGTAGAGCTCAACTATTAGCCTCTCTTCCCATTCTTTTTGTGTGCTTTGTTGAATGACAACTCCTTTGTTGTTGTTGTTGTTGTTTGTCTTTGCTAGTTCTGGGGCTTGAACTCAGGGCCTGGGCACTGTCCCTGAGCCTCTCTGTGCTCAAGGCTAGTGCTCTACCACTTAAGCCACAGCACCACTTCTGGCCTTTTCTGTTTATGTGGAACTCCGAATCGAACCCAGGGCTTCATGTATGCTAGCTAGGCAAGCACTCTACCATTAAGACACATTCCCAGTCCTGGCAACTCCTTTGTACAACTACTTAAAGATAGTAAAAGTAGGCTGGGCACCAGTGGCTCACGCCTGTAATCCTAGCTACTCAAGAGGCTGAGATCTGAGGATCAAGATTCAGAGCCAGACTGGGCAGGAAAGTCCATGAGATTTTTTCTGTTGGTTGCAGGACCTGAACTCCGGGCCTGGGTGCTGTCCCTCAAGCTCTCTAGCGCAAGGCTAGTGCTCTACCACTTGAACCACAACACCACTCCTGGCTTCTTCTGCTTATGTGGTACTGAGGAATCGAACTCAGGGCCTCATGCATGCAAGGCAAGCACTCTACCACTAAGCCACCTTCCCAGCCCTCTGTGAGACTCATCTCCAATTAACCTTCAGAAAACTGGAAGTGGTGCTGTGGCTCAAGTGGTAGAATGCTTGCTTTGAGCTGAAGAGTTCAGGGATGGTGCTCAGGCCCAGAGTAAAAGCCCCACGACTGACCTCTCCAAAAAAGGTAAAAATTTGAAACAAACACCCACACAGTGGTTCTGCTTGTCAATGGTGGCTCATGTCTGTAAACCAGCTTCTGAGTATCACTGTTCAAAGCATCTAAGGCATGAAAATTACCTTCAATTAATCAGCCAAATGTCAGAAATGGAGTTATGATTCAAGTAGTAGAGCTCCAACTGAGCTAAAAAGGGACAGCAGTAGCCCCAATACTGGCATAAAAACAGTGGTTTTTTTTTTAACTTCCTAAATTCATCTTACTCAACTTTTTTTTTTTTTTTTTTTTTTGGTTTGAACAAAATATCAATCCTGTTGCCTGGAGCAGCTAGGACTTTACCTGGAAGGGAATGAAGTGTCTTGACCTGTGGATCCTTCTAGAAGTGGCTGTGAGTGGGAGCCACCTGCTGGCCAATCCTGAATGATGAAAGCAAATAACCATAGTATTTTTGTTTTTGTTTTGAATTTTGAATTTTTATTGTTACTATAAAGGAGATGAACAGAAGAGTTACAGTTACATAGTTCAGGTGATAACTACATTTCTTTTTGGACAATATCTCTTTCCCTCTCCCCCCAATTTTTCCCTCCCATCACCACCTGCAAGTTGTATAGTTCATTTTCAACCTAGGGTCTCACAAGTACTCACTGCTGCATTTGTTCTCCCTTACCCTCCGCAAAACAGATAAAAAAAGCAAACAAGACAAAAAAAGAAACTAAAACAAGTCAGAGGCTGTTGGTTCACGCCTCTAATCCTAGCTACTCAGGAGACTGAGATCTGAGGAGGCACTGTTCAAAGCCAGTCCTTGCAGGAAAGCCAGTGAGAGACTTATCTTCAATTAACCACCTGAAAGCCAAAAGTGGCACTGTGATTCAAAGAGCTCAGGGACAGTGTCCAGGCCCTGAGTTCAAGCCCCATGACTGAAAAAAAGGGAAAAAAAAGAACAAGGGTTAGGTCTAAAATTTTCAAAAGAGTCCTGACATTCATTCTCTCTCTGAGGAAACCTTTTCCCAATTTATGTCTTGTAGTGCATAGAACTAGTTTCTGGTGGAGGATTGCTGATGTGATTGTAAAACTTGTACCTTCGTCTAGAGAAACAGTTATCAATGTGCTCTGCAGACTTCAGGGGTACAGGAGGCTCCATTTTGTACGTCAATACCAGCAGAAGGCTAACTTCACAAAATGCCAACCAAAGCCAGCCATTAAACCAGATAGTCAAGAGACTTGCAAAATATAAAATGCAAAAATCACAGAATCACTAATTCTACTTATTTTAGCCTTGGAAAACAGTTATCTGCATCACACGTATTTATATTAACATGTAATGGGTTTACAATTTTGTGTGTATGTGTGCCAGTCAACTAGAGACCTACTTCTGGCTTTTTGGTGGGTGGGTAATTGTAGATAATCACAGACTTTCCTGCCCAGGCAGGCTTCAAACTCAAAGCTCAGCCTCCTGAGTAGCTAGGATTAAAGGGGGTGAGCCCACAGCACCTAGCTTACAATTTTTAAAGTTTTTGGTGGTGTAGACTAGCCCCAGGGTCTTGTGCATGATAGGTATGAGCTATGAGCTTTACCGCTGAGCTACGTCCCCCACCAGCCCCACTAGTTTTTTTTTTTTTTTTTTTTGTCGGTCGTGGGGCTTGAATTCTGGGCCTGGGCGCTGTCCCTCAGCTCTTCAGCTCAAGGCGAGCGCTCTACCACTTGAGCTACAGCGCCACTTCCGGTTTTCTGGTGGTTTATTGGAGATAGGAGTCTCACGGTCTCTCCTGCCCGGGCTGGCTTTGAACCTCGATCCTCAGATCTCAGCCTCCTGAGTAGCTAGGATTACAGGCGTGAGCCACCAGCGCCCGGCAGCCCCACTAGTTTTTAAACAATGCTTATTTCCTAAATTTCTAATTTTTTTAAAAAAATTGTGTCTGTGTCTGTGTGTGTTTGTCTGTCTGTCTGTCTGTCTGTCCGTCTTGGGCCTTGAACTCAGGGCCTGGATTCTGTCTCAGCTTTTTCACCCAAGGTTGACAGCCATTTGAGCTAAAGCTTCACTTCTAGCGTTTTGGTGGCCAATTGGACTTACATGTCTTGCAGATTTTCCTGCCTACTCTGACTTTGAATTGTGATCTCAGGTCTCAGGAGGCTGAGATTTTTTTTTTTTTTGTCAGTTGTGGGGCTTCAACTCTAGGCCTGGGTACTATCCCTGAGCTCTTCAGCTCAAGGCTAGCATGCTACCACTTGAACCACAGTGCCACTTCTGGCCTTTTTTTCTGTTTATATGGTGCTGAGGAATTGAACCCACAGCCTCATGCATGTGAGGCAAGCACTCTACCACTGAGCCACCTTCCCAGCCCAGGAGGCTGAGATCTTACAATTTGGGTTGGAAGCCAGCCTATGTTAACAAATCCAAGAGACCCTTAGCTCCAATTAACCACCAAGAAAGCCAGAAGGGGAGTTGTAGTTTAAGTGGTAGAGCTTTAGCTTTGAGTGAAAAATGCTAAGGAACAGCATCCAGGCACTGAGTTCAATCCTTTGCACCAGTAAAAAAAAGAAATCACAGTTAAATTCATTTATTTATTTATTTTGGGTCCAGTCGTGGGGCCTGAACTCTGGGCCTGGGCGCTGTCCCTCAGCTCTTCAGCTCAAGGCTAGCACTCTACCACTTGAGCCACAGCGCCACTTCCAGCTTTTTTTCTTTTTGCTTATATGGTGCTGAGGAATCGAACCCAGGGCCTCATGCATGCAAGGCAAGTGCTCTACCACTGAGCCACCTTCCCAGCCCTTAAATTCATTTATTAAAAGAGAATACATCACAGTGTAAAGTGGGTGCTTAAATAAGGTCTACATTCCACTCATCTCATTTATGTATTTATTATTTTTTTATTTTTAATTTTGCTGGTCCTGGGGTTCCAACTCAGAGCCTGGGCACTGTCCCTAAGCTGCTTTTTTTGCTCAAGGCTAGCACTCTTATCACTGGAGTCACAGCTCTGCTTCCAGCTTTTTCTGTGTATGTGGTGCTGAGGAATGGAACCCAGGGCTTCATGCATGCTAGGCAAGCACTCACCACTAAGTCACATTCCCAGCCCCTCATATTTATTTTTATATGCCTTTCTCAGTGAACACTGTGGGGTTGTTGGGCCTCACATTCTTGTTTGGCTTGTTTGCTTATGGCTGGTGCTCTACTACTTGAGCCAGGCATGCCTCCAGTGGCTTTTTTGTTGGCTATTTAGATATGGAGTCTCAAGGACTTTTCTGTCTTTGAACTGAACTCTTTCAGATCTCAGCCTTCTGAGTAGGTAAAATTACAATCATGAACCAGAACCTACTGCTTGTGTGTGTGTGTGTGTGTGTGTGTGTGTGTGTGTGTGTGTGTGTGTGTGTGTGTGTGTGTGTGTGTGGTGTGTGTGTGTGTGTGTGCTAGTCCTGGAGCTTGAACTCAGGTCCTGGACACTGACCATGAGCTCTTATGCCAAGGCTAGCGCTCTACCACTTGAGCCACAGCTCCATTTCTTTCTTTCTTTTTTGTTTTTGGTAGCTTAATGGTGATAAGAATCTCACTTTCCTGGGCTGGGAAGGTGGCTCAGTGGTAGAGTGCTTGCCTTGCATGCCTGAGGCCCTGGGTTCGATTCCTCAGCACCACATAAGCAGAAAGAAAAAAGCCGGAAGTGGAGCTGTGGCTCAAGTGGTAGAGCGGTAGCCTTGAGCTGAAGAGCTGAGGGACAGTGCCCAGGCCCAGAGTTTAGGCCCCACGACCGGACCCCCAAAAAAAAAAAAAAAAAAAAGAATCTCACTTTCCTGCCCACGCTAGCTTCAAAGCAAGATCCTCAGTTCTGATTAGCTAGGATTACAGGCCACTGGTGCCTGGTAGAAAGGCTAACTCTCAAGCATTTTATTAGCATATATTAATTGTACAAAATAATGGTTTTATTGTGATATTTTCACATATGCATATGACACACTTTGACCATATTCATCTCCTTATTAACACTTTTTACCTCCTTCCATGTTCATGTCTTTATTTTAGTACTTGTCATGGGGCTTGAACTCAGGGCCTGGTTGCAGTCCCTGAGCTATTTTGCTCAAGGCTAGTGCTTTATCACTTGAGCCTCAGTTCCACTTTTGGCTTTCAATTAGAGATGAATCTCTCAGACTTTCTTGTTTGAGCTGGCTTTGAACTGTGATCCTCAGATGTCAGGTTTTTTTTTGTTTGTCGGTCGTGGGCCTTGAACTCTGGGTCTGGGCACAGTCTCTCAGCTCTTCAGCTCAAGGCGAGCTCTCTTCCACTTGAGCTACAGTGCCACTTCCGGTTTTCTTGTGGTTTATTGGAGATAAGAGTTTCACGGAGGGCTGGGAAGGTGGCTCAGTGGTAGAGCGCTTGCCTTGCATGCATGAGGCCCTGGGTTCGATTCCTCAGCACCACATAAACAGAAAAAGCTGGAAGTGGCGTTGTGGCTCAAGTGGTAGAGCGCTAGCCTTGAGCTGAAGAGCTGAGGGACAGCGCCCAGGCCCAGAGTTCAGGCCTATTACCAGCAAAAAAAAAAAAAAAAAGAAGTTCAAGAACACTGCATAGGCCCCAACTTCAAGCCCTTGGACTAGCACAAAACAAAACAAAGCAAAACAAAATTGAATGCTGGTACTGCTTGGTTTATCACAAATTTCTGTATAGATCATTCAGTTGGTTATTATTAACTTTTTTGTGTGTGGTCAATTGTGAGACTTGAACTCAAGGCCTAGGCACTGTCCCTTTATCTCTTCAGCTCAAAGCTAGCTAGCTCTCTACCACTTGAACCACAGTGCCACTTCTGCTTTTCTGGTGGTTTATTGGAGATAAGAGTCTCATGGAGGGCTGGGAAGATGGCTCAGTGGTAGAGCGCTTGCCTTGCATGCCTGAGGCCCTGGGTTCGATTCCTCAGCACCACATAAGCAAAAAGAAAAAAAAAAGCTGGAAGTGGCGCTGTGGCTCAAGTGGTAGAGCGCTAGCCTTGAGCTGAAGAGCTGAGGGACAGCGCCCAGGCCCAGAGTTCAGGCCCCATGACCGGACCCAAAAAAAAAAAAAAGTTTCACGGAGTTTCCTGCCTGGGCTGGCTTTGAACTGTGATCCTCAGATCACTGAGCCACCTTTCCAGCCCCTCCATACTTATTTTCATAGCACACTAATTCAGTATTTCCACCAATATCCTCCTGTGGCTCAAGTGGTAGAGCACTAGCCTTGAACTGAAGAGCTGAGGGACAGCGCCCAGGCCCAGAGTTCAGGTCCACGACCAGATTCCGCCCCCCTCCCCCACAAAAAAAAGCTTATGCAAAGCAAAAGAGTGAAGAGGCAGACTACAAAATGGAATCCATGACTTATTTGTTCATTCAACAGAGGATTAATATCCAAAATATAGAAAGAATTAATATTTAGGGGTGGGAATGTGGCTTAGTGGTAGAGTGTTTGCCTAGCATTCATGAAGCTCTGGGTTCAATTCCTCAGTACCACATACACAGAAAAAGCCAGAAGTAGCTCTGTGGCTCAAGTGGTAGAATGCTAGCCTTGAGCAAAAGAAGCTCAGGAACAGTGCCCAGGCCCTGAGTTCAAGTCCCAGGACTGGCAAAATAATAATAATATTAGTTAGGTATAGTAGTAGACAGCTCTACTGCCAACACTTGGGAATCTGAGCCAAAAGTATGGCAACTTTGAGGATAGACTAGACTACAGCCTCTTTGAAAAATAAGTAAATATAGCATAAAAATAGTCCAATTGATAAATGGACAAATTAAATTAAAAAGATGCCTTTTTTGTGTGCATGTGCTGGTCTTGAGGCTTGAACTCTGGGCCTGGATGCTATATCTGAGCTTTTTTGCTCAAGATTAGTACTCTACCATTTGAGCCACATCTCCACTTCAACTTTTTGGTGGTTAATTGAAGATACAAGTCTCATAGACTTTCTTGTCTGGGCTGGCTTCAAACTGTGATCCTCAGATTTCAGTTTCTTGAGTACCTAGGATTACAAGTCTGAGCCAACAGCACCTAGCAGAAAAGATACTTTTGAAAAAGTAAGTACAACAGGGCGCTAGTGGCTCACACCTGTAATCCTAGCTACTCAGGAGACGGAGATTTGAGAATCTTGGTTCAAAGCCAGTCTATGTAAGCTAATTTTTCGTTTTCCTAGCTACTGGAATTCTAATCTGAAAGGCATTTCCTAGTGCTCTATCTTTAAGTGTTTTCTCTTGTAGTTTCAAATTTTCTTGTCTTACATTAAGGTCTTCGATCAATTTTTTTTTTTTTTGGTTGGTTGTGGGCCTTGAACTCTGGGCCTTAGCGCTGTCCCTCAGCTCTTCAGCTCAAGGCACCCTACCACTTGAGCTACAGCGCCACTTCCGGCTTTCTGGTGGTTTTTATTGGAGATAAGAGTTTCACAGAGTTTCCTGCCCGGGCTGGCTTTGAACCGCTATTCTCAGATCTCAGCCTCCTGAGTAGCTAGGATGACAGGCGTGAGCCACTGGCACTCCGCTTTTTGATCAATTTTTGTTGTTGTTGTTGGTCCTGGAGATTGAATTCAGGTTCTGTGTGTTGTTCCTGAGCTTTTGTGCCCAAGGCTAGTGCTCTACCACATGAGGCACAGCTCCACTTCCAGCTTTTTGGTGTTTAATTGGAGAAAAGAGTTTAAGGAGCTTTCTTTCCCTAGCTGGCTTTGAACTAGGATCCTCAGATCTCAGCCTCCTGAGTAGCTAGGATTACAAGTATGAGCCACTGGCATCCAGATTTGATCAATTTTGAGTTAATTTTTGTATAAAGGAGCGGTGAGAATCTACTTTCTGTTTGCCACTTGTGGATATGCAGTCTTTCCAGTGTTGCTTGTTGAGGAGGTTATTTTTTTTGGGGGGGGGTCCGGTCATGGGGACTGAACTCTGGACCTTGAGCGCTGTCCCTCAGCTCTTCAGCTCAAGGCTAGCGTTCTATCATTTGAGCCACAGCGCCATTTCCAGCTTTTTTCTTTTTGCTTATGTGATGCTGAGGAATCGAACCCAGGGCCTCATGCATGCAAGGCAAGCGCTCTACCACTGAGCCACCTTCCCAGCCCCGAGGAGGTTATTTTTTATATAATGTATATCTATTTGGAAAATCAGGTGTGGTTATTTTTTCCTGGATCTTGTATTCCATTGGCATAGTTATCTGGTTTTGTACAGTACCATGCTGTTTTAGTTACTATGCCTCTGTAGTATAATCTAAAATTGGGTATTGTAATATCTGAGCATTATTCTTTTTTAAAAAACATGTAATGTTAGTGTTATTATTAAGGTGTTGTACAGAGGGGGTTATCATTTTATAAGTCAGCTAATGAGTATAATTATGTTTGAATGTCACCCCTTCCTTTTTTTTGGGGGGGGGGTCCGGTCGTAGGCCTGAACTCTGGGCCTGGGCACTGTCCCTCAGCTCTTCAGCTCAAGGCTAGTGCTCTACCACTTGAGCCACAGCGCCACTTCCAGCTTTTTTTTCTGCTTATGTGGTGCTGAGGAATCGAACCCAGGGCCCCATGGATGCAAAGCAAGCGCTCTACCACTGAGCCACCTTCCCAGCCTCACCCCTTCCTTTAGTTTCCCTCATTTCCCCTTCTCATCTCTGCCCACAAATTGTATAGTTCATTTTTCACATAGTATATATTGAATATCATGAATTCATTTGCTCACCTTTCCTCCCTCATTTCTACACCCTCTTTAAAATTACAAAAACAAAAAAAAAAGCAAAAACAAACATACATCACTACCACCAAACAAAGCAAAACTTACGTTTCTATTTCCTGGAATTTATCTCAATAAATAGTACTTTTTTTTCCAGTCCTGGGGCTTGAACTCTGGGTCTGGGTACTGTCCCTGAACTTCTTTTGCTCAAGGCTAGCACTCTACCATTTGAGATACAGCACCACTTCCAGCTTTTTCTGTGTATGTGGTACCGAGGAATCGAACCCAAGGCTTCATGCATGCGAGGCAAGCACTCTACTACTAAGCCATATTCCCAGCCCTCAATAAATAGTATTTTAAATGACCAGAGGAATTATGCTTTTTGGTTCTTCCCCTCCTTTAGTCGGTGTGTGTGAATGTTTAGAGTCCTGTAGAATTTGTCATGTCGTTTTATTTTAGATCTAGCTTCCACATATAAGAGAAATGTGCTGTTGGTCTGTCTGAGCATGGCTTACCTTACCATGATTTGTTCTATATCCATCCATTCCCCTGCAAATGACATAATATTATTCTAATAGATGAATAAAATTCCATTGTATATATGTACCACATTCTTTTTTTTTTTTTTGGGGGGGGGTCTGGTCGTGGGGCCTGAACTCTGGGCCTGGGCACTGTCCCTCAGCTCTTCAGCTCAAGGCTAGCGCTCTACCAGTTGAGCCATAGCGCCACTTCCGGCTTTTTTCTTTTTGCTTATGTGGTGCTGGAGAATCAAACCCAGGGCCTCAGGCATGTAAGGCAAGCGCTCTACCACTGAGCCACCTTCCCAGCCCCCACGTTCTTTTTGATCCACTGATCTGTTGTAGGGCATCTGGGCTGGTTCTATAAGTTGGCTCTTGTGAATAGTGCAGCAATGAATATGAATGTGCAATTGTCTTGTCTTGTGCAAGTGTAATAATCTAGGTAGATTTGGGCCAGTTCTAAGGTTTAAACTCAGGGACTGGGTGCTGAGGTTTTTTGCTCAAGGCTAGTTCTCTACCACTTAAACCACAGCTACTTCCTGCTCTTTTGGCGGTTAATTGGTGTCTTTTTTTTTTTTTTGTAGGTCGTGGGGCTTGAACTCTGGGTTTGGGCACTAACCCTGCGCTCAAGGCCTGTGCTCTACCACTTGAGCCACAGTACCACTTCTAGTTTTCTGAGTCGTTAATTGGAGATAAGTGTCTCACGGACTTTCCTGTCCCAGTTGGCTTTGAACCATGTCCTCAGATCTCCGCCTCCTGAGTAGCTAGGATTACAGATGTGAGCCACCAGCCCGGCTTTAATTGGTGTCTTGACAGGCTTTCTTCCCTGGGATGGCTTCAAATTATAATCTTTAGATCTCAACCTCCTGAGTAGCTAGATTTACAGGCAGGAGCCATTAGCACCTGGCTCACAGAGAAGTTCTATGTTTCATTTTTTAGTTTTTTGAGGAACTGCCAGATTGGCATCAAGAGTGGTTGTACTAGTTTACATTCCCACCAGCAGTGCCGATAGGACTCCTTTTTCCTCACACCTCACCAGCATTTGTTTGAATTCTTCTTTTTTCTTTTTTTCTTTTTTCTGGTCTCATGGGACCTGAACTCTGGGCCTGGGCACTGTCCCTCAGCTCTTCAGCTCAAGGCTAGTGCTCTACCATATTGTAGCTACAGTGCCACTTGGGGCTTTTTCTGCTTATATGGTGCTGAGGAATCAAACCCAAGGCCTCATGCATGCAAGGTAAGCACTCTACCACTGAGCCACCATCAATTCTTGATGTTGACCAATCTAACTGAGGTGAGATGGAATTTCAAAGTTGTTTTGATTTGCATTTCCTTTTTGACCAGGGATGTGAAGCATCTCCTTGTATTTACTATTCTCTTAGAAGAGAGAAGTTTAGAGAGACTTCTCAGTCTCACTTTAGCTCCTTTGCCCATTTATTGATTGATTTATTAGGGTTTTGGGGGGGAGTGAAACAGGGGGGTTAATTTCTTGAGCTCCTTGTATATTTTGTATGTTAGTCATTTGTTGAATATATTGCTGGTAAAAATCTTTCTAGTTTAGTAACTATGCCCTTTGCATAGTTATTTTGATATAATTCCATTTGTCAAGTCTCGCTCCTATTTGCTGTGCTCCAGCACTGTTTTGTTTTTGCTCAAGATTGCTTTGCCTACTTAGGATCCATATGAATTTTAGGATTTTTTTTCCTAGGTCTGTCTTGGAATTTTGATGGGGATGGAATTGAATCTGCAGATTATTTTCAGTAATGACACTTAAACAATACTAATTCTGCCAATCCCTGAACACAGGATGCTTTGTATTTTCTTTTTTTTGCCAGACATGGGCTTGAACTCAGGGTCTGGGCACTGTCCCTGAGCTTCTTTTGCCCAAGATTAGCATTCTACCACTTGTGCCACAGTGCCATTTTTGGCTTTTTGTGTTTATGTGGTACTGAAGAATTGAACCCAGGGCTTCATACATGTTAGGCAAGCACTCTACCACAAATCCACATTCCCAGTCCTATTTTCTAAAGTCTTTTTCTTTTCTTTTCTTTCCTTCTTTCCCTCCCTCCCTCCCTCCTTCCTTCCTTCCTTCCCATTCCGTCTTTCTTCCTTTCCTTTTATTTCTTTCTTCCTTCCTGTTCCATTTTTAAATTTCTTTTCTTTTTTAAATTTTTAATATTTTACTATGTTAAATGTTGAATGCAGATGTCTTTTACCTCCTTGCTAAGGTTTATTTCTAGTTTATTTTTTCTTTTTTAAGACTATTATAAATAGGATTATTTTCCTGAATTTTTTTCACTAAAGAGCTCCTTACTTATGACAGTATTGTTTTTTGTCAGTCATGGGGCTTGAACTCTGGGCCTGGGTGCTTTCCCTGGGCTCTTCAGCTCAAGGCTAGTGCTTTACCACTTGAGCCACAGCGCCACTTCTGGTTTTCTGGTGGTTAATTGGAGATAAGAGTCTCATGGACTTTCCTGCTTGGGCTGGCTTTGAACCACAATCCTCAGATCTCAGCCTCCTGAGTAGCTAGGATTATAGGCATGAACCACCAAAGCCCGGCTTTGTGACAAATTTTTATATATTAGGTTTGTATCCTGATATTTCATTTATTTGTTTATCAAGTCTTGGTTAAAAAAAAAAAATGGGCTGGGAAGGTGGGCCAGTGGTAGAGCTCTTGCCTTGCATGCATGAGGCCCCAGGTTCAATTCCTCAGCACCACATAAGCAAAAAGAAAAAAGCCAGAAGTGGCACTATGGCTCAAGTGGTAGAGTGCTAGCCTTGAGCTGAAGAGCTGAAGGACAGTGCCCAGGCCCAGAGTTCAGGCCCCATGACCGGAACCCCCCCCCAAAAAAAAAGGCTTTAGGGTATCCTAAATATAGGATAATATTGTATGCAAATACAAATAAACCACTCCTCCATTTTCTTTTTTTGGGGGTGGTTAATTGGAGATAAGAATCTTATGGCCTTTCCTGCCCAGGCTGACTTCAAAAAGCAGTTTTCAGATCTCAGCCTCCTAAGTAGCTAGGATTATAGGTGTGAGTCACTAGCACTTGGCACCAAATGTAGTTTTTAACAGCACAACTGGAAAGAAATGAAAGAGGTAAAGTTAATTACCTGCTATTATTTTAAATATGCTAGTCTTTTTAAAATTTTTATTTTTTTAATTTTTAATTTTTTTTGGTCGGATGTGGGGCCTGAACTCTGAGCTTGAGTGCTGTCCCTCAGCTCTTCAGCTCAAGACTAACGCTCTACCATGGGAGCTTTTTCTGCTTACCTGGTGCTGAGGAATCGAACTCAGGGCCTCATGCATGCAAGGCAAGCACTCTACCACTAAGCCACCTTCCCAGCCCCAAATATGCTAGTCTTATCTCTCAAAATCTTGGGGAACAAACAGTGATGAACTTGAATGACTTATAACATCATACCCTGTAACAAATAAATACTCAGTGATCACCATGCTGCAGTAACAGTAAATCCTTGTATCCATAATAGACCCTACAGCTTTAGGAAGCCTTAAACGAATCACACAAATGTTGAAATTTGGGATAGTCTCACTTTAAAGAAGAGAAATTGAAGTGACATAATACAAATTCATCTGATTTGAATTCCAGCTTTCTGTACTTCATCACAAAAGTTATATGAGGAGTTGGGAATGTGATTTAGTGGTAGAGTGCTTGCCTAGCATGCATGAAACCCTGGGTTTTATTCCTCACTACTACGTAAACAGAAAAAGCCAGAAGTGGCGCTGTGGCTCAAGTGGTAGAGTGCTATCCTTTAACAAAAGCAGCTCAGGGACAGTGCTCAGGCCGAGTTCAAGCCCCAGAAAGAAAGATTTTTGAATTGGAGACAGGTCATAGGCTTGGTCCTAATAAATTACTTTGGGTCTTATTTTCTAAATCTAACAATCAAAAAGGGCCTACAATCCTATCTGCTTGGGAAGCAGAGGATTACAGCTCAAGACCATGACATTTATTTATTTATTTACTTTTTGGGTCCGGTCGTGGGGCCTGAACTATGGGCCTGGGCACTGTCCTTCAGCTCTTCAGCTCAAGGCTAGCACTCTACCACTTGAGCCATAGCGCCACTTCTAGCTTTTTTCTTTTTGCTTATGTGGTGCTGAGGAATTGAACCCAGGGCCTCATGCATGCAAGGCAAGAGCTCTACCACTGGCCCACCTTCCCAGCCCGTTTTTTTTTTTTTTTTTTTTTTTTTTTTTAACCAAGACTTGATAAACAAATAAGTGAAATATCAGGATACAAACCTAATATATAAAAATTTGTCACAAAGCCAGGCTTTGGTGGTTCATGCCTATAATCCTAGCTACTCAGGAGGCTGAGATCTGAGGATCGTGGTTCAAAGCCAGCCCAAGCAGGAGAGTCCATGAGACTCTTATCTCCAATTAACCACTAGAAAACCAGAAGTGGCGCTGTGGCTCAAGTGCTAGAGCACTAGCCTTGAGCTGAAGAGCTCAGGGAAAGCACCCAGGCCCAGAGTTCAAGGCCCATGACCGACAAAAAAAAAAAATACTGTCACAAGTAAGGAGCTCTTTGGTGAAAAAAATTCAGGAAAATAATCCTATTTATAATAGTCTTAAAAAAGAAAAAATAAACTAGAAATAAACCTTAGCAAGGAGGTAAAAGACATCTGCATTCAACATTTAACATAGTAAAATATTAAAAATTTAAAAAAGAAAAGAAATTTAAAAATGGAACAGGAAGGAAGAAAGAAATAAAAGGAAAGGAAGAAAGACGGAATGGGAAGGAAGGAAGGAAGGAAGGAGGGAGGGAGGGAAGGTGGGTAGGAAGGAAGGAAAAGAAAAGAAAAAGACTTTAGAAAATAGGACTGGGAATATGGATTAGTGGTAGAGTGCTTGCCTAACATGTATGAAGCCCTGGGTTCAATTCCTCAGTACCACATAAACACAAAAAGCCAAAAATGGCACTGTGGCTCAAGTGGTAGAATGCTAATCTTGGGCAAAAGAAGCTCAGGGACAGTGCCCAGACCCTGAGTTCAAGTCCCATGTCTGGCAAAAAAAAAAAGAAAATACAAAGCATCCTGTGTTCAGGGATTGGCAGAATTAGTATTGTTTAAGTGTCATTACTGAAAATAATCTGCAGATTCAATTCCATCCCCATCAAAATTCCAAGACAGATCTAGGAAAAAAAATCCTAAAATTCATATGGATCCTAAGTAGGCAAAGCAATCTTGAGCAAAAACAAAACAGTACTGGAGCACAGCAAATAGGAGCGACCATGACATTTATTAGTCTAAGAATACTCTTAAATGTCGAGGGATCTGTTAGTGAAATGTTCATTTTTGACCAGGCATCAAGCCTTTTCTGGAATATAAACATTTCTCTCATATCTAGTGCCAAATTATTTGAATTTCAACATTTTCTACTTTAGGATCTGCTTAGTATTCCCCTACCTTCACTAACATTACTGAAAAATAGTAAATTAAGGAATAACAAGGCATTAACACACAAGGAAATTCTCAAGTGTTTTCCAGTTGTGCTGTAAAAAATATATTTGGAGCTCATACCTGTAATCCTAGCTACTCAGAAGGCTGAGATATGAGGATTGAGGCTCAATACTAGCCCAGATAGGAAAATGTGTGATACTTTTTTTTTTTTTGCTCCGGTTATGGGGCCTGAACTCTGGGCCTGGGCGCTGTCCCTCAGCTCTTCAGCTCAAGGCTAGTGCTCTACCACTTGAGCCACAGTGCTACTACCAGTTTTTTTCTTTTTGCTTATGTGGTGCTGAGAATCGAACCCAGGGCCTCATGCATGCAAGGCAAGCGCTCTACCACTGAGCCACCTTCCCAGCCCCATGTGTGATACTTTTATCTCCAATTAACCTCCAAAAATGCTGGAACTAGAGCTGTGGCTCAAGTGGTAGGGTATGAGCCTGGAGTGAAACAGCTTAGGGACAGTGCCTAGACCCTGTGTTCAAGCCCTAGCACTGGCACAGCCACACATAGATAAAATACATTTGAGATCCTACAACTTTAATTGTGTTCTGAAATTCTTGGCTCCCAGTTTTGTGTAAGGAGTCTGTTACTCTTAAAAAAAAAACAACTCAAAGTTCATGCTATTAGTTTGAGAGGAAGCATCCTTTTCTCATACTTGAAAAAGTATTTTCCTTCCTTTTTTTTTTTTTTTCCAGTCCTGTAGTTTGAACTCGGAGCCCGGGCACTATCCGTGAGCCTCTCTGTGCTCAAGGCTAGCTCTCTACCACATGAACCATAGTGCTACTTCTGGCTTTTTCTGTTTATGTAGTACTGAGGAATTGAACCCAGGGCTTCATGCATGCTAAGCAAGCATTCTACCACTAAGCCACATTCCCTGCCCAAAAATTCATTATTTATTATTATTATTGTTATTGCCAGATCTGGGGCTTGACAGAGCCTGGGTACTGTTCCTGAGCTTCTTTTGCTTAAGGCTATTATTACTCTATCACTTGAGCCACAGCACCACTTGAGGCTTTTTCTGTGAATGTGGTGCTGAGGACTCAAATTCAGTGCTTCATCCATGTTAGGCAAGCAGTCTAACACTAAGCCGCATTCCTAGCTCCCTTCCTTTTTTTAAAGTGTGTCAAGTTGTAAAGTTCTTGCACACATCAGAAGCTTGGGCATCCAATGACTAACAGGAAGCATTATTAAGTCCTAAACATTTGATGTCACAAATTAATTACTACAACTTTTGGTTGCTCATGATTGGTAGCCGATATAACCATTGATAATTTTTTTCTTTTTGTCCCATTACTGGGACTTGAATTCAAGAGTTTGGACCCTGGTACCAGTGGCCCCCACTTGTAATCCTAGCTACTCATGAGGCTAAGATCTAAGGATCAAGGTTTGAAGACAGCCTGGGCAGGAAAGTCTGTGAGACTCTTTTATTTCCAAAAAACTAATCAGAAAAAGCTGGAAGTAGCATCATGGCTAAAATGGTGGAGTGCTAGCCTTGAGCACAAAGAGGCTCAGGGACAACACCCAGGCCCAGATTCAAGCCCCAAGACTGGCAAAAAAAAAAAAAAAAGAGCAGGGGAGAAGGAGAGATGAATTTGGGTCACTCTCCTTTAGCTGATTTGCTAAATAAAGGCTGATGCTCTATCACTTGAGTATGGCTTATTTTGGTCGTGGAGCTTGAACTCTGGGCCTGGGCACTGTCCCTAGCTTTTCAGCTCAAGGCGAACTCTGTACCACTTGAGCCACAGTGCCACTTCCAGTTTTCTGGTGGTTAATTGGAGATAAGAGTCTCAAGGACTTTTCAGCCCAGGCTTGCTTTGAACCTTCAGCCTCCTGAGTAGCTGGGATTATAGGCATGAGCCACTGGTGTCCAGATCACTTATGGCTTTTGTTGATGGTTAATTGGAGATAAGAGTCTCATGGACTTACCTGCACTGGCTGGCTCTGAATCATGATCTTCAGATTTCAATTTTCTGAACAGCTAGGATTTCAGGTGTGAATCCCTATAACAGTCATTTGTAATGTTTTTGCTGGTTGAATGAATATTTACTGAGTCCTCAGTGTGTGTGTGTATACACATATATATATGTATATCTATCTATACATATAGATAGATATACATATATATGGCCCATAATAACCAGAATTTTCATAATCAGTCTGGACATTGTCCCTGATCTTTTGTGCTCAAGGCTATCTCACTCTACCACTGGAGCCACAGCTCCACTTGCTGCTTTTTATGGTGGGTAATTGGAGATCAGAGTCTCCTAGACATTCATTCATGGATCCTCAGATCTCAACCTCCTGAGTAGTTAGGATTACAGGCATGAGCCAGTAGTGCTTGGCAAAAGAATTCTTTTTTTTTTTGGGTCCAGTCCTGGGGCCTGAACTCTGGGCCTGGGCGCTGTCCCTCAGCTCTTCAGCTCAAGGCTAGTGCTCTACCACTTGAGCCACAGCGCCACTTCTGGCTTTTTTCTTTTTGCTTATGTGGTGCTGAGGAATCAAACCCAGGGCCTCGAGCATGCAAGGCAAGCGCTCTACCACTGATCCACCTTCCCAGCCCGGCAAAAGAATTCTTTAAGAAAGCTATTTATTGGATTTTGGATCATTTTACTGTTTAGTAGCAAAATAAAACTTATTTCCCTGTTTCTCAAGCAGTAAAAATCTTAATTTAGTTTTTCATGTTGATGTAGTTAATATAGCAAGTATAAGAAATATGCTTTTCAGGGCTGGGAAGGTGGTTCAGCGGTAGAGTGCTCGCCTTGCATGCTCAAAGCCCTGGGTTCGATTCCTCAGCACCACATAAGCTCAACGGAAGACTAGCGCGTTGGCTCATGCCTGTAATCCTAGCTATTTAGGAGTCTGAGTTTTGGCTATCACAGTTGTTTTTTGTTTTTGGTCGTGGGGCCTGAACTCTGGGCTGAGCTCTTCAGCTCAAGGCTAGCGCTCTACCACTTGAGCCACAGCACCACTTCTGGCTTTTTCTGCTTATGTGGTGCTGAGGAATCGAACCCAGGGCCTCAGGCATGCAAGGCAAGCGCTCTACCACGGAGCCACCTTCCCAGCCCCTGACTATCACGGTTGGAAGCCAGCTTGGGCAGGAAAGTCTATGACTGTAAGTGGAGCTGTGGATCAAATGGTAGAGTTCTGGCCTTGAGCAACAAACAACACACAAAAACAAAAGAAAAAGCCAAGCCGGGCTGGGAAGATGGCTCCGTGCTGGGGCGCTTGCCTAGCACACGTGAAGTCCTAGGCTGGATTCTCCAACAGCACAGACACAGAAAAGGCCGGAAGGGGTGCTGTGGCTGGCCTTGAGCACAGGCGGTTCAGGGACAGTGCCCAGGCCCTGGGTTCAAGCCCCAGGACTGGCAAAAAAGAAAACAAAACCCTCGGGGACAGTGCCCAGGGCACCGAGTTCAAGACCAGGACCCGCACAAAAAGAGAAAAAAGTGAAACGTTCCATCTTGGAATGCAGGAAAACAAGGCGCAGAAGGCAGGCGCTCTGCGGGGAGGTGCGCACTCGGGATAGGGGAGCGGGACCAAGGGTTCCAAGGCGCGGGAGTGTGGACCGGCCCGAGGCCGGCAGCAGGGCTCCGCGCGGCCGGCGCTCAAGGAGTGCGCATGCGCACAGCGTAGAGCCTGGCGCCAGGCGCGCGGCCTCGCCCGGCGCGGCGGTCCTCACGAAAAGTACTGCGGCGCGGCTCACGCCCGTCACCCGGCAGACTCCACAGCCATCCGGACAGATCTACCAAGAGGACCTGACGCCGGCGTCGACTGCGGCTGTTACGCCCCCGGGAGCGCGTGAGGACCCCGGGGTCGCGGCGGGCTATTGGCCGGCCGCGGCGCTCGCTCCCAGAATGCAGCGCATGGCGCGTCATTGAAGAGAGACCATGATGGCGGCGGCAGCGGCGCTGGGGCCCCCCGAAGTGATCGCCCAGCTGGAGAACGCGGCCAAAGTTCTGATGGTGAGGATGCCACGCAGCCCCTCCACCCCGCACCCCAGGGTCCGCGGGGGTCCCCGGGAGCCCCTGCGGCGCCCGGCCTGCGCCGCTCGCCGGTGCTGGGCGGCCGCGGAAGGGCCCTCTCTCCGGGCAGCCCTGGGAGGAGAGGGGGCGGCGGTGGCGTGGCGCAGGAGCCTCCGTCCTCCTCTCCTCCCGCCGTGGGCTCGCTGTGGTCCCCCAGGGGCTGCTCCCCAACCTGGCGTTGGGCTGTAGGAGAGAGGATTCCCCCCCGGGCCGCGGGGTGAGCCCCACACACGGGGCCCAGCAGGCGGTGCGGGACGCGGGGAAGCCAGGTCGGGGTTCGCGGGCATCCGTGGGGCCGCGTGTGCGCCGCTGGGAGCTGGTGCCAGGGGGCCGAGGAGGAAGGAGGGCCCGGGTCCGGGTGCACTCAGCTCCCCCTAGGTGCGGGCACCGCCGGGGTAACCGCAGCCGGCGGCACGTGGAGGGACCGGCCGGAGAGCGCCAGGCCAGTCTATGGGACCAAGGTCAATGTGGGAGGTGGGGGGGGGGGGGGTCAAACTTGGTCCAGAATCCGAGTCTCGGTGGGCTGCATCTTTTGGAGAACCGAGGCTTTTGCTGTGCTTGCTTCCAACTTCATGTTCTCAGACCACACTCGGAGAAAGTTTGATGAGGTCATTTCCTCCAGAAGAGTTTAGGGGTTGCCCGGGCAGGATTAAACGATTCCACGCAGGGAGCATTCGGCAAGGATCTTCAGTCACTTAGTAAACTGGATGTTAGGTGTGCTGGCTCTGCTTCGTTTCTGTAACTTAGGGCACTTATGTGTTTGGGGGAGGTTTTTAATTAAAATTTTTTTTTTTTTTTAGTTTAGAGGCTCATTTGATTACTTAAATTGGTTGACTTTCTAAGAATTCAAAGTAGCCCGATTGGTTGTTTTGGGGGGCTTTTTTTTTTCTTTTTGGTTTGATGTTTAGGGCCGTGTTCAAGCATCATACTTAATATTTGAACTAATTTTAGTAGACCTTTTAGTTTTGTTTCTACATAAAGCCGATATTTTAGCTTCTTTAGAAATCGGGAAGGCTTCTGGGCACTGGTGGCTCATTACATAGGAGGCTGAGGTCTGAGGATTGCGGTTCAAAGTCAGCCCGAGCAGGAAAGTCCCGTGAGACTCTTTTTTTTTTGGTCAGTTGTGGGGCTTGAACTCAGGGCTGAGAGCTCTTCAGCTCAAGGCCAGCGCTCTATCACTTGAGCCACAGCGCCACTTCCGGTTCCGGTTTTCTGAGTGAATTACTGGAGATAAGAGCCTCATGGATTTTCCTGCTTGGGCTGGCTTCTAACTGCTATCCTCAGGCATTAGCCCCCTCAGTAGCTAAGATTGCAGACCTGAGTCATGGGGACCCGGCTTAGGGGATTCATCTCCAGTTAACTACCAGAAAACCGGATGTGGAACTATGGCTCAAAGTGGTAGAGCACTAGCCCAGGGACGGTGTCCAGGCCCTGAGTTCAAGACCCCCCACAGACCAAAAAAAATTAGGAGTCAGGTTAATGGATTTTTTTTTTTTTTTTGCCACAAAACTGACTAGAAAGGGGCTGGGAAGGTGGCTCAGTGGTAGAGTGCCTTTCATGCATGAAGCCCTGGGTTCCATTCCTCAGCACCACATAAGCAGAAAAAGCTGGAAGTGGCACTGTGGCTCAAGTGGTAGAATGCTAGCCTTGAGCTGAATTGCTGAGGGACAGTGCCCAGGCCCAGAGTTCAAGACCCACGACCGACCAAAAAAAAACAAACCCTAGGAAATATGTATCCATGCCCTAACAAAGCAGCTCTGGGAAAAAAAAAAAACTATCTAGTATTCTCCTTCATACAAATTTCTTAAAATCCCTAACCTACAGTGTTTCCTGAAATCCCTGAAATTTTCTGAGGCTCTGTTATCATTACATTTTGGAAAAAGATGCAACTCAACAGGGCTTTTGTATTTAAATTGATAAGATAAAACCAGTGGTTATTATTGGTCTAGTGTAATTTAGTGTGTTTGAAAGTAACTTTCCTCTTTCTTGGTAAGTGTGTTTTTTGTCAACTATAAAGGATAGGTAAGAAAAATGATAAATACTCTTGAATGCTAGATTTTGGTCTTGATACTTTTTAAATCCTTTATTTTATGAATCCTTGTAAAAGCTTCACAAGGCTTAGAAACCAGAACAAGAGCTTGCATGTATTTAAGTGGCCAGGGTTACATGATTACCATGCTGCTGAATTAGGGCTTCCATTCTGATTTGCCTCCATTTAAAGCTGAGTATTTTTCTACTTTACCCCATTACATCTTATATGTGAGGTATAGTCAAAAGATTGGCAGTTGCTCTATTTCCTTAATCTGAAAGCTGTATTCCATTACGATTATTAATAGCTAACAGTTTTGAGGTGTATACTGTGTTTGAAGCAGTGCCAAGCACTTCACATGTGTTTCCTTATTTAATCCTTAGAAATTTGTATGTGGGTATATGTAGTGGGTGGAGTAAGGAGTTAACATATATGTGCTAGTGATTTATCCAAATTTTTGTGGAAAGTGTTAGTAGGGTGAGGGCTTAAACTCAGGTTTGTTTGTTTCCAGTCTATGTTCTTAACCTACAGTACAGTAGAACCAGAAAGGAGGTAAATAAATGTGCTTGAGAATAGTTAAAATTGTTAATACTCTTTCAGTTTTGGTTTTTGTTCCAATGCAAAAAAGATTATTGGGGGGCTGGGAGCAAACAGCCAGCTCACTGGAAATTGAGAGAGAGGAGGTAAGGGGAAAAAAAACCAAAACAGCTCTTTTGTGCTAGCTCTGGGGCTTGAACTCAAGGTCTGGGTGCTGTTCCTGAGTTTTTGGCCCAAGGCAGCCCTCTATCACTTGAACCACAGCACCACTTCTGGCTTTTTTAGTGGTTGATTGGAGTTGAGTTTCATGGTCTTTACTTAACTACTTACTGGGCAAGCTTTGAACCATGATCTTAAGATTCAGCCTCTTGAGTAACTAGGATTACAGATGTGAACCACCAGCACTCAGCTAATGTTCCTTCAACTTTTAAGCATTAGGGAAAAAAAAAAAAAAAAAATATATATATATATATATATATATCAGTTGTGGGGCTTGAATTCTGGGCCTGGGTGCTGTCCCTCAGTTCTTCAGCTCAAGGCTAGTGTTCTACCACTTGAGCTATAGCACCACTTCTGGTTTTCTGGTGGTTTATTGGAGATAAGAGTTTCACAGGCTTTCCTGTCCTGGCTGGCTTTGAACTTGGATCCTCAGATCTCAGCCTCCTGAGTAGCTAGGATTACAGGCATGAGCCACTAGCGCCTGGCTAAATTTTTCCAGAAAACTGGCGTTGTGGCGTTGTGGCTCAAGTGGTAGAGCCTTAGCCTTGTGCTGAAGTGCTGAGGGACTGCGCCCAAGCCCAGAGTTCAAGCCCCGCAACTGACCAAAAATTAAAAAAAAAAAAATTTCTAAAAAGGACTTCAGCACTTATTAATCCGAGGGGCCGAGTAGATGTTTTTAAAATTATAAATTGCTTTATTTTAATGTCAAATGTTTTAAGATAGTAATAATTAATGATGTATTTCTTTTTCTTTTTTTTTTTTTGGTTGTGGGGCTTGAACTCAGGGCCTGAGTGCTGTCCTTGTGCTCTTCAGCTCAAGGCAAGCACTCTACTGCTTGAGCCACAGCGCCACTTCTGGTTTTCGAGTGGTTTATTGGAGATAAGGGTCTCACAGACTTTCCTGCTTCGGCTGGCTTTGAACTGGGATCCTCAGATCTCAGCCTCCTGAGTAGCTAGGATTACAGGTGTGTGAGCCACCGTCGCCCGGCAAATGATATATTTCATAAATATTTTTGTATATTTTCCTTTTTGTATAGTTTTCTTTTTGTATATTTTCCATTTCATTCTTAATAAGCATCATAGTATTTTAGTGTATAGAATAATCAGGAGAACTTTTCATGAAAAGTAGATATCTAAGTGGGTTTAAGATGGATATCAGAAGGATATTATAAGCAAATTTTGTTGTTGTTATTGTTTTGGGTGTATTGGTTTGAACTTGGGACCTTACCCTTGTTAGATACTCTACTGTTGAGCTGTACCTCCAGCCCTTAATTCTTTTTTTTTTTTGCCAGTCATGGGGCTTGAACTCAGGACCTGGGCACTGTCCTTGAGCTGCTATTTTTTGCTCAAGGCTAAGGCTTTACCACTTGAGCCACAGTGCCACTTCCAGCCTTTTCTGTTTATGTGGTGCTGAGGAATCGAACCCAGGGTTTCATGCATGCTAGGCAAGCACTCTACCACTGAGCCACATTTTTAGCCCTCTTGGGTAATTTTTGAGGTAGGGTACAATTTTTGCCTTGGGTGACCTGAGTGTGATCCTTCTGTTGATGCTTCCTATTGTAACTGGGATTATGAGCCTGTACCACTATGCTGAACTTTTTCTGTTGAGATGGAGGAATCCTCTTGAACTTTTTTTGTGGAGGTTGGCCTGGAACCACAGTCCTTCTCATTTCAGACGCCTGTGTAGCTGGGATGAGAGTTGCATGTTACCTTGTCCAGCTATTTGTTGAAATAGGGTCTTGCCAGCCTTTTTTTTCCCCCCAGGCTGGCCTGAAACTGCAATCTTCCCAATCTGGTGGTTGAAAAATAAGAGTATCATTGATTTTCTTGCCTGGGGCAGCTTTGAACCACGATCCTCAGATCTTGGTCTCCTGAGTAGCAACGATTACAGGTATGAGCCACTAGTACCTGGTCAAGTCAGTTTTCCTAGTCTGTTGAGAGGCTTGAACTCTGGGCCTGGGCACTGACCCTGAGCTTTTCAGTTCAAGGAAAGCACTCTACCATTGAGCCACATCACCACTTCTGGTTTTCTGGTGGTTAATTGGAAATAAGAGTCTTATGGACTTCCTGCCCAGGCTGGCCTTGAACTGTGGATCCTCAGATCTCAGCCTCCTGAGTAGCTAGGATTATAGGCCTGAGCCACTGTTGCCCAGCTCAAGTCAATTTTTTATAAAGACATAAAATTGAAAGAATTAGTGTCACCTGAACTTTTTCAAAACAGGTTGAGCCAGGTTCTTGCCACAGAATATTGAGTAATGAAGCAATTCTTGCTTAATGAGTGACTGGATGAGAATTCCATATTTTCTTTTGCTCTTGATTCTTGAGTTTAGGAAAATTTATGTAGGACAGCATTTCTGAACCTCACCTCTATGGATATTTGGGGTTGGATAATTCCTATTGGGAAGAATTGTTGGCAGTATCCTGACCTTTCTATCTGCCAGTAAACTCCCCAGTTACAGCAACCCAAAATCTAGTATTTCAGACACTGGCAAATATCTCTTGGGGACAAAATTGCCTTCATTAAGAACCACTGATGAAAAACATTATCACCTGAAACTCAGGGTCTGAGATTATACTTACATGATCAGAGTTACCATCACTAAATACAATCTAGACAATGCTGTAAGAACTTTGGGCAATGATAGAAATGTGCCAAGGGGATATCTACTAGTCATGTACAGTAGTGAGCACTTGAAATGTGGCAAATGTGGAACTAAAAATTTGCTTTTTTAAATTTAGTTCTGGGCTGGGAAGGTGGCTCAGTGGTAGAGAGCTTGCCTTGTATGCATGAGGCCCTGGGTTCGATTCCTCAGCACCACATAAGCAAAAAGAAAAAAGCTGGAAGTGGTGCTGTGGCTCAAGTGGTAGAGCACTAGCCTTGAGCTGAAGAGCTGAGGGACAGCGCCCAGGCCCAGAGTTCAGGCCCATGACTGGACCCAAAAAAAAAAAACCAAAAAATTTAGAAGTTCTAAAGTGGCTAGTGTCTACTGCATTTGAAGCCCAAAGAGTTCTGCTAGCTGTCTTTGTGTATTGCTCTTCTGATTTGCTATGCGATGTGAAATGTCTTTTTTTTTTTTTTGTGCCCATCCTGGGGCTTGAACTCAGGAAGGATCTGGGTGTTGTCCATGATCTTCTTTTGCTCAAGGCTAGTAGTCTGCCACTTGAGCCACAGCTTTATTTCCTCCTTGCTTGCTTGCTTGCTTTTCTTTCTTTCTTTCTCTTTCTTTTTCTTTCTTTCTTTTTTTCTTTCTTTCTTTCTTTCTTTCTTTCTTTCTCTCTCTCTCTCTCTCTCTCTCTCTTTCTTTCTTTCTTTTGTAGTTTATGGAAATAAGAGTTTCAGACTTCTCTGTTCAGGCTGGCTCTGAACCTCAGTTGTTGTAACTCAGCCTCCTGAGTAGCTACGATTATTGGCATATGCCTCCAGTAACTGGCTTTTCTTAGTGTCAATCTTTGTCTTTATGGGTGGAAAATGAGTAGTTAAATAAAGACTACTGGGCTGGGAAGGTGGCTCACTGGTAGAGTGCTTGCCTTGCATGCATGAGGCCCTGGGTTCGATTCCTCAGTACCACATAAGCAGAAAAAGCCGGAAGTGGCACTGTGGCTCAAGTGGTAGAGTGCTAGCCTTGAGCTGAAGAGCTGAGGGACAGCACCCAGGACCAGAGTTCAGGCCCCACAACTGACCAAAAAAAAAAAGACTACATAGATGGTGCTCCAGATTTCTTTTATGTCTTCTTAAAAGAGTGTGCTATACTTTCAAGCAATGTCCTAAGAAAATTAAGGATAATGTAAGTTCAGTTACTGCCTTAATTAGGCACTCTTCCATGTTCTTTTTTTTTTAATTGAGATTAAGTGATTACATAAATTTCACAGTATTGTGGGATAGTGATACTTAAAGTCACAAACACATTTTAATCTTCACAAGGCAAATTATTATCATGATCTATAATGCTTGTGAATTATATGAGTTTTGATCTTCCATGTGTTTTTTTTTTTTTTTTTCCTTTGTTGGTCAGGGGGCTTGAACTCTGGGCCTGGGCCTGGGCACGGGCACGGGCACGGGCGCTGTTCCTCAGCTCTTCAGCTCAAGGCTAACACTTTACCACTTGAGCATAGTGCCACTTCTGGTTTTCTGGTGGCTTATTGGAGATAGTCTCCCGGACTTTACTGCCTTGGCTAGCTTTGAACTGCAATCCTCAGATCTCAACCTCCTGAGTAGCTAGGATTACTGGTGTGAGCCACCAGTTCCTGCCCTTAGTGTTTCTTTTTAAGAGACCAATGATTTCTGTATTTCCCAGGCTGATCTTGAGTCCCTAGGCTCAAGAAATACTTCTGCCTCAGCCTTCCAAGTTACAGATGCATGCTGTGATCCCTGGCAAAATGTTGTTTTTTTTTAAAAATTTGTTTGTTTTGTGTGTGTGTGTGTGTGTGTGTGTGTGTGTGTATATGTGTGCTGAGGATTGAACCCAGGACTCCATACATGCTAAGCATGAACTCTTGACAGTGAATTACAGTCCTAGCTCCTGTATAAGTTTTTATACCAGTTTGAGATATTTCTCCATTATAATTTGTCTGAAATTTAGGATCTTAAGTTAATTAAATGGGTTTCTCATTTTTGATAACATGGTCTCTTTACCTTAAAATGTAAATACTGTAAATGGAGTAGATTGATTTTCTAATGTTAACTCAGTTTTACATTTTTGGGATAACTAGCTGGTCAAATTATAGATTATTTTCTTTATTATTATTTTTGGTTGGTCATGGGCTTGAACTCTGGGCTTGGGCACTGTCTCTGTGTTCTTCAGTTCAAGGCTAGAGCTCTACCACTTGAGCCATAGACCACTTCTGGTTTTCTGAGTGGTTTATTGGAGATAAGAGTCTTACAGACTTTGCTGCCCAGGCTGGCTATGAACTGTGATCCTCAGATCTCAGCCTCCTGCGTTGCTGGGATTACAGGTGTGAGCCAGTGGTGCCCGGCAATTGATTCATGGAATCTTTTTTTTTTTTGGCCAGTCATGGGGCTTGAACTCTGGCCCTGGCTGCTGTCCCTCAGCTCTTCATCTCAAGGCGAGTGCTCTACCACTTGAGCCACAGTGCCACTCCCTCTAAAGTTCCTTTACATGCTAATTTCCAGCTTCTGTTTCTTCCATAAAGGTAATCATAGTTTTAAAGTTGCTTTTTTTTTTTTGGGTCCGGTCGTGGGGTCTGAACTCTGGGCCTGGGCGCTGTCCCTTAGCTCTTCAGCTTAAGGCTAGTGCTCTACCACTTGAGCCACAGCACCACTTCTGGCTTTTTTCTTTTTGCTTATGTGGTGCTGAGGAATCGAACCCAGGGCCTCTGGCATGCAAGGCAAGCGCTCTACCACTGATCCATCTTCCCAGCCCCCAGTTTTAAAGTTGTGTATCAACCAGATGTAGTGGTACACAGCTCTATTTCCTGAGGTAGAAGAATCCAGAGTTCAAGGCTGGCCTGGACTATGTAGCAAGAACCTTTCTCAAAAAAAAAAAAAGTTTTTGCTTATTTCTTATTTTTATAATTTTTCCACACAAGTAAATGACATATACTATTTTTACATGAAAGTTCTGTTGTACCTCTCTTACTTCAGGGTAATTTTCAATTTGTCCATGTTGTTAAATAAGTCAGTCATTTAATTGCATTATAAAGCACTGCATGCTGAATGCTCCATTATACCCTATTTGTGGTAATTCCAATTGTTAGTATTTCCCCCTTTTGGTGTGCTATAGGTACACCTTTGTATATGTAGTGTGTGTGTGTGTGTTTGGGAGTTCTGTGTGGAATGAATGACTGGAAATAGACCTTAGACTACATGGGCCTTGTTCAGGACCAGCTTCCTAGATGACCTTCAGTTCTAACTTGTCTATTCCCTTGATTTCACCATTTTATAACAGTTGAGTAGGAGGCTATCCAAACCTCCCAGATATAGGTATCTGTCAGAATTGATAGCTCATTGTTCTAATTTGCATGTATAATTGTAGTGAGGTTGAATTTGCTCCTGCATTTTTAAAAGCCATTTTCTACTCTGAATTGTCCAGTTTAATAGCCATTGGCTTTCTTTCCTTCTTTCTTCCTTCTTTCTTCCTTTCTTCTTCCTTCTTTCTTTCTTCTTTCGTTGGTTGGTTGTGGGGCTTGAACTGTGGGCCTGGGCACTGTCCCTCAGCTTTTCAGCTCAAAGCAAGTGCTCTACCACTTGAGCCACAGCACCACTTCAGGTTTTCTGAGTGGTTAATTGGAGATAAGAGTCTCACGGAGTTTCCTGCCTGGGCTGGCTTTGAACCTCAATCCTCAGATCTCAGCCTTCTGAGTAGCTAGGATTATAGGCCTGAGCCACTGATGCCTGATACACACAGCTCTCTTTCTCTCCTGACTGGCCTTAAACTGCAGTCCTCCCAATGTCTGTTTACTGAGTAGCTGAAATTATAGGTGTGAGCCACTTCACCCAGGTAGAGGGTTCTACTCAATATAGTTGAACTTATTAATAACAAAAAGGGGTTTGTCCTTATATTGCTTAAGATATTCTTCTCTGCCCTGACATCATATTTATTTGTGTTTTCTTCTTAATTTTTTTGTTAAGGTTTTTCTTTTTCTTTTTCTTTTGCCAGTCCTGGAGCTTGAACTGAGGGCCTGAACACTGTCCCTGAGCTTTTTGCTCAAGGCTAGCACTCTACCACTTGAGCTACAGTGACTTCCATCCTTTTCTATTTATGTGGAACTGAGGAATTGAACCCAGGGCTTCATGCATGCTAGGCAAGCACTCTGCCACTAAGCCACATCCCCAGCCCTTGCTTTCATTTCTAAGTCATAAATTCAAAACTGTGTAGAAAATGCATACAGATCAAATTGTATGCTTTTGTGTCGAAACAGCCAATTGTTCCTGTAGCATTTCCAATAGTCTTTTACTCACTTCCTTGTCATCTACTGTAGATTGTTTCTGAGAAGTCTTTGTGTTTCATTATTTTTTTTTCCTGTTCTAATAATGTTTAAAAACTTTTTTTACACCTTCATAAACTGACTGGATAAGACCTCCCTTTTACTGTTTTTTCAAAATTCCAGTTTTTTGCATTATTCATGTGTTTAGTATATTTTCTGTCAAATAGTACTGGTTTTCAATCTGACTTTAGTATTCTCACTTTAGTTTTCATGATTTTGTAAAAAAAATGATATTTGTAGTAAACCAAGAATATCTAGATTTTCCTTCTATATATGTCTGCAAGATATTAGTCCACTGAAGTTTGTATCTCATAACAGTAATGCTTAAGGAACTTCAGAGTAAATGCTTTAATGGCACATGGACTTAGGGTCAGACTATGATTTTTTTATCTTGAGTCTTGAACGTGCAATCTGTTTCTTCATTTGTAAAAGGGAGAAAGATAGTTTCTTTTTTTTATTAATATGTTTTTTTAATTGTGAAAATACCGTACAGAGGGTTTACAATTACATGAGCAAGGAAATGAGTACATTTCTTATCAAGCATTGTTGTCTCCTTTGTTTCCCCTTACCATCCCTGCCCTCCCATATTCCTCCCCCCCCCCCCCCCCCAAGATAGTTTCTTTAGGGCTGTGGTAAGATCAAGTCAAATAATACATGTAAAAAAATATAGCATTGTGGGCTGGGAATGTGGTTTAGTAGTAGAGTGCTTGCCTAGTATGCATGAAGCCATGGGTTTGATTCCTCAATATCACATAAACAGAATAAGCCAGAAGTGGCACTGTGGTTCAAGTGGTAGAGTGCTAGCTTTGAGCAGAAAACTCAGAGGCAGTGACTAGGCTCTGAGTTCAAGGCCCAGGACTGGCAAAAAAAATCTCTCTCTGTCTCTCTCTGTCTCTCTGTCTCTCTCTCTCTCACACACACACACACACACACACACACACACACACACTCTCATTGTGTCTGGCAAGTAGATGGTGGCCATTGTTGTGTTTTTTTTTTTTTTTGGTCCGGTCATGGGGCCTGAACTCTGGGCCTGGGCGCTGTCCCTCAGCTCTTCAGCTCAAGGCTAGCACTCTACCATTTGAGCCACAGCGCCACTTCCGGCTTTTTTCTTTTTGCTTATGTGGTGCTGAGGAATCGAACCCAGGGCCTCATGCATGCAAGGCAAGCGCTCTACCACTGAGCCACCTTTCCAGCCCGCCATTGTTGTTAAGTTGTATAAAAGTTACAATTATTGCTTCCTGGGAAATAGGTCAATAAGGAACAAATCTCCAAGATGTAAAGATTGGAATTTCCCACTATTTTGACAAAAAGCTTAGCAGTATAATGGGAGAAAGATTCAGGTTGAATCAGTGAAGCCTGGGCTTGTGGACTCCTGTGTGCATATCTTTTAATAGAATTCTGTAAGGGCAGGGAGTATTTTCCTTGCTTTTTGATCCTTAGCTTCTTGGAACATATAGTCCTACTTAAATAGGTTTTGAATAGAAACATTCAGAAATATTGCTTTATCTCTCTTTCTCTTGTCTTGCCTCCCCTCAACTAAATATATACTAAATCCCTTCATCAGTAAGTAATCTTCCCAGTTGAAAAATTGGGAGCTGGGAGCCAGTGGCTCATGCCTATAATCCTAGCTACTCAGGAGGCTGAGATCTGAGGATTGTGGTTCAAAGCCAGCCTGGGCAGGAAAATCTGGGGGAACTCTTTATCTACAATTCACTACTGGAAAACCAGAAGTGGTGCTGTGGCTCAGTGTGATAGAGTCCTAGCCTTGAGCTAAAAAGAGCTCAGGGACATTGCCCAGGCCCTGAGTTCAATCCCCACAACCACTACTACCACCAAAAGTTGCAAAATTTTAACTTTGAGTTACTGGTGGTATTACCTTTAGGTTTTGTAAAGTGAAGGTAACTAGGCTTTGGTGGTGGGATGATGAAGTTGGGCAGGAACATATCTATTGTCTTTTGTTGGGATGATTCTTTCAAAACAGTTTTCCCTATCCTTGCCCCCTGTTTTTTTTATTACCTTATTATATATATATATATATATATATATATATATACACACACACACATATATATATATATATATATGTATTTTTTTGTTCGGTAGTGGGGCTTGAACTCTGGGCTTGGACGCTGTCCCTGCACTCTTCAGCTCAAGGCTAGCGCTCTACCGCTTGAGCCACAGTGCCACTTCCCCTTGCCCCTGTTTGTCTGATGATCTCCCCCTCTCCTAGGTTGTGGGGCTTGAACCCAGGACCTGGGCACTATCCACTGGCTTTGAACTGCAATCCTCACATCTCAGCCTCCTGAGTAGCTAGATGCGTGCCACTTCTGCTGATTCCTCTCTTGCCATCATTCACCCCACTGCCATCTCCTATTGTTGCCTCCTCTTCTGATTCTTTTCATTTTATCTCAAATGTGAGCCTCTTAAAGCATTTTTGCTGTGATGGGCACCTGTGGCTCACTCTTGTAATCCTAGCTACTCAGGAGGCTGAGATCTGAGGATTGCAGTTCAAAGGATTGCAGCCCAGGCAGGAAACTTTTTTTTTTTTTTTGGTTATGGTGCCTGAACTCTGGGCCTGGGTGCTGTCCCTCAGCTCTTGAGCTCAAGGCTAGCGCTCTACCATTTGAGCCACAGCACCACTTCTGGCTTTTTCTGCTTATATGGTGCTAAGGAATCAAATCCAGGGACTCATGCTTGCAAGACAAGAACTATACTACTGAGCCAACTTCCCATCCCTCCATGAGACTCTTATCTCCAATTAACTACCAGAAAACTGGAAGTGGTGCTTTGGCTTAAGTGGTAGAGTGCTCGCCTTGAGCTGAAGAGCTGAGGGACAGTGCCCAGGCCCAGAGTTCAAGACTAAGGACTAGCCAAAAGAAAAAAAATAGTTTTTGCTTTTTGTGGCAATGAGAACAGTGAAAGGGTCCTTTGTTATAATTTCTTTCCAAATGTTTCTGTTTAAAGAAGGCACTGTAAAACACCCAGGAGCCTGTTTTGGGCCTTAAAGGAGGACTTATAGAAGAGATCTGCCTCTTCTAATTTGTGGCATGTAAGTATAGTTTCTGTTCAGAGTTAGAATGCTGCTGTCATACTCCTTGAGTTTATGTTCTAGTTCAACTTCTAGCTAATTTGTGACTATGGGTACATTACTTGAACTGTATCTCAGTTTCTTCACCTGTGAAATGACTAGTGCACTAGTCCCCTTACTGCAGTGGGTACATTCTAAGAACCCCAGTCGATACTTTAAACCAATTCTATAATGTTTTTTCCTATATATTCATACCTATAATAATGTATACTTTTTTTGTTGTTGTTTGGTCGTGGGGCTTGAACTCTGGGCCTGGGCACTGTCCCTCAGCTCTTTAGCTCAAGGCTAGTGCTCTACCACTTAAGCCACAGCGCTGCTTCTGTTTTTTTGGTGGTTAATTGGAGACAAGAGTCTCCTGGACTTCCTGCCCGGGCTGGCTTTGAACCATGATCCTCAGATCTCAGCCTTCTGAGTAGCTAGGATTACAGGTGTGAGCTACCAGCGCCCAGCTAAAGTATACCTTTTTTTACATTAGGGCTAGCAAGAGAGAAACAGCAATAATAATGAGATAGAGCAGTTTTTTTTCTGATCAGTTGTGGGGCTTATACTCTGGGATTAGGGGCTATCCCTGAGATTTTTTGCTTAAGGCAAACGCTCTTCCACTTTGAGCTGGGCATAGTTGGGCATAATTGTCTCATGGACTTTCCTGCTGGGGCTTGTCTTTGAACTGCAATTCTCAGATCTCAGCCTTCTGAGTAGCTAGGATTACAGGTGTGACCCACTAGTGCCTGGCATATTTATTTACTTTTGAAATAGGGTCCCAATATGTTGTTCAGAATTGACTATACTCCTGGGCTCCAGTGATTTTCCTCCCTCCTTCCCTCCCTCCCTCCCTCCCTTCCTTGTTGTGGGGCTTGAACTCTGAACTCTGCTCCTGGGCACTGTCCCTCAGCTCTTCAGCTCAAGGCTAGTGCTCTACCACTTGAGCCACAGTGCCACTTCCGGCCTTTTCTGCTTATGTGGTGCTGAGGAATCGAACCCAGGGCCTCATTCATGCATGCAAGGCAAACACTACCATTGAGCCACCTTCCCAGCCCTCAAGTTATGTTTCTGTGGTAGCCTGCCTGCTGAGAAGTTGGGACTAAGGCACATACTAACAGATCTTTTCCTCAAGAGTGAATTCAGAATTTTGGTTTTAAGAAACTCAAGTCACTAGGCAACAGTGGCTTACTCCTGTAATTCCAGTTACTCAGGAGGCTGAGGTTTGAGGATTGTGATTCAAAGCCAGCACCAGCAGAAAAGTCTCTGTGATACACTTATCTCCAATTAAGTACTCAAAACTGGGAGTGGTCGATTGCTAGCCTTGAGCAAAAAGAGCTCAGGCCCTGAGTTGAAGCTCCAGGACTGGGGGAAAAAAAATCAATGCCATCCTGTAACTTAATGGATTGATTTGATGATTTATTTTTTCTTTTGGTCCTAGAGCTTTAACTCAAGACTTGGGTGCTGTCCCTGCCCTTTTGTGCTCAAGACTAGTGCTTTGTCACTTGATCCACAGCTCCACTTGTTGGCTTTTAGAGGTTTCTGATGTGATGATTTTATTGTTTGTAGCATATTAGTCAACTAAGTGGCTAGTATTAACTTTTAGATTATATTATTATGGTGGTTCAGGCTTTTAAATTATATATTAATTGTATAATGGCAATTTTATTATGACATTTTCGCGCATAATGTATCTCAACCTCAACTGTTACCCTTGACCTACTCCCCTTAAAACAATTTCACTAGGTATTATTGTTGTATATTCATATATACAAATAAACTACTTGGACCAAATTCATTTTTGTTCACCCCTTTTAACCCTCCTTCCAAGGCACCTCACTATTTCCCATCCCAGCCTGTTTTTCTTGCACCAGGAGACTTCACTATGGTATTTCAGACATGCATGTATTTGAATGGCCCTCTCTGCTGCTCCTCCATCCCTCTTAAGATCAACAGCTTGCCTTGAGGTTCCTTATGCAGTCTTCATACATAGTTGCACTATATTTCTTATTCATTCTCCCATCTTTTTTTTCCCCTCTCCCTTCCCTTTCTCCTCATCTTTCTACATAATCCCATAGTTAGACTTGTGCTTTCTATATATGTGTATCTATATGTATACAGGTATATAATTTTTTTTTTTTTTGCCAGTCCTGGGGCTTGAACTCAGCACCTGGGCATTGTCCTTCAGCTTCTTTTGCTAAAGGCCAGCACTCTACCACTTGAGCCACTTTGCCATTTCTTGCTTTTTCTGTGTATGTGGTGCTGAGGAATAGAACCCAGGGCTTCATGCATGCTAGGCAAGCACTCTGCCACTAAGCCACATTTCCCAGCATATAATCTTTTTTTCTTTTTGGTCTGGTCGTGGGGCCTGAATTCTGGGCCTGGGCGCTGTCTCTCAGCCCTTCAGCTCAAGGCTAGCACTCTACCACTTGAGCCACAGCGCCACTTCTGGCTTTTTTTTTCTTCTGCTTATGTGGTGCTGAGGAATTGAACCCAGGGCCTCATGCATGCAAGGCAAGCACTCTACCACTGAGCCACCTTCCCAGCCCTCCCAGCATATAATCTTATGTACATGTTTATGAATATGTGTCTTTTAGGTCTAGCTTCCACGCACAAATGAAAACATATATTTGGAGTTTTTTTGTTTTTGTTTTTTTTTGCCAGCTCTGGGGCTTGAATGTAGGGCCTGGGCTCTGGCTGTAAGCTCTGTGCTCAAGGCTAACACTCTACTACTTGAGCCACAGTGCCACTTCCAGCATTTTTCTGTTTATGTGGTATTGAGGAATTGAACCCAGGGTTACATGCATGCTAGGCAAGCGCTCTACCACTAAGCCACATTCACAATCCTATATTTGAAGTTTTGAACTTGTCCTATTCTACATGTTCTTCAGTTCCCTTTTCCTATAAACGATATTTCATTTTTTCCCTAATGACTGTGTAGAATTTCATGCTATATATGTATCATATCCTTATCCATTTATCTGTCGATGGGCACCTCTGCTGATTCCACAGATTGCTATTGTGAGCAGAGCTGTAATAAACATGGATGTGAGTATCTTTCTTGTATTTACTGTCAGATTAGACATACATCCTTTGAGCATGTTTTCTACAGATATTTGATCGAGTGGTAAGGTAGGGGCATAAAGAGAGGTAATTTTAAGTTTCTTGAGGAGTCTCTATACTTTTTCTTTCCTTTTTATTTTGGCAGTCGTGGGCTTGGCCTCTGGGCTTGGGCGCTGTCCCAGAGCTCTTCAGCTCAAGACTAGCTAGTGCTCTACCACTTGAGCCACTTCCGGTTTTCTGGTGGTTAATTGGAGATACGAGTTTCACAGACTTTCCTACCCTGCAGCCTTTGAACTGTGATCCTCAGATCTCAGCCTCCTGAGTAGCTAGAATTACAGGTGTGAGCCACTGGTGCCCACCTGGATTATTTTTTCTTTCACTGTTGTGCTTTTTTTTTTTTTTTTTTAAAGCTCTTTGTATATTCTGGATTTTATCTTTTTTATCCCCCCTTGATCACGGGGCTTCAACTTGGAGGTCTCCAGAAGTGCCTGTTGTTGAGTGTGGAAAAAAAGATGTGTTTTAAAAAGGATAAGTCTTCTTTTCCTCCTCTTCCTTTTCTTCTCTCCTTTTCTTCTCTCTCTGCACACACCTCCATCTTGTACAGGCTGGCAGTTCCCCCGCCCCCCGATAAATTCTTTTCTGCCTGAACCAGGTGGCAGTGCCTTTTGGTGAACCTTGCATCTGGTGGGAAAACCTGAGAGGGGTTTAGTGTCAGGAGTTGCTGGATCCCCTCATCTCTATCCAAGGGTAAATCTGCCTTCGGACGGCCTCTTCTTGGTCCCTTTACCATTGCTATCTAAGCATCCACCACACTGTCTTTTCATCTTCTCTCTACATCTGCCCCTGCCTCACAAGATTTCTTTCAGATTTTATCCAAAGATGTGTACACATTCGCAAGCAAGGAACCATTATTACTGTCTTCTTCCGGACCAGACAACATCTCTACCTTTTACCCCTAAAACTGACACCCCTTGTCAGCCAGAAGTAACCAGAGAGAGAATTGGCTCCCCTCCCACCCCCCCCCCTTTTTTTTTGGCTGTTCTGGGGCTTGAACTCAGGGCCTAGGCACTGTCCCTGAGCTTCTTTTGCTCAGGGTTAGCACTGTACCACTTGAGCCACAGCACCACTTTTGGCCTTATTATGTGGTATTGAGGAATTGAACCCAGGGCTTCATGAATGCTAGGCAAACATTCTACCACTAAGCCACATTCCCAGCCCTTGACACCCCTTTATCACTATCAAAGTCTGCCCAGGAGAGTAGCCCCTTCCCCCTTCCTCCTTGGGAAAGACAGCATGTACCCTTATGAGAAACTGAAACCAGTAATCACCTGTCAATCACCTGTGAGACTCTGAGGTCACTTCCTGAACTGCCCGGGTCACGCCTCCTTCAGACAATAAGCTGCTGGAATCAGCTGTGGTCACACCTCACCTTTCCCTATATAATCCTTCTCAAACACAAGTTCCCTCTCTCCTTCCTCCTCTTCTTCCTCTTCTTTTCCCCTTCTTTTCTCTCATCAAGTGCAGGCTGGTAGTTTGCTCCCCTCTCCCCTAGTAAACTTTTCTACCTGGAAAAAAACCCCAAACTGATAAGTTCCTGCTTGCTTGCTTGCTCGCTCCCTCGCTCCCTCTCCCTCTCCCCTCCCCCCTCCTCCCTCCCCCTTCCCACCTCCCCCTCCCTCTCTATTTTTGTGGTCGTGGGGGCTGAACTCTGGGCCTGGGCTCTGTCCCTTAATTCTTCAGCTCAAGGCTAGTGCTCTACCACTTGAGCCACAGTGCCACTTCCTGCTTTTTTTCTGCTTATGTGGTGCTAAGGTATTGCACCCAGGGCCTCATACAAGCGGGGCAAGCACTCTACCACTAAGCCACTTTCCAGCTCCTTGCATTCTTTCTTTTTTCTTTTCTTCTTTCTTTCTTTCTCTTTCTCTTTTTTCTTTCTCTCTCTCTTTCTCTCTCTCTTTCTTTCTCTCTCTCTCTCTTTCTTTCTTTCTTTCTTTCTCTTTCTCTTATTCTTTCTCTCTTTCTGTTTTTCTCTTTCTCTTACTCTTTCTCCATCCTTCCTTTTCACCTTCCCTCTCTCCCCCTCCCTCCCCCTCTGTCTCTTTCTTTCCTCTTTCCCTCTTTCCTCTCTTTCCTCTCTTTCTCCTTCCTTCCTTCCTTCCTTCCTTCCTTCCTTCCTTCCTTCCTTCCTTCCTTCTTTTCTTTTCTTTCATTCTTTCTTTTCTTTCTTACTGTTATAGGGCTTGAACTTGGAGCATGGGCACTTTCTCTGAGCCAAAAGGCTCCATGCTATGACTCTTTGAGCCACATGGCTACTTCTGTTTTATTGGAGATAGTCTCATGGGCCAGGAGACTTCTGTCTCTGGAACTACCAGAAAACCAGAAATGGTGCTATGGCTCAAAGTGGTAGAGTGATAGCCTTGACCAACAGAGCTCAGGGATGGTGCCCAGGCCTTGAGTTGAAGCTCCACCACTAGGGGGAAAAAGTCCCACAGACATTTCCTGCCTAGGCTGGCTTTGAGCTGCAGTCCTCAGATCTCAGCCTCCTGAGTAGCTAGGATTACAGGCATGAGCCACCAGCACTCGGCATCTTTATCTTTTAGCTGTTGAATAGCTAGTGAAGGTTTTCTTCTTTCTGTGGATTGTCTGTCATGGATTGTTTGTGATTCTAGTAATTATTTCTTCCTTTGTTGTAGTCCCATTTGTCAACTCTTACTCTTGTTTGTTGAGCAGTTGGAGTCCTTCCTATTCAGAAAATAATTACCTGGAGTCTGGGAAGGTGGCTCAGTGGTAGAGTACTTGCCTTGCATGCAAGAGGCCCTGGGTTCGATTCCTTAGTACCACATAAGCAGGAAAAGCCAGAAGTGGCGCTGTGGCTCAAGTGGTAGAGTAGTAGCCTTGAGCTGAAGCGCTGAGGGGCAGCGCCCAGGCCCAGAGTTCAGGCCCCATGACTGACCAAAAAAAGAAAAGAAAAGAAATAATTACCAGTGTCTATAACTTCCAGGGTCTTCCCCATGTTTTTCTGTAGTACGTTTAAAGTTTGAGGTTTTACTTTTGAGTTCTTTGATTGATTTGAAATTGATTTTTATATCTTTTTTTTTTTCCTGCCCTGGGGTATAAACTTACGGGCCTGAGCTTTGTCCCTGAGCCTCTCTGCGCTCAAGGCTACTACTCTACCGCTTGAGCCACAGTGCCACTTTTTCTGTTGATGTGGTACTGAGGAATCCAGCCCAGGGTTTCATGCATGCTAGGCAAACACTGTACCACTAAGCCACATTCCTAGCCCCTTGATTTTTTTGTGCTGGTACTGGGGCTTGAATTCAGAGCCTGGTCACTGTCCTGTAGTTTTTCTGCTCAAGATTAGTGCTCTGCCACTTGAGCGACAGCTCCACTTCTGGCTTTTTGGTGATTAATTGGGGATTTGTTTCACAAACTTTTCTGCCAGGGTTGGTTTTGAATTGCAGTTCTCAGATCTCAGCCTCCTGAATAGTTAGAATTACAGGAGTTACCCACATGATGCCCAGCTTTTTTTTTTGATCCTGGAGCTTGAACTCTGGGCCTGAGTACTGTCCCTGAACTCTTCAGTTCAAGGTTAGGGCTCTACCAGTTGAGCCACAATGCCACATGGTGGTTAATTGGAGAGAAGAGTCTTTTTTTTTTTTTAAAGCATAGAATCTTGTGTGTACTAGGCAGGTGTTTGACCACTTGACTTACCAGCTCTTTTTTTTTTTTTTTCTTTAATTATATTTTAGAGTAGACTTTTTTTGTTAATGCCTGTGCCAGACTGGATTGTAACCTTCCTATTTATATTACTTGTGTACCTGGAATGACAAGTGTGTGCCACAACTACATCTATCTGTTGGATGAGATGAGACTTCATTAACTTTTTACTCAGACTGTCTCGATCCAGTAGTTGGGATTACAGGCATGAGCCACTGTGCTCAATGTGTATTTTTTTTACATTCTGTGTTTTGTAAATGAAATAGCGTTATCACATTAATACATTCAGAACTGTCCTTTTTGGTTACAAGTGCATTTGACTATTAGGATAGCTTTTAGATTATTAGTTTTAGAAATATTTTGTTTGGAGACTAAGTAGCATATTACATTTTGTAATTATGCCTCTGTGGTCTGTTTCAAAGGTAGTGAGTTAAAGAATGATTCAGAAATTTCGTAGTAATTCTGAGTTCATTTGTATATAGAACAGAATAATGTGAGAGTAGTGCTTACTGATAAGTACGTGTGTGTGTATGTGTGTGTGTATGTGTGTGTGTGTGTTCAGGATACAGTAAGCAGATGTTAATGATGAGATACCTTGTTAAACTAATGTTATTCAATTGGAAAGAATGGTTGGAATAGGAATTGAGAAATGGAAGGAAAAAGTACCTCTCGATTATAATTAAGCCATTCACAGTATTTAACTTAAAATCTTTTCTACCTCTCCTCTCCCTCTCCCTCTCCCTCTTCTTCTTCCCTCCTGTGCCTTTGACTTGAATTCAGTGCCTGGGAGCTGTTCCTGAACTTCTTTGCTCAGTTCTGGCACTCTACCATTTGAGCCACAGCTCTGCCTCCAGTTTTTTTGGGTAGTTAATTGGAGGTAAATTTCTCTGCCTGTCCTGGCTTTCAACTGAGATCCTTAGATCTCAGCCACCTAAGTAGCTAGGATTACAGGTATGAGACTGGTGCCTGGCTAAAATCTTTTGAAAGCATTAAATACTTTAATACAGTTCCTTTTTTTTTTTTTTTAAACAATTTTATATTCAGTTTTATTAACACTGTTGTACAAATTAATGATGGAACTTGCTGTGATATTTGTATACATTGATTAATCCTGCATTGATTATGTCCACTTAGCTTTTCCATGCATTCTCTGGCTCCCTTCCAATTTCTAATGGTCCCTTGTTTACTTTCAGGGCATTTTTTTTCCTTCTTAATTTCTCCATATGAAAGAAAACATGTAATACTTGTCTATAAACCCAGTTCTGTAATGGAAATATTTCACTTTTATCTAGAGACCTGTAGAGGGTGCTGTATCATTAGAAATTGTCATCTGGCTTTAATTAATTACAGGAATTCACTTGAGCCAAAATGTAACAGATGTTACACACACAAAAAAAACCACAAACTGTTTGGAGCCAGGTACCAGTGGCTCAAGCCTGTAATCCAGGCTACTCAGGAGGTTGAGATCTGAGGATCATGGTTTGAAGCCAGCCCAGGCAGTAAAGACTGGGAGACTCTTATCTCCAGTAAACTACTAGGAAAAAGCTAGAAGTGGTGCTGTGGCTCAAGTGGTAAGAGTGCTGGCCTTGAGTGAAAGCTCAGGGACAGTGCCCAAGCTCTGAGTTCAAGCCCCAGGACAGGCCAGAAAATAAAACTCTCTGCACTTAGAGTGACTGATGTTGTAATTGATATATACAACGTCTGTTGATCAGTGTGCTTGGTTAAATATATTTTTCATCTTTCAGATCTTTTGATTTAGTTGAAATTAGCATTTTCTCTCTCTATATTGGTTAGAATAATAGGGTTTATTTTTCCCACTAGCCAGACAAAATTGTTTAAGGCTAATTATCCAGTTAGATGGTAGAAGAGTATACATTTACTATTTGCAAATGGAGAATTAGAGTACTCTCTCCCCTTGTCTTCAGTTCTTAACCATAGAATAGAAGTATATATTTTAGGTAAGTCTGATTCAGAGAATAATATCTTAAAAAGAAAGGTAGTTTCACCAGAGTGGAATTTTAAAACCTGGATACGTATTAGAAGTTGTTTTGGGTAAGATGGGAGATTTGCTTTCTGGGCTTTCAGAGAGGATTTCCATAAATTCCAAACTTTAACTTCATTGAATTTTTCTAGCTTAATGATGATTTTAGAAGATTTGAGGTAGAATTATTTGATCTTTTTATCACCTCTTTACCCCTCCCCCCCCCTTTTTTTTTCTTAGTGGTAATAGATATTGAACTTGAATCCTCCCAGCTTGATAGACCGGCACTCTTCCTCTAAAGGCACACTTCTAACACATTTTTACATTGTTATTTTTGAGGTAGGGTTTCACTTTATGTCTGAGCCAGCCTGGTTTGGAACTTCGTCCTTGTGCTTCCTCATGTCCCTGGGGAGGACAAGCAGGTATCCAGCCATTGGTTGACATGGAGTCTTACAAACTAATTTTTGTTGGGGCTGACCTATCACAGACATACCCAGATCTCAGTTCCCCAAGTAACTAGGATTATAGATGTGAGCTACCATCCTAGCTTGATCCCATTATCTTAAAAGATGGTTTTTAGAAATTTCTGTTTAGTAACTTGGCTCCAGCTTTACCAGTACTGACATTTAAGTCGTTACTTGGATATTTTGGAGTAAAAGGCTATACAAATTTCCTTATCTTTTTAAACTTACAAAAAATGGTTTAGATACGTACATTTTAAAAATGGGGGACTGTGATGAATTCTAATGCAGACCTTGCTAGGAATTTCTTACCTTCTTGAAATCATATTTTAAGTATTATGATGTCCTATATTTTTTTTAATTAAGCAAAAATTTGTTCCCCAAACTATCTCTTACAAAAAGATAAAAAGCATTTTTTCTCTTGTGAGTAAAAAGATTATGGTTTAAGCTTTCTCATTAAAAATACTTTTTGTTTTTAACTCTTAAGGCACCACCTTCCATGGTCAATAATGAGCAACGCCAGCACGCAGAGCACATATTCTTATCATTTAGGAAATCAAAATCACCATTTGCAGTTTGCAAGCATATTTTGGGTAAGTATACACTTTAAAAGTATCCCAACATAATCAGATCTGGTTTTTGTATTTGTATAATAGCTACTTTACATTCTTTTTAATATACCAGATTTTTGCAGTTAATAATTTTCCACTAATTATTATTCTACTGCAGTGGCTTTAAGGAATTTTACAAAAAAACAGAAAGGAAACTTTTTTTTTAAACACGGGTTTTTTCTCCCCTGCATATTTTTTTCCATATATTGTTTAATAACTTGTTTTGCTATTAACCATAAGATGAAGGCTGTTAATAATGATGCAGCAAGACAATTTTTACTGTTGTTTTCAAATGTCATAATACTTGTTATAGGACATAATATCTCTTACCATAATTTAGTTTGAAAATTAAGACTGTTTTGGAAGGTTCTATAATTTCTTTTGTTTTTTCATAGTGTTTTACATTAAAAAAACTACTTTGTACTCAGCATACTTAGGAAATATCAGTCACTTCTGGGTAGGTCATTTCTATATTGTGAAATAAAATATCAGTTTCTGCTTTTGTTAAATATATGTTATGAGACCATACATCTGACATATGTACAGAAATGATCTTTTTTTTTTTTTTGGTTTGTTGTGGGGCTTGAACTCTGGGCCTGGGTGCTGTCCCTGAGTTCTTCAGCTCAAGTCAAGTGCTCTACCATTTGAACCACAGTGACACTTTCGGTTTTCCGGTGGTTAGATGGAGATAAGAATCTCACAGATTTTCCTTGCCTGGGGCTGGCTTTGAATCATGATCCTCAGATCTTGTCCTTCAGCTTTTTTTTTTTTTTTGATCCATTGGTTGGCTCAAACTAAGGCTTGAATGCTGTCCCTGCGCTGTTTTGCTCAAGGCTAGTACTCTACCACTTTGAGCCACAGCACCACTTCTCATTTTTCTGGTGGTTAATTGGAGATTAACCCAGGCTGGCTTTGAACCTTGATCTTCAGATCCTAGCCTACCGAGTAGCTAGGATTACAGATGTGAGCCACTAGCACCTGGCTATTGCTGAGATTTTGCTCAAGGTTAGCATTCTACCACTTGAGCCACAGCTCTACTTCTAGCTTTTTTGGGATAGTTAATTGGGCTGGCTTCAAACTATGATCCTCAGATCTCAGTCTTCTGAGTAGTTAGGATCACAGGCATGAGCCACCAGTGCCCAGCAGAACCATCTTTTTATATAATGCTTATTTAAGGTTCTGAAAGGCAACCTTTGACCACATAAATAGATGGTTGAGTATTATGAACTAACAGCTGACCTTTTATTCTTATAGTTTTAGTAGAGCCTTATATTTTTCTTATATTTTCAATCTGGTTTTCAGATTGAAATAAACTACAAGAATGGTTATGTGTTAAATATGATTACTTGTCAGGGTTCATAAATCAGAGCTGTAGTGGAAAGAGTGCTGGTATTGGAAATAGGAGATCTGGCTTATCAATGGTACCTGTTGTATACTGTCATGCTTTTTTTTCATCTGAGATATAGAAGTAATGCATTGATAGATGTGGCTATCTTGAATTGTTGTAAGGAATGGTTTAATACCACATGTAAACATACTTTGTAGGCTGGGAATGTGGCTTGGTGGTAGAGTGCTTGCCTAGCATGCATGAAGCCCTGGGTTCGATTCCTCAGTACCACATAAACAGAAAAAGCCAAAAGTGGCCATTTTCTCAGGGACAGTGCATAGGCCCTGAGTTCAAGCCCCAGAACTGGCAAAAACAAATGAAAACAACAATAACAACAAAAAGTACTTTGTAAACAACTTAGAGCCACATAACTTCATTTAAGAAAGCTTTTGAAAAATAGGACCAGCTCTTAAAAATGCTGTGTTTTCAGGTTGCAAGAGTTAGCGGTAGTGGTGAAAGTGGCTGTTTCAGGAGTTAGGACATGATTGTTAGGTCAGTAGTTTTAATTCTAAAGGGCTGGTTACTTGTGAATGGTCAGGTTTTTTGTGTTTGTTTTTTTTTTAAATACTTGGGTGGATTTGTTTCTGTTGGTAAGAAAATTTGGTCTTACGCTTGTGTAGAATATTTAATTGTGTTACATTAAAAAGCAAAATTAAAGAGTTTATAGGAGTACTGCTTCCTCCATATTACTTTGAAATTGTTCAGCATTAATAGTTTATTATGGACCCAAATAAATTGAGTTGGGTTTTCATGACATGCCTTACTTATATTGACTAGGATTCCATCAGTGTTTCATCTGACTTTATGCTGTAATGCATTTGTCATTTTAGACTGGTTGGAAATAACTGATATAAGTTATAAGTATTTTATTAGAGCATATTTGTTTATACCACCTTTCCTGCTAGAGTATGTGTATTTTATGAAGTACTGTTGTTTTTTTCCCCCTATGATTGGAGCTTGTTTTGGATTGTTTTTGTTTTCCTGATAAAATTGTCTAAAGAGTAGTATTGCTAGTTGTAGCTGTGCTTTTACAATCAGTTTGGGTTTGAGATATTAACTGTTTAAAAGATGGAGTGCATGTATGAAAGCATAATCATTAATGTACTGCAAAGCCCTGTGTTACATTAATGTTTACATCTGAACTTCACCAAAAATCTTTTTTTAACTCCTTACTCAGTTGCCACCACACAGAAGGGCAAATTCCTCTAAGAAGACTTCTCATACAAGTGGCAGTCAATCACAGTTCAGAATTTTCACATTCTTATTTAGGGATTATATGTCATTTTTATTGAAAGTCTGGGAAATATATTCTGATACAAGGGGAGACTTTCTCTTTGATGCTTCCCTTCCTGGCTGCTTAAAACTCTTCCTTCTCACTTTTGGCTTCAGTGTTGTTTTTCATTTTCATTTTTTCTTTTGTTTCCATTCTAGTTTTTATTTTCTTTGCTCCTCTTTACTTTGTGTGTATGTGTGTGTCTGCTTGTGAGTGCATGTTGCATGCTTATATTTTGTCTTAAGAGAGAGCCCCTTTACACTAGCTCACCTCAGAAGTCTTTGGCAGTTTAGAATTTTGTAGTTTTTAGGGTTAAAATTTCTTCAAAGAAACCTGAGCCATTTTCTTGTTAAAATAGCCAAGAACTGTGAGTGATCAGCTTACATCTTCTGGAGCTAGCTCAATAACATTCTTTTACTCTCTCAGGAGAAATGAGTTTTGTTACTCCTGTATTTAAAGTAGCCAGCACAAAGTGAAATAGACCAGCAAAAAGTCAGACTAGGAACTTTTACATCTCTATATTTAGACAGTTGTTTCTTTCATAATGTTATCAATTTTATCTTTTCTCATCTGTTAATTTCGGGGCTGTTAAGTTTGAAGCTTATAGTTCCTATGCTTTGGACATAGGTGATCATAGTAAGTGAACATCTGTGACTTGATCAGAATATAGTGCTTTTCATCTCAGCTATTTACCTCACTCCAAAGTTTGTTCACATGATTCTGTCTGGTTTCAGATGGCTTGACAAGATAAAAACATTATATTTACATTACAGTATAATAAAGTGAAGGCTTTATGCAAAAGTGGCCTCAAGTAATGTAGTATCTTGGCAGACTCCCAAACCTTGTAGGTTTGAGCATCTTTGTAACAGAGCAAAAATTCATATGAGAAGGAAGTTTAATCTCATATGATAGGTTTTTAGAATTGCTTCTCTTACACTTGTATAAATACAGCTTATGAAGGCTAATAGTAGTTTTATAAGAAAATATAATATTAGTTTAGGAAAACTCCTCCTTGTAAATTTGGAATTTGTCTTTCTTTTTCTTAGATCACCTTATTTTTAAAAACAGCTTTTTGTATAGTAATTTGGAGATCTTCAGTTAATGCCATATCAGGTGAATCTTCATTGTATCTTGAAAACTTTGAGTCCAATTCATACCAAAGAGTTGATAAGGCTAGGATATAAGTACAAATTTAAAATGAGCGTATTCAGTGCTCCTGACATCAGCAGGTGCTTATTGTAGGTCTTGTTTTCAGTGCCATATATATTTAGGAGTGGATTAGTGTTTCTAACCATGTCACCTTGATTTTGCTCTTTTAATCTTTTGGGGCATCAGTTTCTTTAACTGTAAAATGGAGGGATTGAATTAGATGACCTGTGGAGTTCTGTTTCTACAATTCTAAGTCCTTCTGATTTTGCCTCTTTGTCAAAATCCATAATTAAAGGATTTCAGATTTTTTGCTCTTAAACTTGGAACAGAAAAAGAAGAGAGAAGAATCGTCATTTTCTTCTAGAAGATATTTCTAGTAAGAGATTACTTGAATTACCTTTATGAAATAGTACATTTCTTCTTTAGTGATCTAACTAGGTGTAGCTTCTTTCTGGCTTAAGTCATCTTTGAAGGAAATCTTTTTTTTTTTTTTTTTTTAAACCTGGAACTTTAAATATATCTTCTGTATTAGGATCATGTTTTTAGGAGCTATTGGTTTTTCAAATTAATTACTATATCTTAAGGCTTGTAGGTTTTTGTGAATTCTAATTACCTGAATTAGAATTCATTTGAAGATAGCATGAAAAAAATCAAAACGTTATTTTAAAAGTTACTCTTGCTAGTTTTGCTGTGTTCAAACCTTTTATAATCTAAAGTGATAGGGATTTGTGTAGGGTATACCTTTTGTCCCATGCTTTTATAGCTAATCACATTAAAAATACTTGCAGGATTTGTAATGACTTAAGTTGAACAGGAAAGAAAACTGTGCTCAACTGAATCTTTAGGCTCTTCTGATAAGTTCTTGAAGGGGCCATTCTGTGCTTAGAGTTAATTTCTCCTGACTTTCAGGCACTTGTGTCCAGCGTGTCCAGCTGTCTTGGCAAATAATGTACAGTCTAATCATAGACTTTTTAAGGATTTCACAGGATGGTTGTTTTTTAGATCTCAGAAAATACCTACTTTTTCTTGACTTGACTCTCCTTTTGATAATGCTGTTTGGAAAGTGATGTAGTGATATTCGTTAATAGAAAAAAATGGAAAATTAACAAAATATTTCTTAGGTGTGTTAATTTTCTATCCTCTCCATTCAATTTTTAGTTCAGATATTATAACTTGCTAGTTAAGGCTGGGTCCTTTTAAGTAGCTTTGGGATTTTACTTAGTTTGATCAGTACTGCAATCAGAAAATTCACACTGAACTTCTCACCTTGTGTAAACGTGGCTCATTTTGTTTAGTAGTTTGAGGAAAAACCCCACCTCAACATGATATTTTTCATTTCTGAACTTGCTATTGGAGATGGGTCATCCTGTTGAAGGCATAATTTACAAAGGCATTTTAACAGCATGGCTCCTCACAAATAGTAGTGTTCAAAAGGCTAGTTTAATAAGATATTTTTTCAGGTATAAAGTTCTATTTTTGCACAGGTGAGAATCACTTAGGACATTTTCTGATTGCTTTATATTTTTATTTTTATTTTTTTTAAAGCTGTGTTATTTTTTAGTTCTTCATGCTTTGGAAGTAACAGTTGAAGAGAGGTGAGGAAAGTTTGTGAAAATTGTGATCGGTGATTAGCTGCCACCTGCCTGAGGTGTCTTCTGAGAGGAACTAACCTCTTTGTGGTGCTAGAGCAAGGTCACTGGATTATAAAAAGAACAGGTAACCATCTTATTCCTTGTCTGAAAAGTTCTGTTTTAAAATTTATAAATGCAAAATGTTCAAGGTAATATGTACAACTGCTTAAAAAAGTTTTTAATTTTCTTCTCAGAAACTAGTAAAGTGGACTATGTCCTTTTTCAAGCTGCCACAGCCATTATGGAAGCAGTTGTCCGAGAGTGGATTCTCTTGGAAAAAGGTAGCATCGAGTCACTGCGAACATTCCTTTTAACCTATGTCTTACAGAGGCCTAAGTAAGTACATGAATCTGGTAATGCTATAATATCTGTCTGAACCTATGCATCTGTCCTTTAAGACTAAGAACAGTTTTCCTTTTTAAGTGGTTTATATTTGTGGTGTAGTTCTATGTGGGGTTTATATTTTAAAGACTCATGTGTGATTAAAACTTGTTTGCATCCTTGTTACTTTCTACTTAAGCTTATGATTCTAGGTTTTTGAGATGCTGAACATTAGGTTTTTCTTTTCGTTATAAATAAAAGTTGGTCTTAGTCTCAAAACTGTTTAATAGCTGGGCACTAGTGGCTCACATAATACTAGCTACTTAGGAGGCTAAAATCCGAAGATCACAGTTTGATGCCAATTTGGGCAGAAAAGTCCCTGTGAAACTCTTATCTCCAATTAACCACTCAAAAACTAGAAGTGGATGTATGGGTCAGAGTGGTAGAGTGCTAACCTTGAGCAAAAGAGCTCAGGAACAGCATCAGGCTCTGAGTTCAAGTCCCATAACTGACCAAAAAACCCAAAATCTGTTAATATATACTTAGTCTTCTTTTGAGTTTGGTAGAGAGGCTTATTTCTTTTATATGTTTTAAGCTTAGAATGGGCTAAGTATTACAAGACAGGTAGGTGATTCCCAAGATTGAGGAGAAGGGAGAGATTAAGAACCATTAACATGGCTGGGCGTTGGTGGCTCATGCCTGTAATCCTAGCTACTCAGGAGGCTGAGATCTGAGGATCACAGTTCAAAACCAGCCCATGCAGGAAAGTCTGTGAAATTCTGATCTCCAGTTAACCACCAGAAAACCAGAGGTGGCACTGTGGCTCAAGGGGTAGAGTGCTTGCCTCAAGCTGAAGAGCTGAGGGACAGTGCTCAGGATCAGAGTTCAAGCCCCACAACTGACCCCCCCCCCCCCAAAAAAAAAAAAAGAAAAAAAAAACGAACCATTAACAAAATGGGATGACAGTAGATAATGCCTGTACTCCTAGTTAATCAGGAGGTGAGATCTGAAGATTGTGATTCAAAGCCAGCCCAGACAGGAAAGTCCGTGAAAGTCTTACCTCCAATTAATCACCCAAACCCAAAAGTGGAGCTGTGGCTCAAGTGGCAGAATGCTAGCCTTGAGCAAAAAAGCTCGGGCACAGTGCACCGGTCCTGAGTTCAAGCCCAGGACTGCCACACACACAAAAGTAAATCACAAACAAAATGTTACATTTATTTTTTTTATTATTTATTTATTTATTTTTGTCGGTCATGGGGCTTGAACTCAGGGCCTGGGTGCTGTCCCTCAGCTCTTCAGCTCAAGGCGAGCGCACTACCACTTGAGCTACAGTGCCACTTCCGGTTTTCTAGTGATTTATTGGAGATAGGAGTCTCATGGTCTTTCCTGCCCAGTCTGGCTTTGAACCGGGATCCTCAGAGCTCAGCCTCCTGAGTAACTAGGATTACAGGCATGAGCCACCGGAGCCCCGCAAATGTTACATTTAATATACATAGAATTGCAGGTAGAACTTTGCAAAGTAGTATGGAGGTTCCTCAAAAGACTCCACATAGAGGCTGGGAAGGTGGCTCAGTGGTAGAGCGCTTGCCTTGCATGCATGAGGCCCTGGGTTCGATTCCTCAGCACCACATAAGCAGAAAAAAAGTCGGAAGTGGCATTGTGGCTCAAGTGGTAGAGCGCTAGCCTTGAGCTGAAGAGCTGAGGGACAGTGCCCAGGCCCAGAGTTCAGGCCCAAGACCGGCCCGGCTCCCCCTCCCCCCCCCCCCAAAAAAAAAAAAAAAAGACTCCACATAGAGCCCCCCTATGACCCAGCAATCCCACTTTTGGGCATTTACACAAATGATCACAAGACCGTACTAAAGCTACCAGCACAACTGTGTTTATTGCAGTATTATTTACCATAGCTAAGATATGGAACCAACCCAGATGCCCCTCAGTAGATGAATGATCAAGAAAATGTGGTATGTATACACAATGGAATTCTGTGCCTCTATCAGAAAGAATGACATTGCCCCATTTGTTAGGAAATAAAAAGACTTATTAAGTGAAGTAAGCCATGCCCAAAGAAACATAGGTCCCATGGTTTCCCTTATTTGCAATAACTAGTATATGTCTGAGACAAGCAGAAAAGGTCAGATAAGTTGATGTTAGGTGAAATGAACCCCAAGATAAGGACTCAAATGGTTTTTCTTTCTTGCTGTTGTTTCTAACATAATTATAAGATGATTTCTTTGTTGTTTTGTATGTCCCTCCCCCACGGTATAACCCTGTTTTCACTGTATTTGATGTTGGTATAATTTGTGGGGGGGCGGGAAGGGGAAAAAACAAATCGTTTAAATAGGGATACAGGTGGACCCATTGCAACAATGAGATGTACATTATGTCGAAAAATGAACTTTACAACTTTGGCTGGGGTGGGGGGCGGCGGGGGAGGAAGGAGGGGAGGGGGGAAGGGAGGACTGTGGGAGATGGTAAGGGAAAACAAAGGAGGAGGCAACGATGCTTGATAAGAAATGTACTCATTATCTTGCCCATGTAATTGTAACCCCTCTGTACGGTATTTTCACAATTAAAAAAAAAAAAAGAATTGCGGGTAGAATCTTTCTGTAAGAAAAAAGCAAGTTCTTGCCAGGTGCTGTTGTCTCACGCCTGCAATCCTAGCTACTCCGGAGGCTGAGATCTGAGGATCTCGGTTCAAAGCCAGCCCGGGCAGGAAAGTCCTTGAGACTCTTATCTTTAATAAACTACTAGAAAATCGGAAGTGGCACTGTGGTTCAAGTGGTAGAGAGCCAGCCTTGAGCTGAAATGCTGAGGGACAGTGGCCAGGCCCAGAGTTCAAGCCCCACGACCCACCCCTGCTCCCCCCCCCCCCCCCAAAAAAAAAAGCAAGTTCTTTAAAGCATCCTTTGAAAAGGGGATTAGGTTCTATGATAAGACAAATTTTCTTCTCTAATGTTCAAACATATTTACAAGCCTTTATATTTATTGCCTATATGATTTTGGGGAGAAACTCATTTAATTTTTCTTTTTCTTTTTTTCTTTTGTTGGTCATGGGGATTGAACTCTAGGTCTGGGTGCTGTCTCTCAGCTCTGTAGCTCAAGGCTAGCACCCTACCACTTGAGCCACAGCACCACTTCTGGCTTTTTCTGCTTATGCTTATGCTGAGGAATTAAACCCAGGGCCTCATACATGCTAGGCAAGCGCTCTACCACTGACCCACCTGCCCATTTAGTTTTTCTTAAAGTCCTCAAACAGAATCGACAATGAACATTGTATGTTTGCTCTTTGTACAATTAGTACTATAGATGTACATCTCCATATCAAAATAATTTGTTACGTACTCATTCAGAAATGTGCTCTGAAATGGCAATTAATGGGTGAAAAACATATACATAAGATGAAATCTAGATAGGGGCTGTAGTGGTAAAGTGCTTCCCTGTCATATGCACAGCCCTGCCTGGGTTTGATCCCAAGCACCTCCAGAAACCAAAATAACACACAAATTTTAATTTAGGGGGCATTACTGTGTTATTTTTTAAATTTTTTGTCAGTCAATGGGTTTTGAACTCAGGTCCTAACTGTTGTCCTTGAGCTATTACATTCAAGGCCAGCTCTCTATCACTTGGAGCCACAGTGGCACTTCTGGTTTTCTGGTGGTTAATTGGAGATAAGAGTTTCATGGAATTTCCTGCACTGTCTGGCTTTGAACTGAGATCTTCAGGTCTCAGCCTCTGAGTAGCTAGGATTACACCTGTGAGTCACTGGCGCCTGGCTAATATAGCTTTTTAAAAATTTTGTAGAATAAAGGTGACTTGCTTCTGATTTTGAGCTTTTCTTCTTTCATAGTAGATTGGTTGATTTTTTTTTTTTTTTGTTGTTGTTGTTGTTTAGTAAGGCTTTAAAAAGTATCACTAAGGTGATATTACCTGGCTTTTTGTTTTTTGGCCAGTTCTAGGGCTTGAAACTCAGGGCCTGGCCACTGTCCCTTAGTTTCTTTTGCTCAAGTTTAGCACTCTACCACTTGAGCCTCAGTATTACTTACAGCCTTTTCCGTTTATGTGGTACTGAGGGATTGACCCGGGGCTTCATACAAGCACTCTTACCACTGAGCCACATTCACAACCCACCTTAAAGTATTTTTTCCCCCCCTTGGTTGTGGGCCTTGAACTCCATGCCTGGGCGCTGTTCCTGAGCTCTTCAGATTAAGGCTAGTACTCTACCATTTGAGCCACAGCACCCGTTCTGTTTTTCTAGTGATTAATTGGAGATAAAGAATCTCATGGACCTTCCTGCCTGGGCTGGCTTTGAACTGTGATCCTTAGATCTTAGCTTCCTGAGCCACTGGCACCCGGCTAAAGTATCTTTTGAAGAGCAGTTTATGTGGCCTTAAGGGCTGATGTAAAATTTCTTCAATATTCTGGGTTTTGACTTGTTAACAGGTCAGGGATAACATGAGGCAGCAAGTTCTGGAAGCTTTCAGGATCAGCATTACAGGAGAAGTTCTGAAGATCCCCTGGATGGTTCCTTCCTATAGCTGATTGTTTATCACAGCCTTTACTTTTCCCATAGCCTGGGATTCATGGGATACTGCAGAGTTAGGCAGGTTTAACTGTGTGACAGAATTGTGTAGTGCTTATATGTTATACTATCTTGTATTACCTGAAATAATTCCATTCTTAAACCAGTTTGATGAGTTCATAAATTATTTTACAATTGGTTCAGGGGTTTATATTGAAATAATCTATAAATCTTTCCCAAACTGACTATTTTTCGTTTTTGTGGTGTGAAGATAGAGCCCAGGGTCTCCTTCATGCTAGGCAAGAACCCTACCACTTGAGCCATGCCCAGCCCTCTCTCCTTTACTTTATATTTTGGAAAAAAAAAATTGGAACATTCATCAAATAGTATAATAAAGAAGTTTGGCTCCAGTGGTAAAGTGCTTGAGCAAGTATGAAGCTCTGAGTTCAAACCCCAGTACGCCCCCCCTACCCTGAAAAAAAAGAAAGAATAGTACAAAAGCCGGGTGTTAGTGGCTCACATCTGTAATTTTAGCTATGTAGGAGGCTGAGATTGAGTATCATAGTTTGAAGCTCACCTGGACAGGAAAGCCTTTTGAGACTTACCTCCAAGTAAATATGAAGGAAAAAATGAAGGTGGAGCTGTGTCTCAAGTGGTATCGCACTAGCCTTGAGCCAAAAAAGTTAAGGGTTAATACTGAAGCCCTGAGTTCAAGCCCTAGGACCAGCAATAAAAAGGAAAATAAAGATACATCCATCTCTAGTAGAGGTTTAAATTGCATGTTTGAATCATTTGGTTATGTACCTTACTCATTGTGATGCTTTACGTAACTGGTGTACTTGTATTATATAATATCTCTAACTCCATATTCTGATTTTGCCAGTTATTTGCATAATTATGTTATTTATAACAAATATTGCAGCTTTCTTTTTTTATTGTTGTTGTTTTGTTCTGTGGTGTTTTTGTTGTTGTTGTTGTTGTTGGTCTTGGGGCTTGAACTCAGGGCCAAGGTAATTGAGCTTTTTCATTCAAGGGCACTATACCACTTTGAGCCACAGCACCACTTTCTAGTTTTCTGGTGGAAAAGACTTACGGACTTTTCTGCCCAGTCTGGCTTCAAACCATGATTCTTAGATCTCAGCCTCCAGAGTAGCTAAGATTAAAGGCATGAGCCACTGGTGACCAGCAGCATTATTTCCCTACATTTAGATCTAGTAATGTTGGCTTTACAAATTTAGGTGGATAGGTTATTATTTTTTAACTCAGGGTTTAACTACAGATTATTCATTCTTTTTAGTTATCATATCTTTGTGGTCTTTTTTTTTTTTGGTCATAGGGCTTCAACTTGAGGCCTGGGTACTGTCCCTGAGCACTTGACCACTTTGACCCACAAACCACTTCTGGTTTTCTTTTGATTAATTGGAGATAAGAGTCTCAGGAGTTTCTTGCCTCAGCTGGCTTTGTATCTTGATCCTCAGGTCTCAGCCTCCTGAGTAGCTAGGATTACAGGCATGAGCCACCAGCGCCTGGCTCTTTGTAAGTCTTTTAAAATCTAGCACTATTCTCTTTTTTGTCTAAATATGGATTAATGAATGAATGGATGAATGGGTGGGTGGATGGATAGATTTATTTGTGGTCCTGAGTATTGACACCACCACACAAAAATCAATTAATAATTTGTAGTCCTGAGAAAGCAGTATCCATTGTTCTATATACTAAGGTGACATTTTTATCTTTTAATGTTCTACAGTGTGTATTAGATTCAAATAAAATATTGGTATATATCCTAATAGGAAGAAATAATAGGTTATATGGTATAGACTAGTATAGTTATGTATATTGCATTACATGCACAGAATGTTTTCTGTTCTAATTGAGGTATATAGTGAGACACAGTACTCTTTTTAAAAAGGCCTGTAGCATTTTGGTCAAGGAACTTGCATTCCATGTCTACTATTTAACTCTGATCTTTGCAAATCAATTGACTAATCTTAAGGCATTAATGTTCTGGTTATTAAATGAAGTGAGCAGTACATAGTATGCAGTTTTAACTTAAGTTGTTGTGAGACTTAAGGTGTTCATTTTCATGAAGTTTGTTTATTGATAGCTTTGCATATTATAAGAACTCAGTAAATGTTATTTCTAATTCTTAACTAAGATTTGAAACTAGCTTTATATACATTTTTACTAGTAATAATCAGGTTTATATACATTTTTCTAGTAATCATTTTCAGTTTCCTTTTTGTTTAACATTCTTACAGCTTTTAATAATTTATTTGCTTAATGAATGGAAGTAGATGCTTAAAGTCTATCTTGGAGGAATACTTTTCGTTTCAGTTTAGACATAGGGATACATTTGTTCATTTGGACAAATACCTAATAAATGCTTGCTATGATATATGCAGTGAGTTTTACAAATACTAATGTGTTTAGAGAGGATAGCCAATCTGCAGGATAAAGTTAAGCAATACTAACCGATGATGTGTTACATTATGTGTGAGTGCTTGGGAACCTTTAGTAACTAGTTTTTAAAGCCCTTAGTAAACTGAGGAAGTGCCATCACAGTCCTAACAGAGGGACTAGAAAGAAGTTCAGAGGACTACAAGTGATGGTGTATGGAGCTGGTAATTAAAAATTTCCATATGCCTGTGGTTTTGAGCTCATATGGAAGGAGTGAGGTCAGAGTTATAATCATTTTCTGAGGTGTGTGTGTGTATGTGTGTGTTTGCATGCAAGTACCCATATGTGCTCTTGTCCTGGGGTTTAAACTCAGAGCTTTGGTGCTGTCCCAGAGCTTTTGTGTTCAAGGCTGGTGCTCTACTACTTCTGGCTTTATGGTTAATTGGAAATAAGAGACTCAGACTTTCTTGCCCAAGCTGGCTTCAAACCATGATCCTCAGATCTCAGTCTCCTAAGTAGCTAGAATTAAAGATATGAGCCACTGTTCTTAGCTTAGATGCTTAATTTGATACCTGGCAAGTTGAGAGGATATAGGAGAAGCTGGAAGGATATTGCGGCTTTTTTTTGCTGGTTAATTGGAAATAAGAATCTTACAGATTTTTCTCCTTTGGTTGGCTTTGAACTATGATCCTTTGATCTTAGCCTCTTGATTATTAGCTAAGATTACAGGAAGGAGTCACTGATACCCAGCTCTGAGCCCTACTTTTAAGTAAAAGTTCTAAAAAGGCATTTTCTGCTCTTGTGAATAATAGTGCTTTGTAAAATGTCTTCCTTGAGATGGGTTCTTACACATGAGGTCATGGGTAGGACAGGTTTTTGTTTTTGTTTTTCACTTGTTTGATTTTGGGTGGATTTGGGGTTTGAACTCAGGGCATTGTGCTTCTAGGCAGTTACTCCTGCTACATGAGCTATGACTCCAGCCTGGAGTTTCTGCTGGTCATTTTGGATATGTAGTCTAATTAACTTTTCTACCCAAGTTATCTTCAAATTACCATCTTCAAGTCTCAACCTCATAGGATTACAGATGTGAGCCATAGCACCTGACTTAGATTGGGGAGGGGAGGGGACAACTGAAGTTTGAACTTAGGACCTCCCACTTGCTAGACAGACATATCTTAGTGATTTTTCTCCACAAAAATTCAACAAGAAACTAACTTAAAGTTTGAACCCAGCCTGAAATGCTTAGTATATACTGGGCAAAATTAGGAATATTTCATCTGTGTAATGCCACTGTTCGTATTATTCCATTTTAAAGATGAGAAAACGTCTTCCCAGTGTGGTCTTACTTGGGGATACATAGCCATTACATAATGGAGCCTGGATTCAAACTATGTCTTGGTTTGGTGTTTGTACATAGCTATCATTACTTTTAGATATAAGTGATGTTATTAGCAGCTTAAGGCATGGTGAGAAATGTGTGAATATTTTTACATTAGATACAGGTAAATGCTTTTACAATTACTTTTATGTCTTACAGCCTCCAAAAGTATGTTCGGGAACAGATTCTATTAGCAGTAGCAGTAATTGTAAAACGAGGATCATTAGATAAATCTATTGACTGCAAAGGCATTTTTCATGAAGTCAGCCAATTGATAAGTAGTGGTAATCCCACTGTGGTAAGTATGCTAATTTTTATGTTTATAAATATGAAAAAATTTAGTTTGTCTTATACAAATAGCATTATAGCAACAGTATATATTTACATAAAAGGAAAAGTGTACAAGTTAATAAATCCAAGTTTTATTTGTTTAGTTTTCTTCTAATGTTTTTTTTTTTTTTCCACCACCCGCCCTCTTCTAATGTTTTAAACTGTGTATATAATGTAGAAAGAGTAATTTGTTTTTTGCTTTCTCATGTCTGTGTTTTTTCTTTTTTTTTTTATTTTTTGTGAACATACTGTACAGAGGGGTTACAATTACATGGGCAAGATAATGAGTGCATTTCTTATGTCTGTTTTTTCATTCTGCTTTAGTAGTCATAATCACCATTTTTGCACAGTCATTTAAGTTGTTTGTTAAATGTAAGTTAAAATACCATAATATTCTTAACAATTTTTATCCCTCCCTCCCTCCCTCCCTCCCTCCCTCCCTCCCTCCCTCCCTCCCTCCCTCCCTCCCTCCATCCCTCCCTCCCTCCCTCCCTTCCCCCATACCTCCATGCTTTTTCCTCATTTTTAATAATTTTTAAGTAGTTACTAGTAATCACAGAAATGTTTGAGTCAAATATAAAGTGATATGTGACATAACAAAACTCATGATTGCTATATCAGTAAGCCAAGGTCGACCCTTATTGACTTCCAGATGGTCTTGTCAGGTTAATTATTGTGGAGGTCATTGTTCTTGACGGGATTACTCTAGAGACATAATTGTTCAACTCTACCTCATCCTTCCAGTCTCCTGTCTACCTTCTAGAGAACTGGATTTTTTTTAGAGTGTCTGTTCTGTTTAGTCTTTCAGAGGCAAGAGAAATAGGAGTTGGTATTAATGATCACATATTATTTTTGAACTGTTGGTTTTTATTAGCTGAATGATATGTAACTCATAGAATTGGCAATACCTCACTATTCTGATTTTAGGTATTACATCTTTAAATATTTTGGGTAGTTATTTTTACTTTCATTGTATCTTTTTTTTCCAAGTGTTTAATCGAAATTTATTTAAGTAAATATTGATGATGTTTATAATTTTCTAGAGCATCCATCCAGACAGCTACCTTATAAGCTTCAATCTTTTTTTTTTTTAATTATGAAAATACTGTACAGAGGGGTTACAGTTACATGGGCAAGATAATGAGTACATTTCTTATCAAGCATTTTAGCCTCCATAAGCTTCAATCTTGCTGACTTTTTCTTTTTTTTTTTGGGTCCAGTTGTGGGGCCTGAACTCTGGGCCTGGGCGCTGTCCCTCAGTTCTTCAGCTCAAGGCTAGCACTCTACCACTTGAGCCATAGTGCCAGTTCCGGCCTTTTCTGTTTATGTGGAACTGAGGAATTGAATTCAGGGCTTCACACATGAGAGGCAAGCATTCTACCACTGATCTACCTTCCCAACCCCTCATAGTATCTTTTGAGAGCTTTTAAGAAATATCCATGTGGAAGTGGCAAATTGGCTTAAGCAGTAGAGCGCCTTCCTTGAGCTGAAGAGCACAGAGACAGAGTTCAAGCCCCATGACTGACCCAAAAAAAAAAAAAAAAAGCCAATGACGAAATAGCCATGTGACTCAGTGCTGGTAGCTCACATCTGTAATCTCAGCTACTCAGGTGGCTGAGATTTGAGGATCATGGTTTTATGCCAGCCCAGGCAGTAAAGTCTGTAAGACTATCTACAGTTAACCAGCAAAAAGGCAGAGGTGGAGATGTGGCTCAAGTGGTAGAGTACTAGTCTTGACCACCAAAACTTAGAGACAGCATCGAGGCCCTGAAGAATGGCATAAAACATAAAGCAAAAAAAAAAAAAAAAACCTTCCAAAACTTGAGTCTATATATCTTACAATTGTTAATAAATTCTTTAATTCTTTATATCTTATATCTGTAGTAGTATGACTTGCTTTTTTTTTTTTTTTTGGTTCACTATGGTGCTAGAGATCAGGTCTGTGGTCTTGCACGTAGCAGGCAGGTGCTATGTTACTGAGCCATACTCCTTCCTAGTCTTGTATGTGATTTTAATTTTTTTTTATTTCACCAGTCCTGGATCTTAGCCCTCTGGGCCTCTATGCTGTCCTTGAGTGTTTTTGTTTACAGCATTCTGCCACTTGAGCCACAGTTCCACTTTCTGCTTTTTAGTACTTAATTGGGAATAAGAGTCTCACAACTTTCCTGCCCCAGTTGCTTCTAACCATGCTCCTTAGATCTCAGCTTTCTGAGTTGCTAGGATTACATGTGTGAGCAACGGGTGCCTAGCAGTAATATGTGGTTTTAATTATATGTTGGATGCTTTTGAAACATGGAGATGTAGGAGGAGGTTCGTATGTGTGTCTCTTAATTTCCACAGTTGTTCCAGTCTGTTCTCCCTTCCCTTCCAACTTTTACTATGTACTCCATGTTATGTATCCGCTTCACTGTTCCAGCCATCTGCCCTCTACTCTGGCTGGGACCCTTGACTGACATGTCAGGGGTCTAAAGGAATCCAAAAGCAAGCTTGACAAAACTTTGGAACTTAATATACATACTTTTAAGTTTTTCTCCTCTCCTTAGGAATTTGCCACAGGCTATGTATTTATTATTTTTTCCATTATCAACTTTATTGAGGAATAGTTTACATTCATTACTGTGTTCATTTAAGTGTACACTTTTTATTTAGCTATACCAAGGAAATACTACCAGTCAGGATACAGAATATTTGTTTCTTGATTTGGGATTGTTTGGATGTTGTGTTTTCTGCTATTTGTGTCAGATTTCTTTGAGTAATGAAGTAGAACTTGGTGTGTTGGTACCAGTACATGTACTGAATGTTTTGGAGTCACCATAGCAATCACTTATGTATGGCTTTTGAACACCTGAAATATGGTTAATGTTACTGAGGAACTGAATTCTTAAGTATTTAATCTTAATTATATTCAAGTAATCACATATAGTGACAGTAATACAGGACAGTGAAGAAGTTCTAGATGTGTTTTGTGTGTGTGTGTGTGCACGCGTGTGTGCGTGCGTGTGCATATATGTATATGTGCATGTATACTTGTTCTGGGGCTTAAACTGAGAGCCTAGGCACTGTCCTTGAATTTTTTCCTCAAGGCTTGCACTCTACTACTTGAGCCATAGCTCCACTTATAACTTTTGGGTGGTTAATTGGAGATAAGAATCTGGTGGAAGCTGGGTGCCCATGGCTCACCCCTGTCATCCTTGCTACTCAGGAGGATCGCCCTTCAAAGCCAGCCCAGGCAGGAAACTCCAGGAGACTCTTAACTCCAATTAACCACTAAAAAAACTGGAAGTGGCGCTGTGGCTCAACTGGTAGAGCACTCTCCTTGAGCTGAAGAGCTGAGGGATAGCATCCAGGCGCAGAGTTCAAGCTCCACGACCAACAAAAAACAAAAAAGAAAGGGGTTAGGGGAGGGAGAGAATAGCAAACAAAAGAAAAGAAGGGGAGGGGAGAATCCTTTCTATACAGCAACATCTGTTCCAATCATTCTCAGAACATCAATTACTTCAGTGGCTTAAAAAATACAATTGCCAGGTTGCGTGGACTACTTTTTGTAGTCAAATTACATAAAGGGAAAGGAAGCAGAGAGAACTCAATTCCCAAGTATGTGCTCATTCCTGAGAATCAAAGGACTGTTTATCCTTTGCTTGTGTGTTCCCAATGCCAAGAGGATACACACAGAAGTGTGAGTACAGGCCTTAAATCTCAGTACCAAAACCCTAGCTGAAAGGATCACCAGGCTAACACTGGCAGGACATTAGTCATTGATAGACAGCTTCAGGGACACTAAGAAATTTCTTTCTTTTTTTTTTTTTTTTTTTTTTTTTGGGTCCGGTCGTGGGGCCTGAACTCTGGGCCTGGGCGCTATCCCTCAGCTCTTCAGCTCAAGGTTAGTGCTCTACCACTTGAGCCACAGCGCCACTTCTGGCTTTTTTCTTTTTGCTTATGTGGTGCTGAGGAATCGAACCCAGGGCCTCAGGCATGCAAGGCAAGCGCTCTACCACTGAGCCACCTTCCCAGCCCCTAAGAAATTTCTTGTATACCTCAATGCGCTAGACACTTACCACAAGGATGTTGAAATGGAAAAATTTTGATTGAGAGCAAGACTGTCAAAATTGAAAAATCTTAAATGAGATCCAACAACTCAGTATCTAGGACTAGCACAGCTTTCCAAGTAGGACTCAGTTCCACACCTTTTCCAAGCTTGGCAAATCCAGCACCTTTCCTTCAGCTCTCCAAGGCAGCCACCACTGGATTACACACATCAGTGGTTTGGAAGCAAATACACACAAATGACAGAATTACCAAACCATTAGAACTAGAGAGCAAAGCTCTACATCAGAAATGGGGACTAGGGCTGGAAAGTTGGCTCAGTGGTAGAGTGCTTGCCTTGTGTGCCCGAGGCCCTGGGTTTAATTCCTCAGCACCACATAAGCAAAAAGAAAAAAGCCGGAAGTGGCGCTGTGACTCAAGTGGTAGAGTGCTAGCCTTGAGCTGAAGAGCTGAGGGACAGCGCCTAGGCCCAGAGTTCAGGCCCCACGACTGGACCCAAAAAAAAATGGGGACTGTATTTACTAGTACAAAGATCTCGAAGATATCGGAGATCCTAGAGAATAAGAATAGCTTCCCAATAGTTTTTGCTTCAAAAATTGTAAATGAACTCTTAAATCATTATTTTAACAAAATCTAATCACTACAATATATCAAAACCACAAGCCAGTGGCTGATGGCTCCCACCTATAATCATAACTACTCAGGAGGCTGAGATCTGAGGATCTCCATTCAAACCAGGTCTAGGCAAGCAGGTCCATGAGAATCTTATCTCCAATTAACCACCAAAAAAGATAGAAGTAGAAGTAAGTGATAGAGCACCATCTTTGAATGAAAAACTAAAGGGGGGCTAGGAAGGTGGCTCAGTGGTAGAGCGCTTGCCTTGCATGCATGAGGCCCTGGGTTCGATTCCTCAGCACCATATAAGCAAAAAGAAAAAAGCCGGAAGTGGCACTGTGGCTCAAGTGGTAGAGTGCTAGCCTTGAGCTGAAGAGCTGAGGGACAGTGCTCAGGCCCAGAGTTCAGGCCCCATGACGGAACCTCCCCCCCCCCCCCAAAAAAAAAAAACCCCAAAGGAACCAAGATCCTCAGATATCAGCCTCCTGAGTAGTTTGGATTATAGGTGTGAGCCACTGTCACCCAGCTCTTTCTTTTTAATACAAGTTTATGTTGTAAGCTCAGTCAGCTTTGAATTCTTTGTAGTCAATCTCCTTGCATCAGTTTCAAGTGCTAGGATTACAAATGTATGCCAACATACTCAGGAATATTTTCTTTTTTAAAAAATTTACTTTATTGTTTTAGAGGTGCTATGAAGTAGGGTTACATTTATATGCATCAGGGCTGGGAAGGTGGCTCAGTGGTAGAGCGCCTGCCTTGCATGCCTGAGGCCCTGGGTTCTATTCCTCAGCACCACATAAGCAAAAAGAAAAAAGCTGGGAGTGGCGCTGTGGCTCAAGTGGTAGAGTGCTAGCCTTGAGCTGAAGAGCTGAGGGACAGCGCCCAGGTCCAGAGTTCAGGCCCCACAACTGGACCCCCAAAAAAAACAAAAAACAAAAAAAACATTCATATGCATCAGGTAATAGGTACATTTCCTTTTCCACAGTGTCATCTGTTCCCTCATTTTCTCCCATCTCTACCCATGAGTTGCACATTCACTTCCATCAGTGTCCAGTGTGCTCCATTGGTGCACTTTTTCATTCTTTTTCCTAGCTTCTGTGCCCTCCCCACAGCCTCTCACAGATATACATGTGAATATTCCTTATGTATATAAGGTAAAGAATACAGAGCCATGGGGGAGGGGGAGACAAATTAAGAAAAAAGTCCTTTGTTTCCATATCTTTGGAGTTCGTTTCAATATGTATATTATTTTATATACATATAAAGAGCCACTTGCGTATTGCACCTTTGTGATTGTCTCCTAAGTTTATCCTGTGGTCTCACTGTATGTGAATATCTAGAAGCTTGTGTAATTTGTCATATCTCAGTGTATTTTAGCTCTAACATATCATCAAGATGTTCTTTTTAAAGTTAATTTAGTAACAGGACAAGAGCTTCTATATAGTAGGAAGCTAAGTAGAAATTAAGTAGAACTTAATTTCAAAACTGTAGGATGATCCCAGGTGTCGGTGGATCACGCCTGTAATTCTAGCTGCTCAGGAGATCTGAGGATTGTGGTTCAAAGCCAGCCTGGGTAGAAAAGTCTGTGAGTCTCTTTATTTCTTTTCTTTTTTTTTGGTTGGTTGTGGGGCTTGAACTCTGGGCCTGGGTACTATCCCTCAGCTCTTTAGGTCAAGGTGGGTGCTCTATCACTTGAGCAACAGTACCACTTCTGGTTTTCTTAGAGGTAAAAGTCTTAAAGACTTCCGGCTGGGGCTGGCTTTGAACCATGACCCTCAGATCTCAGCCTCCTGAGTAGCTAGGATTACAGGTGTGAGCCACCAGGGCCCCGCTGAATCTGTTTCTAATTAACCACCAGAAAACTGGAAGTGGTGCTGTTTGGTTCAAAGTGGTAGAGCAAGAGCCTTGAGCACAAAAGCTCAGGGACAGTATCCAGGCCCTGAGTTCAAGCCCCACAGCTGACCCCCCCCCCAAAAAAAAAAAAATTCACAACAACAAACAACTGTAGGATGGACTGATGTTTGTGACCACACTAAAAACAGTTTAACAGGGCTGTGAATGTGGCTTAGTGATAGAGTGCTTGCCTAGCATGCATGGGTTTGATTCCTCAGTACCACATAAACAAAGCCAGTACTGTGGCTCAAGTGGCACAATGCTAGCCTTGAGCAAAAGAAGCTCAGGGACAGTGCTCAGGCTCTGAGTTCAAGCCCCAGGACTGGAAGAAAAACACACACACAAAAACAGTTTATCAGAAAGTCCATATATGGCAAACACAGTGCACAAACAATGGCATTCCTGTTTTTGTCCAGCAGCTTGAAACTACTAGCTCCTTCAATAGCTTTTTAAAAAATGGGACTATAGACCAATTAAACATTTTGCTATGCTCTATATCTTCTTCTCAAATGCTTAGGAATTTAGGACTGGGGCGGGGGGGCGGGGGTTGTAGCTCAAGTGGTAAAATGTTTGCCTAGTAAGCATGAGGCTATGAGTTCAGTCCCTAGTACTACTTCCACCAAGAGAGAGGGTTTGAGGTTAGGGGAAGATAGCTAGTGTCAGCTGATAACTTTTTTGGCTGGTTTTAAGAGATATTTTAATAAAGAATTGTCACCTGCAGAAATCATATGATTTATTTTCTATTAAATTAACTGACTACTTTTAATCTCACTCCTCACCTAGAATGATACTTAACTTACATTGACCTTCACTGTCCAGCAGTTATGTGTCCTGGCTCTCTTGCTTAGGATAATTATTGGTTTTTGGTTGTCCACAGCGTTATACCAGTTTATGTTCATACATGTTTTGGGGGAAATGAATATAATAGAACACTGGTTTGAGGTTCATTTGTAGTCTTAAATTACAGCTATGGTGTATAGAATTTACCAAACAATTTATTTGAATTCTCTAGGTCTCAATTCTCTAATATGTAAACTAAATGTCCTAATGTCATTTCAAAGTCTAACTCAGCAATTGTTTATACCATATAATAACATCTCACTACCTTTATTTCCAAAATCTAGAGAAAGTAAACTCTAGTTAATTATCTCTTTTTATCAAATCTTATATTTTATCTTTTTATCTATTTTTAAGTATTGAAAGAAGAAAGTATGAGTAAAAACTCACTGTGTATTAAAAATATATAGTCATGCTTTAGCTTTCTTCTTTTTTTTTTAATATACCAGTCCTTGTGTTTAAACTGAGGGTCTGGGTGTTGTTCCTTAGCTTTTTCACTGAAAGCTAGCACTCTACTACTTGAGCCACAGCCTCCACCTCCTTTTTGGTGGTTAGTTGGAGATATGAGTCTTAATGATCTGCCTCAGCTGGCTTCCAACTGTGTTAGGATTACAGGAGCGAGCCTTTAAAGCTGAAATGCTTTAAACAGTGTCTTGTCATCTTGTTTGTTTTGTTTATTTTTTGCATAGTTGTATGGCAAATTTTATAACTTCATCTAACCTTCCCTAAGGAGGTGCTGATTACACAATACTGTTTTTTCATGTGTTATGGAGTATTTTGTTTGTATAATAATGTTTGTATGATTACTAAATAATTATATATGATTATAATATGTGAGCAAGGTGGGTGTTTTGCTTCTGTGGTTATAATGGTCATTGTGGTTATTTTATCTTAGTTATCAAGTGTCTTACACTTAATACTAGTTTAAGATGAGTATGGAAACTTTTACTTTTGAATTATGGGTTATTTTAAAGCTAACATTTAAGCTAAAATTTTCATCTATTTCATGTTTGCCTATTGCCTTTGAAAGTCCTAGGCCTATGTTAAATCACTTTTAGAGGTGCCTAATTCAGCATTTAAGCTTCCTTTCCTTTCCTCCTCTGCTGGGTTAGAGAGAAGTGGGTGAGAAATTCAGTTGTCTGCAGCAGGGTTGCCCCTGGATTTGATAGCCAAGTTAATCTCTTATCACAAGTCTCATTGATGTTTGCTTAGACAAGCAGCTGGAAGTCTGCTTTATAGTATGGCAACCTTTCATGAAGTTTATTCTTGGCAGTAAGGATCTTGGGGCAAGAGCCAGGCTATTATAAGAGACAATCCTTTCTGAACAAGAGAATTTTATTTTGTCAGCTGGAGTTAGTGTTTGAGTTAGTGTCTTGTGCTTGTGATAGTAGCTGGTAAGGCAAGCTGTCTATGAAGAAGGGCTTTTCCAACAGCGTGAAATTAATGGCTTTACAAAAATGTGAAATCTGCTACATGACTTTTAATGTGAAGAAAAGTGTTACATTGTTAGCCAACAAATTAGCTTAGGAATTTTCAGTACTTTTATAAAAGAAGATATACTCTGAGGATTTTTCCCTCCTAAGCTTGGAGACCTCTTTGCATTGTCTTCTGTTCTACATATTTAAATTTTTTTCTTTGAAATGTATAAACAGCTAAAAATTTCGGGAACCCATCGTGTATTTATTTTTGTACTTCCTCGTGTTAACATACTGGTGGCATGGAAATAAATGATTTGTTAATTCAAGCAATATTTACTGAGCATATGCTGAATTCAGCATGTGCTGAATTATTTTGTCATTTTAATTTGGCAGGATGTAGATAACAACCAAGAAGTAAGATTTCTCCCCTTCCCCTATAGCAAAACAAGTTGTTTTTGATTTTCATGATAATGATTAGAATACTGTTCAACTTTACCTGCGACATTTAGATTGTACTTGTACATGCAATATTTAACTTGAACCATAGGTAAATTATGTGGCTTAGGGAACAGGTTACTAGCTCTTGCTCTGTGTAGATGTGCTGTCTGAGGCCACAACCAATGAAGTACCTTTGTAGCATGAAATTAGACTGTTAGAACTTCGATTGTTTTTTTCTGGCTTTTTGGTGTAGAATTCTTGTCTTGCCCGGCTTTTTGGTGTAGAATTCTTGTCTTGCCCTGTAGTTTTTATTACGCGCACGTGTGTGTGTGTGTGTGTGTGTGTGTGTGTGTGTGTGTGTGTGTGTGTGTGTGTGTGTGTGTACACGCAGTTATTTTAGATACAGGCTAAATTTCATTTTTTGTTTTCTCACTTGTTAGTAAGTGAAAATGACTGAAGTTGTCAACAATAGTGAACAATATACCACCACAAAGAGCTCTTGAGGAAAGTTGAGATATAAAGCAAAAAGCGTAAATTCTGATGCTACATGGTCAAAGGATATATGGCGCCTTATACTTGAGTAGACTCCAATCTTTTAATCTAGTACAATATAATGATTGCTAAAGAAATGTGTAAGAGCAAGTTTTGTTCAGTTTGCTCTGCTTAGAAATGAACAAATATGAATTTTGTTCTTTACAATCTTAGATAAATGAACATTGTATTATCTCTTAGAAATCTTAAGTTTTTTTTTTAAGCTAATGGAATTCTGTATTGTCAAATCTCTGTTTAGGTAGTATGACAGTCTTGTACTGTTTCTCCATCAGTCAGTAAATTTTTGTCTATTTCACTGAAGTTATTTAGCTTTTGGTTCTGACCCTCTTAAGACTCAGTCACTCTGTTTAATGCAGAATGATATCTCACCCTAATAGTCTGTCTGACAAAGGGCAGAGATAGAACAGAGGTCAAACTGGTTGTTGGACAGTGTGTAAGGGACTGAATAAGATGATTGCCAAGGGGCTGGGAAGTTGGCTCAGTGGTAGAGCACTTGCCTTGCATGCATGAGGCCCTGGATTCGATTCCTCAGCACCACATACGCAGGAAAAAAAAGCTGGAAGTGGCGCTGTGGCTCAAGTGGTAGAGTGAGCTGAAGAGCTGAGGGACAGCGCCCAGGCCCAGAGTTCAGGCCCCACGACCGAACCAAAAAAAAAAAAAAAGATCATTGCCAAGAACTAAAAAGACCACCACAAGCACAGGAGAAAGTTGTTACAATGGTAAGCAGCAAAGCTTGTGATCTCTTCCAGGCAGATTTTTGCTGTTTTTCCTTTTCCTTTTTCTCTTTCTTTCTCCCTTGAGAACTCATTTTTGGCTTGCTGCCCTATCTTCAGTATGATTGCATATAAGAATAAGTTCAATTTAAGAGGATTCAATTGACAAATAACTGAAAATGAGTAAAAGTATTTGGGAATGACATTTTGTAATATTTCATTTCCTTCTGGATAGAAATACCTAAATCAGTGCTTAATTTTTATTTGTCTCTACTGAGTCTGTATTCACTTGTTACTTTTGGTTAGAGTACTATAGTATAATTAGGGCTTATCATACCAATCTTCCTCCCTCCCTCCCTCTCTCTCTCTCTCTCTCTTTCTTTCTTTCTTTCTCTCTCTCTCTCTTTCTCTTTCTCTCTCTCCCCCTTCCTTCCTTCCTTCCCTTCTTCCTTCTTTCCCTTCTTCCTTCCTTCCTTCCTTCCTTCCTTCCTTCCTTCCTTCCTTCCTTCCTTCCTTCCTTCCTTCCTTCCTTCCTTCCTTCCTTCCTTCCTTCCTTCCCTTCTTTCTTTCTTCCTTCCTTCCTTTCTTCCTTCCTTTCTTTCTTTCTCTCTCTCCCCCTTCCTTCCTTCCTTCCTTCCTTCCTTCCTTCCTTCCTTCCTTCCTTCCTTCCTTCCTTCCTTCCTTCCTTCCTTCCTTCCTTCCTTCCTTCCTTCCTTTCTCTCTCTCTCTCTCTCTCTCTCTCTCTCTTTCTTTCTTTCTTTGCCTGCGCACTGGGCACTGTCCCTGAGCTTCTTTTTGCTCAAGGATATTACTCTACCACTTGAGCCAAAGTGCTACTTCTGGCTTTTTCTGTTTTTGTGGTACTGAGGAATCAAACCCAGGACTTCATGCATGCTAGACAAGCACTCTACTGCTAAGCCACATTCCCAGCTCATCAATCTCAATCTCATCATTCATTCCAAATTAAGGAGAGATTAAATTGTTCTCTTTCAAACGTGCTGAATTTTAGTTTTTTGGAAGTTTATAATTTTAGATTTTTTTCCCCTTTTTTCTTGGTCATGGTGCCTGAACTCTGGACCTGGGTACTGTCCCTCAGCTCTTCAGCTGAAGGCTAGTATTCTACCACTTGAGCCACAGTGCCACTATTGGCTTTTTCTGCTAAGGAATTGAATCCAGGGCCTCATGGATGCAAGCACTCTACCACTGAGCCACCTTCCTGTCTAATTTTATATGTTTTTATAAACAAGATATTTGCCAGGTATCAGTGGCTCATGCCTATAATCCTAGCAATTTAAGAGGCTGAGATCTGAGGATTGTAGTTTAAAGCCAAACAGGGTTGGAAAGTCTATGAGACTCTTCATCTCCAATTAACCACCAAAAAGCCGGAAATGGAGCTGGGGCTCAAGTAGTAAAGCACTAGCCTTGAGCAAAAAAGCTCGATGACAATGCCTTGGCCTTGAGGACTGACGTACACACATTATTCCATTTAAATAGAAAATATCCCCCTTCCCCCTCCCCCCCAATCCTGGGGCTTGAACTTAGGGCCTAGACACTGTCCCTGAGTTTCTTTTGCTCAAGGCTAGCACTCTACCACTTGAGCCACAGAGCCACTTCTGGCTTTTTCTGTGTATATAGTACTGAGGAATTGTACTTGGGGTTTCATACATGCTAGGTGAACACTCTTAACTACTAAGCCATATTCCCAGTCCAAAATACTTGTTTTATAATACCTTATTTCATAAGTGCAAAGTGGAAAAATATACAATGATATGAGTTGATGGTGGTATTTATGCAATAAGAAATTGAAGCTGGATATAGTGACTCACACCTGTAATCTTAGCCACTCTGAAGATGAGTATCATGATTTGAAGCCAGCCCTGTGGAAGAGTCAATAAGACTCTCTCTGTCAACAAAAAGCCAGGATTGGAGGCATGGCTTAAGTGGTAGAGGGCCAGTTGAGCAAACAAAAGACTCTGATTTCATATATCAGTACTGTCCCTTTCCCCCTACACTCCCAAAAAAGAAAAAAAATTGGAAAGTTACAAATTATTATAGTTAACATCAGGATGTTGAGATTATAGGCATTTTTATTATTGTGTGCTCTTTTGCACATTCTAGCTTTCACTAATATGAAGTTATGTTGTATTATTTTTGAGAAATGAAAATATGTAAGGACAAGATACTTAAATTCAAGGAACTGAGCTTGTAAAAAGAATGCATTTTGTTTGTAGTTCTCATATAAGAATGAAAATGCACTTGCTTTTACCAGTGAATCTAGACCGTGTCAGTAGTATGAAAGATTGCACTTTTGGAAGGATATATTTATTTGCTGCAGTTTCAAAGCAGTCCATGTCTCTGTGAGTTCCCTGTTTGTCTGGTGAAGTAGATAGTTAACAGAACCTTAGGACTGCTTGCTTGTTTGGAGAATGCCTGCCTTGTTCTTATTCACATTTAATATCTTGACTATAAGCATATTTGTAATCTTAGGAAAGACTTAATATTGTAGCTCTGTTATGAGTACATGCTACTTTAAACATTAGAGATGTTCACTGGCAATTTATATATGGTTATAATTTAAAAATAAGTTATCTTGTGAAAGCACTCAAATCCAATCTGGCAAGCTGTAAATTATTTGTGGAAAATTATTACAGGTAATTTACTTAAAATGTTGATAAAAGTTGGTATTTAACAGGTGTTTCTAGATTTTTTTTTTATTTTTAGTCAGTTGTGGGGCTTGAACTCTAGGCTTGGGCGCTATTCCTGTGGTCTTCAGCTCAAGGTTGGTGCTCTTCCGCTTGAGCCACAGCACCAGTGGTTAATTGGAGATAAGAGTCTCATGAACTTTTCTGCCCAGATTGGCTTTAAACCCTGATCCTCAGATCTCAGCCTCCTCAGTAGCTAGGATTACAGGTGTGAGCCTCTGGCACCTGGCGTTTGTAGATTTTTTTAAGCTTACTTTTTTTTTGGAGTGTGTGTCGATTGAACTCAGGGTCTAGGCACTGTCTCTGAGCTTTGTTTTGCTCAGGGATAGTGCTCTACAACTTGAACCACCATGCCACTTCAGGTTTTCTGGAGATAGTTTCACGACTTTCTTGCCTGGGGCTGGCTTGGAACCAAGACTCTCAGATCTCTGCCTCCTAGGTAACTATAGGGATAAGCCACCAGTGCCTGGCGCTTATATGTTTTTATATGTTTTGTGAGAATTCTGTGAGATTATCTCATGTGAGAATCTGAAATTAATTATCTCAAACATGTAGTTATCTGTTTATAATGTCCTATTCACTGGAGTCTTATTCAGAAAGTGTAGGGAGTACTGGAGGCATAGCTTTCTTCGTAGAATGCCAGCTGTGAAGAAGAAAACTGAACAAAAGCAAGAGGCCCTGAGTTCAAACCCCAGTACCAGCACAAAACAATAGAAAGGGTAGGTAAAAGGCTTAGGATAACACTTTATAAAATTTAGAATATTAAAATTATTTTAAGATTTTGATACCTCAGAATCCATTTGTTAGATCTTTGTCAGCTGATTTTCCTCCGAATTTCATTAATTTAACACCTTATTTTATTTAATACCTATTATTCCTGTGAAGCCAAGCTGTACTTGACAAACAAGTTTGAAGTATATGAAGTGTTAATTGCTGGTACTTTAGTCATTAACTACCATTTCAGAAAGGCTGTGTGTGCTCGCGCGTGCGCATGTACACACACTCACTAGTCGTAGGGTTTGAACTCAGGGCCTGGGCATTGTCCCTGAACTTTTTTGCTCAAGGCTAGGGTTTCACCACTTGAGCCACAGGTCTGTTTCCTTTTGGGGGGGGGGGGGGGGAGTCTGGTCATGGGGCCTGAACTCTGGGCCTGGGCGCTGTCCCTCAGCTCTTCAGCTCAAGGCTAGCGCTCTACCACTTGAGCCACAGCACCACTTCCGGCTTTTTCTTTTTGCTTATGTGGTGCTGAGGAATGAACCCAGGGCCTCATGCATGCAAGGCAAGCGCTTTACCACTGAGCCACCTTCCCAGCCCCCCCTTTTTTTTTGGTGGGAGGGGGGTGCAGTTAATTGGGGAGAAGAGTCTAAATGACTTTTCTGCCTAGTATAGCTTCAAACTAATCTCAGCCTCTCAGTAGCTAGGATTACAGGTGTGAGCCACCAGTACCTGACCAAAAAACAAACTAACAAAAAAAGTCTCTAATTCTAACTACTGAGGAGGATCCCAGTTGATCCTTAGACAGGGAAAACCAGGAGACTTATCTTCAGTTAACCTACAAAAACTGAAGTGGAGGTGTGGCTCAAAGTAGTAGAATACTAGCCTTGAGCAGAAAAGCTCAGAGCCAGTGTTCAGGCCCCAGGACTGGCACCAAAAACTTTTTTAAACCATTTTCTTAAAAACAGAGACATTGGGCTGGGAAGTTGGCTCAGTGGTAGAGAGCTTGCCTTGCATGCCTGAGGCCCTGGGTTCGATTCCTCAGCACCACATAAGCAAAAAGAAAAAAGCCGGAAGTGGTGCTGTGGCTCAAGTGGTAGAGTGCTAGCCTTGAGCTGAAGAGCTGAGGGACAGCGCCCAGGCCCAGAGTTCAGGCCCCACGACCGGACCCCAAAAAAAACAAAACAAAAAAAAAAACGGAGACATTTTACTTGCTAGGTTTCTAAAATCCCTTTAAACTGTAGAATGATAATGTATATGATAAAGCTATTTTCTCTGTGAGGATTTTATGCCTGACTTTTCAGCCCACATTTCTTCATGCAGTCATTTAAAGACCATTAAACTGGCACACATAGATTTGGAGAAGAGAGTTTTTTAAGCTAAAATAAACATATACTTTGAAGTTAAAATGCGTAAAGGACTGGGAATGTAGCTCACTGTAGAGCAGTTGAGCACTTATGTAGCCTGCTTAAGGCAGCAAACCCCAGGAGAGGGGGCAACTTTTATTATTATAGAAAGCACACATGATTGATATCCCTAGATTCTGCTCTAGGGAGTTTGCACTTGCTTCTTGGTATGGAAAGGTCAGGGAAACTGCTTGTATAGAGTAGTATGCCTGTCATAAAACCTTAGTTACATACTCAAGCTTGTTTCCATTGAGATTAGAGGCAAACAGGAACTTTGTTTTAAAAGAAAAGGTCAGATGCATATAAAAATAGATAAATGCTACATTGGCCATCCATGTAACCATCACTTTACCTTCAACAAATATTAACTGATTAATGCCAGTCCGTAGTTATTTAATATTATGTGTATCTGCTAAGATTTGTGAAGATAAGCATCTGTAAGGTCAAGGTACTAACATCAGAAGCATTTCTGAACAAAGATGTTACAGTTGGTGGGTGGGTCTCACTGTGTTCAGCTGTTGTGTAAGCTTGCAGAAATAGTATCATCTTGACTTTAATCTTTCGGTTGTTCAGAGGTACTGTGCATATTTCTGTTTAACTCCTGGAAACATGCCAGCATCATTCATATCCTTATCTCCATCCTTGGTACCTAAATAGTCTATGAGTAAGATTACTGATGTTGATAGTCTGAGTCTGTTGGGTAGAGCCAGTGTAGAAGAAGCACGGTCCTCATTTTTTCATTTTAAATATGTTTGGGGACAAACTGTTAAATATTTTGAACAGTATAAAGTATGTTTTTAGCTTTTTGGCAATACATTTTACACACATCAGAAAATAGAGTTAGGCAGAAGTCTGAGCTAGCTGTAGGTAATTACTTACCCTCTCCAGTTTTTCAAATGTAGAGTGAATATATGGATTGTTGTATCAATTAAGTGAAATTGTGTATTCTGCATTATTTTAAAATATCATTTGAATTCTGTGTTTGTGTAGATGTAGTGTCCTGTGTTCAGGTCTTAGATGGATTTGTATAACTAGAGTTGAAAAGTACTACTAGTAAACCAGGCCACTTTCAAAGGAGAGCTAATCTTTATTTCATGGGCTAAAGAGAAAATGTTGTACTATGTTTGGCCAAATAATCATGTTAAGACAAAATCTTGAAAAAATAATGCCTCACAATTATTTTTTTTTTACAGCAGACGCTGGCCTGTTCTATTCTAACTGCACTATTGAGTGAATTCTCAAGCTCAAGTAAAACTAGCAACATTGGGCTGAGTATGGAATTCCATGGTAACTGCAAAAGAGTTTTTCAGGTATTGGTACTTTTGTTTTTTCTTTTTGATTTTTGGTTCTCCTACTTTTTACTCAAACTGTTTCTAATAAAGGAAAACACTTGTTTTAGGTTGTAGAATGAATATAGCTTGTATTGAGGATTTGTATTGTGATTTCTTAAAGTGATGGTTTTAGTTGACAATTTAAAATTACTTAATTTTCATCTTTAAATAGAACAAAAATGCAATACTGCTATAAAGATCCTTTAGTTTATTACTTTGTTATCATGTTTAGATGGAGCTACTTCAATTGATAGGATTCTGCTGTTCTTAAAAATAGGACTGGCAGAATGCCAAAGAGGTATTTAAAATGTTATTGCAGATGGTGTGGGCTCTTTGTCTCTCTTTGTATTGTTTGGCTCCGGAGTAAAGTTATGTGAAGGCATTGGCTTAAATCCTAGTGCTCTGCAATATAGCAACTGACTCCCTCAGCTTCACAGTAGTTGTCCAAGGCACTTCTCTCTATTGAGCAGCATTTATATTACAGTAAATGGTGTCAACTTTTGAAAGCACATTGTTATATAAATTCTGAATAGTCTTCAAGATGGAAAATACTCTTAAGGAAATAGTGTTTTCTAATGGAACTTTTAAGGTTCTTATTTGTTTTGTTTTATGGTTCTAAAATGGAAGAGATTTTGACTTAAGGTTTCAGTGCAAAAAATATTTGTGCTTTTTTGGCCCAAGGAAGAAGACCTTCGTCAGATCTTCATGCTAACTGTTGAAGTTCTGCAAGAGTTCAGCAGGCGTGAGAACCTCAATGCACAGATGTCTTCAGTGTTTCAGCGGTATCTTGCACTCGCCAATCAAGTCTTGAGCTGGAACTTTCTTCCTCCCAATTATATCCTTTTAACAAATGAATTGTTATTTGTGGTAATTTTCATATATTACTAAGTATGTCCCAAAGTCATTTTGTATCTGCAAGTTTTGGAATATATGTTGTTTAAAGAGAATAAGTTGTTTTATGTTTTTAAGAAATGAAATTTTATAATGCTGCCCAACAGTGGACTAGGCAGAAGATTCCTGCTCTGTAGAGGGTTGGATAAGCTGTATGTATTCCTAGGGAAGTAAAGGGGAAAGATGGAAAATGCATTTTTATTCACTAATGAGACTATATATTTTTTTCTTAGATGTATGATACTGGATTTTTATTTTGAACAATTTTTTAAGGGTGATTTGGAGTGTTCTCATTTTGCCTTCCTGCATATTGTTCAATTATATATATTAAGTTTGTAATGAATTTTTGGAAGCCTTTACCAATCTGAAATTTTATTTTTAGTAAATATTAGTTATACAAAATAAGTTAAATTTGATAAATATATATAAAATGTGTGCATGGCTTAAAAGTATTGGTTTCAAATTAGAGAAATTTACATTTTAGAAGCAGTTTCTGATTTATTAATCTAGAAATGTCTGCTGCCTAGTAATGAACTGAGAGGTATAGTTAAGCAGACCTAGGTTCAAACCTCAGTGGATCTTAGACATGTACTGAACCTTTCTGAATCTTGATTTTTCCAAATGTACAATGAGGATATGGATTATTGTGTAGATTAAATGAGACAATACATTTAAATCACTCAGTTAGCTACTCTTTTCAGAGCTTAGTGTTTGTGAATAAAGTGCTTCATATAGCTAGCTGTCTATATCATGTTCTTGTGTTGATGTAATCCATTTCTGTATGGTATATATAATGCAATGTAACCTGTTTTAGGCATCTTAGCCTTTTCTTGGGGCTCTGGAGATGTTAATTTAGGAGAAAAGACCGATTTTAAGGATGCAAGAGATGATCATACCAGATTTAAGATATACTCATCTTTAGTCCATAGGATCAGGAGCCACTACGTTTCTGTACATAGATACTGAATTATAGCTAGTAAAACTGTGGGGCTTAAAAGGATGTGATGGTCGTAACTTCTATTTTTAAGTTACTATATATACACAGTAGAAAACTAACTGTAAAAGGCAGGTGGTGGGGAGAAAGGGCTCTTTCCTGAGGGCAGTCCCAGTAAGCTGTTGCTTTGTGGACAAAGCAACAGTCCTTTCAACCCTTGCCTTCATACCGTTGGTATATTAGCTTAATTCCATTTTTTTTTTTGTGTGTGTGTGTGCCAGTTCTGGGGCTTAGACATAGGGCCTGGGCACTGTCCTGGAGCATTTTTGTTCAAAGCTAGTGCTATACCACCACTTGAGTTATAGTTCCTCTTCTGGTTCATTTTTGGTGCTCAATTGGAGATCTCACAGACTTTCCTGCCTGGTCTGGCTTTGAACTACAGTCCTCAGATCTTGGCCACCTCAGTAGCCAGGGATTATTGGTGTGAGCCACCAGAACCCAGCTATTAACTGAGTCCCTCCCTTCCCCCCCTCCCTCCTTCCCTTCCTACCTTCCTACCTTCCCAACCTCCCTAACCTCCCTCCTTGTAGTGGGGCTTGAACTCAGGGCTCACATTCACTTGTGCCCTCCCCTCTAATTGAACAGCACTTGAGCCACACCTCTACTTACATCTTAATCTTTTTGAGTTAAGAGGCCCATACTTGCTTTGCTTTGCTTATATAGCACCAATTTTTTTTTTGTCTTTTTTTTTTTTTTTTTTTGTCGGTCGTGGGGCTTGAACTCTGGGCCTGAGTGCTGTCCCTCAGCTCTTCAGCTCAAGGCTCGCGCTCTACCACTTGAGCTACAGCGCCACTTCTGGTTTTCTGGTGGTTTATTGGAGATAAGAGTTTCACGGACTTTTCTGCCCTTTCCTGCTTAGGCTGGTTTTGAACCGAGATCCTCAGATCTCAGCCTCCTGAGTAGCTAGGATTATAGGCGTGAGCCACCGGCACCGGCACACCAATTTTTTGTTTTGTTTTGTTTTTTGGCCAGTTCTGGGGGCTTGAACAGGGCCAGGGTGCTGTCCTTGTGAGCCTCTTTGTGATCAAGGCTAGCACCCATATCATTTGAGCCACAGTACCACTTCTGTTTTTTTCTGAGTAGTTTATTGGAGATAAAGAGTCTCATGGAATTTCCTTCCCTGGCTGGTTTTGAGCCTGATCCTCAGATCTCAGCCTCCTGAGTAGGTAGGATTATAGGCATGAGCCACCAGCGCCTGGTTTAAGATCAGTTTACTACCACTGTTATAGAATCTTGTTGGAGAATAAAAAAGATTGGACTTGACTCCTTTTTCCAGTTTTTTTTGTACAGAAAAAAAGATTTTGAAAAATATTGGGACAGATTTAAAAAGTTCCAAGCCATATGGAGCTATCATAACATTAATTATATATGAAGGAGAACATCAACACTGCATATATATTGTAGCCAATTTTAATGTGGGTTTTTTTTTTTTTTTTGAGAGAATGGATTTGGCAGAGAGACTGTTTTGAAAAGGGAAACAGTTCTTTGCTAGTTTGGAAACAAAGTTTGTCTGAAAGAAACACATGAAGGAAATATTTCACAAAATAATTACATACAGCTTTGGAAAAATCAGTCATCTGAGGATGATAAACACTACTTTGGTGTTGTCAATTGAAACTATATACACCTTCTTTATAGGAAGTGTATCCTTCTTCTTCCCATCCCCTTCTCCCCTCTTCCCCTCTCCTCCCCTCTCTCTTTTTCTTTTCCTTTTTCTTTTATTTTGAGACAGGAACTTAAATAACTTAGGCTGGTCTCAAACTTGTTATATAACCAGGAACTCATAATCTTCTTGCTCAGCCTCCTGAGTGCTGAGATTTCAGGCATATGCTACCATACCTAGCTATTTGAGGATATTCATCTATTTTGTGGCTTACGAGTAAGTACTATGACCAAATCTGGTATATTTCTTGGTGAAACTAAACTATAGCTAAATGTTGTTTCCTTTGGGCAAATTAGTTTTGGTGTGGGTAAAAGCTTTCCAATGGCATTAGCTAAGCTACAGGTTTAGCACTCAGCCAAGAAATCAGTTTCAAGGAACCCAGTTCAGATTTATTTCTAATTTTGGCAATTTTACCTATAGCTCTACCAATCAGTTGGGAAAGAATTGAAAAAATAGCTTTGTACCACAGAGAGAACGTTCAAACGTAATTAAAATCAGTTAAGTGAATGGCTTTTTCAAAAACAATTGGGCAGAATCGTAGCTGACTGGGAGGCAGAGATCAGTTTGAGGCAGCAAGCAAAAAGTTGTCAAGACCTTGTTTCCACTGATAGCTTCGAGTAGTAGTGAGTACCTGCCATCGCAGCAGTGTAGGAGACATAGTTAGGCTGGCATGGACAAAAAAGAAACTATCTGAAGATGAAAAAAGCTATAAGGGGGGTATGATGAAAGTGGTGGTAGTAACACCTGCCTAGCATGTTCAAGGCCCTAGTTCAAATCCCAATACCATACCAATAAAAATCTTTTAGGATAGACAAATGAGTAGCAAACAGGACTTCTAATTTGTTTGTGTATTTTGTGTCAAATGTATTTGATCATTTAGAACAATATGTTAAGTGAAGCTTTGTTAATTATGAATCTCCACTTGTAATTTGTTATAATCTGCTGCTTATAAATTTTTCATTTTGATGTAATCTCAAGCACAGAATAGCTGAGAGAATTCCCAGATGCACATTTACTAAGGTTTTGCCAGCGAGTGAGTTTGTCCTGTGTTATCTCTCTGTCTCTCCCCTCCTAGTCTTTCTCCTGCTCTGTTCCTCTCTTTATCTTCCCATGCATAGAAATACATATGTGTGTATATATATTTTTTAACATACATTTTAATTAAAAAAAACTATATTGTTGCTACCATGTACATGCCTGTAATCCCAGCTATTCAGAATGCTGGACAAGAGGATCATTTGAGCCCACAAGTTTGAGAGAGTGTGTATGTATGTGTGTGTTGGGGCTTGAACTCACAAGAGAATCATTTGAGCTTACAAGTTTGAGGTGTGCGTGCGTGCGTGCGTGTGTGCGCGTGCGTGCATGCGTGCATGCGTGCTTGAACTCAGGACCTTGGCTGTGTCCCTGAGTTTTTTTTTTGCTCAAGGATAGCTCTTACTACCACTTAATCCACAGCTATACTTCCATCTTTTCACTGGCTCCTTGGAGATAAGAGTGTCATGGACTTTCCTGCCTGGGCTGGCTGCAGTCATTAGATCCCAGCTTCCTGAGTAGCTAGGAGTACAGGCATGAACCACTGGCACCTGGCTATCCTGTCTTCAACAAAAGTTAGATGATGATGATGATGTTGCTGTTACAATTTTGTGTAATTTATGTTTCTACGGATAAACCAAGGAATAGATTAGTTTGGCTATAAGGTAATTCTGTTTAACTTTTTTTCTTCTTCTCCATTTGACGGTACTAGAATTTGAACTCAGGGCATTGGAATTGCTGAGCTAGCACACCACCATTTGAGCCATACTGTCTCCAGCTCTGCTTTTTGCTGTTCATTTTGGAGTTGATGTCTAGTGAACTTTTGTGGCTTGGACTTGCCTTATATCTTCCAGATCTCATCTTCCTGCATTGCTAGCATTACAGGCATGAGCCACCAACAACTCAGCTTATATTTAACTTTTTGAAGAATGCCCAAGTTGTATTCCAGAGTGGAGGTGTCATTTTTATATTCTCACCAATGGTGTTTTGAGGGTTTATTTCCTTCACATCCTAGTGAATATTTATCTATGTTTTTATTTCTTTCCATACTGGTTGGTATGGTTTCTCAGTATTGTTTTGACTTACATTACTCTGTTTTTTTGATGTGGTTATTAGCCATTTTTGGAAAAATACTCTTTTTAATTGGGTTATTTGCCTTTTATAAGGTAGTTTTAAGATTTCTTTATGTAATCCATATGTATCGCTTAGCAGATATATGAGTGTTTTTCTTTTTTAAGCTTTTAAAAATTGTGCACCTTTTTCCCTGTTGGTGTCAGGGCCTCATTTGTGTTGGCAAGAACTGTGTGATTACAGTCATGTCCTCAGTCCCCAAGTTACAGTTTTTTAGATCATATCTTAGGCTAACTTTTCCCCAGCTTGCCTCCAACTATGAGCCTCTCCTCATACTTTTATCTGCCAAAGTATCTGGAACTACCATACCCATCTTCTTACTGAGATAAGAGTCTTGCTACATTTTACCTTGGTTTGTCTTGAATCAAAACCATCCTGTCTTCATCTCTTGAAGCAGGGATTACAGGTGTGCACTATGATCCCCCCCATCTTTTGAAATCATAGTAATACACTATTTGATTATTATCATTTTTAGTATTCAAAGACTTCAAGTTAATACATCTTAGAGTGAAATTTTATGGAATGGCTTATTAATTAGAATCTGATTTTTCATAAGTTAGTGTTATCACTTGCAGGTTTTTAATTCTTTTTTTTATAACATGATAACAACCACCTTCAGAGGTTCCGTGCACTGGTCACTTTTGTTTTCATCATATTCCCCATGCGTCACCTAAATGTCCTAGCAAGCTCTGGGAATACAGTGGATATTTTATTTTGTGGGTGTATCAACCAAAAAATATAAAGTTAAAGCTAAGAACTTTAGTGCTATAAATGATCTTGGGTCAGGATTTCTGCATACACAAATACAAGATTTCACTAAGAAATTACAAATCTATAGCTATGGTTTTCATTTAGGAGTCATTCTTTGTTGGGAATTTGGCAGTGTCTGGAGACAAATTTGGTTGCCATGTCTAATGAATACTTACGGCAACTGATGGGTATAGAGACCAGGAGTACCATCGAACATTCCACAGTATACAAGACAGCCCTATATCCAGCAGTTTGGGCCCAGAAAGTCAGTATTCTTGACATTCACACTTGAACGCTCAGTAGTATTATAATAGGTAAGAAGAATGGTTAAAAAAAACCCAAAACAATGTATTATTTGTTAATCAAAAAGAATGAAGAAAATGCTGATTTCTCTTATATGGGAAAATTAAAAATATTTTACTAAGGAAAAGTATTTTAAAACAACCATTCACAGTTGGGCGCCAGTGGCTCACAGCTGTAATCCTAGCTACTCTGGAGGCTGATATCTGAGGATCTTGGTTCAAAGCCAGCCAGGGTAGAAAAGTCCCCATGAGAGTCTTATCACCCATTAACCACCCAAAAACTAGAAATGATGTTGTGGCTCAAAGTGGAGTGCTGGCTTTGAGCAAAATTGCTCAGGACAGTGCCCAAGCCCTGAGTTCAAGCCCCATTAAGTACTCTCCCCCCCCCCCCCCCCGCACCCCCAAAAGAACCATTCACAGAAGACTCCATATTATAAAAGTATGTTTATATAAAATGTTCAGGATAGGCAAATCATAGAATTAGTGGTTCACTAGAGAGGTTGGCAGTTGGTAGGACAGGGAGCAACTACAAAACATACCAGCTTTCTAGAGTGTGGGGCGGGGGGGTGGGGGAGAGGTCAAAACATTTTAAGCTTGCATGGTGGTCATGGTTAGCCTAACTGTGAATATAGTAAAACTATTGAGTTGTATATTCCTTGGTAAATTGTGTAGTATGTGAATTATGTTGTGATGAAGCTTTTTTAAAATATCCGACATGCCAAGGTTTATCCATCATGCTGCCTTAGAGAACAACTGTGTCCTGACAGTAGAATCCTACTAGCGAGGAGACTGGAGTGAAAACATAGGAAGAAGTTAAAGAGATTGAGAAGGCCAGTTAAAGTGAAGGGGAAAATCAGGCAAGGAGGATTTGGGAGGCAAAATCTGAAGAGAGTTTCTAAAAATAGAGGAAGTTGACATTATCTGTTAATAAGGATAAACAAGATTGTTTTCAGTCTGTATCTAAAAACAGATGTAAGGTACCTAATATATAGCCATCCTGTGAGATGGGAGTTTGGGTGAAGAGACGGTTACATTTTACACTCTGAAGTATTGGAAATGAAGCTTATAGCACCTTGTACTTGTAAGGAAGGTACTCTACCATACCTTCTAGCCTCTTTTCATTCCTGTGTCTGCCTAGGCTAGGATCCTGCCATCCCTCTTTTCTCCCCTAATAGCTGGGATAGGTGATGGCACCATGGCCAGCCATTGATCAAGATAGAGTGCCATGAATTTACCTACGCTGGCTAGCTTAGAACTGCTATACCTGATCTCTACCTCCCAAGAAACTCATCTTCTTAAGGATTATAAGCTTGAGCTTCTGAGCCTTTCTGATTTCAGACTTTGTAACTCATCTCAACTGTAACTTGAGGCCAAAGGCATCTTAAAAGTTGGACCTGTGTGCCAACTGCAGCATCGTTATGTACCCCTCACCTCCACTCAGTTCTATTTATCATTTTCAGTTTTTGGAAGACTTGCTTAATTAGTATAAATTCTTATTTCTCACTAGGAAATTATAAAGAAATACATAAATTTACTTATAAGGAGGTGTATCTACTAATTTTTAATAATCCTAATTTTTTTTTTAGGAATTTTTTTTTTTTTTTTTTTTTTTTAATGTGTGCAAGTCCTGGGGCTTGAATTCATGGCCCGAGTGTTACCTCTGAGCTTTTTTTTTGGGTTCGGTCGTGGGGCCTGAACTCTGGGCCTCAGCTCCTCAGCTCAAGGCTAGCGCTCTACCACTTGAGCCACAGCGCCACTTCCGGCTTTTTTTCTTTTTGCTTATGTGGTGTTGAGGAATTGAACCCAGGGCCTTATGCATGCAAGGCAAGTGCTCTACCACTGAGCCACCTTCGCAGCCCCTATCTACTAAATTTTTTAATTCCATGAACCAGTCTTGTTATTTCAGTTCAGTACATCCTCTATAAAGGATATTACTGGGTAGTTTTAGATTAGATGCTGAAGCTTAGGGTTTAAGGTTGCATGATTTGGAAAGTGGTATTGGTGGGCAAATGGTAAGAGAATTGCCCTCTGAATTAATGTCTTTGCCTGCTTTAATTGTGATGAGAAGTGAATCCTGAAAAAATTAGAGTTATATAGTCTTTAGCTTACTAATAAGTCGGAATTTCTATACATTTTAATTTTGGCAATAGTCTCTGTTTGTTAGAAAACTGATATATAGAAAGAACATTATGGGCATGTGAGTTTATCATTTTATAGGTTTAGTAGCTGCTTTTGTCATGGGTGGAAGTATATTTATGACCCTGATCAATTGTCTTTAGCAGACTTTCATTATAAAATCATTGGGAAATAGCTAGATACCAGTAATCCTAGCTGCTCATGAGGCTGAGGTCTGAGGATCACCGTTTAGAGCCATCCTAGCAGGAAAGTCTCTTTTATCTAGAATTAATCACAGAAAAGGCCAGAAATGGTGCTGTAACTCAAGTAGTAAAGTGCTAGCCTAGAGCAAAAGGAGCTCAGGCAGCAACCAGGTCCAGAATTGAAGGGGGGCAAATTGTTGGGAAATGCCAGCCGCTAGTGGTTCATGCTTGTAAAAATCTTACTCAGGAGATTGAGATCTGAGGATTGTGATTTGAAGCCAAGCTTGGGTAGGAAAGCCCATGAGACTCTACCTTCAGTTAACCACCAGAAAGCTGCTGTGGCTCAAGTGCAGAGCCCTAGTCTTGAAGAAAAAACGTTGGGACAGAATCCAGGCCTTAAGTTCAGTCCCAAAATCAGCCCAAAAAATAAACTTACACACATATACACACAGGCGCGCACACACACACGTTTGTGTGTGTGTGTGTGTGTGTGTGTGTATTTTTACTTTTAACGTAGAATCTAAGGTCTGCTTTATGTGTCAGTAGTAAATGATTTTTTTCCTTTTAAATGGACTCAGTAGCTCTATCTTTGTTTAGATAAAGATCCTGTCTGTGCCCAGTGGTACATAGCTCCAGTGATGGGTTCCTTTGAAGTTTGACAATGTGGTCCTACAGCTCATCCTGAATTGAATTTTCGCATTTCTTGACAGAGGGAACTATTTCCTTTGTTTTTATATCTGCTTTGGTGACTGTCCCCTATACTAAGTATGTAAGTATATAGCGTATTATGGTGGAATGCAAAAGAGAGCTTGTCTGGAAGTCTCTGGCCTGACCTCACCTCCAAAGCAGTATTTAGTTATCAACACCTAGACCATTTAGGTGAAATTTCACAGACCTGATCATTGTCTTCCAAGTAGCTAGGATTTCAGGAGAGAGTCACTAGCACCAGACCATTTCCATTACAGTAATTCAATAAAGTGCCATATGTTCAAGAAACTGGGTGTAGTGGCACATTCCTGTCAACCCAGGGGAAATAAGAAATAAGGGGATCAGAGTTTGGCTGTATATACGGGCAGGAAGCAAGAGTGTATCTCAAAAATAAGCAAAAGCCAGGCACCGGTGGCTCATTCTGTAATCCTAACTATTTTAATGGCTGTGATCTGAGAATAGTGGTTTGAAGCCAGCCTGGGCAGAAAAGTCCCTGGGAGACTCTTACCTCCAATTAACCACTCAAAAATCAGATGTGGAGATGTGGCTCAAAGTTGTAGAGTGCTAGTCTTGAGCAAAAGAGTTCAGGGATAATGCCTAGGCCCCATAACCCACAACAACAAAAACCCCAAAAGGGCTAAAGGAATGGTTCAGTGGTAGAGCTCTTGTCTTGGCAAGCCTGTGATCATGAGTTCAAACCTCACTGGCACCAAAATAATCCTTCTCCCCATTTTTGCGCCATTTACTCCCTAGCCATTTTTCAGCTGTGCATACTAGACCAGGTCAGATATCTTTGACCATGGCTTCCTGTAAGCCTATAGAATGTCTTCCCATTTGGTTTAGTTTTCAGTTGCCATTCTTCATTCATTAGCCTATCTAAGTAGTATCTGCTGTCTGCCGCCAGCAGAACACTAATGAAATCATGGATCACGCTTGTTGTATTGTTAGCACCTAGCATAGAGGCTTGAAATTATTTAGTTATTGAACAAGCCAATTCAGAAATGTTAGCTTGTTTGTAACTTGTTTCTTGGATGTGTGCTTGTGCTGCTGATACATCTCAGCTAGTAGTTCACCTGATGTCCATAAATGCTTATGGGTTTTGGCAACACCAGTTGTAAATGACAGTATCATTTTGTAAGAAGAATGTTTGGTAGGTATGTGTGGTATGTTGGCCTCAGTAATATCTTCTTTTTTTAGTTTGGTTACACTGCCTTTTATTGGTGTTCTATTTTCGTGAATCTGATTTGGTTTTGGTGAAATTTTAACTTACTCTCCTGAGGTAAGTTAAACTGGATCATAGAATAGTAGTGCAATCTAGAAGATTTCACCTAAATTAAGAGTGCCAGTCAAGACAACCTCAGTATTTGGAGCCAAAGTGTGGGTAAGTATTTGGATGAGGCAGATCTTGCTATAAGATCTTCCTGGATTATAAACTACAAATTAGAATGGGCAATTCATCCATAGTTGCTCAAGAATAATTTGTAGGTATTGTGTGACTTATTTAATAATTTTATTTTACTGTCAGAGACATTACCCCAAAATGAATAAGAATTTATTTGCATATTTAAGGACCCATATATTTGCAAAGATGGTAGTTCCCCCCTTGTATTAAAGATGTGCATACTCACTGGTAATAGTCTGCTGTTCAAGAACTTAAGACGGAAGACTTAGTAGGATTATCCAGTGACAGTCAGCTTGTCCTCTGGTTTTGGCCTGGTGTGTGTTTGCCTCTGGTCCTGCAGTTACAGAATTGGGCAGGTGGTGCATGTATAATCCTTTGATTTCTCAGAAGCTAGTGAGCTTTTCTAACTCTCAGAGTCAGAAAGGATCTTCATGGGGAGCAGGCAGGGAATGAAGTTAATTCTTCACTGTTATGTGCTACAGAGTTTGCATGTAGCTGTAACTGGTTTTCCAAGGGATTAAGAAGGCACTGAGCTTAGAAGATGGCTTGGGTTTAACACCTCAGAGTTGGCTCCCTTGCTGGAACCCTGGCTAAGAAAGAATGAGCTTGCATTTGATACAGTGACAGAAAATCAGCGTACTGTGGCTCCTGTTTCCTGAATTCGGTGAAACATGGGAAAGTGAAGTAAGGTTAGATGCAGTTGACCTTTTTTTTTTTTAAAGATAGAGAAGTGTGTGTGTGTGTGTGTGTGTGTGTGTGTGTGTGTGTGTGTTTCTGTTTTTCTGTATACATATGTGTGTGTACGTGGGGCTCCTGGGGCTTGAAGGCAGGCCTGAGCTCTGTCCCTGAGGTTTTTTGCGCAAGGCTAGCACTTTTGCCGCTTGAACCACAGCTCCTCTTAATAGTTTTTTTAGTAGAGATAAGTGTCTTTTGGACTTGCCTGGGAAGGCTTTGAACTTTGATCCTTACATCTTAGCCTCCTGAGTAGCTAGGATACAGGCACGAGCCAGTGGTACCTGGTTAAGATATGGAATTCTTAAGACAGAAAAGTCTGTTTGACTCTCTTGTTGGTAAAATTGCATTTTGTTGTTTATGAATGAATTATTCTGATGCAAAATTTAAATTATGTTATTAGTCTTTAAGAAAAAATACGAAACTATAGCTCAAGCAAATTCTATCTACTATGATTTCTTTTTCCCTTCCTTCCTTCCTTCCTTCCTTCCTTCCTTCCTTCCTTCCTTCCTTCCTTCCTTCCTTCCTTCCTTCCTTCCTTCCTTCCTTCCTTCCTTCCTTCCTTCCTTCCTTCCTTCCTTCCTTCCTTCCTTCCTTCCTTCCTTCCTTCCTTCCTTCCTTCCTTCCTTCCTTCCTTCCTTCCTTCCTTCCTTCCTTCTTTTTTTTGTTGGTTGGGACTGAACTCTGGGCCTGGGTGCTGTCCCTCAGCTCTTCAGTTCAAGGCTAATGCTCTACCACTTAAAGCCACAGCACCACATTGATTTTTTTTTCTGCTTATGTGGTGCTGAGGCATCGAACCCAGGGCAAGCATGCAAGGCAAGCACTCTACCACTGAGCCGCCTTCCTAGCCTAGCCCCATGATTTTTTTTCCTTTGATGGGGGACCAATAGAATTAAAACTCAGCTTCTAGGCAAGAGCTCTTATCACTTGAGCCATACTGCCAGCCTTTTTTGCATTAACTAGTTTTTGAATAGTGCAAGATCTTGGGTTCAGATTCTAGTACTGCCAGGGTTCAACTTGAACTTGATGTTCAACTTGTCACATACTAGATTTTGTATCTGGAAAAAGCCACCTCATTTTCCCTTAATATAAAATAGTGTCTAGGAGTATTTATAGAGCATAAAAAACTTTTTTTTTGGGGGGGGGGTCAGTTCTGGGACTTGAACTTGGGCAGTGTCCCTGAGCTGCTTTTTAAAAAAAAAAATTATTGTAAAGTGATGTACAGAGAGGTTACAGTTACATGAGTCAAGTAATGCGTACATTTCCTTTTGAAAGTGTCATCCCCTTCCTCATTTCTTTCCCAGTTTTTTTTTTTTGGTGAAACTACTGTACAGAGGAGTTACAATTACATGGACAAGGTAATGAGTACATTTCTTATCAAGCATTGTTGTCTCCTCCTTTGTTATCCCTTCCCATCCCTTCCAATCTCCCCCCATCTCCCCCCCTTCCTTGCCCCCCCTCCACCAAAGTTGTAAAGTTTGTTTTTCAACATAACGTCTTATACATCTCATTGTTGCAATGGGCCACCTGTATCCCTATTTAAATGATTAGTTTTTTTCCTTCCCCTCCACAAATTATACCAACATCAAATACAGTGAAAGCAGGGGTTATACTGTGGGGGAGGGACATACAAAGCAACATAGAAATCATCTAATAAATATGTTAGAAACAATTGCATGAAAGAAAAAAAAACATTTGAATACTTATCTTGGGGTTCATTTCCCTAACATCAACTTATCTGACCTTTTCTGCTTGACTCAGACATATACTGGTTATTGCAAATAAGAGAAACCATGGGACCTATATTTCTTTGGGCCTGGCTTACTTCACTTAATATAATTTTTTTCCAAGTCTTTCTATTTCCTAACAAATGGGGCAATGTCATTCTTTCTGATGGAGGCATAGAATTCCATTGTGTATATATACTACATTTTCTTCTTCATAGAAAATGAAGTTAAATATCAAAGAATAAATGAAATGGCTATTTTCTTAAAGAACAAGAATTATTGTCTTCCTCAGATGATTTATTTCATACACTAAAACTCCTTTTTCTGCTTTGTTATAGAAACTTTCCAAGGTATCCAAAAGTAGAGAATAGAAACTTTAGTAGCTGTTGAATTCAGTCTAACTTAATCTGTATTCCTCCAGCCCCAGACTGTTTCAGAACAAACCGTTCCTATCAGATAAATTTCATCCACAAACATTTGTTCCTGTAAAGATGATCTTCTTTATTCTTCATCATGGAAAATGAACTGGTATTTAGCCAGTTTTTTTTTTTCTTTTCTTTTCTTTCTCTTTGTTGCAAGACGGAGACTCAAACTCAGTACCTGATAATTTGCTCAGTGGCTAGCATTCTACCAATTGACCACACCTCTAACTCTTTACCCAGTTTTTTTTTTTTTTTTTAATATTAAGTGAAACAGATGAGAAAAATCGCTTACTGATAACTATTAGTATTCATTGGCTGCTGTGTTTTTTCTGTGCAATTCAGGCTTATCTTACACCTCCATGACATCTCCACAAGAGGGCAGATAAAGGAAGAGGGAAGTAAAGTTTAAATGAATCAGATTTGGGTTTCACTTTTGCTGATCTTATTAAGGGAGTTTTGGAACCTTTTGGGAGTGATGTCAGAAACAGGCTCTGACCTCTCTCTGTGTCTCCTCTAACTCTAGAGTATTCATATACATATATACTCATATATATTCATATATACATTTTAAATCAATCAACTATTGGCTTTTGATATGGTCTTACAGACTTAATTTCCCCTATGAATAATTATTTCTGTCTAAAACCAGTTATTTGGCTTTAAAAAAAAAGTATAATTTTCTTTTTTTATTTTGTTTTTTGGTAATCATCTTAGATATCTAGGCAGTTTCTCATTGCTGATACTAATGTGGCATTTGCTGGCTGTCCCCAGGCCATACCGTTCTTAAAAGCCCAGGTACTGTGGTTGCCACTGAGGGAATTATCTTCATAAATGTAGATATGTGGTAGTTACTTAATTTACATAGGACACTATTTGAAGCATGCTTGACTTATAAACACTTGAACACTGCACTGTGGGCTATGAGAATTTTAACTTGGCATTTTTAAAGTTTTATCTCAGTATGATTAGTTGTTTGTTTGAACTTGATATTTGGATAGTATAATCTGAGGGAGTTTTGTTTTTTAGTCTAATGCAGTTAACTATGTTCCTTTTTTCCTCTTTCCCATTGAATATATTTCCTTTGGAAAATGGTTATTTTTCCCTACAGGCTTATGCATGGAAAATGAGACTTTTCATTTTATACCTTTGGTTTTAGCTGTTATAAGATAGTAAGGAAAATTATGGGCAGAAATTGATTCTTTTTGCATCTCTTTTGAAGTCAAGATTTTTCTTCTGTTGTCACTTTTCAGCTCTCTAGTGATCAGTTTCTATTCATATCACATAACATAATTACTGTGAAACTGTTATCTTACATTCCTATAGCATTCCACTTTTTTCAGCACTTAATGCCCTTTATTCCTTCACTTCATGTGTGAATTATGTAGCATATGTGAAAGAGGCTTAAACTGTTTCCATTACATTCTTTCTGAATGGCTCCTGTTATATTTAGAGGTAGACTTATACTTTTGACAAAGTAAGAATGTTATTGTTGTTGACCTTGACACCAGATCACTGGGCAGACATTATATAGCTATGTTTGAATCCTCACAAAATGTGCTGTTGAAGCCAACAGAGTCCTGGAGGGAGACTCTTCTGGACAGCAGAGTTATGGAACTTTTCTTCACAGTAAGTCATGGTCTTCATCTCTAGTAGCAAGGCCATGGAAAGAGGAAATGTCTTTGTCTTTTTCTTAAATGTTTACTACTACCCTTTTAGCCCTCTCTTCTAATTTATTTGCTTAAATAGAATATAGCAAGTCTCTTGCTAATTTATAAAACTACTGGATAATGATGAAGGGTTTAGAATCCTAGAGTAGAACTTGGACTTCTTTCTTGAGACCCCTTTACATTAATAACTGAAAGCTGCAAAGAGCTTTTTATATAAGCTACATAGCTACATATCCTACAAAAATACAAACTGAGAGCTTCAAAAAATAATTATTAAATAGCAATAAAAAATTTTACAGTAGCAATGCAAATAACATTTTAATGAATATGTAACTTTTTGAAAACCAAGTGAAATGTATCAAGCCTTTTTGTTGTTTGGTTTTACATTTTTTGCAAGTCTTCCTAATGTTAGGAGCAATAGAAGTTAGCCAGATTGTTCTGCCTCCCTTTACATTGTTATCCCATATTATGTGGCTTTAGGAAAAATGCCTTGTGTACATGTGTGACAGTGAGAAAGGAAAAGGCAGGTAGTACCTCTGTATTCTTTGTGTGTGTGGGGGGGGAGGGGTATAAGTGGGGGGGTTGTGGGGCTTGAACTCTGGGCCTGGGTGCTCTCCCTGCACTCTTCAGCTCAAGGTGAGGGCTCTACTGCTTGTGCCACAGCACCACTTCTGGTTTTCTAGTGGTTTTTATTGGAGATAAGAGGCTCTCAGAGTTTCCTGCCCGGCTGGCTTTGAACCGTGATCCTCAGCCTCCTGAGTAGCTAGGATTACAGGCATAAGCCACCGGCGTCCGGCAGTACCTCTGTATTCTTTTTTTTTTTTTGGGTCCGGTTGTGGGGCCTGAACTCTGGGCCTGGGTGCTGTCCTTCAGCTCTTCAGCTCAAGGCTAGCACTCTACCACTTGAGCCACAGCGCCACTTTTGACTTTTTTCTTTTTGCTTATGTGGTTCTGAAGTATGGAACCCAGGGCCTCATGCATGCAAGGCAAGTGCTCTACCACTGAGCCACCTTCCCAGTCCCCCTCTGTATTCTTAAGAAAATAGTTTGCCTTTCCTCTATTTTCTTAGCAGTCTGTAGAAGATTCCTGGATCACACTTTGAGAACTACTTACTGTAATAGTGTACCTTTTATAAAGACCTGACTTAGGTTAATCTTATTTGATAGCAATTTATTTAAAATATTTCAAGTATCATTTCATACAGGACTCATTATAGTTTGTTGATATAATCCCATATTTACTATTCACTTTAAAAATATGTATGTGTACTTACCTGTTGAATACTGATTTGCAGTTATAGGATAAGTATACAAATTAGTTAGCTACAATGACTTGGATAACATAAAGATCAATGAAGTCCAAGAAGAAAGATCAGTTAGAGGGAAAAGAACATTTGCTTAATCCCAACCATTAATTACCGTTTAATTTTTTATGTGTTTTCAAAATATTCTGTACAAGTCTCCCAATTGCCTCCTTTAACGTTGTATGTCTATAGTATATACTTGAAACTATCTAGTACAAAGTTACGTATATATTCATGGGTATATAATTAAGAGGTACTTTCCACAGAAATGTTTGGCCTGAGCATTAATTAATCACTTTACATTTTCTTTTTTAAACCAGGGAAATGATGACTATAAACATTGTCAAGTTCAAAGAGATAGTTGTAACTAAAATTTGAAAATCCTGTTGCCTGCTTCATCTGACAGGAATTATTTTGATAGGAATCCAAGTTCAATTCTTTGGATTATTTGCTCTACTGAAAGTAGATCCCACTCCAGCAGTTTTTGAAAAGGTGAAAACTTGCTGGCAGGACTGGAAACAACTCCACCAAATCAGAACAGCTGTCTAGACAAACCAGGCAGCTGCTCTTGTCAGCTGTGAACTTGCACATGCAAATAACTGGAATTTGAAAGTTAACCCTTCTTGTTATCTTAGCAGCTTTGTATGTATAGCTGACATTTTAATTTAAGCAATTTTTGCTACTCATTACAAAGACCAACATGGCTTATCTCTCTACTTGAATTGCCTTTGTTAAGTTTAATTTTACTTATGAATTGATTATATAATTGAGTCCCCTCTCCCATTGGAGATACCACAGTTACCTTGGATTTGAATTGAAACAACATGCTCTTGCTTGGGATGAAGACATCAATTTGTTGATTATACTAGAAATTTGAAACAATTTTGGTTATACTTGCCCCTCACAAGTTTGCAAGTATGTTGATTTTTCTTTCCTTCCTAAGGTCCTGTAAAAACATTACATTTTCTAGGCTGGGAAGGTGTCTCAGTGGTAGAGCGCTGTCTTGCATGCATGAGGCCCTGGGTTCGATTCCTCAGCACCACATAAGCAAAAAGAAAAAAGCTGGAAGTGGCGCTGTGGCTCAAGTGGTAGAGCGCTAGCCTTGAGCTGAAGAGCTGAGGGACGGCACCCAAGCTCAAAGTTCAGGCCCCACGAACGGACCCAAAAAAAACAAAACAAAACAAAAATTACATTTTCTTCCTATCCTGAGTGACAGATTTTTCCTAGTTTGGTTTATGATCTCTTCTGTCTTTGCTTAAATGTTAACACTCCTGCCTACATGTATCACTTTAGGTATCACTTCACTGATGACTTCTATATTCAGCACAAGCTGCTCCAGATTTTCAGAGACTCATAATCCAAGTGCTTACTGGGTAAGCACTGGATGACCCATGCACATATCACACTTAATGTATTCCAGTAGAATTTATCACATTGCTAACTTGCTGCTTCTTCATGTCTTGCTGCTTCTTGGCTTGCCACCACTCTAGGTGCTCTTTTTTTTTTGGTCATGAGGCTTAAACTCGGCCTGGGCACTGTCCCTCAGCTCTTCAGCTCAAGGATAGCACTCTACCACTTGAGCCACAGTTCTACTTCCGGTTTTTTCTTTTTATGTGGTGCTGAGGAATTGAACCCAGTGCATTCTACCACTGAGCCACCTTCCCAGCATCCTCCAGATGCTCTTATAGACATGATCTCTCATCCCTCTGTTTCCCATATTTAGGTAGAGAATCTTTAATTGTATAGTAAAATTTATATTGAAGTACATATTTACATATGAGGGAACTCCTTTGTAATTCTGACATTGGAAGGAAGGCATGAGTCTTCCTCAAATAATTGTTTATCATGAGTCTTATATGGGTCATATATTTCAGAGATTATATAATAGGCTTGCACAATACAGATAGGTTCAAGGATAGTTTACTTTAAACTGTAAATGTTAACTAGTTCATTGATGTATTCTTTCAATTCTTCAATCCTAGATAGACTAGGAACTATTTGGCTTCTGGATAGATTGTGAGATGACTTTCTCTTATGCCACACTCCCTTGTATCTGTTGATAGACTTTTATCTCTGGATATCATATCTAAATGTTGATTAGGTTCCCAAGAGAAACCTAATTTAATTTAATTCATAGTTATCAGATAAAGTATAAATGCATTGGGTATTGTATTTAAGAGTTCAAAAACTAGATAATGTGCATACATGAATTTTTGTATTATGCTTTGATTTTACTATTTAAAACTTAAAATACATTGGAATAGCGTTTGAAAAGTACTTGTTTCCTAGACCAGGATTGGCAAATTCTGTATCAGATCTGATAGTATTTTAGGCTCTGTACATTCTATGGTCATACCCAACTCTGTCACTGTAGGTCAGAAGAAGCCCAAGATTTATTAGAACAAAACAAAAACAACAAAAACCCAAGTGAACCTGATATTCCAGTAAAATGTCACTGGTGAGCATTAAAATGTGAACAAATCACAAAATACATTCTTTTCTTCTTCCCTCAGCCTTGCCAAAGCCGTTCTTACTTACAGCAACAGGCAGGAAGCGATATTTGGCTCAAGGACTATGGTTTATTAATTAATCCTTATTCTAGACTGAACATTTTAAACCTGGTAGTAGGTCAGTTAACTAATATGTAGAGTGGATATACTGTTTTAAATCCCTTAGAATTGAGAGATTAGAGTTTAATAGAACGGTGAATCAGAAGTTAAAATGTTTACTGTAGCTCACAGTATGCCAGTGCATATTTAAAAGAAACATTTTGACCTCAAGTAATTTATAAATGATTTGCAGAGTGGAAATGGATACTACCTGAAACCAATAGCAAATAAATGTTCAACATTGTGCTTTGTCTAGAAAACAATACTGGAGTAAGTAAGTGCTTATGGAAAGTAGACAGTGATCACAATAAATACCGAGTGTATTGTTATTAATGATCACCATGTAACTTCTTCCTTGATTTTCTTTTTGTGGCTATTTCAATTATGCAAGATCACAGAAATAAAGCCCATAATATCATATGATACTATAAATCGGACCAAAATAATGAAAGCATTCTCTTTATACAGAATATTGAATGCTAAATGGTTTACATTATTACTAAGTCAATGAAATAAAGTCTGGACAAGTCTTTTTTAAAATTTATTGTAAAGGTGCTATACAGAGGGGTTACAGTTACATGAGTAGTGAGTATACTTCTTGTTGAGCATTGTTACCTCTGGAAAAGCCTTTTTTTATTGTGAAAATACTGTACAGAGAGGTTACAATTACATGGGTAAGATAATGAGTACATTTCTTATCAAGCATTGTAGCCTCCTCCTTTGTTTCCCCTTCCCATCCCTTCCCATCTTCCCTCCCCCCCCCCAAAAAAAAAAGCCTTTTTAAAAAAAATTATCATGTGCTTTTTATTTCCAACATTATTTATAAATTTAATTATATCCCTTTTGGAAAAATAACTAATCCTATGGGAGTTTTTTTTTTTTAAAGGTTTCTGTACTCGATCCTGGCATCCAACAGTTGCTCAACTGCCCCCAATCCTTAAGTCATTTGCAACACAGAAGTCCCATGAATTCTAATGCAAGAAAATGAAAGATTTTCTTTTCTTTTAAATTTTATTTTATTGTACAGATGCTGTACAGAGGGGTTAGAGTTACATGAGTAATGTAATGAGTACATTTCTTGTCGAGCATTATTATCCTTTCCCTTGTTGTTCTCACATGGAAAGTCTTTAAATGAATTTGTGTATAATTTAACTAAAATGTTTTTTTAAAAATTGTATTATTTGTAGCAATGATGTTTAAGGCTTAAGAAGATGATAGGCACTCTCAGAATTAATGTAAATATATGTGTATATGTTGGTTGACTCAATGAATGAATGTCTGGGGACTGAGTGACATACTGGTTTTCTAAGTAGGCAACTGTTTACTTCCCTAAGGCAGCACCTATATACTCTAGATTGAGCTTATCTGCTAACTTTAGCAAGAAGCTGTAGTGAGGCATAGTTAGCATAATACAGATGACTGTCGTTGCTGTTTTTAGAAGAAGCAGTATGTCTGACTGGCTGGCATCTGCTCCTCTCTTTGTCATAACATGCTGGAGACAGTTCAGTTTTCAAAATATAGGGAGCCTTCAGTTAACAAATAGTAGATTTGGTTAAAATCATGGCCAGCATGTCAGTTTTACTGAGGAGTAATTTTCAAATGTAGTTTAGTTCAGGAATTAATTTTCTAGAAATGTCCAGCCGTGGTGAATTTTTCTCGTACATTATTTGGCTTGGTAGACACATGACCCTTATAAAAGAAGAATTTATTTTTATGGATTAGTAATTCTTTCTAACAGGTACACCGAAAAATCAGAGAAGATTCAGATATGGCACAAGATTCTCTGCAGTGCCTTGCCCAGTTAGCTTCTCTTCATGGACCCATCTTCCCGGATGAAGGATCCCAAGTCGATTATCTAGCACACTTTATTGAGGGATTACTGAATACTATCAATGGGTAGGTATACTTGCCCTTTATAACTGAAAGGGAAACATCCCATTTTTTCCTTAAACAATGGAAGGAAAGGAAACTAGTAGTTCCTCTCTCTGGTCTGTATTTTAAAGTTGAGCTGTATAGCTAAGTTGAAATGAACATACCGCGATATACCTTTAAAAATTAGTTGTTGATACTTGTATTTGGAAACATGTTATAGACTTAATAATCCTCATTACTTGATTTATAGGATTGAAATAGAAGATTCTGAAGCTGTGGGAATCTCTAGCATTATCAGCAATCTGATAACTGTGTTTCCTCGAAGTGTTTTAACTGCCATTCCCAGTGAACTTTTCTCCTCCTTTGTTAACTGCCTCACACACCTCACTTGTTCTTTTGGGCGAAGTGCTGCACTGGAAGAAGTGGTGAGTGATATTCTGAAATAAATCATGTCTGTCTTTCTTAAGGAAATACATACTGTCTTTGGAATGTTTTCTCATGCCAATGATATAGTAGCTGTTGTTAAAGTTGTTTTTTCCTGTGTGTAAATTAGTGGCAAAATACGTTTGGAAACATGAGCTTTGAAAATTTGTCAATTCAAATCAGGTTAATAGATGAAATCTGTTGGTCCTAAGATTTTAATTTTGAGATAATTGAAAGACACTGCTTCTATTAAACGAGAGATTGCAAGCTCATTTTAACAATGTTTATAGAGTGCTGATAACTTCCTGGTATGGCATGAGTGTGCATAATTATATATTTAAGATTTTTCACCTTTGAGCTTCGTCAAAACTTAGGCAAAAATAATTTTATTCCAATCTTTGTAGTAATGCTTAATTTGATGAGGCAGTGCTTTTAATTTTTTGGTAGTATACTAAGGTTTAGTAGTATATTTGGGTAGAATCTAATTTATGTTAAAAATTAAGGCAATACCAAAAAACCTATTTGATACAAATATTCAGATGTTTTAAAAATTCTCTATTTATATTTAGAGGACTAAAGACCCTTAGCAGCATAGCTACTTTTATTATAACATTAATCACTGAAATTGATTTTTTTCTACCTAGTAATTATTAAATTGTTGAAACTTAATTTTTAATGAATTCCTTTAAAAATATTAAAGAATAAAATCTGTATTTGTAGCTAATCTATTTACTTGTATAATCATGAATTGTTTTGGTAGGGAGCTAGCAATATCCATTTTTCCTGTCCCTTCAGATCTTTACAGAGCTTAAAGAACTCAGAAAAGATTGTGTTTCTGTAGTTGATGATTTGATGAGGAAAAAACAGGTCAGTTAGGGATTAATGTAATGGAACAATATAAGTTTCAAAGAAATAATAAAATCCCATAGTATATGGGATCTAAACTCCTCAGGAGGGTAATACATGTTCTAAGCATGAAAGGCTATGAAAAGTCAAGTATTCAAACTTTATTCTAACTCTTTTTCTATTGATAAAACATTCCTAGATTTCCTGCACCATGGCTTCATTGTCTTTTCCTTTCCCTCTTGGTTTGTTTATTTTCTCTTTTAAGCCTGGTAGATTAAAGATTTAACATGTGGTCCCATAATTAGAAACACAGCTACTTTCAGTTTCTTTTTGTGGATTGTGTTCCTAACATTTTAAAGACTTGCTGGGAGGTATGTGATGTTCTTGGCTTGCCTTTCCTTTTTTTTTTTTTTTTTTTTTTTTGGTCAGTTCATGGGTCTTGAACTCTGGGCCTGGGTGCTGTCCCTCAGCTCTTCAGATCAAGGCTAGCGCTATACCACTTTAGCCACAATGCCACTTCTGGTTTTCTGGTGGTTTATTGGAGATAAGAGTCTGAGGGACTTTCCTGTCCAGGCTGGCTTTGAACCGCAATCCTCAGATCTCAGTCTTCTGAGTAGCTAGCATGAGTCAGTGGTGCCCTGGTTTGCTAATTTTATGTTCAGAATGTATTACTTTAGGTCCCGAGGATGACAGCTCGACAGTTTTTCTGTTCAGGTTTCACTAGAAATATTGGAATGTAGCTAGGTAGCTCCACTGTGGGAGTAGCAGATGTGTCTTGTGCAATTTCACTAAAAAGAAGGCATGTTCAAGTTAGGATGGACCTATAGGTCTCAAGACAAGTGTTGTTTAATTTAATCTCCTGATTTCTTTCCATTGATCTGTTTACATTTTACATATCTTTTCAAATAATTGGTCATCTATGGTAATAGGAAGAGAAAAAAACTTTTTGTAAAGTTTTGCATTGTGGAAGTCATATTGGGCAGACATGTAATAGCTAAAGTCTTAGCAGGCCCTGTGTAAATGATTTGCCTGAAGATGGAAGAAATCCCCTTAAATGCTATTTCAAGCTCAGTGTTTTTATCGTCTTGAGCATACTAGTATCAGAAAATTATGAATGGATCCAGTTGAGCCCATATTGGCCCTTCCCCAGGAGAGACCACATTGGGTATGAAAATTCATTATTCTGAGCCACTTTCAGCCTTTTCTGTTTATGTGGTACTGAGGAATCAAACCTAGGGCTTCATGCTAGGCAAGCACTCTATCACTAAGCCACATTCCCAGCCTTCTAATGTGTGTTTTAAAAATCTTGTTACTGCTTTGTTTTTAGCTTTTGTGTGAAGAGAATGCATCATGCTTGTACCTTAGTAAGCAGTGAACTGGGAGTCTAGAAAGCAATTCCAGTGTTTAGTCAAATTGTTCTGGAGCTGTTAAACTTTCTTGGTATTTCTTGAGGTCTTCTGAAACCTCAAGAACTTTTTCTGTTGCTACAATGAAGAAGTGAGACTAATTGCAGAGACTAATTGCGGAGACTGAACTAATTCAGTTCATTAAAATTTGAGGAAAGTATGACGAGCTCTCTAGTTTATTTCTTAGTTTCTTTTGTCAGTAACAAAGTTTGAAGTCATGTCCAAAGTAGAATCATCAGAGAAGCAGCCATATATTGAGTCACATGAACAGAATAGCTGTCAGGACCGTGGTAAATGTGTTTTTGCCATGTGTATTTGAGAGAGAGAAAGAAGAGAGAGAGAGAGAAAGAGAGAGAGAAAGTATGTAAAGGGGAGTCGTAGATGTACTTTATAAAATTTTATAAAAATACATTTGTAGCCTTATCTGACCACCATCCAGCAGGATAAAGTGTTGAAGCTTACTTGATAAAAGTTGGTGGAAAGCTCCTGATGAAGTAGAACAATTTTGTGATTTATCAAGTGAATAAGGGTTGGCATTCTTTTTTTTTTTTTTTTTTTTTGCCGGTTGTGGACCTGAACTCTGGGCCTGGGCATTGTCCCTCAGCTCAAGGCGAGCACTCTACTGCTTAAGTCACAGTGCCACTTCCGGCTTTTCTGTTTATGTGGTGCTGAGGAATCGAACCCAGGGCCTCATGCATGCAAGGCAAGCACTCTACCACTGAGCCACCTTCCCAGCTCGAGGGTTGGCATTCAGGATTTAGATCCTCTAATTACTTGATGGAAAAGAGATAGGTGAGATTGAAGCCAAATTATGAATAGACACATTCAGAGCACAAATTTTGGGGTGTGTGAGTGATAAAGTAATGTAGGGAACTCTGGAGCTGAGCTGTGAAACCAGGAAAAGGGTTAAGATGTTGAAAATTATGGTTTAGAATGATAGTATCAGCACAATGTAACTATATAGTATAATTGAACCTTTTCTCATGAAAGGATCAGTTGTTTGAGAATTCTGCCATTTTCTCCACAGTAATTCTGGATAACTAGGAAAGAACACAGTGATGAACAGATACAGAGCTAGATGGCTGGCTAGCCTCTACTTACCTATTGTGCATGCACGAATTTCTCTGGCCAAACCAATTGCAGAAAAAATGGAATGAGATGCACTTTTTTTTTTTTTTTTTTGGTTGGTCGTGGGGCTTGAACTCTGGGCCTGGAAACTGTCCCTCAGCTCTTCAGCTCAAAGCTAGCGCTTTCCCACTTGAGCCACAGCGCCATTTCCAAGATGCACGAATGTTTTTTAAGCCTTGTACATTAAAATTATTCTTTTTTGTAGTAGTAATAGTTTTAGCTCTATTTGGAAGAAAACTGGCTACCATTATGACTTGAAGACATTCATATTTTTTCAAGTATTGCAAGAGTTATTTCAGTGAGTACTCTCTTTGGCAGCACATATACTAAAAGTGGAACAATACAGAGAAGATTAGCATGGCCCTTATGGAAGGATGACATACAAATTCATGAAGTGTTCCCATATTTTTTTTTTTCTTGCATGGCCAATTATCTTTTGTACTTTAAAACTTTATTTTAATGTCCCTTTAACAAGTTCTAAGCTTTATTTTTGCATTGAGAATAAAAGCTGCAAGGCTGCAAACTTCCTTCAACAGCCAAGCCCACAACAGATAATCCCATATTTTTTGACTTAGGTAACTGTAACCCCTCTGTACATTACCTTTAGAATAACAGTAAATAATTTAAAGAAAAAGAAAGAAAATAGTTTCAGTGAAGATGGGGGAGAACAACAGAAGGGGTGAATTTAATGAAGATGCATATTAAAAATTATTTCAATGTTTTATTAATTTGGTGGATTATATAAATTGCCTTGGATATTAGTAAGTTCTAATTGCTTAAATCCTAGTGCAGAACTAGTGTTTAAAATTTAAAGTGGTGTCTGGCTGTATTCGATAGAAAATCTTTTGTGTTGGTCCTGGAGCTTGGGTACTGACCCTGAGCATTTTGTTTAAGGCTTTACACAGCTCCACTTCTGGTTTTTTGGTAGTTAATTGGAGATCAGAGTCTCACAAACTTTGCCACATTGGCTGGCTTTGAACAGTGATCTGCAATCTCAGCTTTCTGAGTAGCTAGGATTATAGTCATGAGCCATTGTAGTGGGCTTGATACAGTCTGTTTTTTTGTGTATATGTGTGCCGGTCCTGAGGCTTGAACTCAGGGTCTGGGCACTGTCCCTGAGCCTCTTTGTGCTCAAGGCTAGCTAGCACTCTACCATTTGAGTTACAGTGCCAGTTTCAGGTTTTTTTGAGTAGCTTATTGGAGATAAAGAGTCTCATGGACTTTCCTGCCCTGGCTGGTTTCTAACTGCAATCCTTAGATGTCAGCCTCCTGAGTAGCTAGGATTACTGGTGTGAGCCACCAGTGCACGGCTTTACAGCAAAGTTTATTTGTTAGCTGACCTTCCATATAGTATCTTATATTATTTCTAATGCTAATACTTGATACATTATCAAGTCCAACAGGGCCTGAGCTTAGAAATGAACACTAGGATGTGAAAAAGTAGAGGAGTCCCTGTCATATCCGCCCACTAGGAGTGTTGCTGGATATTCAATTCTGTCAATATATATTGCATACTTACTATGTGCCAAATATGATGTTTAAAGATTTGGAACTGCAGCATGGATTCCTGGTGTTTTTGTTGGGAGTTTTTCTTTTGGTTTTTGTTTCTTTCTTTTTAATCCTGTCTTATCTATAGGATTCTTGTAGAGATACTTGTTAACTAAATCAGGTTTTTGGAGGATTTCAGATTCCAGTACCTGCTTCAACAGATACTTTGAAGTTAAACTAGATGTCTGCTTTTAAAACATATATGTAACTAGATAATGGGTTAATTTATTTGATATAATATTCAGAAACTTAGAAATTCTTCCTTTTTATTGTGCTGGTACTGGGACTTAAACTCATGGGACTTCATGCTTTAGCTTGGATTTTTTGTTTGTCTCTCAAGCTCCACCACTTCAGCCACAGCCCTACATCTGTCTTTTTTAGCTGGCTAATTGGAGACAAATAGTCTCATGGACATTTCTGCCTATGCTGGTTTTGAACCATAATCTTCAGATTTTCACGTCCTTTAAGGCACAATTATAGGCACGAGCCACCAGCTTCTGTACAATAAACAATCAGCATACTTAGAGCAGATGAATGAGAACATTAACAAGTATGGATCTTTGATGTTTTGGTCTTCCATATATCTTGTTAATACAAATATTGTAATGTTATTGGGCTTTAAGGTATGCTAGTACATGTAAATTTTTAACTTGGCAAATTCAGAAATGTGAACAACTCTGTATGATCCACTTAGATTCTAAGAAACAGTACATTGAACCAAACCGGTGGTTCACACCAATAATTCTACCACTCTGGGTGTTGGAAGATTAAGTTCAAATTCGATTTGAACTGTAATGATACCTTGTCTCAAAACAAAAGAAAAAAATGAAGAGAAGGGAAGGCAAAATGAAGGGAGGCTGGCTATATTGATGAGAGATTTTTCCCTCTTAAATTTACCTGTGGGTTTTTAGTTTTATTGTTTCCCTCTTCTCTAATTGCAAGCAAATTTTGGTTGTATAACTTGTTCCTAATTTTTTCATCTTGTCTAGAAGGGAACATTACTAGTGATCTTGCTGGCTAGTGTTCTTGGTAATTTACCCAAGCCTATATGATCAAGGTAGTTGATTTTATTTTCACTCTCAGGTTCTTAAAAAGAATCATAGCCTAGTCTCAACCTTAGGCTAGAACTGAAAATCCAGAGTTTTGTAAAGTTAAGGAACCTCTTTGAAAGTTACTCCTTAGAAATAAAATTTTCTGTGAAATTTACTCAAATCCATGTCATTGGACTTTTTTTTTTTTTTTTTTTGTCTTTGTCAGTCATGGGGCTTGAACTCTGGGCTTGGGCACTATTTCTCAGCTCTTCAGCTCAAGGCGAATGCCCTACTGCTTAAGCTACAACGGGACTCTGGTTTTCTAGTGGTTTATTGGAAATAAGAGTCTCGAGGATTTTCCTGCCCAGGCTGGCTGTGCACCGTGATCCTCAGATCTCAGCCTCCTGAATAGCTAGGATTACAGGGATGAGCCACTGGTGTCCGGCTGTCGTTGTACTTTTTATGTGAATCTTTTCTTGTTTCTTTGAAACAAATCATTGGAATCTTACTTGCCTTAAATGACTCGTGTTATAAGTGCAATTTTTTTGTGTGTGAAAATAAAGTTTGTGCTGGGGATGTATGTAGCTCAGTAGTTTCGCATGTTCATGGCTTTTGGATTGGTCCTTACAAAAAAGAGAGAAAACAAAAGAATTTTGATATCAACAAAAAAGAGCTTTCTAATTTCAGGGCAAAGAATTGGAGTTGTCTTAATAGCTATTAACTCTTTATGACAAGAAATGTATTATAGTGGATTGGATTACAGTTAAGTACCTACTACTAACGGTATTATTCTGTTAGGGGTGGAGTTGAAGCTGTTTGCAGTACTCTCACCAAATAAATTTATAACTACTCTGGGATGAAATTTATGTGTATACATTTACAGTTTCTGGTAACAGATTTATGTAAATAACCATAGGTATAAATATTTTAGGGCAGTTCTATAACCATCCACTCAACATGTAGTTTCCCATTGGACATTAGCATCTGTGTCCACACCAGAGTTGCACATTGCTTACAGTTAATGAACCTGCTTTGAAACATCATTATCTTTTCAAATCTGTCATTTCCATAATTTCCTTTATGTGTGACTTCTGTTGCTCTGTTGATTGGGAAATGGATAGTAACATGTGCCATAAGAGGATCATACAAAGTAGTTTCACTTTGTACTCTCACTGCCAGACTCTGATAATCACTGATCTTTTTTTTTTTTTTTTTCTTGCCAGTCCTGGGGCTTGAACTCATGGTCTCAGCACTGTCCCTGACCTTCTTTTGCTCAAGACTAGCACTCTACCACTTGAGCCACAGTGCCACTTCCAGCTTTATCTATATATATGGTACTTAGGAATTAAATCCAGGCATACTAGGCAAGCACTCTACTGCTAAGCCACATTCCCAGGCCCCCCCCCCCCCCCCCCCCGATCTTTTTTATGGTCCATGTAGTTTTGCTTTTCCCCAAATGCTCTACACTCAGAATCATTTAGTGATAATAGATTTTAGGCTATGAAAATAAATTTAGTGTGTAAAAGGGAAGCCAATTTCTATGTTAAAAGTTTTCCTTCCAAAATATCATTTTATGGCATTTTCAGAAAGTATTTACCAACTATTTTGGAATTACGTATTCAGCATAATTCCCAAAGCACAAAAGCTTGTGTGTGTGTGTGTGTGTGTGTGAGAGAGAGAGAGAGAGAGAGAGAGAGAGAGAGAGAAAGGGGGGGGAGGGAGAGTGAGAGAGAGAGAAGGTCTGCAAAGTCCCTCCTATATACTTGCAAGTTAATTCTGGGCACTGAAAGAGAAGTGTTGATATCATAGTTTGATTACCTTCTCCACCCTGCATTTCCAAATGGATAAAGTGGGGTCAAGTAGTCTTATAAGCCCTAAGCCCCTCTCCAAAGCCATGCTGGCAGCAGGCCTGACAATACCTAGAGCATGAGCACATAATGTCTAGCTTGGTCTTCTGAGTCATCTCTGTGCACGTGCTGTTGGCTATGCTGCTGGCTCTGCTGCTGGCTGTTTTGCTGGGTTTGGGCCAGTGTAACTGTGGAGCAGGGCCAAGGTATGAAAAAGCACTAGGTTAGATTTCACTGCTCTGTGATTAGACTGAAGGATCCAGTTGCCAAATGTCATCAACCAACTATCTCACACTTTGACTGATGAGTTACTTGTATTTGTGTCCAAAAGGACACAGAGGGTACTTTATTTGTTTTGTTTTGTTTAAATTTAGCAGTGTATCGCCTTTATGTTAATTGTCACTCAATGAATATTTACATCCTACTTGTGATCTGTTTTGTCTAATATCAGGGCTTTATTGGAGGGATTGTCAAGAGCACTTTCAGTAACAGAAAGGTGTTAATACGTTTTAAAAAAAAACTTTGCATTTTATTCTTTTCTATATGTGACTAATTAAACTATGATAGAGAAATGAAGATATGACTTTGAAGATGTCTTGCTTCTTAGTAGGTCAAAGGATGCTACTCTTAAGTTCCTGTTAAGATATGTTACCACTGTTTATTTTGGCAAGATAAACTGTTAAGACCTAACAAATGATGTCTGTGAAGCACATGCTTTGTTAAGTATACAAACAGGCCACAGATGTTTCTGTGGGAGGAAAGTATTTTATAACTTATAAGTGCTCAACTCCTAGCTTTTAATTTTTTTTTTTTTAAATATGAGGTTTGAACTCAGACTCCCTTGCACTTGCTAGGGAGATGCTCTAGTGCTTTGCCAAATTTCCAACTCTTTTGTGCACTGTTTAGTTTTTAGTCTTGATTCCTCTCTGGCCATCCACCTGGACTGTGATCTATGATCCTCCTTTTTTTCCCCTCTCTCTAGATGGAATGACATACCTACAGGAGATGCAGAGAGGAGTCTCATGAACCTTTTTGCTTGAGTTGGGATAACTTTGCTTGAACTATGATCCTCCAGATCTCACTCTTTTGAGTAGCGCATATTGCAGGCATAGATCCCCAGTGCATGACACAGTACTTAAGTTTCTGTTGAAGGAACAAACCATTTTCTTCTGCTATTAACAAGTTAATCACTGTGTTTGAGCACTTTATTTAGTGTGTTTTTCATCATTTGTGAGAGAAGAGGGGTAGAAGTTGTTCCTGTTTTGATTCCCACGCTCCCTTCCCCCGACGCGCCCCTCCTCCCACCCCCACCCAGCACTGGTGGCTCACACCTGTAATCCGAGCTACTCAGGAGGCTGAGATCATAAACCACCAGAAAACTAGAAGTGGCGCTGTGGCTCAAAGTGGTAGAGCAGTAGCTTTGAGCTGAAGAGCTCAGAGACAGTGCCCAGGTTCAGAGTTCAAGCCCCCATGACCGACCCCCCCCCCCCAAAAAAAAAAAACACAAAAAACACCATTTACCCTGAATTTCTGTTGAAGCCATTGACACATTATATTTTGTTATTTTTGTTTTTGGTATTGTTGATTTATTTGGTATCATTTGTTTCAGCTGCGTGGATTATTCCTCTCAATTTTGTCTGTAGATCAGTTTGTGTAGATTTGTAATTGTTTTGGTTTGGTTCTTAGTAGTTCAGTAGCTCTCACCTAAAACTCTACTTAGAATTAAAATTAGAGGGCTGGGAAGGTGGCTCAGTGGTAGAGTGCTTGCCTCCCATGCATGAGGCTCTGGGTTCGAATTCTCAACACCAAATAAGCAGAAAAGGCTGGAAGTGGCGCTGTGGTTCAAGTGGTAGAGTGCTAGCCTTGAGCTAAAGAGCTGAGGGACAGCATCCAGGCCCAGAGTTCAGGCCCCACAACCAACAACAACAACAAAAAGAATTAAAATTAGAATTTTCTTTGGGGGAAAATTTGAACTAATTAAAAATTTACACTGGGGCTGGGAAGGTGGCTCAGTGGTAGAGCGCTTGCCTGGCATGCATGAGGCCCTGCGTTCGATTCCTCAGCACCACATAAGCAGGGGAAAAAAGCTGGAAGTGGCACTGTGGCTCAAGTGGTAGAGCATTAGCCTTGAGCTGAAGAGCTGAGGGACATCACCCAGGCCCAGAGTTCAGGCCCACAACCAGAACCGCCCCCCTCTTCCCCCCCCCCCCCCCCAAAAAAAATTACAGTTTGGTATGGTGATGTAAGTTTTTCTTTTCTTCCAATTGACTCAGTTGGTTTTATTGTTTCACTATTGCTGAAATGATCAGCATATTTGAAAAAGTAATTCAAGTGATGTACAAAGTTGGAATTCTCCAAAGTTACATTTTTCATTAGAATGAATGCTAACCTGGCATTTCTCGATTTACACATAGTACTATATTATAATTACAAAAATTACTTGTAATTATTAAAAAGTTGGAAGTAAACTAAACCACCTTAGTTTCAACTTCAGAAAGTTAACTATTTTTCCAGACTTTTAAGGCATTAGAGTAAAAGCAAAAATCATAGGTTTTTTTCTAATATTGTAGCCATTCCATATGTCCTTAGTGTTAGAAATAGTAATTTTAAGTATAGAAGAGTGGAGAGCCGGGCGCTGGTGGCTCACGCCTGTAATCCTAGCTACTCAGGAGGCTGAAATCTGAGGATCTCGGTTCAAAGCCAGCCCGGGCAGGAAAAACAGTGAGACTCCTATCTCCAATAAACCACCAGAAAACCGGAAGTGGCGCTATAGCTCAAGTGGTAGAGCGCTCGCCTTGAGCTGAAGAGCTGAGGGACAGAGCCCAGGCCCAGAGTTCAAGCCCCACGACTGACAAAAAAAAAAGAAGAGTGGAGAAATGACTCAGAAAGTTGGATGACTGCTAATAGTTGAAGTGGACTTAAAGCAAACATTCTTACATATGTATCATACTGTGACTTTCCTGTTCAGTTAACATTCTTAAGGAAATGTTTCATTTCATTTTTGCTAAACTTTTAAAGTGATTTTTTGTTTTGTTTTAGTACCAATCTTGGGGCTTGAACTCAAGGCCTTGGTGCTATCCCTGAGTTTTTTGTTCAAAGCTATCATTCTACATTTGAACCACAGCACTTTTAGCTTTTTGCTGATTAATTGGAAATAAGAGTATCTTTCCTGCCCAGGCTTGCTTTGAACATAGTCCTCAGATCTCAGCCTTCTGAGTAGCTAGGTCTACAAGTATAAGTCACTGCTGCCTGGCTTCAAGTGATTTCTTATTCTGCATAAAGCCACTCTTCACAGCTGCTCGTCTGTAAATTAGTAAGCCTTTGCAAAAGTGGCTATCTCCTAGTGAAAAGGAAGAAAACTAATGGGCAGAGAGCAGTTCCATTTAAGACTTTTGATAAGTTCATGTAAAAGAACATTTTCAATGAAATAATCTTTTAATGCTGGAAAATGAGAATCAGGGTAAACTGTCATGACTAGAGAAAAGAGCAGCCCCGATAATATGATCTATTGGTTACTTTCTGACTGTGTTATTTGCCATCTGCCTGCCTTCCCTGCTCATCATTTTACATTTTGATGGCTTTGATGACATATGCATCCTTCTGCTGCTCCTCCCACCTCAATGCCTTCCTCAGGCTCCAGTGTGGGCTCTGTCTTGCCCTGCTTGTACTTCATTAATATCTTCCTTCTATGTGGATACTGGTGGTACCTAAATTTGTATTTCCTGTTTTGACCAAATAGTTTAACCAACATTCTCTCCTGAATTTTTTATTTGCATGTTCAGTTGAGAAACTTTTCTTTACACCTCCTTTCACTGAATCTTCCCATTTTAGGAAGCGTCTTTCCAGCTGCCCAGGATAATAATTCAGGTGCTACTCTTGCTTTCTGTCTTCTCCCAGATCAGACTTCCAGTTCCATTAGTGTTTTGGAAACCTTTCCTTCATAAATCTTTGCACAGAGTGGCCACGTAGCAACATTTTCATTGCCCAAACCAAAGTGCATGGCCTGTGGCATCATCTCTGCTTGAAGTGTTTCAGTGGCTTTGGCTGCATTTGGAAGGAAACCCAGTCTCTGGGTCCCAGCTTGTTGAGACCATCTGCTGCCCATATCTTCACCCACTCATGTGTCATCATCAGTCACTCTCTGCTAGTAGCTGACTCCTGCCTCCTCCTGGCTTTGCAGCTTTTATAGTACAATGGCTTTGCTGTACAATACTAGCTCTATTCAGAGAAATTTGGACCATAAATAGTTCTGTGAAAATTTCTCTTCTCACTAACTTAGTTTTGGTGTAAACCTCTTAATTGAGCAGTTAGCTAATCCTGAACCGGAAAGAATGGGAAAGAGGAAAAGTTAAGAATAGCAGCCTATAAATAATTATGGTCCTGTTAATGGACTCACCTGTAGGTCCTTTGGATACTTCTCTGAGAGAGAGTCCAGTTCAATGAGGCAGAGATTTGGGCAGTTAGATGTGGCTTTCTTCTGCATCTCTACTTGTCTTTTTCTAAGTTTTGTATGTGTTTTCCCTTGTAGGAAGAAGACTGATTAAAATAGACCCAAAAAAGGGGGGAAATTATTCATTTTCATATTCATGAACTATTTGTGCTTATTAGACTGAATTTTTCTCAAATGAAAGGACACTTGACATTTCTCTGATATTATGAACTCTGAGTCAGGAGTTGTATTAAGGGGCACTTGTGAAGTTTTCCACACATTCTTTGCTTTGCTGATGAAGTCTGTTTTCATCATTCTTTTTTAAAACCATTAAAACAATGTTGGGCTTGGGAGTGTAGTTCAGCTGTAGAGCACTTAACCTAGCATGTATGAGACTGAGTGCATCCCTAGCACTGGAAAAAAATGTGTAAGAAATATACATTTTCGGTACTGGGAAGATGGTTCAGTGGTAGAGTGCTTGCCTCGCATGCATGAGGCCCTGGGTTTGATTTCTCAACACCATATAAGCAGAAAAAGCCAGAAGTGGCGTTGTGGCTCAAATGGTAGAGTGCTAGCCTTGAAGCTGAAGAGCTAGGAACAACTAATAAACATTATTTGCAGGTTGACTAAAGGTTTAGGTTGGAGTTAGTTTTAGGAAGTTTAATAAAAACTTACTATTCTTGTATCAGGCACATATTCCTGTAATCCAGTAGGAAGATCATGAATTCCAGGAAATCTTTCTCTCTTTTTTAATGTTAAAGATATAAAATTATTTTTGTACCTAACGATGTGACTCTTGTTACACTGTTCATTTTTTTTCTAGATATTTGTTTTATGAATGTTCTTTTCTTTTAGCTTGATAAGGATGACATGGTATACATGGAAGCATATGATAAATTGCTGGAGTCCTGGCTAACTTTGGTCCAAGATGATAAACATTTTCATAAAGGCTTTTTTACCCAACATGCAGTTCAAGTTTTCAATTCCTATATTCAGTGCCACTTAGCCGCTCCAGATGGCACAAGGAATTTGGTAAGTTCTAAGCCAGGTTGTAATTAAAAATCATCAGAGGCTCTGTTTCATTGTACTAGATCTTACCCATTAGTAGAAGATAAAATAGGCTTCTTCAGAAGATTTGCTAGGTACCAAAGTGGTGTGTAAATGAGTTCTTGATAAGTAGTATATTTCTTATTCACTTACCTACCTATATCTTACTAATTGTCCAGTGATAATGAATGGCTTCCTGTATTCAGAAGGATCTTCAAGATGCTGTTTCATTTTAGTAGCTATGACATTCCCCAGGTGGGAGGTGGGTTATAGATACGCAGTTAGCTGTGCTTACCATGTCTACTTTTCCCTCCTTTCTGTTGTCCTCCTTTTGATGAGCACTAGGGAGGCTGGCATGGTTAAAGGAGGCCCTAGATAGCTGCACATGAAGGCTAACTCAGAAGTGCTCTCTTTTCCAGCTATAATACTGAAGCTATTTTACAGGGCCACTAGAAAATCATGACTTCTGGACCATGGTAGTACAGCCCTCACTGTGTCTTTCTTTCATCATAATAGACTGCCAATGGTGTAGCCTCTCGTGAGGAAGAAGAAATAAGTGAACTTCAAGAAGATGATCGAGACCAGTTTTCTGATCAACTAGCCAGTGTAGGAATGCTAGGAAGAATTGCTGCAGAGCACTGTATACCTCTTCTGACAAGGTACACACAGTCCAAAGAAACCCCATGGAGCCAATATTCTCTATTCACAATTCCTGGGAGAGCACTTAAAGTGTTTAAAGACTTTAAACACCCCTACCCCGTATCCCAGCACACTGGACCAAATGGACAGAAACACTCTCATGATTGCATTCTTTGGCTTATACATTTGGAGCCCAGGAACTGCAGCATAGATGGCAGAGAGATTATGGAAAACATGGTATGAGAAATGATTTGACCCGTATCAATAAAAACTTGGAATAACCACTTTTCACATGACTGTTGTAAAACCTTGACTGTTTGTAAAACATTGTTATAATTATGTGTCATAAACAGTAAATCACAGTTCCTATCGTGCTATGAGAACAATTGTGTACTGTAAAATTTATGTATGTATGTTTTTGCGCTAACATCTTAATTTATGTTGTTTATTATGTGGAAGTTAGAAGTGTATGTTTTTACATGTTGAAGTTTATGGATCTGTTGTTTCTTTTCCTCTTTTAGTTTATTAGAAGAAAGAGTAACAAGACTTCATAGTCAGTTACAGCGACATCAGCAACAATTACTTGCTTCATCTGGTTCAAGCACCATTAACAACAAAATGCTTGATGATCTCTATGAAGATATTCACTGGCTTATTTTAGTTACAGGTTGGTTGATTGTTTCTTTTTTGGATATAGTTGCCCATTAAGCAGTTTAAACCTTTAAAAAAGAAGCTCCATATAGTAAAAACTGTAGGTCAGAACTGAGCATTGCAGCACATACCTATAATCCAAGCACTCAGGAAGCAAAGACAGGAGAATCACAAGTTTAAAATCCCATCTCAACCTCTTTGTTCCTTTGAAACAAAGTTCATATCTAATATTAGATGAAATTTGGATGCAACTATTATCTGGCATATACCTACAGATGTATTAAAACAAAAAACACTGCCTAGCATGTATTCACTGTTTATCTCACACACTAAATGGTTATTTAATGTGGATTTTATTTGCTTTTAACATCTTGTCATTTCCCCATCTAACAGATGGAGAAGCTTAGACTATAGAAATCTAGCCCCTAGTCTAGTTATGTTAATAATTTTTGGAGCCAGAATGCAGATCTAGACAATCTTAATTACCACACTATTAGTATTTCCGTATTTAATCAGGAAAGAAAAATCTTGACTTTTGGAAAAGTATCTCTTAGTATTATTTGTGATTTAAATAACAGTAGGATTCATACTAACTTTGCGGATTATTGTATTACTGAAAATTACTAAAAGGTAGTAGACTTAAAACCTATATATCATGATGAATTATAAAATTGGTGAATACAAATTTGTTCTTTGCTGTATTTTTGAGATTTAATTATCTGAGAAATTGAAAGTTTCTTTTCATCAACTTGAAATTTATAGATTAACATTTATAATTTATTTTTACATCAATTTATGCGATGTATATAAATAAATCAAAACTGAAAACATTTATAGTTCAACTTGGTGAATGTAGAGTTGTTAAGTGTTCATTTTTAATTTTTTTTAAACTGAAGGCTACCTCTTAGCTGATGATACTCAGGGAGAGACTCCGCTAATACCTCCAGAAATAATGGAATATTCCATTAAGCATTCATCTGAAGTTGACATTAATACAACACTTCAAATTTTGGGATCTCCAGGAGAAAAGGCTTCTTCCATCCCAGGGTACAACAGAACAGATTCTGTGATTAGGTAATATGAACTCTATAGCTGTGCTCTTGTAATCTATACTGTTTTATAAATTATGAGTGGATGGGTAGATGGCTAGAGGGACTAGGCACGCTGTAAATCAGATAATTGAAAGGAAAGAAAACTTGAAGAAGCCTTGAAATTCACAAGGATGGAAAGTACTCAGTTTTTCAGCCAATACCACTCTAGTGGGAACTGAAAGCTATGTCTGCTACTGAGCCAGAACACCTTTACCATGAATGCTAGAGACATTTGATCTAATGTACTAGAAACACAGTGCTTGTCCCTCAAAAAGCAGTACTGATGTATATACATACACACTCTGAAAGGAAGGGAAAATTTGAGGTTTTAAAAGACCATATGAACATTACCAGCAAACATATGTTCATAAAAGCTAATAAAATTGTTTTCTAGTAGCTTTCTCAAGGAAAACTGCCCTTCTTACCTTATAAAATGAATTTTATTTTATCACAAAAAATTGAACCTTGATGGGCTGGGAAGGTGGCTCACTGGACCCAAAAAACAAAACAAAACAAAAAATTGAACCTTGAGAACTCTTGTCAGGGCAGTGGTAAGACCACACAATGCCTCATAATATTCATGGCAAATTTTCAGTAATTCTTAACTGAAGTCAGAAAGGGTAAACCTGGACTTAAAAATATGCTCCTAAGGGGCTGGGAAGGTAGCTCAGTGGTAGAGCACTTGCCTTGCATGTATGAGGCCCTGCATTCGATTCCTCAGCACCACATAAGCAAAAAGATAAAAGCCGGAAGTGGCGCTGTGGCTCAAGTGGTAGAGCACTACCCTTGAGCCGAAGAGCTGAGGGACAGTGCCCAGGCCCAGAGTTTAGGCCCCACGACCGGACCCAAAACACAAAAAACAAGAAACAAACAAACAAAAATTCTCCTAAAAGTAGATTTGAAAGTAGCATTTGGGGGTAACAATGCTCGATAGGAAATGTACTTGTTACCTTACTCATGTAACTGTAACCCTCTGTACAATAAAAAAAATATTAAAAAATTTTAAATTATACATATGACTTTATATAAAGTGTTCTGGTTGCCCCCCAAAAAAAGGAATAAAAGAAAGTGGCGCTTTACCTTTCAGTATCTTCCACATTAAATTTAGATTGTACACAGAAAGTCAAATAGCGGTGGTTTTTGTCACTTGCAAAATCTGTAACTCTGAGTTTTTCAATGCAAATATATATGAATATCATTTAAACCCACATAATATAAAAATATCTAGGAAATGTTTAGGACTCTTATTTCCTCTTTTGGCATATTCTTGTGTTTGCAATAAAGTATCTGCTTTTAACATTTTAATCTTCCTTTGATTACTATAATCATTGGAGTTAGTATCTGCAAATAAGTGCTATTGTTTGGATTCATTTCATGGTGAATGTTAATTTGAAAGACTATTTTAGAGTTCTGTCCAATTATCTAATCATGGTCATCTTTGCCTGGGTAGTATCATTAGGAATGCCTTCCTTGTATTTTAAATGCTTTTCAGTTTTTTCCACTCTCAGCTTGTCATTGGGGAAGCAAACATTTTTTTTTTGTATCTGAGAGCACAGACTATGGAGGGTTGGACCGACAAAAATGACCAGTGTATTTATCAAAAGAATGAATGTGAAATTGGCATGTGGGAAAACCGTCTTTTGATTGACTAAAAACAGTTTCCATTCTTGAAGAAATTGCCATTTCACAAAGAATTATTCGGACACTATTGTATACTAAGCACTTCAGTTGAGCATTTGGAGAATATAAGTGAACAAAGCCAGTAAAATTCATTCCCCTTTTTGAGCTCCCTGAAAGAGAGATGATCAGTTTTAAAATATGATACGTATATTAGGTAACAGTAAATGTTCTATGTAAAAAGACAATTCAGGAAGCAATTTGGAATGGCCCTGGGCACAACTGGCATGTTGAAGCAACAGCAGGAATCCTGTTTTGGGTGAAGCAGAGGGAGTTGGTGAATAGAATGAAATCAGGTAACATCTTCAGGCCTTTGGAATATCTCTGAGTTAAGTAGGGTGTCGTGGAGGTTTTGAACTAAAGAGTATCTTACAAGATAAAGAGTTTACTGTGACAGTTGCACTGAGAGTGGATGGTGGAAGTGGCAGATCAGTTATGAAGTGATTTCAATAATCTAAGGGAAGATGACAGTGTTCAAACCAGAGTGGCCGTAATGGAGAGCTTGAGAAATGAAAGTGTTGTTTGACCTAACATTGTTGGCTTTTGGCTTATGAAATATGTTCCAGACTGATTGAGCAGACTGTGGAGTATAGTTTTAAATAGAAACTTGAGTAGAATTTGGATATTAACCTTGGAATTATTTACAATTAATAATATTTGGTCAGTTTCTTTGTTTTCTCTTTTCATTGGGATGTGATGATTCAGTAGAGGAGTATAAAGATACCTAAGTGTACCTAATCTACTAGCAGAGGGAAGATGTTATTTTGACTGCTACTTGAAGGATGAAAAGAAGGCAAAGCATTGGGGGAGGGGAATGAAATCTGGCCTGCATGCCATGTAATGCCCACAAATCATTTGTTACATGATAGGACAGAAACATGTTTTTAATCAGCTGCCTAAGGCATGTCTCCCTGTATTAATAACTTTGTTTTGTCTTTGAATGATACTATAATATCCAAATGGCCCTTGGCAGGAATAAGGTTCCCCCACCCCTGATAAGGCAGTGACCATAGGAGAGGTAGAATGAGAAAACATTTGGCTAGTGAGTGACTGACGGATCATGGAGTGGAAGGGCACAGATGGTGAAGATCTAAGGCAAGGAGAGAGGCTGTGGGTGGGGCTTTCACGGTAGGAGTGAAATGGGGGATCTGCCTAAGATAACTGAACTTGGGCCCCTTATTTTAGAAGTATGTGATTTGTATGGTATTTCTTAGGGAGTGCTCCATGTTGGATATAGGAGGAAAGGAAGGGTGAAGAAAAATTCTCTTTGGGGACTCACTGGGTCTGCCTGACACATCTTTTATTTGCCTTTTGTTTTCACATGAATCATTGGTTCATACATGTAATCCTAGCTGTTCAGAAGGGTAAGATATGAGGATAATGGTCATAGCCAGCTCAAGCAAAAATGTTTGTGCAACTCTTTTCTCAAATTAACAAAAAAGCCAATAAGATATGAGGATAATGGTCATAGCCAGCTCAAGCAAAAATGTTTGTGAAACTCTTTTCTCAAATTAACAAAAAAGCCAATTAGAGGCATAGAGGAAGTAGTAAAATTTTAGCTTTGAGCGAAAAGGTTGAGTGAAAGAGACTGTGAGTTCAAGTCTTGATACCAGCAAAAAGGAAAAGTCCTGAGCTCTTATAATTCCATACCTTACTCTGGAGACTGTCAGGTGCAATAAAGCCCAGAGTGCCAGGTGGCGAGGCAGTTCTGAATATTCACTGTTTGATGTGTAAGTAGAAAGCACAGTACTTTGAGGAGGCCCCAACCTAGTATGAGCTAAGAGATTATTAGGAATAACTTTTTTATTGTAGATACTTCTGATTTTTGTCTTACAACTTGGAAAAAGTTCAATAATTGGATGATCTTGCTGTTTTGAAAAATACTTTCTAAAAATGTTAAGTTTTATTAGTGTTTATGTCTGTTAAAGTGAAAAATAGCCAGGTGCGCCTGTAATCCTAGCAACTCTGGAAGCTGAGATCTGATGATCGTGGGAAAGAAAGTCCCTGAGGCTCTTCAATTAACCCCCAGAAAACTGGAAGTGGTGCTATGGCTCAAAGTGTAGAGCATTAGCTTTCAGTGATAAAGCTCAGGGATAGTGTCCGTGCCCCATGACCAACAATAACAAAAAAATTATGCAAAGCTTTGGCTCATTCTGGTGAATAATAATAATTATTCACAAATACATGAGCTTTAAGACTAGCTGTGTTACCCTCAAGACATGTACTTTTTGTTTTTAATTAATTTGGACTTTGAACTTGGGTTTGTACTTGCTTGGCCTGTTCTCTTATCACTTGAGCCATACCTCTAGCCTTGGTTTTTGCTGGTTATTTTGGAGATGGAATCTAGCAAATTTTTCTGCCCAGGCTGGCCTCAAACTCTATTATCTTTCAGATCTCAGGCTCCTCCAGATCTCAGCCTCCCTGAGTATCAAGGATTATAGACATGGACCATCAGTACCCAACATCAACATTTTTTTATTTTCTAATAATTTAAATTGTGTTATAGCTCTCAGTGGTGGCACATACCTGTTATTCCAACTGCTTGGAAAGCAGTGATTGATTGAAAGGATTATATAGTTTGAGGCCAGCCCTGTTAAAAAATGATACTGCCATCTCAACCAACATGCTAGATATGGTGGCACACACACATGAAGGAGGCATTAGGTAAGAGATTGACCCTAGGTGAAATGCCTGAGACCCTGTCAGAAAAATGACTGAGAAAAAAAAACCCAACAAGGTCTGGAGGCATGGCCCAAGTGATAGAGTGTGCAACCTAGTACTATAAGAATAAGAAATAAATTTGTATGTGTTAAGTAATTAGAATAATAACTCAATCCAAAAACAATTTAAAATAAATTATTAGAATCATCTGAAATTTTTATAAATTGCTTTATTGTGTCAGATGCTAGTGACTCACACCTATAATAATTCTAATTATGTGGGAAGATTGTGGTTCCAGGCTAGCTTGGACAGAAACTCTGATAAGATTCCATCTCAGATGAAATAAGTTGGTCATGGTGCCATGTGCCAGCATTTCAGCTGTAATGAGATGTGAAACATTGGAAGATGTGAAACATTGGAAGACTGTGGTCTAAATGTGTCCTCCTGGCAAAAAGAAATGAAACCCTATGAAAAAATAACAGCAAAAAATAGACTGGAGATGTAGTTCAGCAAGTGTTTGCTCAGCAAGCACAAGCCATCAGTTCAAACTTCAGTACTGAAACAAAAAGGTCATCATATATAGGAATTTGTGTTATAGATATTTGTATGGTCAGTTTTTAGAATAATGTTCTGTGCAGAAACGAAATACAGTAAGAAACAACTGTTTTGAGTGCATATGTGTGACTGTTAGAACACTATCATGATTGAATTCTAGTTAAAGTTCTTATAAAGTTTTATTTTTAATTCTCTTAGGCTAGAAAAGATATATCTTATTGGCAAACTTTAAAATGTCACCATGAATGAAATATGAGACCATTGAATTACATACTCCTAAAATTTTGAAAGTTTGGGCACTGGCATATATGTATAGAAAGAAAAGAAGATGGGAACCTTAAAACCTTCTTTACTTTAATGAGGTCCTAAGAAGAAATGGCTGTCATAAGGAAAGGGAAATGGGGAATGGGAAATATGGTCCTGAGAAGCCAAGGGAAGGAGCTCTTTACAAGGGGCAGAGCAGTCAGAAGAGCCAAGTGCTTCCAAGACATTATATTAAACTTCATTCCAAGGAGGTTGCAGTCTTGAGAGCAGTGGGAAAAGGAACCAAGAGCATTTAGTTCATTTAGGTAGGCAATCTTTTACTAGGCCTGCCTCCCTCCTTCCCTCCCTTCCTCCTTCCATTCGGCCCTTTTCCCCTGCCCCCCTGTAGGGCTGGGGATTGAACCCACGGCCTTGTGCACAATTAAAAAAAAAATAACATTAACCGTTACATTAATTAGGTAGAACTACCAGACTTGGAGTTATTTACCTTGTCTTGCACCAAACCAGTTCCTTTATGATATAAAAACACAGATTACCCACCGGGGAGTTGTAAGGAGTTATACAGTTGTAAGGAAGTTTGGCTTGTAGAATTTTTCACATTTCTCTACTTTGAATCTGAATATTTAGACAGTAATGTTTGCACATGTAGTGACAACTTCAGTAGAAGGATGGCCTTTGGTATTCACTCAAATTCTTTGATTTGTCACTATGGAAGGTGACAGAGTTGAGAAACAGAAAAGGACTTTTAAGAAAAACAATATGGTTAGTCAACCACTAAACCAAAAAAAGAATAAATGACTTGTGTTTTGTACCTACAGGCTGTTATCTGCTGTTCTAAGAGTTTCAGAAGTTGAATCTCGAGCAATAAGAGCAGATCTCACTCATCTACTAAGTCCTCAAATGGGCAAAGATATTGTTTGGTTTCTAAAACGCTGGGCTAAAACGTACCTCCTGGTGGATGAAAAGCTATATGATCAGGTCAGAATATAAGCTTCTTTGGGTTTATGATGATGATAATTGTAGAAGTGGAAATGTCTTCCTAGTTGATTTTTCTCACAAAATAGAACTGTTTTAGAGCTGGCACATCTTCCATGTTGAATAGAACTGAGGACTAGAGTGTTGTTGTATAGCTTTTCATGGAGAACAGTGGCTTGCTTCCTTTTAATCAAAATTAAGATGCAGATTGTTCTTTGAAATAGATATAATACAAGTGGTTTTCCTTTTTTTGCATTTGTTTAAAATATATTGTTAATGTAATGTGAAAATAAAGTTGGCAGAAAAATTACAACAACATAGTGGATGAATTAAGAATATCTTTTTTGGACTCAGGGAAATTAATTATAAAATTCATGTAGCATACCACAGTACTACTTCAGATCCAGAGGCTTATTTCAGTGTGATTTTTGTGATTCTTTTTTTCAACTGGTCTTTGTGACCTTAACAAAATTTGTTTTCTCTCTTCAGGTAAGTCTGCCATTCAGCACAGCATTTGGAGCAGATACAGAAGGTTCTCAGTGGATTATTGGCTACCTCTTACAAAAAGTCATCAGTAACCTCTCAGTCTGGAGTAGTGAACAGGACCTTGCAAATGATACTGTGCAGCTCCTTGTCACTTTGGTGGAAAGGAGAGAAAGGTAAGACCCATTGTTGGAAAGAGACTGTGTGTGTGTTACTACAGGGACTTCAACTTGCACACCAGGCTCATGCTTATAACCCTAGCTACTGAAGAGTCTGAAATCTGAGGATTGAGGTTTGAAGTCAGCCCAGGCAGACAAATCTGAGAGACTCTTCTCTCCAAAAAGCCAGAAGTGGAGGTATAGATCAAGTGGTAGAGCACCTGCCATGAGGAAATACAATGAGACCACAAGGCCCTAAGTCCAAACAACAAAAACAAACGAGCTTTTTTTTTTTTTTTAATTTATTTTTGTTTATGTGGTACTGAGGAATCAAACGCAGGGCTTCTTACATGCTAGGCAAGCACTCTACCACTAACCCTGAGCTTGCTTTCTACTGGTAAATGATTAGAGATTTGGAATGGTTTTGCTTTTTTAATTTTTTTTGGTACTGCAACTGCCAGGCAGGTATTCTACCACTGATCCACACCTCATTTTTTTTTTTTTTTTTGTGCTGGTTATTTTATAGAGTCTGGCTTTTTGCCCACTTTTTTTTCAACACTTCAGTGGTGCTCAGTGATGTGTTGAGAATTCCCCCTCTCCCCCCCGCCCCCCCCATCTTATTTAGAACTCCTGATCTCAGTTTCTCAGGTAGCTAGATGTAAGCACGTTCCACTGCCCTCACCTATTGGTTGAGAAAGGAATCTAGTGAATTGTTCTTGCCTTCGTTGGCTTTTTAATCCTCCAGATCTCAGTCTTCCAAGTAGCTAGGATTATAGTTTTGAGCCTCTAGGCCTGTGGAATGGTATAGTTTTAAAACTATATCATGCTGTTTTAAATGCATCTGGGGCTATCCGTTATTACAGTGGAGGATGGATGATTGTTCAAGGATTGTGGCGTCAAATAATCTTACACATAAGTATTATGTAGCTTTAAAAACACTTTCATATAGATTTTCTCATCATTTAGTTTTCTCTCTTCCCTCCCTGATGCCATTTATTTTGTGTGTTTTGTTTTTGTTTTTGTTTTTTTTCCAAACAGGTTCTCACTATTTAGCTCAGGCTTGACTGGAGTTAGGATCCACCTGCCTCAGCATCTCAAGTAGTAGATGCACTACTATCCTCAGCAGTTAAAAATCTTGCCTATTAGCCGGGCGCTGGTGGCTCACGCCTGTAATCCTAGCTACTCAGGAGGCTGAGATCTGAGGATCGCGGTTCAAAGCCAGCCCGGGCAGGAGAGACCGTGAGACTCCTATCTCCAATAAACCACCAGAAAACCGGAAGTGGCGCTGTAGCTCAAGTGGTAGAGCGCTCGCCTTGAGCTGAAGAGCTGAGGGACAGCGCCCAGGCCCAGAGTTCAAGCCCCGTGACCGACAAAAAAAAAAAAAAATCTTGCCTATTTTAAAAATGAAAACAATACTTTAAACTCTGCTGTTACAAAGTAAAATGTTTATTGCTTTCTACAACATATTTGAGAAATGATGGATGGGATTTTACTGTTGCCATTGACAATTATTTATTGAATTCTTAAAATTTACTTACTTTGCACTGTCCTGAGTGCTTCATATTTGATCATGGTATCGGTCTCAAGCATGAGATTGATCCCTGTTTTATATATTAGTGAGATTAAATTTTAAAAATTTATGTTGGACAATTAGGCAGGTTTGAATATAAACCTGTATGACTTCAAAGTCTAGGCTGACTTCACTACACTTTACAAACTAAATCCAGCCAGATGCGGTAAGACTGATATGGTTCGAGGTAGTCTGAAGGTTGAGGTGAGAAGACCACAAGTTTGAGGCCAGCCTGAGCTACTTAGTAAGATCCTACCTCACAGAAAAATTTATTAGCCCAGCTCTGGTGGCTCATGCATATAATCCTAGCTATTTAAGAGGCCAAAAATGTGGAGGGTTGGGGCTCAAAGCCAGCCCAGGCAGAAAAGTCCACCAAAATTAACCTCCAAATAACAAGCACTAGCTGGGTTGATGATATACTTTAAGTGGAAGAGCACCAGCAGAGCAAGCACGAGGCTAAGTTCAAATCTTGGGGAAAAAAAGAAATGGGGAAAGGAAGGGGAAGATGGGGCAGAGGGACAGAAAAAGAGGAGAAGGGAGACAGGAAAGGGAAGAGAAGGAAATCAGAGAGGGAAGAAATTTAGTTTTTTTTAGCATATATACATAGAATGAAAGTAATCCATGTTATATTTTGTTATTTCTATCTGTAGGGCAAACTTAGTAATTCAGTGTGAAAATTGGTGGAACCTAGCTAAGCAGTTTGCAAGCCGAAGCCCACCTCTTAATTTCTTGTCAAGTCCTGTGCAGAGGACCCTGATGAAGGCTTTAGTCCTGGGAGGTTTTGCACACATGGACACAGAAACCAAACAACAGTACTGGACAGAGGTAACAGCTCCCTTTCAAAAAAATCATTAGCTTAACATTAGTTATACAGTGGGTAATAGTGTGTTCCAATCATTCTTTCCTAAGTAGCCCTTTCATGTTTTATGTTTAGCCATATATATACATATATATATATATATATATGTGTGTGTGTGTGTGTGTGTGTGTATATATATATATATATATATATGTACATGAACATATATGTGTGTGTACATGTGCCTGAATGTGTGTGTCTTTTAGGTCCAGCTTCTGCATATGATCTCCACATAGGATCCTCCTGGTCCTGGGACTTGAACTTTGAGTCTGGGCACTGTCAATGAGCTCTTGTGCTCAAGGCTAGTGTGCTACCATTTGATCCATAGCTTCAGTTCCAGCTTTTTGGTAGTTAATTACAGATGGACTTTTCTACCTCGGCTGACTTCGAACCATGATCCTCAGATCTCAGCCTTCTGAGTAGCTAGGATTACAGGTGTGAGCCACCAGCAGCCTAGCAATATTTTTGAGCTTGGCCTGTCTTAGTATGGTATCCTCTTAAGTTGTATCCACTTTCCTGCAAATGTTATGATTTCATTTTTATTTTTTGGCTATTAAACTTTCTGTATGAACATTATGTCCAGGAGCGGTAAAGTCAAAAGGAAGGTCTTCTTTTAGTAGTTTTAAGGACCCTTCATAGATTTCCATACTGGTTGCACTAGTTAACATTCCCACTAAGTGTATGAGAGTTTCTTTTCCCTCAGCATCCTTGCTAGCATTTGTTTTGTCGATGGCTATCTTTCTGACTGGATTGAGATGGAATCTTATTTGCATTTCCTTCCTTCCTTCCTTCCTTCCTTCCTTCCTTCCTTCCTTCCTTCCTTCCTTCCTTCCTTCCTTCCTTCCTTCCTTCCTCCCTCCCTCCCTCCCTCCCTCCCTCCTTCCCCCCCCCCCCTTTCTTTCTTTCTTTTCTTTTGTCAGTTGTGGGCCTTGAACTCTGGGCCTGAGTACTGTCCCTCAGCTCTTCAGCTCAAGGCTAGCGCTCTACCACTTGAGTTACAGCACCACTTCCAGTTTTCTGGTGGTTTATTGGAGATAAGAGTTTCGAGGGGTTTCCTGCCCAGGCCAGCTTTGAACTGTGATCCTCAGATCACCGCCTCCTGAGTAGCTAGGATTACAGGCTTGAGCCACCGGCACCCAGCTTGCATTTCTTTTATGACTTAAAGATGTTGACATTTTCTTCATGTATCAATTAGCCATTTATATTTCTTCTCAAAAGAATCTGTTCAGTTTGCTTGATTATTTATTGGTTGGATGGCTCTTGTTTAATTTTTGATTTCTTATGTTTTGATTGTTATTGCCAGAAAATCATCTGTGGAGGCATATGCATTTTAGCCTACCTTTTCTGTCCTTCCTTTTGAAGAAGTTGAAGCTTTTTTTCTTTTTCTTTTCCTTTTTCTTTTTGACAAATTAAGAAATGTTAGGCAAAGGGTATAACAAGTGGTAGAGTACTTGCCCAGCATATCCAAGATTATAAAAAATTATGACAATTATATTAGTGAGACAGTCTCCTGCCTTGAACAGGTAGATGCAAGCTGCAAATTAGTTAATATATTCATTTGCTCTAAACTTTGTGGCTTATTTTCTCACAGTTGTGGAGATGGGAAGTCTGTGAAATTAGGTGGTGGAGTTGTTAGCTCCTGAGTACTGTAGCTTTTGGTGGCTTGCTGACAACCTTTGGCATTCTTGATTTGTCCACATATCACATTGTATTTGCCTTCACGTTCATTCATTCTCTTGGTGTCTTTCTTGGGTGGGTATCTGCTTCCACATTTTAAGACACTACATTGCCTTGAGGACTCACCCTTCTCCATTATGATCTCAACTGACTACACTTTCAGTGACTGTTCAAATAAGGTCACATACTGAGGTGTTAAGAGACAGATGTTCACATAGGAATTTGAGGAGGACACAATAATGCCACTAGGACATATTACATAGTAAACATTAAACCAGGAAGCAAGTGTTTATGCAGGTTCCTGCCTTCTAGGCCTTGTTAGACTTTATACCTAGTATTGTGTGGAAAAGAAAAGAGACAAAGGTTTTATAACTGAGGGCAGAGGTTGGCGCAATTGTTTACTTCCATGGCTCTGTACTCCAAATAAGAGTACAGTCTCAATTGTTTACTGTTTGGCTTTCTATTTATAAATGTTTGCTAATCCCTACTGTGGAGTCTTTCTTTTTGTGTTAGTCCTGGGACTTCAACTAAGGACCTGGGCTCTGTACTTTTTTTTTTTTTTTAAGGGCCAGCACTCCACTTCTATCCTACTGTAGAGCCCTTATTTTATTTTATTTTTTATTTTATTGTTGGTTGTGGGACTTGAACTCAAGGCCTGAGTACTGTCTCTGAGCCTTTTTGCTCTAGGCTAATATGCTGCCATTTTGAGCCACAGTTTCATTTCTAGTTTTCTGGTGGTTAGTTGAAGATAAGAGAGTCTTACAGACTTTCCTGCCTGGGCTAGCTTTGAATTGTGATCCTCAGATCTCAGCTTCCGGAGTAGCAAGGATTACAGGTGTGAGCCACCAGTGCCCACTGTAGGTCTTAATTTTGTTATTTAAAAAAAAAGGTGTTTTTTTTGTTTTGTTTTGTTTTGTTTTTGCTAGTCACTTGGAATGTGATAGAGGGAAGTGGCAGAATTCCAAGGGTGGGATTGAGATCATATCTCATGAGTTGGTGTCATTTCTTTGTATCAGAAGTTACGATACCGCTCACAATTGGGGAGTATAGCATGCTGTCTGTGTTGTTCTGCATCCAACAATTAGAGATGTTTTGGAAGGTGAACACTCATTCCTGTTGAAATAAATAGCAGTGTGTTTAGAAAAGCTACTGCTGTACTTTGTTAGGTTCTTCAGCCACTACAGCAGCGATTCCTGAGAGTCATCAACCAGGAGAACTTCCAGCAGCTCTGTCAGCAGGAGGAAGTCAAGCAGGAGATCACTGCCACACTTGAGGCCCTGTGTGGCATAGCGGAGGCTACCCAGATTGACAACGTAGCCATTCTTTTTAACTTTTTAATGGACTTTCTTACCAATTGCATTGGGTTGATGGAAGTTTACAAAAATACCCCAGAAACTGTCAACCTCATTATCGAAGTTTTTGTTGAAGTTGCACATAAACAGATATGCTATCTTGGAGAGGTAAGTATATTCCAGTTTTCTTCCTTTAAGATTAAAGCTCTTTAAAGGTATAATAAATTGACACCTTGACTTCAAATTCAATGCATGCTACCCAGAATGCTTTTGTTTCTCTAAAAGTTCTTTCATGCTTTTCAAGGAAGGCATATTAATATAACTTCTTCCTCTAAAATTTTAGTTAGTAAAAGCTGATAATTTAAACTTAAATATTCTATGTTCTTTCTGTACGCCTAAATATTTTTATATTAATACAAACATTAAAGGTACTATCAGAATTAGAGTAAATTGAAATTGTTATTCCCTGAATAACTTATGTGTATTTTCTTACAGTCCAAAGCTATGAACTTATATGAAGCCTGCCTTACTTTGTTGCAAGTATATTCTAAGAATAATTTAGGGCGGCAAAGAATAGATGTTACAGCAGAAGAAGAGCAATACCAAGACCTACTCCTCATAATGGAGCTTCTTACTAACCTTCTGTCAAAAGAATTCATAGATTTCAGTGACACAGGTAAAGCATAGTGTGATGGTTTTTAAACATCTTGTGTTTTGGGTTTTTTTTGTTTTAAGGAAAAAGGTTGAAATCTCACAAGGATATTTATGACACAAATATAAGATAGACTGAAGTGTGAGGGTAAAGACCAAGAGCCTTTCCTATTTTTGGTCTTTATTTTTTAAAATTTTTATTTTTTGTTGTTATTTGAGAATAATTTATACTCCCATTTATTGAGTTCTTTTTAAATGCTAAGCACTTTCTCACAATGAGATGAAATGGTACCACAGCTGTCTTATTTAAGTGGCCCAGTCACTTGCCACTGGAATTTAGCTGGTAAGTTAAAATAAAATTCATTCTGACATATGACCTCATTCCCCTTAGTTGTACTTCATCCACTCCTCTATGTCCTCTGAGGTGGTCACCCAGCAAAACCTAGCACGTTGAAGAAGATAGCTTGGCAAGCCCCAAGTTCCAGTTTGCAGGCCAACGTAACTTGATAGTTATGTTAGTTATGGTGTGGGGAGAGTCAGTGCCATTAAAATGAGTATGATAGAGACCTTTCAGAACATTTCAAGGATATGCTTCTAAGTATCCTTGGTGCCTGGCACACTGTAGGTAAACAGATAACCATTGCATTATGAATCTAATTATGAAAATAAAACCTCATTATTTTCTATCGTTCCTTTTTCGGGGGGATAAGGGGGGCTTGGTGGTAGGGCTTAAACTCGGCCTGGGCACTGTCCCTGAGCTCTTCAGCTCAAGTCAAGCTCTCTACCACTTGAGCCACAGCACCACTTCCGGTTTTCTGGTGGTTTATTGGAGATGAATCTCACTGACTTTTTTGCCCGGACTGGCTTTGAATTGTGATCCTCAGATCTCAGCCTCCTGAGTAGCTAGGATTACAGGAGTCCTTTTGTGACTCTTTTAGCTAGCTGCTTAACTTTGTTTGGTCTATAATTTGTTCTCCTAATACCAGACAGGAGGAACTTGTAGCTGCCCCATAAGCATGGTAGTGGAACAGGTTTCTTACCCCCAGTGCCTTTAATAACTCTGGCTGTATGCTACTCCACATTTTACAATCTAACCTGTTTCCTTAATATTGACATCTCGGATATTTCCATATTTGCTGTTGTAGGCAGTGATGCAGTAAGATTATAACCCTTCATCATAATGCTTGCTCTTTTTTTTTTTTTTTTTTTTTGTCGGTGTGGGACCTCAACTCGGCTTGGGTGCTGTCCCTCTGCTCTTTATTTTATTTTATTTATTTACTTATTTATTTATTTTTTTGTCAGTCATGGGGCTTGAACTCTGGGCCTGGGTGCTGTCCCTCAGCTCTTCAGCTCAAGGCGAGCGCTCTACCACTTGAGCTACAGCGCCACTTCCTCCCTCTGCTCTTTAGCTCAAGCCTAATGCTCTACCACTTGAGCCACAGTGCCACTTGTTTTTTTGTTTTCTTTTTAAGTCATTTTATTTTTTATTTAGCATACATTATTATTTGAAGGGGTTTCATTGTGATATTTCCATACCGCACTTTTTTTTGTCTTTTTTTTTTTGGTGCTGGGGATCAAACCCAGGACTTTGTGGTTGCTAGGCAAGTGCTTTGCCCCTGAGCTACAGCCTATCCCTTCATACCGTACTTTTTTAGGGTAATGTTTTCATTTCTATATTTTTCCTCATTCCTTTTGTTTTCTTAGTGTTACTGGTGTTTAAACAGAGGGTCTCGGGCTTGCCAAGCAAGTGCTATATGATTAGCCATGCTTTCAGTCCTTTCAACACCAGTTATTTTAAGTACAGGGTCTTATTTCCTGTCGATATACCTGCCTGGACTGCAGTCTTAGTATTTTATACTTCTCTCAGTAGCTGAAATGACAGGCACTCACCACCACACCAGCTTCTTCATATTGTTAGTCTCATTGACTTTTCAATCTGAGCTGGCCTAGAACCTTGATCTTCTCCATCTCAACTTCCCACATAGCCAGAAGGGTAGGTATTCAGTACCACACCTAGCTATTGGTTGAGGTCTTGCAAGCTTTCTTTTTTGTCTGGCTTGCCTCAAATTTTGATTCCCCTATCCTAGCCTCTTGTAACCAGGATTACAAATGTGAGCCACCAGCACCTGGCTTTAAGTTTTTATTTTAACCTGTAAGATTTCATAAGCTAAAACATTAAATTCATGTTGTTATAAAAATGATTTAACTCTTTTATCATGTTAGTAGATTTTATGTTTACTTAATGTTAGAGTACTTAGATTAATTCTAGACTGTCTCGTGCCTTCATCTTTCAGTATGCTGTATTGGTTTTTAAGAGTCCTTACAGCTGAGACACAAAAGAATGGCATGGTATGGTGTGGGCCTATCATACTTCTCTACCCACTAATTGGTTTGTTTGTGCTTTGAGCCTTGAACTTCTTTTAATTTTCATAAAGGTAGAATTTCAACCTTGGAGATTTAAATGGCAACCATAAAGGTGTGTTGTTTCTTTTTACAGATGAAGTATTTAGAGGACATGAGCCAGGTCAAGCAGCAAACAGATCTGTGTCAGCAGCTGATGTTGTGTTATATGGAGTAAACCTAATTCTCCCCTTGATGTCACAAGATCTTTTGAAGGTAACTTAAGAAGGTGAATGTGAACATTAAAATTGTGCACTGTCAAGGTTCAAAGGTACTTTAGACAATTAGGGTCTGATTTAATAAAGGAGTTCTGTCTATTACATGTGTGAGAAAAGCACAATGTTTGCACTTTTGTAACAGTTCATTAGCTTGCTCCCAGTAACACGAGCTCATGAGTCCTGAGTGCAGAGATCCATTAGTGACTCATTATGTGAGAAAATACCAAAAAATAACTAATTTCTCTTAGCAGTTTTTATTCCCTCATAATTTTTGCTATTTCTGAACATGTCTTGGACTGAGGGATTGAGCAAAGCAGGGCCTGAGGTGAAGATCAGAGAGTTATGGTTTGAGGCTAGCCTAAGCATAAAAGTTCAAGCCCCATGACTGAAGAGGGTGGGAGGAGGAGGGTGGGCAGCAGCATGGGTTGCAGAGTTCATGAGACTCTTCAATTTCAGTGTGTTGCTGAGATGGTACTTGCCTGTTTGTTATCCCAGCTACAGAGGAAGCACAGTGGCCAGGATCTCGGCCTAGGCTAGTCTGGTGGTCATATAGCAAGACCCTACCTGGAAAATAACCAACCTAAAAAGGGCCTGAAGGCAAGGCTCAAGAAGTCGTGTACTTGCCTAGTATACATGAAGCCCTACTGAGTTTATTTTTCCACACACACTCGTGCCCTCCCTTCAATCCCCTGCTAAAACAAGAAAAAAAGCAAAATTAAGTCTAATGCATTTTATAGTTGTTGCACATTCTAATTACATTGTGCCTCAAATAAAGTGAAGTGTTGACAGAGTTGCCTTTCCTTTTTATAAGCACTGTAGTATATGGCAGTCCCTTTTTACAAGTTGTCACTAGAGGATAAGGGTGAGTGAGGAAGAAGGAAGGATGGGTGTGGAGAAGGAACAGAGTGGGGCACGCATGTGTGCATGTGACAAGAAGGTGATGAGAGACAGCAGAGACTGACAACCAGCATTCGGAGGGGCCAAATCAAGAGAAGCCCAGCCCAGCCTCAGCATGCTCTCATAGTCTTGGATATGCTGCACTTCCCTCCATATGATACAAGTGTTCATGTAGCATCATGAGAGGTCACACTTTCATCTATATTAATTTGCTTTTAGGGTTGGTTTTGTTAGTCTTAAAAATCCAACATTTCAGCTAGGAATGTGTGGCTTGGTGGTAGAGTGCTTGCCTACCATGTATAAAGCTCTGGGTTCGATTCCTCAGTACCACATACACAGAAAAAGCTGAAAGTGGCTCTGTGGCTCAAGGGGTAGAGTGCTGGCCTTGAGCAAAAGGAGCTCTGGGATAGTGCCCAGGCCCAGAGTTTAAGCCCCAGGACTGGCAAAACAAAAACAAAAACCATATATATATACACACACAGACACACACAGACACACACACACACACACACACACACACACACACACATACACACACACACACACACCAATGTGCATTTTCTCATTTTATTTACCTAGATTATCTGCTTTTATCTCATTCCTCCAAGATTACTATATACTAACAATAATTTTAAAGTTTGTTTTGCCTTCTATTTTTTTGATATGCTTGAATGGAAATTGTCAGTGTTCTCAGGTCATTTTTTTCTCCCTCAGTACTGGGATTTGAACTCCTACTTGGTAAGGAAACATTCCATCACTTGAGCCACACTTTAGCCCTTATTTTACTTTAGCTGTTTTGTAGATATGGACTCATACTTTTTACCCAAGCTAGCCTAAGTCTTCCATGTAGCTGGGCTTACAGGTGTATACCTTCATACTCAGTTTATTAAGATTCAGTGTTGGCTGGGAAGGTGGCTCAGTGGTAGAGCGCTTGCCTTGCATGCATGAGGCCCTGGGTTCGATTCCTCAGCACCACATAAGCAAAAAGAAAAAAAAAGCCGGAAGTGGCGCTGTGGCTCAAGTGGTAGAGTGCTAGCCTTGAGCTGAAGAGCTGAGGGACAGTGCCCAGGCCCAGAGTTCAGGCCCCACGACCGGATTAAAAAAAAAAAAAAAGATTCAGTGTTGCTTGAGCTGACCCCAAACTTCAATCCTCCTTTTGATCTGTGCCTCTCAAAACTAGCTGGCATTATGGACATGTGCCACCACATCTGACTCCCAGGTCATTCAGTAGATATGGCTGCCTTGGTTTACTTGTTCAAGGTTAACATACAATGTCTTTGACTATAGCTTTTATTAACCTTCCAGAGAATGTTTGTTTCTGTTGTGTATTGTTTTTTTTCTTAATAGTGGTTACTGAAATACTCCCTTTACTGTTAACTTATTTTTACATTTATTGAGGTCTTAATGTTTCCTACATCTTATATATATATTTTTTTTAAATCGTCATTCTAAATTAGAAACTTAAAAGTATGTTGATTCCTTTACTGTATGATGAAAATAAAAACTAGGTTCTATTGAGTATCTGAATATTTAATATTTCTTTTTCAGTTTCCAACCCTTTGTAATCAATACTACAAATTAATCACATTTATCTGTGAGATTTTTCCTGAAAAAATACCACAGCTTCCTGAGGATCTGTTTAAAAGTTTGATGTATTCCCTAGAATTAGGAATGACGTCATATCCTTTAAATGAACATTGTTACCTGTGTGTGTGTGGTAGGGTGTTTACAACTTATATTTTTATTTGTTTAACTTTTTCTACAAAACACTATCCTCTCTCTGTAACAGCTCTTATTCTGTGTTTGTTTTGTTAATTTGTCTGATTCTGCCCTCTTTTTCATAGATAAGTTAAAACATTTCTCCTCTCACACATAGTCACTCCTTTGTAAGGGTCCCAATATGGTCCTGTTCTCTGTGGTGGCTGGTCTCAGTTCCTTGACTATTAATAGAGTGTGAGTATCAACTGCAGAAGCAGGCTAGACATTACCAATCCCAGATTTTAAACTCATAGGTTATTTGAAAAGTTCTGGAAATCTTCCTTCATGATTCAGTTGAGATATTGCATGTAATATTATCTGTGAATGTGCTTGTTTTGCAAAAGGACAACACAGAGTATTGTCCTCAATTATCTGGATTCATTTCTAGAACCAGTCATGTTTTTGACAGTAGTTCATCCACTATAGTTTGTTCTTTGACCTTCATGATCAGAATGAGCTCCGAGGTATGCCAGCTCTGCCTAGAAGCCTTGACACCCTTAGCTGAACAGTGTGCAAAAGCGCAGGAAACAGATTCACCTCTATTTCTAGCAACTCGGCACTTTCTTAAGGTAAGAGTTTGGATGAGTAAGGTGAAAAAATTGTTTGTTGTGGTAAATATGGTCAGTATACAAAATTCTCCATTCAGAGAGGAAGAAATTACTGCCTTCTCTTAACTGTATTGGGAGGAATCAGTTCTTCAGGGACATCTTGTTCTCCATTCACTTTTATTTTATATTCTTGGAAATTGATAAGGTAGTTTAGTGGATTATCTAGACAGCTTGATTATTCAGTTATCTTCCCAAGTAATAACTGCTGTCCAACTCTTTCTCTTTTTTTGAACTGGGAAGGGAGTGAAGGTTTATATATTTTATTTAGAGGTACTTTGTTTTATGTCATTTCAGCTGGTTTTTGATATGCTTGTTTTACAAAAGCACAACACAGAGATGACTACTGCGGCGGGTGAAGCTTTCTACACCTTAGTGTGTTTGCACCAGGTATGGTACTTGTCTCTCAGAGTTCTCTTTTCATTTGCAGAGTTGATGGGCCATCAACACAAGTCATGGTGCTTGAACTCTGGGCCTGGGCGCTATCCTTGAGCTCTTCAGCTCAAGGTAAGCGCTTTAACACTTGAGCCACAGCACCATTTCTGTGTTTTTTTTGTTTTTTTAAATCTGACAAGCTGTTTTGTTAACTGAAAGGCATTTATTTTCTCTTCTCTTGTTATTAGGAGCCATTCTTTGCCTTGATCACAGTCCTTAAATACCTGTGCTAGTAGCCAGGAATACAAACATGAGTGAGTTATGAGGAGTTCAGATTTATAAAGTAGATAGGGTAAATCAGATTGAGAATCAGAAAGTATGAAGAACAGATATTATTTTTTATTTTATGGATTTTATTTTATGATTTTGTTGTTGTTGAACTTTTATGGTTCTGAATCATCACTGATGTGGGGCTAAAGCAACAAGAAGTTGGTTTTACTATCAAGTATAATAGGAAAGAACCATGTTGAATTATGTACTGCATTGGTTTCCCATCCCCTTATGCACATATGTACTTCTTCTTCTTCTTTTTTTTTTTTTTTTTTGGCCTGTCCTGGGGCTTGAACTCAGGGCCTGAGCACTGCCCTTGAGCCACTTCCGGCTTTTTCTGTTTATATGGTAATGAGGAATGGAACCCAGGGTTTCATGCATGATAGGCAAACACTCTACCACTAAGCCACATTCCTAGTTCACAAACATACTTCTTGACTAGGGCTACTTTGTATATTATTTGCCTAGGTTTTGAGCGAGTCTCTTCTTTGTGTGCCATCTGTACCCTGAGCTTCAGTGCTCTAGGACTCGTGGCTATATTGTGCAGGGGTTTCTCTTAGACCTGTAGTCCTTTTCTTGTCATTTGACTCTCTTTCCACTTACTAACAAGCTTTTTGTCCCTACTTACTTACTGTTTTTCTATCCATTTTGTTTTTTTATTTCTAACACATATGCATCTTTAGAAAAGAGAGCAAGGAAAAGGGATAAGCATTAACTGATAAGAAAATGTACAGAAAACCCAGGGTCTTGTAGATGGCAGTGTAGCCCTGTGCTCACCTGGCTCTAAAGAGGCCGCTGCTTCTTATCTTATCATCTCCCTGCTAGCATTTTTGGCCTATCATTTATATTTCAGGAACCTAATGAAATAAGTTCTGCGGGAGTCTCTCTTAAGCCCAAACTTACTCCATCCTCCCTCATGTTCCTGGAATAAGGCTTCATGACAGGATATTAAATATAGAAAATATCATCACTCTTATTTCTGTATTCATTTAAAGTCCACATGCTGCTGGATGCAGTGCTGTCTTGGAACTCTCAGCATGTTGTGTTCATCTTCAGAAAGCTAATAGCCCTGAGATAGTCCTTTTCCACCTCCTTCTATAGACAGCCTGCTGTCCTTATGACTGAGAGGACAAGATGCTTCTCTGGAGCCCTTCACAGTTGTATTACAGATGATTTTCTCTACAAAATGCAAACTAAATGTGAATACTGTTATTTGAAGAGGCAATAGGTTGGTGATCACACGGAGGCTGGTCTCAGTTTGTGCTTTTGTTTCACAATAGTTTGGTCTTGGTTGGGTTATCACATGTCATAAGTAGTTTAATAGATAGAAACATCCAGTGAATGTTAACTATTAGAGCTTATCAGCATCTGCATCCAAGAACCTCACACTTCAGGGGTACTCAGCAGAAGATCCATCTTTTTGGGGGGGGGGGGGTTGGTTGTGGGACTTGAACTCAGGGCCTATCCTTACTAAGCTCTTTTTGCTCAAGGCTAATGCTCTACCACTTTGAGCCACAGCTCCATTTCTGATTTTCTGGTGGTTAATTGTAGATGAGAATCTTATGGACTTCCTGCCTGGTCTGGCTTTGTACCTTGGTCCTCAGAATTCAGCCCCTTAAGTAGCTAGGATTACTTGTCTGAGCCAACAGTGATGGGCAGAAGATCCATTCTTACAAGACTATGTTTCTTCTGCAGGCTGAATACTCTGAATTGGTGGAGACATTACTATCAAGTCAACCAGACCCAGTTATTTACCAGAGATTAGCAGATGCCTTCAACAAGCTCACTGCAAGCAGCACTCCTCCTACGCTGGATCGGAAGCAGAAGATGGCCTTTCTAAAGAGTTTAGAAGAATTTATGGCAAATGTTGGTGGCCTCCTTTGTGTAAAATAAACAGCAAAACTATGTGCTTAATTTAGATCCTTTCTGCAAAGTGCACTGAATGGCTGAAAGTTGACTTGAGTCTTGTCCTGTTCCTCAGTTCATTTGGCCATTTTGGATTTTGGAGAGCCTAAAACTTTACTGTGGAATGCAGTGAAACGGGAGAGATCAACTTTTGAATCAGCATCTGCCCTTAGGCGTTAGTCACAGTTTGTCATATCTATGTCTTCTAGATTTCAAGTGAGCGTTTAAATTTTTCAAAATGAATTCCATATATGTGCAAACAGATATGGGCACCATGAAACATATGATATTCAGTGCCTTTCTCCCAATATCAAACTGTAGGTGGCTGGCCAAAGTTTAAAATATGTTATTGAATATTAGGCAGTGTTTCTCAAAATGTTGTCCTGCGTCACTTGAGGAACTGATTGCAGAGTAGATTCTTGGGCCCAGCTATAGACTTTAATCAGAGTTTTTGTTGTTGGACCCTGGAGTCCTCATTTTAAAAGTTTCTCTTCTTCACCATCCCCAAAAGTTTGAATCAATGAAAAAGACATTGAATTCTTGAGAGGTTTTGTACTTTCTAACTTTTCCTCCTCATTTAATGATTACGTTTGTGCTCAGCAGGAAGAAAAAAAAAATCATCAAGTGTTTGCTGGCTTCTTTTTAGTTTGTGCTTCTCCTTCCTCTTTTCCCTTCCCTATCTTACCTTCCTCTGTTTCCTCTTTTTTTTTTTTTTTTGGTGGGAGGGAGGTCCGGTCATGGGGCCTGAACTCTGGGCCTGGGTGCTGTCCCTCAGCTCTTCAGCTCAAGGCTAGCGCTCTACCACTTGAGCCACAGCGCCACTTCCGGCTTTTTTCTTTTTGCTTATGTGGTGCTGAGGAATTGAACCCAGGGCCTCTGGCATGCAAGGCAAGCTACTCTACCACTGAGCCACCTTCCCAGCCTCTCCTCTTCTTTTTTATCCCCCTATACCTGGTGTAGGTTTTGCATAATGATTACAGATCTCGAATTAATAATGCTGATGCCTAAACTTGAGGAGGAAAATACATGTGTATTTTTGTTCCATAAAGAGAACTTTAGGAACTGTAGCCATTTCATTGCCTTAATTTTAAGAGGAAAAATACAGAAAAAGAAAAGCAGATTTGTTGTAGTAAGAAATCAAGTCTTGATGCTTCAGAGATGGCTTAGGGGTTAGCTGCTATGAACCTATTATCCCTCTGATTGGGTGTTTACATGGGTTTATAAGTGAGGCGAGAGGCACAGCCCTGTGTAGTTAACTTTCTCAGTATGTTTCAGTCTAGCCACACAGCCCATATCTACTCTGAATGGCTTGCTTAAGCAATAAATTTTAAAAGGATGTGAATTTCTGATTCACACAGACTATTGCACATTGGGGCATTAGGGGCAATAATTATGCTAAAGTGGGTATCACACAAATTTAATTTCAGAGATTAAAATACTCACTTTAGCTGTGAGTGGTGGCATACGCCTATAATCCCAGCACTTGGGAGGTGAGCAGTAGGATCTCCAGTTCTAGGCCAGCCCTTTCTCAGAAAAAAACAAAACAAAACCAAAAACCCCAAATACCTTTAGATCCTCTACTTCGATCTTTCTAATCAGGATTTTTATACTGTTGCCATGCTCTTTTTCTGTGTGCCAGCTTAAATTATGGAGATGGACACTAATTTGTAAGCTGCAGGCCACTGCAGTGATGGAGTTGAAGTAGTGATAAGTGGACTCTGGCACCGGTGCATCTGAGACCCTGCCTAAGAGGGCAGCCTTTCTCCCTATCACGCACTCTTGACACCACCTGTCTGCTAAAGCATCCCATAGGTACACTTTTTATACTTGCACTGCATATAGCATATATATGTTCACATGTGATGTTTAGAAAACCTCGCATAACTCCTAGTTCCTAATTCTAGTTATCAAGACTGGACCTGTTTAATTATATTGCACTGTGCTGGCAACAACAGATAGGAGTGAATGCATGGCCATAATCATTGCTCTTGATTTGATCACATTTCAGCAACAAAAGTGGAAAAAAACATCTTAAAATATTTCAAGGAAGCAAATCAGTAATACTTTTCACAGAATATACATTTTTTGTATTTTAAATAATACTCTTTCACTTTAGATTTTTTTTCCCCCTCAAAGAACTTGAAGTGACACAAAGAAGTAATCCTTCCATTTTGCATTGTTCCTGATGTTTTATGTTTCCTTGCTCCTTCAAGTTTCTTAATGGTTGTGAGTTATGATTTGTGAGTCTATGTGTGTATGTGTGTGTGTGTGATAAATACAGCTCCTTTGCTGAAGGGCACTGAGACATGATGGACTGGATAGGTCCACTGGTAAGGGCAAAACTATAATCAAGTTATTATTAAAAGCTGAGTAAGAAAGGAATGCCTTGGCCAGTAAAATGGCATCTGTATTTAATGATTTATATATCCAGATGGCAATCCATTTGCTAAATTTGCCCAGATCCCATTATACTACCATTTTATTAGATCAGTTTTAGTTAAAACAAGGTTAGACCAAAGTTAAGAGATCATCAGACTGTTAATGACATACAGGGGAAAGACATCATAATTTAGGTAATGGGGATGCCACCTTGTATTAACTTGTCAGGGTGTTTGCGTGCTTGTTTTTGCTTGATTACTTGTTGAGTCTTGGTCTTTTATTTTGTTCAGTCTTTGTCTTTAGCTATGTTATTTTGCTTTATGCTCTTGACCCAGTAGGTACTGAGAACTGGCTTAATTCTAGTAAATCAATTTTTCCAATTAAAATGGACTGTTAAAAGGTTTTTTTAAAAAAAAATTGTAAGCTTTTTTCAGTATGTATATGTTAAAGGGACACTGTCAGGTATTAGATTTCTGTCTTTTGTTAAGTTTCTCTTATTTATATACTGTCTTTCGACATCTAGTTCTCCATATACACTTTACTGAATTTATGTCTCATTTTATGTTTTCTGACCCATTTGTTTACCAAGACACAATCACTAAGGACTTCCTACACCCATCGTTGGTATTAATGTAATAACAAACACTGTAAATCTGTTTAAAAGGAGTGGTTTGAATGATGTCCTTGCGTGGGGTGGTGGCTGCTAAGGTAGCTAAACTACCTGACAATATTTGATGGTGTCTTTTGAAGAGTTCCTCGAGTCTTTCTGCCCGGCTGTCTCCTATTCTGTTTGAAGACCATAGTGTGTGATAATGTCTGCATTGAGTTTCAATTGGGTATAAAGTGACATTTTATGTAAACAATCTTTGCATTTTTCTTTCAAACTAATTCGACAAATTCAGTCTTATTGTAAACTATCTAGTTATTCCAGTATCCTCCAATCAACATTACTTGACAATTCCTTTACTTTTTTTGATTAAACCTTTTCTTCTGCCAAAAATGATAAGTATTTATGGTTCTAACATCACCATGTTCTGTTTCTATTAGTACTTAGTTGAGAAAAAAAAAATTGGTCAGTATTTCTTTTATCTGTTACACTTGTAGTTTGTCCTGCCACCTCTGTTGTTAGTGGTGGTGGTCTTTGAACCTTACTCTGTTAGCTGACTTAGATCAGCATTGGTAATTATCTTATTGGTTCCTGAATAAAATATTAACTTTTCAAGTCAGAAGGAACCTCAGTTCTACTTAAGAGGTTGTAAAGAATTATTACTATTTTTTTTAACAAGAGAATAATAAGAAACTGATTTGGTTATGAGGTTTAAACACTAATTTTCTGTAAGTTTTCCTACACAACACATAGATGATTTGAAGATAAAATACAATTTTAAATTATTTTAAATGTAAGTGGATATTCTCTAACTTGCTTTTTCTACAGTGGAAAAATGCCCAAATTAGACATTTGCTAAACTCAAATTGTTTCAAAGTGCCCTGGTCACACATTTTAATTTAGATGTAAGAAAACTGATGTGTGTCTGATGGATGATAATGGGAACCCATCACATATGTAACCAAAGGTACATTTGGTTCAGTAAAGGTAGAAGCTTAAATAGTGGGACTTCCATTCTGCTTCCCTGAAGAAGATAAAGTAACTGTTACTGGCCAGTAGCTCTGTGATTGTCTCTAGAAATACTGGAATGAGTATAAGTCAGCTTTGGTGGTGATTCTTAGTTCAGATGGGGAGATAGGGCTCAAAAGTTACACCTGTTATGCTCACAGCATGAACTAGCTGCCTCCCCAAGCCCCTTGGCTTGTTGTTCTCCTCTCCCCAGGCATTTCCAGAAGTGGGGATGTTAGGATTTCTTTTTTTCTGTGTGCATCCTTGGACCTCTAGCCATTAGGAGCTATCAGGTATGTACTAGCAGTGAAATTTTCCTCACCTGAAATTAAAATACCACCTCTGCCTGATCTGCCTTCTAGGAGATCTGATCTCAGGTGTACTCTGAGCCCAGGTTTCCTGGTGTGGTGTCTTTTACCACAAAATTGCAACAACAAACGTAACAATGGCAAATTGCAAATATTGATATTGTGATTTTACTCTCTGTACAAAGAAACTATGCAGTGAGTTTGAGTTTGTAGTTTAATGGTCACAAAATGTCAGTACTGCTATCACTTAGCACATGTAAAAAATTTTTTAAATTTATAAATATTAAAATTTTAAACTTACACTAAGACTTCAGCTTTTTTTTTTTTTGAGATCAAGGATGAGTGTATTTTTCAAAAGATGCTACAATATGATTTCAGGAAATCAAGGCCATGTGTTGAGCCAGTTCTAAGCTGAATATCATATTGATAAAAAATTTATTTGTATTTGAAAAATCCATAAATGCGAGTTAAATGTCTTCACTAAATGTTTTTGTTACATTTTTGTTTTGACCATGTGTGATTTGTTCATGGGTACTTAGCTAGACTAACTGAAATGGTGCTAATACATTTCCTATTCTAGGACGGGAAATTCTAATGAAACACACCTGTACAAATGAAATCAAAATTTCCTTCTGGGAAAACCCTCAAAGCCTTCATAAAATACCCATTATTGAGAAAGAAAATATTTGTTCACATGCTTTGTCATCTCAGCCTACCATTTTAGAAACAGCTTCAGAATGAAGTCACTAGATTATTGAGTAGGTTGAGTAATGCTATTTGACCTTTCAGGGAAAGTGATTGGGCTGGGAAGGTGGCTCAGTGGTAGAGCGCTTGCCTTGCATGCATGAGGCCCTGGGTTCAATTCCTCAGCACCACATAAGCAAAAAGAAAAAAGCCAGAAGTGGCACTGTGGCTCAAGTGGTAGAGCATTAGCCTTGAGCTGAAGAGCTGAGGGACAGTGCCCAGGCCAAGAGTTCAGGCCCCACGACCGGACCCCCTCCCCCCCCCCAAAAAAAGTGATTATTACCTTGTCTGTTGTGTTGTGTACTATACAAACTTACATCCTTTGTGCTACCTTATTTAACTTTCATTTATTTTTGGCAATCTGGAGTTTGAACTTAGGGTCCCAAGATTGCTAGGCAGGTGCTGTACCGTTGAGTTATACCTTCAGCCCTTTTTTGGCCTCTCCTGGGGCTTGAACTCAGAGCCTGGGCACTGTCCCTGAGCTGCTTTTGCTCAAGGTTAGCACTCTACCTCTTGAGCCATAGCACCACTTCTGGCCTTTTCCGTTTATGTGGTATTGAGGAATCAAACCCAGGGTTTCATCATGCTAGGTAAGCATTCTACCACTGAGCTACATACCCAACCCTAACCTCCAGCCCTTTTTACACTGGTTCTTTTGAGAGGGTCTTGGTTGTTGCTTTGCATATACCTGGACCTGGACCACGATTTTCCTATTTTACACTTGGCTGGAGCTAGGTGGACAGGTGCAAGCATATTCAGCCTTTTTAAGACTGGCACCTCATACTTTTGCCCCAGCTGGCCTGGAACTTGGGGGTACAGGCATGATACATTGTGCTTGGCTCTTTGCTTCATTTTAAATTTTATACACATGGAGCATTTTTTTTTTTTTTTTTTGCAAGTCCTGGGACTTGAACTTAGAGCCTGGGTACTGTCCCTGAGCCTTTGCTCAAAGCTAGCACTCTCACTGAGCCACAGTGCCACTTTTTTTTTTTTAATGCTGGTACTTGGACTTGAACTTTGGAGCCTGGCCATTGACCATTGTTTTGTTTTGTTTTGCTTGTTGTTTTGTCAGTCTTAGGGCTTGGACTCAGGGCCTGGGCCCTGTCCCAGAGCTGCTTTTGCTCAAGGCTAGCACTCTACCCACTTGAGCCACAGTGCTACTTCCAGCCTTTGCTGTTATGTCATCCTGAGCAATCAAACTTGACTTCATCCATGCTAGGCTAGCACTCAACATTTGATCAACAGCTCCACTACCATCCAGTGTTTTGGTGACTAATTGGAGAAGAATTTTCTGGACTCTCCTGCCTGGGCTAGCTCTGACCTATGATCCTACAGGTGTGAGTCATAGGCACCCAGCATCAAAGTGTTAATTTTTGTTTTCAGAGAATACCTTTTGAAAATATTTAACCTGATTTTACTTTGGCCATTAATATATAATGTTTCTTAGTGTATTTGAGATTTGATTCTACTGTAAGGGTAGAAAAAAGAAATTTTGTGTCTCTGGGAGTGTGTACATGTGTGTGTACATGTGCATTTGCAGTCTTCGGGATTGAAAGGTCTGGGCAATGTCCCTCAATTGTTTGCTCAAGGCTTGTGCTATACCAATTAAACCACAAGTCCACTTCCAGTTTTTTGTGGTTAATTGGAAATAGTCTCACAAGGATTTACCTGCCTGGAACTGTGAGCCTCAGCCTCGAGTAGCTATGATTACAGGCATGAGTCACTGGCGCTCTACCCTCACAATTTAAATATAACACAAGGTCTTCAAATGTTTGAAATGTCACAAGTTTTTATAGTTTATGAAAGCTAATCCATAGTGCATAGATTTCCCTGGGAAAATATCAGTCATGTATTACATGTTTCTGAACAGTTAGCAACTACTAGTGGAGGTATAAAGATCTGAATTGATGTCTGTGTTCATTCTAATTGTAAAACTAGCACATGGTAAAACATATTGTGCAAAGGTAACTATTGTTTTACATAAGGCAGTGGAGCTTGGAAAGCTCAAAAGGATCTGGTGTTTCTGAACACCCCCACCCCCAAATAAAGAATTGTTGTAGCATAATAAACTTTCCTGGTAAATTACAAGCCAAGGCAGTCTGTTACATATGGAGAACACTGAAAAAATACATAACCTTAACTTTGGTTGTTTTTGATTTGTGTCAATTGAGTTGATTTATTTAGTGTATTTTCTTTCCTGCTTAACCCAAGTTATACCAGGTTTTGAAATGTTTGGTTTAATAGTCTTGTCATCAATTCAAAGAACTACTTAAAATAGAAATTATGGTACATCTAATTACAAAACTTCTCGAATCGTCTCATTTGGAGCTGAAGAATTTGTTTACATTAGGGTTTAAACTGCTCTGCAGAATACATACAATTCAGGAAGATCATGAAACTTGTAAAAGGAAGTGGAGAGTGGAAAACGATCTATCACTAATGATGTGTTAAGGGCAGTGGTGACGAGTCGGTTAACAATGCTAAACGAGATAGTTGGCGAAGCTGTATATTTAGGGGCCCTCCTCACTGAAGGCTCCCCAATACTCAGCTTGACAGGTATTTCCCTAAACTAGTCTACGTGAAGCTTCAACTTAATATTTGAGTCTGATCAGACAAAGACCTGTGTAAATGTATCTCTTGGTACAAAATAATTGGATCTTTACTCGGATCCAATTAAAAACCTTTTGATTTTTTCCCTCCACCGCGAGCAGTATTACCTGGTGGAGAAGTCTCAAGGACTCCAGAGTAGGAGGCGGCCCGCTTGGCCCGCCTTCATCCGCGCTTGCGCGGGCCATGCCTAGGCCCCGCCCCCCAGCGGCTTGCTCGCCGGGCTCTCAGTCGCGCACGCGTGGTTGGTGAGTGGGCCGTGCGGGGGGGACTGTGGGTCGCGCGCTAAGGGTTTTGTAGTCGTTTATAGGGTTGCTTTATTTTTTGTTTCTGAGCCTCTTCCCCGGGTGTAGTGGTTGGGAGCCCGTTTGGAAGCGGCATCCTGGGTTGGCGGTTTGCTGGGTGTGTGGCGTGTGGTGGGGCGGTGCACCCGGGCGGTGCGCCGGGCCGCGCGCGCGAGGCCGGGGAGAGAGGGCGACCGGAGACCAGCAGTTTACCTGCCGCTCCCAGCCTGGGGCCGCGGCCGGGCCTCCCCGCGACCCCACCCATTCAGTGTAATGGCCTGGTGAGGTCTGCTTCCTGCTTTTCGCTGTGGAGCAGGTGGCAGCCTGGCCATGCACAGGACCTCGTGCTGGCGCTGGTGAGTTTCAGGGTCCTGCCTGGTCACAGGGGGGCCCTGCCTGGGGTGGGACCCCGGCAGGCAAGAAAGAGGCCGCTTGCAGGATTAGAAAGGCCATGCTGAAGGAACTTGTGACGTCGAGGGGATGTACATACCACAGCTGTCCACTTTATACTTTTGGTTTGCTTTTCTTGTAAATTTTACATGTTGTTCTTTTAACAGTAACAGGACAGGATAAGTCTAATTTCAGAAAATGAGTGGAAGGGACTTGGATGCCAAGGAAGCTACCTCCGCAAAATTCACACCTGAATGTTCAGCAGTATTATTAATTAATTAATTAATTAGCCAGGCCTGGGGCTTGAACTCAGGGCCTGGACACTGTTCCTGAGACTCTCTGTGCTTAAGGCTAGCACTCTACCACTTGAGCCACAGTGTCACTCCAGCTTTTTTTTTTTTTTTTTTGTAATAACCAAAATGTTTATTAACAGAAAAGATAAGCTGTGCCATAGCCATGCAATAGAATACAACTCAGCAACAAGGAGCAATTCATATGCACACACAATACACATAAATCTCTAAGCTTTGTGTTCTATAATTCCAGTACTCAAGTGGCTGAGGCAAGTTCAAGGCTGGCCTGGGCTACATAATGAGACTTGACTCAACCTCCCCCTCCTCTAAATAATAATAATTCCATTGAGTGAAATAAGCTAGGTATGAAAGTATACATACATATGGTAGGATTTCATATACATGAAGTTCAACCACAGGGAAATTAAGCAGTGGGTGATAAAATCAGAAATTCATTACCCAGAGCCTGGGGACAAGGACTCTCCTGCACTATCAGTTATCACTCAGTCCAGGAACCTGACAAGTCAGCCCAGGGGGGCGTCTCTCCTTCCATCTGGGAAGAGGCCAGGTTAGTGCTCCAGCTTGCATCAAGGCCTCTGGAAACAGATCTGATCCACAGGACCCAGGTACCAGCGCCGGCGCAGTCAGCGGTTCCTGGCAATCTGAGAGCTCACTTCTGGCTTTTTCTGTTGATGTGGTACTAAGGAATTGAACCCAGGGCTTCATGCATGCTAGGCAAAGCACTGTACCACTAGGCCACTTTCCCAGCCCAGGGCAGTATTATTATTATTATTATTTAGTACTTTTATTAGCTTATATTAATTATATGGGAAGTTTGTTACATCTATATACAAGTTTACACTGTATTACAATCAGTTACACCCCTCTATCACTCATGCCTTCCACCCAGCAAAAATTCAGCCCCAACAGGTTTCCTTGCGCCATTTTTTTTTTTTTCTGGGTCATGGAGGCTGAACCCAGGGCCTGGGTGCTGTCCCTCAGCTCTTAAGCTCAAGGCTAGCGCCCTACCACACTTGAGCCACAGCGCCACTTCCGGCATTTTTCTGCTTATATAGTGCTGAGGACTCGAACCCAGAGCCTCATGCATGCAAGGCAAGCACTCTACTACTGAGCGAACTTCCCAGCCCATCTTTGCTCCATTCTTTTTTTTTTTTTTTTTTTTCTAACACAGATGTTATTTTACCACAGTAACAGATAAAAAAGTAAAACAGGCTGGGCGCCCATGGCTCATGCCTGTAATCCTAGCTACTCAGGAGACTGAGATCTGAGGATTGCGGTTCAAAGCCAGCCCGAGCAGGAAACACGTGAGACTCTTATCTCCAATAAACCACTAGAAAACCAGAAGTGGCGCTGTGGTTCAAGTGGTAGAGTGCTCGCCTTGAGCTGAAGAGCTGAGGGACAGCACCCAGGCCCAGAGTTCAAGCCCCATGACTGACAAAAAAAAAAAAAGTAAAACAGTAGTCATTTTAGCATGTGACTACAACAGTATACATTATACTCGTATACACAAATATACAGTATCAATTCTATGCAACAGTAGTAAGTATAACTACCAAAAACTGTAATAAACATCACACTTATTTGTGAAACTACATAAAATTTTTATTTGAAACAATTCTCATCACATCTTATTTTTTAAAAATTTCTTTATTGAGATTAAGTGATTATATAAGTTTTACAATTATTGTGGGATAGTTGATACTTAGCTAAAGTCACAAACACATTTTAACCTTCACAAGGTGAATTGTCATTATGAAGGTCTATAAAGCTTGTTAATGCTACAGACTTTGACAATACAACAATTTCTTCCAAATTGGATGATACATACATTTCTTTCCTTTCGCTGTTCCCTTTTTCTCTCTCATTCCCACCCTCCCATCAATGCCCTTGAGTTGCTTAGTTCACTTTAATCAATTCCAGTGCAGCTGATGGACCCCTCTGCTGTATTTTTTCACCTGTTTCCCTCTGATTCTGCTCTGATTCTGCTCCCTCCTCCTAGCTTCCCTCATATGTGCACATGTATATACCATGTGTGAGGTCAACAACATAGAGTATTCTAAAAACAATATGACAGATTAAGAAGTCCGTTGTTTCTTGAGTCCTGTTTACTTTGTCTTAACATCTGTGTATCAGGGAGACCATGTACCATTTGTCTTTCTGATCTTAGCTTACCTTGCTCAACATGATTTCTAGTTCCATCCATTTCCCTGCGAATGCCATTCCATTATTTTGTTCTTTCTAATAGCTGTGTTATATTTCACTGTATATAGATACCACAATTTATGGAGCCATTCATCTGTAGTGGGCCATATGGGTTGTTTCCATATCTTGGCTATTGTGAACAGTGCATCAATGAATATGGAGGTGCATGTGTCCTTGTATCTTGGTTCCTGTTGCTCAGGGTAGATGCCTAGGAATGGTATGGCTGGATTGTATAGAAGGTCTATGTTTAATTTTCTGAGGACCTTCCAGACTGCTTTCCAGAGTGGTTGTATTAGTGTACATTCCTACCAGCAGTGCAGTAGGGTTCCTCTTTCTTTGCATTGCAACCAGCATTTGTCATTTGAATTTAGGATATAGGCCATTCTGAGGTAAGGAGTTGTTTTTATTTGCATTCCCTTTAAGGCCAAGGATGATGAACATTTCCTCATGGGTTTCTTTGCCATTTGTACCTCTTCTGGGTGTGATATTGGCTTCATAGAATGAATTTGGGATTGCTCCCTCTGCTATTTCATGGAAGAGCTTGAGGAGTATGGGTATTAGTTCCTCTTTAAAAGTCTTGTAGAATTTCATGGTGAATTCTGTCCAGACCTGGGATTTTCCTTATTGGAAGACTTTTAATTGCTTTCTTTATCTCAGTGTAAGTTATTGTCTTATTTAGTTGATTTATTGCTTCTTGGTTCAGTTTGGGCAATTTGTATTTCTCTAGAAATTTGTCCATTTCTGCTAGGTTTTCCTTCTTTAGTGAGTATAGATTCTGGAAATAGTTCTTTATGATCATTTGATGTCTTGGGTGTTTGTTGTCATTTTTCCTGTGGCATCCCTGTTCTTATTGATTTGGGTCTCCTCTCTTCTTTTTTTGGTTAATCTTGCAAGGGTCTCTCAATTTCATTGATTTTTTTTCAAAAAACCAGATTTTTGTTTCATTAATTTTATAGTTTTTAATCTCTATCTTGTTAATTTCTGCCCTTTGTTATGTCACTCCATCTAGTAACTTTAGGTTCAATTTTTTTCTTGCTTTTCTAACAGTTTTAGTTGCATCATGAGATTATGTACTTGAGCTGCTTCTATTTTCTTGATGTATACACTCAGAGCAATGAACTTGCTCTTAAGACTGCTTTTGCTGTGTCCCAGAGGTTCTGTTGTGATGTATTTTCATTTTCCTTGAATTGTAGGAACTTACTATTTTCTTCTTTAATTTGTTCATTGACCCAGGTGTTATTCAGTAATGTGCTGCTCACCCTCCATGTATTTGAGTAATTTCTGCAGAATGCTTTGTGTTGAAAACTAGTTTGATTTTACTATGGTCAGATAGAACATAAGGGATCATGTCAGTCCTCTTGTATTTGTTTAGATTCTTTGTGTGAACTATGATATGCTCTATTTTGGAGAAAGTCCCATGGGTTGCAGAGAAGCACATGTATTGGGTTTTTGTTGGGTGGAAAACTAGGGGATATGGTATCATTTAGTTCAGAGGCTTCTTTGCTTAGCCTCTGGTTGGTTGACCTGTCCTTTGGTGAGAGTGGGGTATTAAAGTCCCCTGCTACTATTGTATTTGGGTCTATCTCCAAAGCAGTATTATTTATAATAGGCAAGAAAAGAGGTAAAATCAAACAAGACAAAACATGGCCTGTATAGCAGAATGTTATTTGTTAGTTAAAAAGAATGAAGAAAGTGCTAATTTTTCTAATATAGTTAAACTTAAAAACATTTTACTTAGAAAAAGTATATTGTAAAAGGATTATCCATAGAAGAACCCATATTGCACAATTATTTATATAAAATGTGGATTACAGGCAGTTCACACCTGTAATCCTAGATACTCAGGAGGCTGAGATCTGGAAGATCAGGATTCAAAGCTAACCCCAGCAGTAATGCCTCTGAAACTCCTATCTTTAATTAGCCAGCAAAAGGCTAGGCTGGAAGCATCACTCAAAGATAAATTGCCAGCCAAGCAGGCCTTGAATTCAGGACAAGAGGCCCTGAATTCAAACTCGGGTACCAGCAAAAAAGGAAAAAATAATGAAAATGCAAGATATATTCCTTTTTTCTGGAAATTGGGTTAAGGGTAGAATAATTTCTTGGAGGAATCTGGACCATTTTTCTCCATTCACAGAGGGTACCTTTTTCCTTCCTCTGAGATGAATCTTAGGTTATGCTCTTTCAGTTGGGTCACACTGTTTTGATTTAAATTTTATTTGTTATTTATTTTATTTAGTGTGTATATGTGTGTGAGCACACACATGCACACACACACAGATATATGCAGTGCAGTGCTAGAGTTATACCTCAAAACTCAAGGATGACGTTCTTCCTTAGCCTTTTCTGCTCAAGGCTAGCACTTTACCACTTGAGCCACAGCTGCACTACCAGCTTTTTGGGGGTTAATTGGAGATAAGACTCTTACAGACTTTTCTGCTCAGACTGGTTTTGAATCATCATCCTCTGATCTCAGCCTCCTGAATAGCTACAATTACAGAGGTGAGCCACCAGCGCCTGGCTATATTGACCCAAATTTTTTGGAGAAGGTATAGACTTGTGTGCATTTATCCAGTTTTGCTTTAAGTAGGTTTGATGTGTGGAAACTGATAAATTGTACTCAAATAGAGGCTAACTAGAGCCCTGTAGGCATCTACTAATGACTGGGTCTGCCCTCTTGCGTAAGCTGTTTTATCTCTAAACCTTATTCTTCCAGTCCTCTCTCTCAGGCAAAGTTACAGTAGCATCTGCTCTTTTCTCTTTGCAAGCTCTTTACTGTGATCCATGGTACTCCTAATAGAGGGCACACAACATCATGATTATTTAAAATTTTTTTTTTTTTTTTGGTCGGTCGTGGGGCTTGAACTCTGGGCCTGGGCGCTGTCCCTCAGCTCTTCAGCTCAAGGCGAGCGCTCTACCACTTGAGCTACAGCGCCACTTAACATCATGATTATTTCATGTGTCTGTGAACATAGCAGACTTGGTTATTCTTTGTCATGGAAGGCTGTCCTGTGAATTTTACAAAGTTCATCAACATCCCTACTGTCTACCTTCTTTCTGGTTGCGAGTAGCACCCTCACTAACTGTGCCAACCAAAATCACCCCACTGCCGTGTATTTCCCTAAGGAGTAAAATGACTCCTGGTTCTCCCATGAGTACAACTGTATGAGCCACATAATGTTCATGGTTAGGTAAATAAAATAGAATATATAAATAATATAGAAGCACTTTCGAACTCCTTTTGGATTTGACTATCTCTCAAAATTTCACCAGTCCGACTTCAATTATTGGGGAACACCTGTAATCCTAGTACTTGGGAGGCTAAAGCAAGAGTCAGGAATTCTGGGCCAGCCTGGGCTACATAGAAAGATTTGTATTAAAAAAATAAAAAAAGGCCAGGCACCAGTGGCTCACTCCTATAATCCTAGCTGCTCAAGAGACTGAGATCTGAGGATTGTGGTTCAAAGCCAGCCCAGACAGGAAAGTCCATGAAACTCTTATCTCCAGTTAACTACCAGAAAACCAGAAGTGGTGCTGTGGCTCAAGTGGTAAAGTGCTCACCTTGAGCTGAAGAGTACAGGGACAGCACCCAGGCCCAGAGTTCAAGCCCCACAACCAAAAAAAAAAAAAGGCCAGGCACTAGTGGCTCAAGCTAAAATCCTAGCTACTCAGGAGGCTGAAATCTGAGAATTGTGGTTTGAGGCCAGCTGGGGTTGAGAAGGTCATGATACTCTTATTTCTGATTAACCAGCAAAAGACCCAGAAGTGGAGCTGTGGTGAAAGTGGTGGTGCACCAGTTTTAAGTAAAAAAGCTAAGGGACAGCGCCCAGGTACTGAGTTCAAGCCCCAGTTCCAGTATGCACACACACATACTCATACACAGGAGATAAAGAGTGATAAAATAGTGATGTGAATTTAAAGTTTAAAAAGGCATAGCCAGTCAGGCTATTCAGGCTATTACAGGCTCATGTCTGTAAGCCTAGCTACTCAGATGGCTGAGATATAAGGGTCATGGAAAGGCTGTGAGACTCATCTCCAATTAACCACCACTTGAGCCACAGAAGTAGCACTGTGACTCAAGTGAGAGAGCACCAACCTTGAGGAAAAAAGCTCAGGCATAGCACCTAGGCACTGAGTTCAAGCCTAGCACCAGGACACACACACATACAAAGTACCAGAGATATGCAGAGGGCCCTTCTCAAGAAGCCACTGGAAGCTGGGCTCTCACTGGTGGCTCACGCCTGTAATCCTAGCTACTCAGGAGGCTGAGATCTGAGGATCACAGTGCAAAATCAGCCCGGGTAGGAAAGTCTGTGAGACTCATCTCCAATAAACCACCAGAAAACCGGAAGTGGCGCTGTAGCTCAAGTGGTATAGTGCTAGCCTTAAGCTGAAGAGCTGAGGGACTGTGCCCAGGCCCAGAGTTCAAGCCCCATGACCGACCAAAAAAAAAAAAAGAAGCCACCTGAGGCGAGGGAACTGAACACTAGCCAGGGTAAAGGAGCATTACAGACCTCATTCAGTGCTAGGTCCATCAGCGAGACTAGAGAACTTCACAATTGATGGGATATTGGTGCATGCCCCATAGTAGTGGTGAGTGATTAGTGAGATGCTAATTACTACTCTCTTCCTGCCTGTCTTAAAAGACAAAATCTGGGGCTGGGAAGGTGGCTCAGTGGTAGAGCGCTTGCCTTGCTTGCCTGAGTCCCTGGGTTCGATTCCTCAGCACCACATAAGCAAAAAGAAAAAAGCCAGAAGTGGCTCTGTGGCTCAAGTGGTAGAGCGCTAGCCTTGAGCTGAAGAGCTGAGGGACAGCGCCCAGGCCCAGAGTTCAGGCCCCAAGACCAGACCCAAAAAAAATAAAAAAATAAAAGACAAAATTTAAATGAATCAAATTGTTCAACTCTGTGCCACTATAAATCTCAAGCATATTTATAGGAATACAAAAATATGCCCTCCAACAAGTTAAAATTCAGTCTGAGAATTACTTTTTTGTGCATGTGCTGGTCCTGGGGCTTGAACTCAAGACCTGGGCACTGTCCCTGTACTTCTTTTTTTTTTTTTGGTCCGGTCATGGGGCCTGAACTCTGGGCCTGAGCGCTGTCCCTCAGCTCTTCAACTCAAGGCTAGTGCCCTACCACTTGAGCCACAGTACCACTTTTGGCTTTTTTCTTTTTGCTTATGTGGTGCTGAGGAATCGAACCCAGGACGTCAGGCATGCAAGGCAAGCGCTCTACCACTGAGCCAACTTCCTAGCCCATCCCTGTACTTTTTGCTCAAGGCTGGTGCTCTACCACTTGAGCCATAGCTCCACTGCTGGCTTTTTGGTGGTTAATTAGAGATTAGAGTTTCACAGACTTCCCTGCCAGAGCTGGCGTCAAGCTGTGATCCTGAGATCTCAGCCTCCTGAGAGCTAGATTACAGGGGTGAGCCTAGCTTAGATACCCTTTTTCAGATTCAAGTTCTATACTTTGTTTGAAATAGTAATAGGGACCTTTATGGGAACAAGAGATGGTAGATCATCTTGCTCTTAATCCATAACCTGTCATTCACCTTGAGTTTCTGTCCTGTCTTGTGGACCAGTTATAAGAAGTTTTGTTCTTTTATCCCTATATCTTATCACAGGATAAAAGCTCACCAGATGAGAGTGATACCATCAATGTCTCTAAAGACTAAGTGTCTGAATATCTTATATGGGAAAATGTGCTTAAACAATCTGAGAGATTTCTCAAAAATACTGCCTTGAGCCAGGTGCCAGTGGCTCATGCCTATCATTCTAGCTATTTGAGAGGCTGAGGTCTGAGGACAGTTGTTCAAAGCTAGCCTCGGAGATGAATCTAGGAGACTCATCTCCAATTAACCAGCAAAAAGCCAGAAGTGGAGGAGTGGGTCGAGTGGTAGGGTGCCAGCCCTAAACAATAAAGCTAAGAGAGTGCTCAGGCCCTGAACTCTCTCTCTCTCTCTCTCTCATGACAAAAATCACTAGATCTCAGACCACTCCAACCATCTTATGAAATTTTTGAGCTTTTTTCTGGAGTTAGCTTGCATCTCCTTCACTCAGTCTGTTTCTCTTCCTTGACCCCTGCTTCTTCCCAGTTAATATTTTGGCCTGAGAATTTGTACTCAACATATCAGCCAAGGCCCAGACTCAGGGCCTTGCACTTGCCATGCAAGTACTCTTCCCCAATCCCAATCCCAATCTATCAGTTTTTATTGCTGTCAGTTAGTAGGACCAAGGTTCCATCAAGTCTAGTTTCAGTTTGCTCAGTTTTTACCACAGGCAGATATTGAATTTAGTCACTGCATTCTGTAGCATCTGTGCAGATGATCCTATGACTTTTTGTTTGTGTTTGAAGCAAAAACTTTTTGTACTGCTTCTGGGGCTTGAACACAGGGCCTGGGCTCTGTCCCTGAGCTTGTTTTGCTCAAGGCTGCCCCTCTATCACTTGCACCACAGCTCCACTTCCAGCTTTTTTTGGTGCTTAATTGGAGATAGAGTCTCAAAGACTTTTCTGTCCAGGCTGGCTTTGAACCATGATCCTCAGATCTCAGTCTCCTGAGTAGCTAGGATTATAGGTGTAAACCACCAGTGCCTTGCTTCTATTGAATTGGAAATTAAAGAGTAAAAAGGATATCAAAATTTCCAATAAAAATTGGAAGTTAAAAAAATGAGTGCTGGGAAGGTGACTTAGTGGTAGAGTGCTTGCCTTGCATGAATGAGGCCCTGAGTTTGATTCCTCAGTACCACCTAAGCAGAAAAAGCTGGAAGTGGTGCTGTGGCTCAAGTGGTAGAAAGCTAACCTTGAGCTGAAGAGCTGAGGGACAGCACCCAGGTCTAGAGTTCAGGCCCCATGACCGATAAAAAAAAATAATAATAATAAATAATAAAATAAAATGAAGCCGGGGAGCAGGTGGCTCATACCCGTAATCCTAGCTATTCAGGAGGCTGACATCTGATGATCATGGTTTGAAGCCAACCAGGCAGAAAAGGGTCTGTGAAACTTTTATCTCCAATTAACTACTCAAAAAACAGAAGTGGTACTGTGGCTCAAAGTGGTAAAGCACTAGTCTTAAGCAAAAGAGCTCAGGGACAGTGCCTGGGTCATGAGTTTAAGCCCCATGACTGACAAAAAAATGAATAAATGAAATAATACCAAAAGACCAAAAATTGAGTGGTCTTTTTCCCCTAATATTTCCAAGCTCCTTTTGTATCTCTTTGAAGGTAACAAAATATTTCTTCTAATATTTTTTTTCTAAACATTTCTTCTGTTTCCTACATTAAATCTTTTCACTAGAGCCCGTCTCTCTCTCTCTCTTAAAAACAGGGTATTTCCTGATGGAGCACTCAAGTTTGTACATGATTGGTTTTGTGTTCACCATTAGTTAATCTCTAGTGATTTTTGAAAGCTCTAGCCCAAAGACCACGTGGATACCAAGTCACATACAGCAAAGTTTATTGTCAGCAAGCTGACAAGGCTGTGCCTTTCAGACTGGGCACATCGCTTGTCTTTGTGCAGAGGGGTATCTTTATACTAGGGGCAGGGAATACTCACTCTGCAGTTGCAGCTGGAGCCAAAGATAGCATGTAGCCAAGGTGAGGTTGCAACAGTTGAGGGTAGGTCTGGGCCAAAGGCATTCTGCTGCTGTAGATGGAGGCTATTGGCACGGGGGTGGGAGTTAAATAATTGTGGCCAGGCCTGGTCTGGCCACCTAATTTCAGGAAAAGGGCTGAGGACCTAAGATGAAGGTTGTTAAGTCAAAATGGAGTATGACATACTAACAGTTTTGAGGGAGAGGTCAAATATAAGGTCAAACAAGGAGTACCAGTGGCTTGATTTCTTTCCATACATCTTTCCCCTGGATTTGATTTACTACCTGAAACTTCACCAACTTTTTATTTTCAGAATCCAAAAATCACATAACTAAGGAATATTTTCTTCTCCTCTTCTTCTTCTTCTTCTTCTTCTTCTTCTTCTTCTTCTTCTTCTTCTTCTTCTTCTTCTTCCTCCTCCTCCTCCTCCTCCTCCCCCTCCTCCTCCTCCCCCTCCCCCTCCTCCTTCTCCCCCTCCCCCTCCTCCCCCTCCTCCTCCTCCCCCTCCCCCTCCTTCCCCTCCTCCCCCTCCTCTTCTTCTTCCTCTTCTTCCTCTTCTTCTTCTTTTTTTTGTCATGCACTTGAACTCAAGGCCTGGGTGCTGTCCTTAAGCTCTTTTGTTCAAGGCTAGTACCTTACCACTTTGAGCCACAGCTCCACTTCTGGCTTTCTGGTGGCTAATTGAAGATAATGAGTCTTACTGACTTTCTTTCCTGAGCTGGTTTAGAACTGTGATCCTTAGATCTTAGCCTCCTGAATAGGTAGGATTACAGGCTTGTGTCACCAGTGCCTGGCTGGCAATTTCTTTAAGTCCACATAAGATCTCTTTTCTTATTCTAGGAGGTAGTTTGTATCTTTCCTACTTCAGAATTCTTTCCTTCTTCCTCTTCCTTCTCATATATAATCAAATCAATTAAAAATATCCAAGTCATCCTTGGGTATTTCCTCAATTCTGTGCTTTGTAGCTATCACCTTCCCTTCTGAAAACTCTCCTGAGTCTCTTCTTTACCTCTGGTCTAGCAACTTTTACCTCTCCGATAACTAGGAAGCTCAAGCCATTACTTGCTGTTCCTCCATTTTCATGCTTTGAGTTTTTCCCCTTTCCCCCCCCACACCTTGAATCTCATTATCTTCTTACCACCCCTTTCCACCCCCTTTTTTTTCATATGGGATACATCTTTGAGTCACTTTTTCATAAAAATTTTAGCAGATAAATTTTCTAAAAGCTTGAAAGGCTTGAAGATGTCTTTATTTAAGCATCATTTAAATACTGATAGTTTAAAATTTAGGTTCAAAATAATTTTCTCTGAATGTTGAAGACGCTACCGCATTGCTTACTAATGCCAGTGTTGCTGATGGAAAGTTGCCAGTCAGTGTAAGTGCAGCTTCACCTGTCACCATTTTTTTTCTTCTCTAGAGGCTGTTCATGCCTTCTCTTTATTCTTTAGCTTGAACTCAGGCCTGAGTGCTGTCCTTAAGCCACAGCATCACTTTCAGCTTTTTTGAGTAGTTTATTGGAGATAAGTCTCACAGAAACTTTCCTGAGTGGGCTGGCTTCAAACCTCAATCCTCAGATTTCAGCCTCCTGATTAGCAAGGATTATAGACATGAGTGTTGACTTTTGAAAATCTTTTTTCCTCTCCCATTTCTTTGACTAGCATTCATCCTCTTCACTCTTCAGGTTACCTACTTCTAAAGGGTATTTCAATTTCTCCATCATCTGTACCACAGAAGGCTTCTTCCATACTTTCCAAACATCATGATTTGTTCAATAGCAATTTCACACCTTGATTACTCTTGTGCTCTTCAGCTTTGTCTAATTTATTACTCAGATCATTTTTTTTTCATTATCTTTATTTATTGGCAGTACTGGAGTTTGAACTCAGGGCCAGCACTCTGTCACTTAAGCCATAATTCTAGTCCTTTTTGCTTTCAGGTGCTTGTCCAGGCTTGTACCACACAGTCCTTCCAGCAGGAGGAATCTTCCAATGACCTTTATTGATTCTTTGTTCATTTATATGCATTTCATTTATATGCGTGTTTTTTTTTTTTTTTTTGGTCGATTGTGGAGCTTGAACTCTGGGCTTGGGCACTGTCCCTCAGCTCTTCAGCTCAAGGTGAGTGCCCTACCGCTTGAGCCACAGTGCCACTTCCAGTTTTCGGAGTGGTTTATTGGAGATAAGAGTTTCACGGACTTTCCTGCCCGGGCTGGCTTTGAACCGCGATCCTCAGATTTCAGCCTCCTAAGTAGCTAGGATTATAGGCGTGAGCCACTGGTGCCCAGCTTATATGCATTTTTATTTTATTTTATTTTATTATATATATAAAATTTTTTTGGGGGGGTCTGGTTGTGGGACTTGAACTCTGGGCTTGGGCGCTGTCCCTCAGCTCTTCAGCTCAAGGCTAGCGCTCTACCACTTGAGCCACAGTGCCACTTCCAGTTTTTTTCTTTTTGCTTATGTGGTGCTGAGGAATCGAACCTAGGGCCTCAGGCATGCAAGGTAAGTGCTCTACCACTGAGCCACCTTCCTAGCCCTTATATGCATTTTTTAAAATTTGTTTTTGTTTTTTATATTTGTGCTGGTACTGGGACTTGAACTTAGGACCTAGGTACTAATACTTAGCTTCCTGCTCAATGCAGGCACTCTTCCAAGGGAGCCACAGTTACACTTCCAACTTTTTAAAATTTTCTGTTAAATTGGAGTCTTGGAGAGGGAAGTATGAAAATGTTGAAAGGAGGTGACATTGACCAAAACACATTGTATTCATAAAATGCTTTGTTGAATGGTAACTCCTTTGTGTACCTACTTAAAATATAATAAATATTATTTAAATAATATTTATTATTTAATCTATAATTATATAATTAACCCCTATTATTTAAATAAGTGTCTTATAGATTTGTCTGCCTGGGCCAGCTTTGAACCAGTATCCTCAGATCTCAGTCTCCTGAGTAAGTAGGCATTAAACATAAGCCACTGGCACCCAGTGGATGTAATGTTTTTTGTTTTTTTTTGGGTCTGGTCATGGGGCCTGAAATCTGGGCCTGGGCGCTGTCCCTCAGCTCTTCAGCTCAAGGCTAGCGCTCTACCACTTGAGCCACAGCGCCACTTCCGGCTTTTTTCTTTTTGCTTATGTGGTGCTGAGGAATCGAACCCAGGGCCTCTGGCATGCAAGGCAAGCGCTCTACCACTGAGCCACCTTCCCAGCCCCTGGATGTAATGTTTTTAGAAAGCAAATTTAGAGGCTGTTTTTCTGCTCTTAGATAACTGCTGGTTTAGAAATGTGTTTGGTACCTGTGTAGTAAAAGTAATTTGACTTCAAGTAAAGAGATGTCTGGCCTTTGTCCTGGCTCCTAGGTGGTGATCTCTAAACACAAATTGTCTATATGAACCCAAGTCAGAAAAAGATGTTCTTAATCCTTAACTTCCTGGCCAGTACACCAAATATGTTACCAGAAATTTAGGGCATCTAAATAAGCCTCAGATTCTTACATCAGGAAAAAGAATTCAGACAAGAAACTAACATAGTAAAAGTGGTAGGAAAGTTTATTAGAAAAGAATTATGACAGAATGAACCCTCAGTGAAAGTTGAACAGAGACTCAGGGGAGCTTCTCGTTGGGCAGTGGTCCATGAATATGGTTGCCCATGGATATTTGGATACCAAGTGCCTGGGGAACCTCATAGATTTCTACATCTCCTCTTTTGGCTAGTTCTCGTTTGTCTTCTCTCCATAAAAAATGTAGGAGAAGCTGGGTGCTGGTGGCTCACGCCTGTAATCCTAGCTACTCAGGAGGCTGAGCTATGAGGATTGTAGTTCAAAGCCAGCCAAGGCAGGAAAGTCCCTGAGACTCTTACCTCCAATTAACCACCAGAAAACTGGAATGGCACTGTGGCTCAAGTGATAGAGCACTAGCCTTGAGCTAAAACGCTCAGGGACAGTGCTCAGGTCCAGAGTTCAAGCCCTACGACTGACCACCCCCCCCCCCCAAAAAAAAAAAAAAAAAGATGTAGGAGAATAATTGTTTTCACTAGCTCTCTTTCTAGCAAATGATTGAATATGAGTGTGGTTGTGGGACTCTCTTGTACTTCTAGTTGTTGTTCGGATGCTTGGCATACTTGGCAAACTAAAGGACTGGGCCTTCACTTCCCAGTGTGGCAAACTAGGTAGAACCACAAAAAGAGATGATTGTGCCTGACCATCACTGCCTGCAGAAACACCTTCCTTTTGTCTCTCCATCTGTTTACTCTTTTTGCATACTTCCCTTTTGACTTGATCTTTTATATCTACCACTGACACCCATGAGACATTGTTCTAGTGGCTTGAACACATAATAAGACCCTGTTTAGAGAATTAACTATGAAGTGTCTGCACGGGGCCATGGGGGTACCAGAAAGAAGCAAATTGTTTTTATTTATTTATTTATTTATTTAGGGGGGGTATGGTCATGGGCCCTGAACTGTGGGCCTGGGCGCTGTCCCTCAGCTCTTCAGCTCAAGGCTAGCACTCTACCACTTGAGCCACAGCGCCACTTCCGGCTTTTTTCTTTTTCCTTTTTAATGTGGTGCTGAGGAATTGAACCCAGGGCCTCATGCTTGCAAGGCAAGCGCTCTACCACTGAGCCACCTTCCCAGCCCAAATTGTTTTTTTTTTAGACATTTATGGTGAGTATTTCCTCATGTAATAAATAACACATATGAAAATGACCTTTGTGAAAACTGAACATAAAGGGAAAGCCTGCATCTGTTGAACTGTTCAGTAGAAGCCTCTTACAGGTATTGGATCCCAGAAGTTTTCAATATGTATGTTTTCTGTGCAGAGGTCACTTCCTGTGAGCTCAAATTTTTCCTCGCTATTTGATGGGAAGGGGAAACAAGTCCCCTCAACATATCCATCTACTCCTTGACCTACAGGCTGCAGGTGACCTGTACTTGGTGAGATGAGTGATTCGGAAGATGAGGATACTCCCCAGCTTTCTTCCCACGCCTTAGCAGCTCTCCAGGAGTTTTATGCTGAGCAGAAGCAACACACTGAACCATGTGAGGAAGACAAATACAATATTGGAATAATAGATGAGAACTGGGTAAGTAAATGCAGTCCACATCCATTGGATAGTATTGGAGTGAAGCCTTTTGTGTGCCAAGGCCAGTGCTTGTCTTCAATCTCCCCTGATATTAATCTCTGTCACCTGCCATTCAGGAGCTGAAGGATGTATGGGGAGTGAAGGCGAAACATAGCCCATGGTCACTGAAGTATGTGTGAATGTGGGTCTCTTGGTTTTGATAAGCTGGAATGTGACTAGAAATAGGGCTTGGCAGATAAGGGACTGTCATCATGTCCAACACAAAATCATGCTTTGTTCTTGGACAGCAGTATACCCTATTGGTTTCAAATAGAGTTCAACAATCCTAGTAGAAAGAGAAAAATATATCACTTCATTAGGTAGGGATGGGGGGGCAGGTCACTGCACTTTAACATGTAATGAAAGATTGATGATGAGTTAAGATGCTAATTATTTATAGTGTATATGTATATATGTGTGTGTATGTACATATATTTTTAAAAATTTATTTTCGCGGGCCTGTGGCTTGAACCCAGAGCCTGGCACTGTTGCTAAGCTCCTTTGTGCTCAAGGACAGCACTCTACCACTTGAGCCACTGCACCACTTCTGGATTTTTCTGAGTAGTTTATTGGAGATAAGAGTCTCAGACTTTTCTGCCTGGGCTGGCTTCAAACCACTGTCCTCAGATCTCAGCCTCCTGAGTAGCTAGGATTACAAGTGTGAGCCCCTGGCACCTGGCTTATATATTTTATTTTTAATTTAGTTTTTGTCAGTCACGGGGCTTGAACCCAGGGCCTGGGCACTGTCCCTGAGCTCTTTTTGCTCAAGGCTAGCACTCTGCCACTTTGGGCCACAACTCTACTTCCAGTTTTCTAGTGTTTAATTGGAGGTAAGAGTCTCACCAACTTTTCTGCTTGGGCTAGTTTTGAACTATGATCCTCAGATCTCAGCTTCCTAAGTAGCTAGGGTTATAGGCATGAACCACCAGCACCCAGCTATAATTATATTTTTGTAATAAATATAAAAGTAGGAATTGAAAAAGACAAAAATGAGTTTTGGGAAACTCTAGCTATTGGGGGCTGGGTGCCATGGTTCATGCCTATAATCCTTGCTATCAGGAGGCTGAGATCTGAGGATCACAGTTTGAAGCCAGTCCAGGGAGAAATTCCATGAGACTCTTAACTCCAATTAACCAATAAAAAGCCAGGCGTAAAGGTGGCTCAAGTGGTAGAGTACTAGTCTTGTGTGAAAAAGTTAAGGGACAGTGCTCAGGTCCTGAGTTCAAGCCCTGTTACTGGCACAAAAAGAAAAAGTTTTTTGAGCCAGGCACATGTAGCTTAAGCCTGTAATCCTAGCTGCTCAGGAGGCTGAGATCTGAGAATTGTGGTTCAAAGCCAGTGTGAGCAGAAAAGTCCCCACGAGACACTTTATCTCCAGTTAACCACTCAAAAGCCAAAAGCCGTACTGTGGCTCAAGTGGTCTCTAGCACGCTAGCCTAGAGCATAAAGAAACTCAGGGACAAAGACTAGGCCCTGAGTTTAAGCCACACAACCAACAACAACAAAAAATGCTTTTTGAAGAACACAGTTGAGAAACAGATAGGATTTGAGGTTTGTCTATGATAATTTCTCAGTGGCAGGCCTGTTTGCTCTGTCACTTCCTAAATGGAAGGAAGCTTTTATATACTCATTCTGCTTTTGCTGTCTTTTATATTTTGTGCTCAGTTTGATTCTCAAAAATATACATATTTAGCCAATTTACTCTTTTGAAAACTATGAGCTAATAAGTCTTTTCCTGCTAGTGGCTCATGCCTATAATCCTAGCTACTCAGGAGGCTGAGATCTGAAGTCGTGGTTTGAAGCCACCTGGGCAGGAAAGTCTGTGAGACTCTTATCTCTAATTAACCACCAAAAGCCAGGAAGAAACCCTAGGTTTTTTCTATGGTCTAACTTCCTGATTCTCCCAGCCCTTGGTAGTCCCAATCTCCTTTCCCTCTACATAGAACTGCCTATTCTGGGTATTTCATATAAATGGGATCCTATAGCTTATGGTTTTTTTTTTTTTTTGTCGGTCATGGGGCTTGAACTCTGGGCCTGGGCGCTGTCCCTCAGCTCTTCAGCTCAAGGCGAGCGCTCTACCACTTGAGCTACAGCGCCACTTCCGGTTTTCTGGTGGTTTATTGGAGATAGGAGTCTTACGGTCTCTCCTGCCCAGGCTGGCTTTGAACCGCGATCCTCAGATCTCAGCCTCCTGAGTAGCTAGGATTACAGGCGTGAGCCACCAGCGCCCAGCTTGTTTATTTTTTTGGTCAGTCATGGGGCTTGAACTCTGTTGGGTGCTGTCCCTCAGCTCTTCAGCTCAAGGCAAGTGCTCTACCACTTGAGCCACAGTGCCATTTCCAGTTTTCTAGTGGTGTATTGAAGATAAGAGTTTCACAGCCTTTCCTTCCTGGACTACCTTTAAACCATGATGCTCAGCCTCCTGAGTTGCTAGGATTACAAGTGTGAGCCACTGGTGCCCAACTCTACTTCTGTCTTGTAATAGTGTAGCATATGGATACTTACCATGTTTTGTTTAGTAAAACATCAGTTGGTAGACATTTTGGGTCAGCAGATTCACAGTGGACCAATTTATGTGTGTGTGTGTGTGTGTGTGTGTGTGTGGTAACACATGTATGTGTGTTTACTCATTTGCTGGTAATGGGGCTTGAACTCAGGGCCTTATGTTCTCTCTTGGCTTTTTTGTTCGAGGCTGTGCTCTAAAACTTGAGCCACAACTCCACTTCCTGCTTTTTTGGTGGCAAATTGGAGATTAGAATCTTGTACTTTCTGCCTAACCTGGTTTCTAATCGCCATCTTCAGATCTCAGCCTCCTGAGTAGCTAGATTATAAATGTGAGCCACCATTGCCCAGCAGATTTTCTTTTTTCTCCTTTTCGTTTTGTGGTGCTGCTGGAATAAAAAGCCAAGGATTCCCTCATGCAAGGCAAGCACTCTACCATAGAGCCATTGGGCATAATGGATGCAGCTCCTCAGGCCTTTCTCTTCTGGGGACAAAGAGGCCTGTTACATAATGGCCTTTAGATCACAGAGCAAAACCAGTCTGTCTTTGTTTCACACTAAAGTGATCCTTAATTTGTAAATAAGAATATAGCCACAGAAATGGAGGCACAAAGGGTGAACAAATGCAGCAGTTGCACTCACTAGACACTATGTTTAAAATGAACTATCCAACTTGTGGCCAGGGACAGGAGGGAAAAACTGGGAGAGAGCTAGGAATGGGGTGACACTGTTCAAAAAGAATTGTACTCATTGCCCAAGCCCAGAGTTCAAGCCCCATGACCGACCAAAAAGAATAAAAATAAAAATTGTACTCATTACCTGACAAGAAATTGTAATCCCTCTGTACATCATTTTATAATAACAATACAACAAAATTAGTATTTAAAAAATGTATATATCATTAAGGATCCCTAGACTTTTAAAGAAAAGCATCCATTGTCATGAAAGAGGAGCAGGATGAAAAACAACAGCCCTGAGGAAAAGCAGTCATTGTAAACACATAAATCAAAGGTACCTGTAGGTCAGGAGGTGGAGGCAAAGGGCTGACTACCTCACTGCGTGACTGATGGGTCACCTCCTTTATGTGTACCCTTGTTCACTGGGGCTGATGGTACCACTGATACTCAGTGTGTCTATTCCTTTCTATGTCAGGCTTGCAGTGATACAAGGTTCTGTCAAAGAAAAATGAATTTGCAACATTAAAAAGTTCAATCTATGCATGCTAGGATAGTCAGCATAAATTCAAAGCCCAGCGCTTACATGGATTCTAAGATGGTGTCATCCTGTCCCTTTCTTGCAGCAGTTGAGCCAGTTCTGGTACAGCCAGGAAACAGCCTTGCGGCTTGCACAGGAAGCCATTACTGCTGCTGGGGAAGGTGGCAGGTGAGATTCACATTCCCTTTCTCCTTTCATCTACTCTAAATTAAAGGAAGCCACATCTCTCACAGTGATGTGAAAGCCCAATCATCAGCCAGGTGCTGGTGGCTCACACCTGTAATCCTAGCTACTCAGGAGGCTAAGATCTGAGGACTACCGTTCAAAGCCAGCCCGTGCAGGAAAGTCCATGAGACTCTTATCTCCAATAAACCACTAGAAAACCGGAAGTGGTGCTGTGGCCAAGTGGTAGAGTGCTCACCTTGAGCTGAAGAGTGCAAGGACAGCACCCAAGCCCAGAGTTCAAGCCCCACGACCGACAAAAAAAGAAAAAGAAAGAAAGAAAGCCCAATCATCAGGCTTAATGATTGAACCATACCTCCACGACCAGCTTTTTTGTTGGTTAAAGAGAAAAGTCAGAGTCTCCTGGACTTTTCTGCTCAGGCTAGCTTTTGAACCTCAATCTGCAGATCTCAGTCTCCTGAGTAGCTAGCATTATACGCATGAACCACTGAACCACTAGCACCTGGCAGATCCTGCCTCCTTTAAAAAATTTTTTTTTCCTGGTTGTGGGGCCTGAACTCTGGGCCTAGGTGCTGTCCCTCAGCTCTTCAGCTCAAGGCTAGCACTCTACCACTTGAGCCACAGTGCCACTTCCAGCTTTTTCTGCTGATGTGGTGCTGAGGAATGGAACCCAGGGCCTCATGCATGCAAGGCAAGCACTCTACCACTGAGCCACCTTCCCAGGCCCATCTCCTTTTTTTAAAAAAATTAAATTATTTTTTTTTTCTTGGCACAGGAAGAGATGAACAATAACTGATTACAAGTAACTGAACCCATAGCAAAACCACAGTTAAAGGGGTCTTCTGTGGGTTGTGTTTTTTGGATTTCTTGCCACGAGTCCATGGTATGAGTATTTTCTGCTGTGTGCCCCTAGGTTCTGTATTAGTTTTGTTTAAGACAGGATTTAATGTTGTTAGGGCTATGTAAATTTTCTTTACAGTTGAGACTTTTCCCCTTCATTCTTTGAAAATGAACTGTGCCATACAGGATGATGATGATGATAATAATGATAATCAGAGACCAGGAAAAGAGCCAGTAATGGAGACAGATGTATCAAATGCAGGGTATGGAAGAGGATCCTGGGAAGGAATTACTTCTTAAATAGACCTTTTAACAAATTCTCCTGTTTTTAGCACCCTTCACCTCTGTGTCTTGAGTTTCCTGGGTCTGTGGCATCTTGGGCCTTTGGGAATGCTGTGATATCAGCCAGGAACAGCTCAGCTCTCCTGCTGCCAATGCCAGATTTAGTTTTCTTTGGTTTAATAACCACCCACCTGCTGACTTTTCAGCTTCTTAAGTGTGGTGGCTCTGTCCTCCCGCCCCATTCCCTGTGCTATCTTTTGTTGTTTATGCCTAAACAACAAAGTAAAATGCATTTTTACCTTTTTTTTTTATTTTTAACTTTGTTGACTTCCTTGAAGGAAATGTATGTGTGTTTAATGTATCACCTTTAATTGGAAGCCTTAAGTTGTTATTCTTTTTCATTTTCTTTTTTGATGCTGTTCATTAGATTTTTCTTACCATGTGAAATTCTGTTACTGTAGCAAATAGCTGAGATAAGTCAACTTCAAAGGAGTAAAGGTATTTTCACTTGGATTTGGGGCTTTCAGTCCCTGGTCAGTTGGCCCTGTTGTTATGGGCTTGTGGCATATCATAGCAGGAGTGTGTGGCAGAGGAAGGGTCTGGGGTTCTAATGTCTCTTGAGGGCACTCCTCCAAAGACCTAACTTCCTTCCACTAGGCCCCACCTCATAAAGGATCCACCACCTCCCATAAGTGCTACAGGATAGAGACCAAGCCTTTAAACATAGGCCTTTGGGGACATTCGAGATCCAAACTGGGTATGGTGCCAGCACAGGAAAGGCTGAGGCAGGAGGATAAAGAGCTCTATATGGCATGTTCCAGGCTAGCCTGGATTATATGAATAAGACCTGACTCAAAGGAAAAACAAAGATCTAAATTATAGGAACAGGGTTTCCACAGCCTCTTCTTTCCTTCCTTCCTTCCTTCCTTCCTTCCTTCCTTCCTTCCTTCTTTCCTTCCTTCCTTCCTTCCTTTCTCTCTCTCTCTCCCTTCCTTCCTTGCTTCCTTCCTTTCTTTCTTTCCCAGTCCTGGGGCTTGGATTCAGGGCTTGGGCACTGACCCTGAGCTTCTTTTGCTCAAAGGCTAGCACTCTACCACTTGAGCCTTAGTTCCACTTCTGGCTTTTTCTGTGTATGTGGTACTGAGGAATCGAACCCAGGGCTTCATGTATGCTAGGCAAGCGCTCTACCACTAAGCCACATTCCCAGCCTCACATATTCTTTTCCTCTCATTTGTATTAGGGCCTTGGAAGCCTCTCCTCCCTAGTATGTGTGTTCTCCTGTCATAGGTGCTTTGCCAGCATCATTGCATCTGTGCTCACACCTCAAAGTAGTAGTAGGTTTCTGAAACCTTCAGATCATCACCCATAGGCTTGCTGGGTTTTCACACAGTCCCTCTGGCTACTGCTACTAGATGACCTCCATTCCCTGCGGGTTCTCATTCCTTCTTGTATCATCGTCCATTACCCTGCATCAGTGCAACCTTTAGGAGTTCTCAGGGAGGTCTGTTGAGGCAAGCTCTCAGATCTTGTCTTTCTCCTTTCCCAGAAGATTTCCTTTGTGTGCATATAACCTTGGTTATACTTGTGCTTATTTTTCTCTTCCAACATAGTTCTAAGGTCACTGGGCTTCCTCCAGTCTCCCTCGAGTCCAGTGCAGAGATGCTGTGAGGAAGGGCCATGTCCCACAGCCAGCCAGAACCAGGACATGTGCTTTTCCAAAACCTAGATATATTATGTGACCCAACCAAGCTTATCTTCTCCAAGAGCTGAGCCGCTTCAAAGCGGGGACATATAACACTGTCTGTTAAGAAACACATTTTTCACATTTTAAATACTGAATTTAATTTTAAAATTAAGTGGTGTGTGTGTGTGTTTGTGTGTGTGGTTCCTGGGGCTTGAACTTAGGAACTGGGTGTTGTCTCTGAGCCTTTTCACTCAAGGGTCACACTCTATCCCTTGAGCTATAGTTCCACTTATTTTTCTTTTTTCTGGTTAATTGGAGATAAGAGTCTCAAGACCTGGCTGGGTTCAAACCACGATCCACAGATCTCAACCCCCTGAGTAGCTAGGATTACAAGCATGAGCTACTGGAACCTGGCTTAAGTCCTTTTTTGATGACAATTTAAGAACATACAAAAATATAAAAATGAGAAGGGGAATTGAGAGGTTTCTCCCATTGTTTCTAGATCCTCTAGGCCCTTACAAAGGACCCTGGCTCTTGGGAACCTTCTGAAACAATGTTTTAGACCCCAGGTCTCCAGGAGTCCCACACCCATGAAAATATGTTTAATGCTCCAGGCATGGCAACATACATATATTTGTAATCCCAGCATTGAAAAGGCTGAGCAGGAAGGTTGTAAGTTCTGTAGCCTGGGCTATGTAGTGAACTTTTTCACAGAAAACAAACAAAAAAACCCATAGTTTACTGTTCTCTATTCCTTGAATAGATCTTAGAGCTTGTTTTAGATCAGTACACAAGGGCTGCTTCAGTCTTTGTAGAGTGGTCACAAAACATTCCATTGAAATTGATGTACCATGTGGCTGCAAATGTGGCTTAGTGGTAGAGCGCTTGCCTAGCAAGCATAAAGCCCTGGGTTTGATTCCTCAGTACCACAAAAACAGAAAAGCCGGAAGTTGTGCTGTGGCTCAAGTGGTAGAGCACTAGCCTTGAGCAAAAGAAACTCAGGGACAGTGCCCATGTCCTGAGTTCAAGCCCCAGGACTGGAAAAAAAAAGAAAAGAAAAAAGAAAAAGAAATTGATGTATCACAGTTAACCAATTCACTATTTAGGTATCAGGTAGTTTTCTAAAGAGTTGGCTTTAAAAGCTAACTCTTGGACATCACCCATTCATAATCTGTGGACTGCCTGAAATAAACACAGATTAGTTAGGCTGGGATATAACTCAGTGGTAGATGTGTAACACTCTGGGTTCAGTACCACACACATACACACATGCACAAGACTAATTTCATTTCACAAAAAACGATTCAAACACTCATAGCAGCTTGTCAGTAGCAAGATCAAATCCCACTGTTATCTTTTTGGATAAGTTGAATCATTTAGGAAGTTACTTGGAGTCTTTGAATGTTTGGGAATCATGAATGTTACAAAATGACTTCAAAACAATTAGTTTGGACTAAAAGTATTTGAAGTAAATATTAAAGATTAAACATGAAATAATAGGTGAATTTGGGCTTTGGGTCAAATATATCTTAACTTTTGTCATAATATGTTCCTGATGCTTTTAATGTTTTTTCCCCTGCAAAAGTATATTTATTCTTTCATACCTCAAAGTTATGAGCTATAATTTTTTTAAATAGCAAATTCCTTACAAGTGAGGCCATATAAAATTTCCTCTTAAAAGTTTACTGATTATGCTGGGTGCTGTGGCTCAGGCCTGTAATCTTAACTACTCAGGAAGCTGAGATCTGAGGATCATGGTTCAAAGCCAGCCCTGACAGGAAAAGTCTATGAGACTCTTATCTCCAATAAACCACCAGAAAACCAGAAGTGGAGCTGTGGTTCAAGTGGTAGAGTGCTTACCTTGAGCTGAAGAGCTGAAGAACAGTGCCCAGGCCCAGAGTTCAAGCCCCATGACCAAAAAAACAAAAAAAACAAAACAAAACAAAAAAGCAACTTTACTGATTATGAGCTTGAGTTGTTCCTTTTTTTTTTTTAAGTGCCCATACTGGGACTTGAACTCAGGGCCTGGACAGTGTCCCTGGCTTTTGTGCTCAAGGCTAGTACTCTACCACTTGCGCCACAGCTCCACTTGTGGTATTTTTTTTGGCAGTTGGAGATAAGAGTGTCACAGATTTCAAATCAGGATCCTCAGATGTCAGCCTACTGAGTAGCTAGGATTACAGCACCCAGTGCTGTTCCTTTCTTTAAGGTCTGAGCACAGGCATTTTGGCATATTCACATGAAGTCCTTGTCTAGCATCATTAATTATCTTTCACACTGCATGCATTCTGTATTCTAGAATAGCCTGTGTGAGTGCACCCAGCGTGTACCAGAAACTCAGAGCACTGCACAGACAAGACTTCTCTGTGTATATCTTTGAATACGACAGAAGATTTGCCATGTATGGGGAGGAATTTATCTTCTATGATTATAATCACCCACTGGATTTGCCTGAAAAAATTGCTGCACACAGTTTTGATATTGTTGTGGCGGATCCTCCATATCTTTCTGAAGAATGCCTCAAGAAGACCTCAGAAACCATCCAGTACCTGACACGGGGCAAAGTCCTCCTGTGCACAGGTATGTGCCGCCTTTCCCTTCTCACAAAAGCAAGGGCAGTGAAGGGCAACTTTCCCTTCTCACAAAAGCGAGGGCAGTGAAGGGCAAGTCCTTGGCTTGAAGAGTTGCAAGAGTTCTTAGGAGTCAAGTCTCAATTCCACCATTACTTATTATGTGTCCTTAAGTAATTCAGTTATTCTTCCTCGTGTGTGTGTGTGTGTGTGTGTGTGTGTGTGTGTGTGTGTGTGTGTGTGTGTGTGTGTGTGTCTGTGTGTGTGTGTGTGTGTGTGTGTCTGTGTGTCTGTGTCTGTGTGTGTGTATGTGTGGCTGGGCCTGGGGCTTGAAATCTATCTAGTTGGAGGTCTCATGGACTTTGTAGCCTGGAAACAGGATACTCCTCATGTCTGCCTTGTAAGTAGCTAGGATTACAAATGTAAGCCAATCAGAACTTAGCCTGGAGCTTTTTTTTTTTAAATGTATTTTGTTTTGTTTTTTCTTTCCTGGTACTAGGGATTGAACCCAGCATGTTGTACTTGTACAGTGGCAAGTGCTTTGCCACTGAGCTACATCCTAGTCTTTGTTTTGGTCAGTTGTGGGGCCTGAACTCTGGTCCTGGGCACTGCCCCTCAGCTCTTCATCTCAAGGCTAGAGCTCTACCACTAGAGCCACAGTGCCACTTCTGGCTTTTTTTTTTTTTTCTGCTTATGTGGTGCTGAGGAATTGAACCCAAGGCCTCATGCATGCAAGGCAAGCACTCTTACCACTGAGCCACCTTCCTGCCCTTTTTTTTTTTTTTAAGTGCTCAGACCCCAATTAACAGTATCCACTTAGTCTAAAGGAGTTTGAGCATTGTACTTCATCCACTCCTGAGGCAGGGAGATAGCAGTGGGAGATGACAAGCACTCTACCACTGAGCCATCTTCCCAGCCCCTCTGAACTGGCTGGTGTTCTACCACTTTAGCCACACCTCTCCTTCTAGCTTCTGGATAATTCACTGGAGATGAGAAGCCCTTAGACTTTCCTGCCCAGGCTTCAAACTTATATCCACAGATCTCTGACTCCTGAGTAGCTAGGAGCTACTGGTGCCTGGCATGGGGAATTATTTATTAACTAAAACAGAAATGACAAGGAGGCAAGTTTAAAAAGGGAAAATGGAATATATAGAATGGGCCACTTGCACTGTATGTGTCATGGTATTGTCAGCTAATATTCTCAGACATGTAGCCTAGAGCTGGCTTCCAACTCTGGTTGGTGTCTGGCGTTTTGGGTTCACTTGATCTGGTCTCCTCAGGTGCCACCATGGAAGGACAAGCCGCAGAGCTCCTGGGAGTGAAGATGTGCAAGTTTATTCCAAAACACACCCGGAACTTGGCAAATGAGTTTCGCTGTTATGTGAATTATGATTCGGGACTGAACTGTGAGACCTAAATACAGATAGCAATAGGTTTTCTTATTATTTCTCTTTATTTTCTTTCTATTGAAAAGTTATAACTTCTTCCCTCACCCTACCCCAAACTGGGGCTATCCTTGCCTAATTTTCAAAAATTAAATAGAACTTTTCAGCTGATGCTGGTGGCTCATGCCTGTAATATTAGTTACTTAGGAGGTTGAGACCTGAGTATTGAGGTTCAAAGCCAGCCCAGGCAGAAAACTGTAGGATTCTTAAATCCAGTGAACCAGCAAAAAGCCAGAAGCTGAGATGTGGCTTAAATGCCAGAGTACCAGCCTTGAGTGAAAAAGTTAAAGGCATAGCGCTCGGGTCTTGAGTTCAAGCTCCAGTACTGGCACAACAATAAGTAAATAAATAAATACTTCTGACTGTTTCCCTAACAAGCTTGAGATTCTTCTCCCAATCTACATTTATGGAATTCAATTGGGGAGAATTTTTAGAAGCTATCTAATCTACTCGCCTTGCACAACATATGTGATAAACAGAAAGACAAATGGCCCACGAGCCTAAAGTAGATAGGATATTTGTCTCTGCCTACTTAGAGGCCTGGGTGCACTCCAGCATCCGTTTTGTGCATTCTAGGGCTGTGCCCCATTCCCTATATCCTGCCCTAGCCTCCCAAGAGACTCAACTTACCTTCATGAAATAAGTCCATGACCTAAACAATCAGTGTCTGAGTGTCTCCAATTCCTGTTTCTCCTCTGGGTTCTGGGAATGGTGATGGAAGCCAGTATGCTCAGCAGTGACTGAGCCTTAGTGCCTCATTCCTGATGTCTTGGAAAAATGGCACTGCCATCTGAAAGCCACACTGCAGCATCAAGAAACAGTGCTAGGGAGGGTACTGGGTACTTGGTGTTCAAGAACTATTCACGATACTTTTATTCATAAGAGGACCACACAGCCATGGACATGGACATGGACATGTACAACTTAGAAGCATTTGAAAGGACATCATGCTGATATAAAGCCAATTACTCAAGGCACATGCCTATCATCTAGCCCCTGGGGAGGCTGAGACCTGAGGATCATACTTCCAATCCAGTCCAGACAGAAAAGTCCATGAGACTCTTTTTTTTTTTTTGGTTGGTTGTGGGGCTTGAACTCTGGGCCTGGGTGCTGTTCCTCAGCTTTTCAGCTCAAGGTAGCGCTCTGAACATTTGAGCCACAGTGCCACTTCCGGTTTTCTGAGTGGTTTATTGGAGATAAGAGTCTCACAGGGGCTGGGAAGGTGGCTCAGTGGTAGAGCGCTTGTCTTGCATGCCTGAGGCCCTGGGTTCGATTCCTCAGCACCATATAAGCAAAAAGAAAAAAAAAGCCGGAAGTGGTGCTGTGGCTCAAGTGGTAGAGTGCTAGCCTTGAGCTGAAGAGCTGAGGGACAACGCCTAGGCCCTGAGTTCAGGCCCCACGACCGGACCCCCCTCCCCCCCCCCCAAAAAAAAAAGAGTCTCACAAACTTTCCTGCCCAGGCTGGCTTTGAACCGTGAACCTCAGATCTCAGCCTCCTGAGTAGCTAGGATTATAGGTGAGAGCCACCCGTGCCCGGCTCCATGAGACTCTTTACCTACAATCCCCATCAAAAATATAGAACTAGAGCACCAGACTTGAAGGAAACCACCAAGTGAAAGCACAAGAGCCCGAGTTCAAGCTCCAAGACCAGCATAGAACCCAAAACAAACAAACTGGCTAACTCCAAGGCAGCGTCCCAGTTTGTGTCAGTGTCAGCTTTCTAGCTGTGACATCCTTGTGTGATTACCTAAGATGTTACTATGCAGAAGCTAATTAAGGGGCACAACCTTTCTGTAATTGTTGTGATTTCTTATGAATCTACAATCATCTAAAAATTTATTTGTGTTTTTGTTGTTGTTGTTTTGTTTTTGTTTGCCAGTCTTAGGGCCTGAACTCAGGGTCTAGGCACTGTCCCTGAGCTTTTTTTTTTTTTGCTCAAGACTAGCACTCTACCACTTGAGCCACAGTGCCACTTCTGGCCTTTTATGTTTATGTGGTACTGAGAAATCAAACCCAGGGCTTCATGCATGCTAGGCAAGCACTCTACCACTAAGCCACATTCCCAGCCCCTCAAAATTTAAATTTTGAAAAAGAATGCTTTTTCTCTGGGAGAGAAAGGCTTGCTTTGGCTACAGGTATGAGAGTAGTATGTTGCGTTCAGCCTGAGCTCCACTTTCCCCTGAGGCAGTGACAAGCAGCAGTTTAGACGGAAGCTGCTCTGGCTCTGAGATGCTCCAGCACCTGAGGGGGACAGAGAAATGAGCTCCGATAGTGAACATCATAGAAGGGGGCTCATGACTGAGAAAAACGCAGCCTTTTCTGAGTGATTAGTGAGGACAGGCCAGGCACACAGAAGTCCATGTTCAGGAAACCCAGAGATACCTGCTCGCTCGCTCGCTTGCTTTCCTTTCTTTCTTTTCTTTTTCTTTCTTTCTTTCTTTCTTTCTTTCTTTCTTTCTTTCTTTCTTTCTTTCTTTCTTTCTTTCTTTCTTTCTTTCTTTCTTTCTTTCTTTCTTTCTTTCTTTCTTTCTTTCTTTCTTTCTTTCTTTCTTTCTTCCTTCCTTCCTTCCTTCCTTCCTTTCTCTCTTTCTTTTTCTCAATGCTGGTACTATCTGAACCACACTTCCTCTTCTGGCTTTTTGATAGTTAATTGGTAATAATAGTCTCATTCACTTTACTACCTGAGCTGGCTTCAAACCTTGACTCTCAGATATCATCTTAAGTAGCTAAGATTACAGGCTTGAGCCAATGGTGCCTAGCAGACTTTGGTATTTTATATACATTGACATTTAATGTGTACCAGCACCTGGTACACATTAAGTATTCAGAAAATGTTTGGCCTTTAAACAAAAATTCTATTTCTTTATGATTTGATTTGCCAGAAATTACCTAGGTAGTCAGTAGCAAATTTCAGGACATAAATAAAATGTTCAACTTGGAAACTGTGGATGGATGGCAACCTAGAAATCAGTTTTAGTTGCCCTATAAATCTGGCATTTAGCCAAAGAGAAACCATTTTTTTCCCCTCCAGAGGGTTTAACTCACCAAAAAATGCATGTGAGACATGTTAGGAGTCCTGCAGAATGAGGTAATGGCATTTCTGTCTAATTCTGTCTAAACGAATGTTTCATGACTTTGGACCTCTGACATTATTTCAGTTATAGCTTAAGCTGTATTCATATATGATCCTCTTCTAAATTTCATAAGGCATCTGCTCCTCTTAAAACAACTCCTTAGGCCTGGTATGTTCCTTGGAGCCTATCTAATGGGCAAAGGAGAGGGTCAAGGAGGGGTGGGCTGGGGGTGATGCTCCCCCTAGCATCCTGTATCTGTGGACTGAGGTCCCAAATGTAGCTAGGGCTCTCACACCCTTCAAGGGACTTCAAAGCTAAAAGGAAAAAAAAAGATTTTAAATAGACATTTGTCTTCTTACTATTTTTGTCTGAGATTGGAATTCGAACTCAGTATCTAATGCTTTTGTTCATTGCTAGTACTTTACCAGCTGAGCCATGCCTCCAATCCCCTGTAAATCCTGTCAAAAGATTTACACTGAGAGACAAAATTTGCTATTTAATAATTATGGGCCTTGGTTGACCACAGATATCTAATCAAGGATAGGGAGCCAGGTGCTGGTGGCTCACGCCTGTAATCCTAGCTACTGAGGAGGATGAGATCTGAGAATTGTGGCTCAAAGCCAGCTAGGGCAGGAAAGTCTGTGAGACTCTTATCTCCAAAAAAAAAACCACTCAGAAAACAAAGTAGTGTTGTGGATCAAGTGGTAGAGCACTCGTCTTGAGCTGAAGAGCTGAGGGACAGCACACAGGCTAGAGTTCAAAAAAAAAAAATCAAGGATAAAGGAAGAAACTACTGTATTGTTCATTGGCTAGAAGGTGGATTACCAGGAAAGTACTTCCATTCCCAAATCCTCAAGGTAGTATTTGATTTTTTCTTTTTTTAAGCCAGTCCTGAGGCTTGAATTCAGGGTCTGGGCACTTGTCCCTGAGCTTGTTTTGCTCAAGGCTAACACACTACCTTCTGGCTTTTTCTGTTTATGTGGTACTAAGGAATCAAACCCAGGGCTTCATGCATGCTAGGCAAGCACTCTACCACTGAGCCACTTTCCCAGCCCTCAAGATAGTATTTGAAAGAAACAAACAATGTGTCATTCTTCAGGAAACAGAGGACATAGCTATGAGATGTGAGTGTCAGGTGTTTCTCTCCCACAAAGCCCAGGAACCAAGTGGTGCCTGTGTAAACAAGTGCAGGTGTATTCACCATGTGATATAAGATGCAAAGAAATTGAGCAGAGGAGAAGCCATTGAGCCATTGCTGCCATTATTTCTTTAGGCAGTAAATTTCCTAATTAAACAATACTACCTCTGCATACAACCCAAACCCTACTAGCGTTAAAAGAATAACATTCTATTGTTTTTCATTGAAAGAACATGTCCCTATATGTAGTTACCACCTCTGTTTCAACTTGATACATCTAACTGCTGTTGCCTAGTGAAAGTGCAAGGAGTGGGGGGACAGGGAGAGTGTCAATGTATATAATCCTGTTGTCAGGGCTTGAACTCAGGGACTCCTTCTTGGCTTGCTCACAGTTGGTGCTCTACTACCTGAGCCACACCTCCAGTCCAACATTTTGCTGGTTAATTAGTGATGGAGTCTTAAGGACTTTTCTATTTAGACTGGCTTCAAACCAAGTCAGCCTCCTGAGTAGCTCAGATTATTAAGTGTGAACTTAGCAGAAATGTGTTTCCTTTAACAAGTTTAGATAATCAAACATGTAGAGAATGAAATGCCTTGCACATCGCCTGTTCTTCTTAATTCCACTATTTATATTTGAGGAGTAGCCTGTGAAGCTTGTGGGTTGTTATGATTTGAATAGGAAATGTTCCTGACAGATTTCATGTGTTAAAGACTTGGTTTCCTGCTGGCGGTGCTATTGGAGAGAAAGTAGACAAGGAGATGGAACCTATGTTCAGGGAGGAGATCTCTGGAGACCAGAAGATTGAAGGTGTACCTGGTCCCTGGTCCCTGGTCCCTGCATTGTTGCCTGTTTTCTCCCCATCATGAGGTTAGGAGCTTCTGTCACATGTGCCTGAAGCCATGATACTCTCTCTGCCTCCCTGCAGGCTCAGAACTAATACAGCCAAACACTGTGGACTAAAAATTCATGATCATGAGCCAGAATAAATCATTCCTCAAATTTGTTTAGGTCAGGTTGTCACAGTGGCCAAATATATATATGAATGGAATATTAAATGAAAGATATTTCTTGGTTTGGGGGAGGGAGGTATCACAAAAGATCAAGGAGCTAGACTTTACATGCCTTATTGATCTTCCCAGGATCAAATTAAATTTTGATTAAATCTCAACCATCAACTGAGGTGTTCCACAATCATACTGTTTCCTCCAAAGAGCACTGGGTGTGTAGCTCCATGGTAAAACACATGCTTTGCACAAAGGCCCTGAATTCAAGTTCTATCCCATTACCCCTCCCCTCAGAAAAAAATAAGCCAGTCTAAGAAGCAGACATGAAATGCACACTAACACATTTTCATTTATCATTAGTTTTAATCATTTCAAAAGAGCATCTTTTACAAATACTTGTTCAAGGACAGACTTTGACCTTAACAAAAAAGTAGATTTAGCTCTTATTGTATTCCGTAGGAAGGAGAGACCTAAAAGTGATTTCTGGAGATAGTTTTGGCATACTTTCTCCTATTTGGCCCAATCCTGAAGTCCTCAAGACTAAGCCAATAGGAGCATGGGTTCTTGCTGAGAATTAGCAAAGATAGCACATTCCACTTCTCACAACCCAAGCAGCTTTCAAGGGTGGAAGGACCCTAAAATTTAAATTGTTTTAAACTCATTTGTATACCAAGGCACAACATGAACTTTGGATTTCTGGAACTGTAAGCCTCTGTTGGCCTATGAGTGTCTTGGCTGGAAAGGGAACTGGGTCAAAATGCAGGCATGAGGCTGGGCATAGGTGGCTCATGCCTGTAATCCTAGCTATTCAGGAGGCTGAGATCTGAGGATCATGGTTCAAAGCTAGCCCAGGCAGGAAAAGTCCTTGAGATTCCTATCTCCAATTTCCTATCAGAAAACTGGAAGTAGTGCTGTGGCTCAAAGTAGTAGAACACTAGCTTGAGCAAAAGAGCTCAAGGACAGTGCCCAGGCCCTGAGTTCAAGCTCCATGACTGGGAAAAAAAAAATGCAGCCATGTGCTTTTCTCCTGTCAGCTAGGGGTGACAGGCCAAGTCTGGAGACTTGGACCTGGTACCAGATAAAAAGAGCTCATCTCAGGATTTTAAGTATGTGTCTAAAATTCCTACTAGAGCAAAACTGAATGTTTGTAAATTACTAACAGGTCAAGTAAGTTTCTAATACAGTTGCTCTAAATTCTTACTATAAAAATAATTTCTGCCCCTATGCACATTGTTTTTAAAAAAGATTTTTAAGGCCGGGCATCGGTGGCTCACACCTGTAATCCTAGCTACTCAGGAGGCTGAGATCTGAGGATCACGGTTCAAAGCCAGCCTGGGCAGGAAAGTCTGTGAGACTCTTATCTCCAATAAACCACTCAGAAAACTGGAAGTGGCGCTGTGGCTCAAGTGGTAGAGCGCTCACCTTGAGCTGAAGAGCTGAGGGATGGCGCCCAGGCCCAGAGTTCAAGCCCCACGACCGACAAAAAAAAAAAAAAGCTGCTCTAGGTGGGTATGAGTGGCTCAGGCCTGTAATCCCAGATACTTAGGAGGCTGAGATCTGAGGCTCAAGGCTAGAAGCCAACCAAGCAGGAAAGTCTGTGAGACTGTTTATCGCCAATTAACCACTAAAAAGCTGAGAGTGGCGCTGTTGGCTCAAGCCTTGAGGAAAAAAAGAATCTCAGGGACAGTGCCCGGATCCTGGGGTTCAAGCCCCAAGGCCAGCGCGCACACATACGTGAAAAGCATCCATAGCTCGACCTCCTGGCCGGAGCGGCGAGGGGCCTGGAGGCCTCTGGGTGGCGAGTTCCAGGCCACGGGCAAGCAGCTAGGCAGCCCGGGTGGCAGCCCGGGTGGCAGGGCGGCCTAGGGGCTGGCGGGCTTGTCGCTGGGGCCCAGCGAGAGCTTGGCGGCCTGTTTGTCCATGCTGGAGTTGATGCTGCCCGCCTCCTTGTCGGGTTCGGGGACACAGGTGCAACCCACCGGGATGGTGACGTAGTCCTCCGCGTAGACGGCGCGGCCTCCCGCGCAGGCCGGGGTGCGGCGCAGGACCACGGCCGGCACGAACACCGGCGTGCTGCGGAAGCGGAAGTCCTCCTCCCCGAAGAGCCCCATCAGGCAGCCCCGGCACAGGCAGTAGGCCTCGGGCAGGTACCTGGGAAACCGCGCGGGGTCGTAGGAGATCCTGCAGGAGAGAGCAGGGGAGCTCACACCAGGACCCTGCGGGGGAAGCCCGGTCTCCGGCCTTCCATGCCCTTCACCGCGGCTTTTAAAGGGGCAGATGGGGTGCCTGGCCGAACCTTAGCGGGACTCCTGGAGTTTGGGCCTGGGGTCTAAAAACCAGTTTCAGAAGGTGCAGTGGCCAGCATGAGACAATTAGAAAGTGAAAAGTGAATGGTGCCTTAAACTCAGTTTCACCCTCCTCCAAGTCCAGTAAAATACTCGGTCTCTACAACAGCCTGGGGCTGGGGCTAAGGGAGTCCACAGGTTGTCTGGGTCAGATGACTCCTGAGAGGTCAGAGAGCCTGGCCTCATACACCCACCTGCACAGCCCCAGAAACACAGGGAGTCACTCGTGGGAACCCTGAACCCTTCCCAAATGTACCTGGGTGGAGGAAAGCAGTGTGCCCAGTTTTCATGAGACTGCCAAATTCCTTTGTACCAGTCTGCCCATCTAACACATGGTGGCTCTGTCAGGAATCTGTTCTTTGTTCTGGAGCAGTGTAGGTTGGCCCCTCCATGCTACCCTGCAGTCAGTAGATAGTAACTTGTGCTCATCCCATGTCAGCTCTTAGCATCCTGGTGGCCTAGAGGAATGACTGGGGCTCAGGCTTGGGTGTGTGATTGGCAGAGGCTCATCTGAATAAAAGCACCAATCCTCCAGCTGGTCTCCAGGACAAAGCTTCCCTCCATCACAGCTACCCCTTTGGGCTGAGACCTCTGCATGAGCGCATGAGGTTTCCCTGACCACAGGCAGGGGCTACAAAGGTGGTGGGTTGAGAGTGCAGAGAGACCAGACATGCTACCCAAGGTGACGGCACCAATGCCAGAGGGCCTAGCACCAAGAGTGACCTGCTCCAGTAGTGTGTTCAGGAGGACAATTGGGGACAAGTGATCGTGAGGAAAGCCCTGGGAACTCCACAGAGTCAGGCAGACACAGAGCTCAGCCCACAGCCTCCTTGCCTGAAGTCTAGGCACTCACAGGGCAGGAGTCAGCAGCGCCTTTTGGCTAAAGAAAGCCGCCATCAGAAAGAACAGCAGGCCCCTCCATCTGGGAACCTTTGTGTTCCCAAACATGGAAATGCTGCCAACAAGGGCTGGGCCTTGCTTCCCTGGGAGCAACCATTCCTTTGTCTCCACATTTTCTGCATATTCCCTTGCTCAAACTTGGCACAGGGGACCTGCCCGAAACACATCAAATTTTCCCCCTCTGACAGAGCTCAGAAGTGGCCAGGGGCCACGTGTGAAGCCTTGGCCTGAGTGAATGTCAGCTGGCCTCACTTAATCCAAGAACAAAGAAGTCGTAGTCCAGGGATGATTAGAGGTGATGGAAACTGAGCTCAGAGAGGAATGTAAGTGACAGCAGAGACAGAAAAAGAGCACTGCCCCTGGGGCCTGGCAGGGTAGGAAACAATTCCAAGCGGTTCCGGATGACCAACTAGAACAATGCGCGCGTTCCCCGGAGGCATGGGCCACCTGATGTGCTGTGTCTGATGCCCAAGTATAGCTGGGCATTTGCTGGCACAGACTCGAGTGGCTCATCCTCCCACTTTGTAAAACATGAAATTATTTCCACCTAAAGCAGCAGAGGCTGAGTCTGTCTCCCTCATAGCAATCCAAAGATTCCCACCCCCACTCTCCAGCTCCAGGAACAAAGCCCTTCCCTGCTGCTCTCAGGAACCCACAAGGTGCCCGAGAAAGAGGAGAGACAAAACAGCCTGAGCTAGCCTGCTTCACCAGCACTGGGGGCCAGTGAGCTCAGCCCAGGAGATGTTCTGAACAAGGCAGGAAACAGTCAATCCCCTCCTGAACCTAAAGCACAGGGATGGCTCCAATCTAGATACCAATTATTGATCACTCTCCCCCTGCCTGGTTTCTTTGCGAACTGAGGGATGTGACAGCCAGTTGGATGAGGGCAAGACTGACGAAGGAGGGGGAGAACGGGGGTGGGGCGTGGGGCGGTATAATATATATCAAATGTGCTATGCTTAGAGAAGACATTTCTAATAGATTAAGTCTTCAAGTCTTGGAAGGTTCCTACAAATTTGTCTGTTAAATAAGCTATAAAGTCAATGCTAACCAAAATCTTAACTGAGAACTTGGTGAGAAAAAGGGACAGAATAGTTAAGATGTACATGTGTATGTGTGTGTGCACACGTGTGCACGTGTATGTATGTGCTGGTATTGGGGACTGAAGGCCTGGGTGCTTTCCCTCAGCTTGCTTCTTCTCCCCACCCCACCCCACCCCCACCCAGTAGTATGAAATTGGAGATAAGAATCTCACTGGACTTTCCTCCTTGGGCTGGATTCCAACCAAGATCCTTAGATCTCAGCCTCCTGAGTAGCTAAGATTATAGGTGTGAGCCACTAAGAACTTGGCTCAAGACAGTTTTGAAAGAGAATGAGGGAGGACTCCCATTATCACTTATAAAGATATTGAAACAAAACAAAATGATGGAAGACCACAGTGCCTGGCAACACTGAGAGTCAGGCAGCTTTGCTTGCCAAGAACGGAGATCCTCTGAGACCCTTCACTGGGGAAATGAGAAGACAGCACAATCAAGATTTCCAAAGTGCTTTTCAGACCAGTTCTTTAAAAAAGGAAAGAAAGAAAACAAAAGGAAATGCAGGTTTTAGCAGGGCATAATGATGTTGTTACCTTTCTGTGAATTCAAGTCAGAAAAAGATAACACTTTATCCCTAACTTCCTGGTTCATGCACCAATCATGTTACCAGAAATTTAGGGCTGCTAAGTTGACCTGGATCTTTGCAATGGCAAAAAAAGAATTCAGGCAAGAGTCAAACATACTACAGGTGAAAGGCAAGTTTATGGGAAAAGACTTATGGCAGAGAAAGAGAGCACGTGGCTTGAATATATGCCACAGGAAGTCAGCACTGCAGCTTAGCTCAGCTATCTTGGCATTCGGTTAAATGGGGAGAATTGGAGTCCTTGAAGACAGCTTTCTGATGGGCTGGGTCTCCCTTGTTTCTTATAAGGTCGGGGTGCCAAAGATTGACTGTCCCATTTTTATTTCCTCATTTTGTTGTTCTTCTTCCTCTATTTCTTTGACAGGCAAATTCTATCAGCTTATCTCGCCATCTCCAAGTTCCACAGGCTATGATTCCTTAAACGGCCTGCTTTTCTACTAATTCCTATCTTGGGGAGGGGGCGGGGGACAGTAAGACCTTGTCTCAAAAACAAAAACAACATATTCTAAAAGAAATGATGAACTGTGTACTGGTGGCTCACACCTATAATCCTAGCTATTCAAGAGGCTGAGATGTGAAGATTGGGATTTAAAGCCAGCCTGGGCAGAAGAGTCCATGAGACTCCTACCTCCAATTAACTAGCAAAAAGCCAGAAGCGGAACTGTGACTCAAGTGGTAAAGGACCAGCCTTGAGTGAAAAGCCAAGTGAGAGTAGAAGGCCCTGAGTTCAAGCCCCAGTACTCAACAAAAATGAGGAAGGGAGGAAGAATACAAAATGATAGGTATGTTAATTATTTTTATTTGTTCATTATATATGTATATATACATAGATAGTACCCACCATAGGGTTTGAACCATATCATATCCCATAAATTATGTACAAATATTATGAAAGTAAAACACAAATATTGTGTCTTTAAAAGAATGGCAGCAATTTACATTGTCAGACTTCAAGCATACCCATGAATTGAAAGTTCCACAGATTGCCCCTGCCCAAGTACCCTTTGTTTATCTGGCCTGGGAGTCCCTGACATCAGTCAGCAGAAACCCCTCCCTCCCTCCCAGCTCACTGTCCACGGCTGTGCTAGGGGACATTGCCACTGGTTACCCATATGCACAATGACCGCAGCTAGTGGCAAACAACTGGATGATTGCATTTTTCCAGTGCTTGGCTTTCAGGACCGTGCAGCCCAGGACTGTCCTATGGGCCTGAGTTTAACTCAGGCCCAAGGTCATTATTAACTCCACAAGAGCTCACACTGTCAGCAGGATGGCTTGGGGCTCTTGTGCGGAGGCACAGAAATGAGATCTTTAAAAATAGTGATACTGTTTTCCACCCCTAGAGCTCTGAATTAATTACTCTGGAAGGGGGCCAAGAGGTTGGTATTTTATTAAAAGCTCCCCAGATAACTCTTATAGACAGTCCTGGTTCAGGCCCAGTGGTCTCCACAGCTCTGAGAAGTCATGAGTCATTAATCTCCCCCCCCTTGAGGCCTAGGTGTGGCTCAGTGGTACAGCCCTTGCCTCCTGAGAGAGATGCCCTAAGTTCTTTACCCAGGATTGAAAGAGAGAGAGAAAGAGGGGAGGAGGGTTTGTTTTAACTTTCCAGTCTTTTGTTTCCTGGGCAGAGAAACCCCTGCATCTGGGGAGGGGGCTGATTATATTGCTAAAAGTAGCTCCAACTCCTAAGAGCTCCAGGCAGCAGGGCCAGGAGCTGTGGGCCCTGCAGTGTCACCAGGGGGTAACTGGGGACACAGGAAGCCACAAACAGCTTCCCTCTGGGGGAAAGCAGTGGCCAGGAGGCCCATCAGATCTAACCTCCTTCCATTTGCTAAGGCCCCAGGGAGTCAAAGAGCTCCAACATGTACTGCCAAGAAACTTGGAAAAATGCTCCTCTGGCCCCTACAAGAAAACATCAGTTGTGCATTTCTCATGAAAGAGCACATGGAAAAATTTAGCCAAGGACTGCACCGGCCTGACCTGGGCACAGATTCCCGTGGGCTTCACCTGGCCAAGGCAACTAGAGGTCTGTGTGGCTCCATCTGGGACTGACACTGGACTGAGCTCAGTTAATTCGCTCCAAGGTGAACCTGGCTTTGTTGCCTGAGAGCTGGCTCAAGGCCACAAGCAGCAAGAAGTCTCAGCCTTGATCCTCCTCTCACTTAGGGGAAACTGAGACCCCACTAGGGAAGGGTCTTGCTTAAAGTCTCCCAGCCCACCCAGTTGCCTTCAGAGAGAGCTTTGACCTAAGGGCAGTTAGCAATCAGTCGGTGGTTAAATTAAACCAGAAAAATCCATTCATTCCTAATAAAATCTGCTTCTTTGGGACGAAGAGGAGACTCTGGCTTTGGAAAAGAATGTGAAAGAGAATTCTTCCGGAGGCAGAGTGTCTTGCAGCAGAAGGAGATAAGAGAGAATGAGATCCTAGATTTCTCAAAGGGCGTTTATTCCTTTGTCATGGCAAATGCCACTTGTATGGAGCACAGCTGGGCGACATCTCTTCAAAGGAAAAACACCCTCATGCCCACGGAAGGATGGGAAGGAATGGCTGAGCGCTCTCGGGGAAGCTGTAAGAATGTGGGTTCAGAGCTGTCTTTGATGTGCCTGTCCTGTCCTTGCGGTGTGGGGGAGGTATCTGTGTGGGCAGGAGGAGCCCACCTGGCCAGTGAATCAGCTGTCACCACACCAGACAAAAAGACAGTTACCAAACCAATCTAGCCGTGTCATGGGGCTTGAACTCAGAGCCTGGCACTGTCCTGGAGCTTTTTTTCTTTGAGGCTAATGCTCTACCACTACAGCTTCAGTTCTACTTCCAGTTCTTTGCTGATAATTGGAGATCAGAGTCTCACACACTTTTCTGCTCTGGCTGACTTCAAACTGCGATCCTCAGATCTCCACTTCCTGAGTAGTTAGGATCACAGGTATGAGCCACTAGTGCCTAGCTAGCTTCTTTTAATTCGAAAAGAGTTCCTGCGGGGCTGGGAAGTTGGCTTAGTGGTAGAGTGCTTGCCTTGCATGCCTGAGGCCCTGGGTTCGATTCCTCAGCACCACATAAGCAAAAAGAAAAAAGCCGGAAGTGGCGCTGTGGCTCAAGTGGTAGAGCGCTAGCCTTGAGCTGAAGAGCTGAGGGACAGCGCCCAGGCCCAGAGTTCAGGCCCCATGACCAGACCCCCCCCCCCCCCAAAAAAAAAGAACGTCCAAGAGACTCTTATCTCCAATAAACCACTCGAAAACGGGAGGGGTGCTGTAGCTCAGCCTTGAGCTGAAGAGCGCAGGGACAACGCCCAAGCCCAGAGTTCAAGCCCCATGATCAAAAAAAAAAAAAAAAGAAAAGAAAAGAGTTCCTGCCACTTTCTTTCTGCTATTTGGTAATGTAAGGGACAATGTCCTCATGGTCCTTCACCATTTTCATGTGTCACCTCTGGAAGATGAATGCCACAAGAATGTCACTGAGCGCATTTGTCCAAGCCTTTCTGTTGGCAAGAAGGGGCGTACACATTCTATTCAGGTGAGGAGTGCATGAAGAGGTGTCCAGAGAATGAAGTATGTCCCTTCCCTGGCAACTCTAGCTCACTGAGGTAAAGCCTGGCCTAAGCCTGGCCCTCAGGGGGAATAGCTATCAAAGCATACTGGTAATCCTTCCACAATGCTCCATGACAATGCTTTTATTTTTACTCTGAAACACTGATAGGTACAGTAGAGCCTCTGGATTTTGAAAAGCCCACTGGGGACAAGTCTGCATGGCACTTTGGCCCTTCCAAGGTCACTCCTCCATAAAAATATTCTGAGGGGGGAAAATACCAACATTTCTTACCTAAGCTGCTTTAAACCTACAGCAATAAATGGAGATGAACGGAGCCACAGGCTCTTAGCCAAGCTGCATTCCTGTTCTTTCTCCCAGGCTCCCTTGATTTTCTTATCAGAATTTCATCAAGGCAGCACAGAAAGGACAGAAGTATGCTAGTATGGAGACTATATAAACACACACACACATACACATGCACATCAGATATAATATATAGCTATACTGAAATGAGGCAGATTTTCCATGAAGACTGATATTAGTTGATCCCAGCTTCATTAGAATAACCCACAGGCACAAAGCAAGGTTCATTAAAAAAAAAAAAAGACTAAAAATCAATACTGAAAATGAAAGGGACTCCAATGGGTAAAGATGGGCCTACCTAGGGTGGCAGGTCTGGTGTGGACACTGGCATGGTGCTGCCCCCTGTTGGCCACAGTGGCTTTTGCAACTGCCTTGATTCAGAGCCAGGGACTCTGCTAGATGCACTGCTAGATGCACTGCGAGGGGGTACAAGCCCCAGGACTGCATAGTCTACAGAGACCCTTTGTTTTGAATGCTGGCACACAAACTTGAAAACACATTTTAAGACAAATGAGTGGGAAATTTATTAAATTAATTAACTTGTTTATTGGCACTGGTACTGGGGCTTGAACTCAGGGCCTGGACACTATCCCTGAGATTTTTTTTTTTTTTTTGCTCAAGGCTAATGCTCCACCACTTGAGCCACAGCATCACTTCTGGCTTTTTGGTAGCTAATTGGAGATAAGAGTCTCATGGGCTTTTCTGCTTGGACTGGCTCTGAACTACAATAATCAGATCTCAGCCTGAGTAGCTAAGTGTAAGCTACTAGCACCTGGCTGGGAGAGGTTTCTGGTTTTTTTGTTTTTGTTTTTTTGTCAGTCATGGGGCCTGAACTCTGGGCCTGGGCGCTGTTCCTCAGCTTTTCAGCTCAAGGCTTGCGCTGTACCACTTGAGCCACAGCACCACTTCCAGCCTTTTCTGTTTATGTCGTGCTGAGGAATCAAACCCAGGGCCTCCTGCATGCTAGGCAAGCACTCTACCTCTGAGCCACCTTCCCAGCCCTGGGTGGGTTTTTTTTTAGTTTAGTTTTTTTTTTTTTTTAGAAGAAATGAAGTATAGATGCGCCCCTAAAGTTATACTACTGTCTCCCTTACCATGGAGGGAGCGCTGGAGGGTTTCTTTCCATGCATACTATTATACTACATTTTTCAGGATCTTTTTCTTTACAAATACAATGTTTTTCTGCCTGTACATGCACACCTATAATAAAGTTTAATTTAGCGGGGCACCAGTGGCTTACCCCTATAATCCTAGCTACTCATGAAGCTGAGATACGAGGATACTAGTTTGAAGCCAGACTGAGCAGGAAAGGCTGTGAGACTCTTATCTCTAAATAACCACTCAAAAACCAGAAGTATTGCTGTGGCTCAAAGTGGTAGAGTGCTGGCCTTGAACAAAACAGCTCAGAGACAGTGCCCAGGCCTCGAGTTCAAGCCCCACACCCAACAAAAAAAAGTTTAATTTATAAGTTAGGCACCCTAGGCAGGGCATTGGTGGCTCACACCTAGAATTCTAGTTACTCAGGAGGCTGACATCTGGGGATTGAGGTTTAGAGCTAGCCATGGCAGGAAAGTCTGGAGTTTTGTTTTTTTCCAGGTGATAGGGCTTGAACTTTGGGCCTGGGCACCGTCCCTCAGCTCTTCAGCTCAAGGTGAGTGCTCTTCCACTTGAGCCATAGCAACACTTCTGGTTTTCAGGTGGTTTATTGGAGATAAGAGTTTCATGGACTTTCCTGCCTGGGCTGGCTTTGAACCGTGATCCTCAGATCTCAGCCTCCTGAATAGCTAGGATTACAGACGTGAGCCACCACCACCGCCACTGGCCAAGTCAGATTCTTATCTCCATTTAACCACCAAAATGCCAGAAGTGGAGTTGTGGAAAACCAGTGTTTTGGTTTTTTTTTTTTGCCAGCAATGGGGATTGAACTCAGGGTTTGGGTACAATCACGGGCTGTTTTTGCTCAAGGCTAGTACTCCATCACTTCGAGTCACAACTCCACTTCTGTTTTCTGATTGCTTAATTGGAGATAAGACTCTCATGGGGACTTTTCTGCTGGAGTTGGCTTCAAACTTCAGTCCTCAGATCTCAGCCTCCTGAGTTGCTAGGATTACAGGCGTGAGCCATCAGTGCCCAGCATGGAGGACCAGTCTTGAGTGAAAAAGCTAAGGGACAGGGCCTGAGCCAAAGCCCGGTACTGGCAATAAACAAACAAACAAAGCATCCTAAAAATAAACAAAATCAATAGACTACAACATTTATAACACCTAATAAAAGCTATGGAACTGTTTTCTCTCAAATATCTCAGTGTACCATGCTCCTCCTTGGGAGATGAACAGCCGGCAGGGGACATGGTGGAAGTTTAAGAGGCGTCAGCTGAATATGGGCATGGTGCACTACGTGGCTGACATACAGCATGCATCCATGAACAGAGGACGCTCCACTTCCCAGTCAGGACAGAGTGGTTACAGCACAAGACTTAGGAGCACTACTCAGAACAGCATGCCACTGAAAACTCATGAATTAGTTCTGGAATTTCACATTTAGTGGCGTAGGTGGCAGTTGGCTTTGGGTAACTGAAACCATAGAAAACAAAATCGGGGATCGAGACCAACAACTGTGCTCCTTTATTTTTTTGGTGTTACTTTCCTTTGATAAATCTTGTGTGTAGCCCCGCTGGCAAGCTCCAACTCACCGTCCTCCCGCCTCAGCCTCCAAACGCTGAGGCTGCAGGTGTGTACCACTAACCCCAGTGACCTCTGATACTTTTTTTAAAAAATTATTTTTTTGCACCAGTCCTGGGGCTTGAACTCAGGGCCTGGGTGCTGTCCCTGAGCTTTTGTGCTCAAGCCTAGTGCTCTACCACTTTAAGCCACAGCACCATTGCCAGCTTTTTAGTAGATGATTGGAAATAAGAGTCTCACAGGCTTTCTGTCTCAGGCTGGCCTTGAACTGGGATCCTCAGATTTCAGCCTCCTGAGTAACTAGGATTGCAGGAGTAAGCCACTGATATCCAGCTAACTTTTAAGATTTGATGGAGGAGGAAACTATCTGACTGGTGTCTGAGGCTAGAGGAGAGCTGAGAGCTAATGGCTCCCCACTGTGTTCCTGCACAGGCCCTGTGTGAATGTGACCACAGGTTTACATATGAGCAAAATGGAATCGCTCATGGGCAAGGTACACCGGAAACTAGGTGTCTGGGGATGAGGTCAGCAAAATCATCCTTTGTATAACTCAGCCTTTTACTACTAAAGAAACCTATTTATTTAGTTACTTAGTTATTGTTAATAGTGGGCCTTGAACTCAGGACCAGGCTGCTGTCCCTTAGCTTTTCTGCTCAAGGCTAGCACTCTACCATTTGAGCCACAGCTTTTTGGAAGTTAATTGGAAATAAGAATCTCACAGACTTTCCTGCTCTGGCTGGCTTTGAACTTTGACCCTCAGATCTCAGCCTCTTGAGTACGAGGCATGAGCCACTGATGCTCAGCTGTGGAAACTGAAATGCAACACTAGTGGTCATTGCAATGGATTTGTCACGGCATGCAGTCACTCCATGAATGGCCAGTGTTGGGGCAGTGGGACCTCCCTGGCCCATGGGTAACTGGAAGCTGTCGCTCAGGCTCAGGGACCTGATTAGCAAGCAGAATATTCTCAGGCACTGGGAATGGCCCCTTTCCTCTTCTCTGCCATCACCGAGACCTGAGGTGGCCTCCACTCATTGTCTGGGAACCCCAAGGGGAATGTATGTGCTTCTGAGTTTCCCTCTTCCCAAAGTTCAGATGCCTCGATGCCCTACTCATGTGCTGGAGGCCTTACAGCCTCCCCCTCCCCAACTCCCTCGTGGCCTGAGCATCTATTTTTAAGTCCCCTGTCGTGTCCTTACTCTCCTTCGCTCCTGTCCTGGTTCCTTGTTTTCTTTTCCATTTCCCCACTTGTTACTGCCAGCTAAGAAGCTGTTTACTATAAAATAAATTTAGGTATAGTCCCAGACTCCCTGGAGGAGAAAAAAAAAAAAGGTAACAAATAAGGCTAAAAAATATTATGTATTCTTCCTATCCTAGTGACAAGGTATCTTTAGACTTCCACTCCAAATTGGAAAATGTAAGCAATCTACAATTCACATTTCGTTATACACAACACTGTGTTCTTAACCCTCGGTAAACATCTACTTAAGTTTCTTAATATATGAAGGTGCCTTTACAAACAACTGACTGAGCAAGTAAATTCGTTTTATTTTTGGCACTATTTTTTGTTTTGTTATTCAAGCAGAAGAGAAATAAACATCATGCCACAAAGTAAATGAGAAAATACTTTCCTATTCTGGGAGTGGCTGTTACTCTCCTAAGAGCAACCTGGGCAGGAACCCAGCTGGATGGACTCAGAGGGGTTCAGGATGAGGATTCTGGCACTTGCCAGTTTGGACCTGTCACCTGGAGACATCCTTCATCCCAGCCCATCCCTGACAAGGAATTTCAGGGCTGAGACCCTCCCCCCATCCCCCACCCCCCCAGCAACGTTCCCAGTGCTCACAGCCTAGGGCACAGGTCCTTTTGCACCCAGGCTCTGGGTGCATCCTGCCCACCATGAGTCTCATTTTCTTCAGAATCTGCTTCCCCTTAGGGTCCATGAATTTCTCTTTCTGTATTCACTTAATAATAAAATTGATTCTAGTGGACATGATAGCACATGCCTATAGTTCCAATACTGGGATGCTGAGGTAGGAGGATTGCTCAAGCTCAGAAGTTTTAAGACCAGAGGGCTGGGAAGGTGGCTCAGTGGTAGAGCACTTGCCTTGCAGGCATGAGGCGCTGGGTTCGATTCCTCAGCACCACATAAGCAAAAAGAAAAAAGCCAGAAGTGGTGCTGTGGCTCAAGTGGTAGAGTGCTCGCCTTGAGCTGAAGAGCTGAGGGACAGCGCCCAGGCCCAGAGTTCAGGCCCCACTACCGGACCCAAAAACAAAAAGTTTAAGACCAGAATAGGCAACATGTTGAGATCTTGCCTCATAAAGAAAATCATTTCGCATATGTTATGGCATGTCTCTCCCCCCCTTCTCTTCCTTCTCTCTCTCTCCATCTCTGTCTTTTCTTTTTTTTTTTTTAATTTTTTTTTTTTTTTTGGGTCCGGTCGTGAGGCCTGAACTCTGGGCCTGGGCGCTGTCCCTCAGCTCTAAAGCTCAAGGCTAGCACTCTACCACTTGAGCCACAGTGCCACTTCCAGCTTTTTTCTTATGTGGTGCTGAGGAATCAAACCCAGGGCCTCATGCATGCAAGGCAAGCGCTCTACCACTGAGCCTTCCCAGCCCTCTCTGTCTCTTTTCAATGAAGAACTGAACCAGTCAGTGCTTGCTAGGTAAGCATTCTACCATATGAACCGCACTCTCAGCACTTTTTTTTTTTTTGACAGGGTTTCATTATATACCCTAAGATGGCCACAAACATGAGATCTTCCTGCCTTAGCTTTCTGAGTAGCTGGGATTACAGATATCCACTATTGCTCCCAGCCAGTTTTTCCCATAATGCAAAAGTGGTGGCATGCTATGCCCCGCTTTGCCCACTTTAAGGTGGTGACTGACTGATCGATCAACCCAAGGCACTATAGAGCTGTCTCATTCTTCTTTGCAGCTGTGGTATATTCTACTAAACTCACTGATGGGATATTTGAAGTACAAGAATGAGTTCATATCCTTGTTTATCTATCATTTGATACATGGACACATGGGTCTAAAGGAGAAATACTGGTAAATTGAATCATGAGGTTAAAATATATATGAATTCGTAAATTACATATACATTTATTTAAATACATTTTTTTTTCTGGTCAGTCATGGGGCCTAGGCCTGGGCGCTGTCCCTCAGCTCTTTAGCTCAAGGCGAGCGCTCTACCACTTGAGCCACAGCGCCACTTCTAGTTTTCTGGTGGTTTATTGGAGATAAGAGTTTCATGGACTTTCCTGCTCCGGCTGGTTTTGAACTGCAATCCTCAGATCTCAGCCTCCTGAGTAGCTAGAATTATAGGTATGAACCACCAGCGCCTGGCTTTAAATATAAATTTGTATATATATATATTTATATATATAATATATATAATTATGTAGTTGTAGTAGTAGTATACTTGTAGTCCCAGTTACTCAGACTGAAGTAGGATGACAAGTTCAGAAGTTCAAGGCCAGCTGGAGCAACATACCAATACCTTGTCACAAAAAGTCTTTTCCTTTGATAGTTCCCAATTGCCTTCTCTAAGGAAGGCAACTGTGGCAGATCACTACTCTACTGAACAAGGGGGGTATTTTCTTTCTCTCTCCTCACATCCTTCTCAAAGCAACCTGGTGATTGTAAAAGATCTTGCTGAGTGCCGGTGGCTCATTCCTCTAATCCTAGCTAATCAGGGGGTTGAGAGCTCTGAAGATCTAAGTTGGAAGCTAACCTAGGCAGGAAAGTCCTTGAGACTCTTATCTCTAGTTAACCAGAAGAAAGCCAGAAGTGGAGTGCTAGCCTCGAGCAAAAAAAAAGTCAAGCAAGACTGGTGAGGCCCTGATTTCAGGCAGAAGAAGAAAGAAGGAAAGAAGAAGAAAGGGGAAAGGGGAAAGGGGGAAGGGGGAGGGGGAGGGGGGAGTAGATGATGATGACCCAGGCATCAGTAGCTCATGCCTGTAATCCTAGCTAGTTAGGAGGCTGAGATCTGAGGATTGCAGTTCAAAGGGAGCCAGGGCCGGAAAGTCTGTGAAACTCTTATCTCCAATTAATCGCCAAAAAACTGGAAGTGGCATTGTGCCTCAAGTGGTAGATGCTTGCCTTGAGCGGAAGAGCTGAGGGATTGAGCCCAGGCCCAGAGTTCAAGCCTCATGACTTACCAAAATAAAAAAGGAAGGAAGGAAAGAAGGAAGGAAGGAAGGAAGGAAGGAAGGAAGGAAAGAAGAAAAAAAGAAAGAAAGAAAGTCTCAGTATGATTTTAGCATGTGCTGCCTGCAGTGACTAATTCATGTATCATGGTGGTGTAAACTTCCTTCCCTGGAGTCATCTCTGATCTTGACTTACCTTCTATCACATCACTGGCCTTCTTCTTATTGTTTTGTGGGAGCTCTTTAGGAAATAAGCCCTTTGTGACATAGGTTGCAAATATTTTCTCCCTGGTTTCTCTGAATTTTTCTGTCTCTTTCCCTCTCTCCATCCCTCCCTTCCTGCCTCCCCCCCCCCCAAAGAAGAACTAGCATGAACTAGCATACAGTTATGTAATTGCAGTTTTCAATCTTTTATAGCATTTGGGGACTGTGAGCTGCTAAAGAGCCTCCTCCACCCCAAAATTACAAATGTAACTCATGGTGTTTTTCTCCATCTTTGTGGCTTTTTTTTATATACATTTAAATCTTTAAGTCATCTAGAATTTTATTCTCATATAAGTGTGAGATCCAACTGTATTTTTCCCAGCTGGTAACTCAGTTGTGTCAACACCATGGTGCTGCTCTTCCCCAAATACCCAGAAGGCCTCCTGACATTCCCAATACTCTGTGTGTGTGTGTGTGTGTGCGTGTGTGTGTGTGTGTGTGTGTGTGTGCGTGTGTGTGCGCGTGCGCGTGTGCGTGTGTGCGCGCGCGCGCGCGCGCGCGTGCGCGCAAGTAGTGGGGCTTTGAACTTAGTGCCTGAGCACTGTCCCTGAGCTTTTGTGCTCAAGGCTAGTGCTCTCCTCCACCTCCTTTTTTTAGTGGTTAAGTGGAAATAAGAGTCTCATGGACTTTCCTGTCCCGGTTGCCTCAAACCAGGGTCCTCAGATTTCAGCCTCTTGAGTTAGGAGTACAGGTGTGAGCTACTGGCACCCAGTTTTTTAAATGCCTATTTTAAAAGCCATCTTACTGCCTAAAATGATTCTTCCTGTAAGCATTGGTATTTCTAACTTGCAATCTGTTTCCCTATCCAATCTTCTTTGAGTTCTTGCCAACTGTCTTGCTTATAGAACTATGTTTATCTTGTTCCTTGGTACCACAGGGGAAGGGCTCTAACACCTCTAGAACAAAATGCCAATTTTTCCTAAGCTCAGGTCCCTTATATAAAATGTATCATGAAGACTTAAACCACAGCTAGATGACTTGCAATTCCTATGTGTGCATGTCCTGTAAGTTGTTCTTGTGTTGTATTTTTTGGGAAACAATGAGGGGGAAAAATCATGTCAGGCACAGAGAGAAAAAGGAAATTATGTTTTCTCTCTTATGTGGGCCTAATATTAATTTATAAATATGGGAGTAAATACTTTGGGGTGTTATACAAGCATACACAAACATAATAGCCAAAATATGGTAGATTCAAGGGAGAACTCAAACTATGTAATACCTTGGAAAGGCTAATTCAGGAGTCCAACAACATAAACACCAGGAAATGGGCATTGGGAAAGGTGTGGGGGAGGCAAGGGAAGGAGGGTAGAGGAATGAAGAGAGGAAGTGGGGGGAGAATGCGGTCATAAAATTCAATACATATCCTACAAAAATATCCATATATATATGTATATGTATGCTTTTGATTGTTAGAAAACATTTTTTTTTTCTTTTGGTACCTGGGGTTTGAAGTCAAAGCCTGGGTTTTTGTTTGTTTTCCCTCAAGGATGTGCCCTACCATTTGAGCAACAGCTCTACTTCCAGCTTTTTGGTGGTGAGCTAGAGAAAAGAGTCTCATTGATGTTCCTGTCTGGGATAGGTTCTAACCCTGGTCCTCAGATCTCAGCCTCTGGAGTAGCTAGGGTCACAGGCGTGAGCCACCAATGCTTCGCTTTCTAAGATTTTTGATATGCTGTTAGTTGGGTGTGTGAAAGTGGAACATGCAGATCCAGGAGGGCTAATGCAAGCCCTCTGCCCTTGAGCGGAAGCCATCTTCTCCCTGGCACTGGGCTCCTAAGCACTCTACTAGGGAGTCCAAGGAGGTGCTCCCACCACCCGTCTAGCAAAGAGACTCTACATTTTGTAGCTCTTGATGATGATGATGATGATGATGATGATGATTGGTTGTGGGGCTTAAACTCAGGACCTGGGTGCTATCCCTGAGCTCTTTTGCTCAAGGGTAGTATTCTACCACTTGGAGCCACAGTGCCACTTCTGTTTTTCTGGTGGTTCACTGGAACTAAGAGTCTCACAGACTTTCCTGTTTGGGCTGGCTTTGAACTGCGATCCTCAGATCTCAGCCTCCTGAGCAGCTAGCATTACAGACATGAGGCACTGGCACCTCATTTTTCCTTTAATTTTTTTTTGGGGGGTCCGGTTGTGGGGCCTGAACTTTGGCCTGGGTGCTGTCCCTCAGCTCTTCAGCTCAAGACTAGCGCTCTACCACTTGAGCCACAGCGCCACTCCTGGCTTTTTTCTTTTTGCTTATGTGGTGCTGAGGAATCGAACCCAGGGCCTCATGCATGCAAGGCAAGCACTCTACCGTTGAACCACCTTCCCAGCCCCTCCTTTAATTTTTTTAACTGTTATTATAGCGATATGTACGGGGGGGGGGGGTGACAGTTACATAAATTAGGTAATGAGTACATTTTTTTTCGGTTGTACAGCTTGAACTCTGGGCCTGGATGCTGTTCCTGAGCTCTTCAGCTGAAAGCAACCACTCTACCACTTGAGCCACAGTGCCACTTCAGGTTTTCTGCAGGTTAATTGGGATAAGAGTCAAATGGACTTTCCTGCCCAGGCTGACTTTGAACCACGATCTCAGTCTCAGCTTCCTGAGGATTATAGCTAGGATTACAGGCGTGAGCCACCAGCTCCCAGCTATGAGTACATTTCTTTTTGGACAATGTCACCCCTTTCCCTTGCTCTCCCCTAATTTTTCCCTCTTATCCCCATCCAAAGTGACTGAGTATCACTGCTACATTGTGCACCCTTTGTCCCTCCATTTCTGTGTCCCTCCCTTGTCTTCCCAAAGACAGACAAATGAACAAACAAGACAAAAAGAAAAGAAAACAAAAACAGCAACCAAGAAAAAAACCTTGTCTACATTTCCATGACCAAATGCACATAGGCATTGTGCTTTTATGTTGGGTCTGACTTTTTCTCATCTTCCCACTGACCCAAGAGGTGTTGGAGGGGTGGAGGCATGAGGTGGGGAGGCAGTGGTCTCCTGGCTGGAAAGCAGGGCCATCTGTAGTGCCCTGCCCTACAGTTGGCCAGCCCTGGCCCAGTGCCATCCCGGGAAGACTGTCTCCAGGGTAAGCTACCGATTTCATTATTGCTGCTAAAATGTGAAAAAGGCTGCAGGAGATTCCCCTGATTGTATCCCTGTTCCTGGGACCACCCACCTCTGCAGTTCCACACAGGACTGGTAAGAGAGCAGCCCAATCAGGTCTAATTGACCTCCATTCCCCACCCCTCCCACTATAGCCCAGGCAGACACTGGCATCAGTGCCTATAGAGGGCAGCCAAATCTACCTGACTGCACCATGCTGGGGCCGGGACTCCCCTCCTGAGCTCCAAATGCACACATACAGGGCTGCCTTTCTTCCCTGTGCCTCTCAGCCAGAGATCCACAGGCCCAACAGTGAACTCCTTGCTTCCTCTCAAAACACTTCACATTCTGTTTCCCTATTTGCTTAAATATAGTGAATAACAACCTAAGCCAAAAACGTGGGCATTGTGCCCAACAGGGCTTGAGACACTGTTGTCCCTGAGCTTATGCCTTTCAGCACCCTGGGACTTCAGCCCCAGCCAGGCAGCTTGTCTACCTAAAGACAGACAGACCCTGGTTTTTGAATTATCTCCCTAATCCGATTTAGCATATCAAAAGCATAAAGTGAGGTTGGAGAGAAAGAAGAATTTTTTTTTTTGTCGGTCGGCCTGGGCACTGTCCCTCAGCTCTTTAGCTCAAGGCTGGCTCTCTACCACTTGAGCCACAGCACCACTTCCAGTTTTTTCTGTTTATGTGGTGCTGAGGAATCAAACTCAGGGCCTCATGCATGCGAGGTAAGCACTCACTCTACCACTGAGCCATCTTCCCAGCCTGTAGAAAGTAGGATTTAATCTTGGTCTACTTTGAAGTAGAGGGAATGGTGGGAAGAGAGGAAAGCAAGAAAATGAGACTGGAGTGAAAGGTGGTCTTCCATCTTTGCATCAGGGAGCTCAGGTGTGTTTTTTTCTTTTTATTTTTTTGGGTCCAGTCATGGGGCCTGAACTCTGGGCCTGGGCACTGTCCCTCAGCTCTTCAGCTCAAGGCTAGCGCTCTACCACTTTAAGCCACAGCACTCAGGTGTGTTTTGCTTTGGAGGCAATATTGGGACTTGAACTCAGGGCCTGGGCACTGTCCTTTAAGTTTTTCACTCAAGGCTAGCATTTTACCAACTTGAACCACACCTCTATTTCTGGCTTTTTGCTAGTTAATTGGAGATAAGAGTTTCACAGACTTTCTTTCCTGGGCTGGCTTCAAACCACGATCTTCAGATCTCAGCCTCATGAATAGCTAGGATTAGAGGGGTGAACCACTGGCATCCGGCTATCATGCCATTTTCATCTGCTTCAAATGCGATCTTCCCATCTGCACCTGTCAACTACCACACCATGGAAGCTTTACAGAGTGTGCCGTCCAGAGGTGAGCACCCAGAGGTCTCCATCCACATAGGCTCTCGAGAAAACGCCTAGATTTCCACATCAGAACTTTAATAGGTCTCTTGTGCAAAGTTCTACACAAATAGATCACTCGGTAAACCAGGGTAGAACGAACCCACTTAACTTTGCACACGGTAAAGAGGTGGGGCTCATTTGAATTAATGGAAACAAAGGGAAGTAGCATTCCTTCAAGGAAAGGGACTGGAATGAACTAATGAATTGCTATTACCCAATTATTCCACCTGCCCTCTCTCTGCCCAGATTACCACACCTACCCATCTGGTTTGCCCATCCCTCCCAATAACCCCCTCTCCCACTAACCCCACCCCTGCTTACCCCGCCTTGTCTGGTCCCACCCCACTAGCTCATCTGTCCCGTCCAGTCCCAGACTCAACACTAGACTCAACCTCCATTCGCTCCAACCGGCTCGGCCCCGCCCCGTCCCAAAGAGTCCTATTTGCTCCACCTGGCCACGCCCACCCGCCCACCTGCTCCCTCGGGCCCCACTCCTCCCCGCCGCCCCACCCCACTTGCTCTATCTGGCCACGCCCACCGGTCCACTTGCTCCTCCTGATCTCACTCGCTCCACCTGGCCACGCCTACCACCTGCTCCCTCGGGCCCCGCCCCGCCCCACTTGCTGTAGCCAGCCGCACCCACCCGCCCACTTGCTGCTTCGGGCTCCGCCCCGCCCTACTTGCTCCACCCGGCCACGCCCAGCCGCCCCATTCGCTCCACCGGCCACGCCCGCCCCGCCCCGCGCGGCCCGGCGCGGCCCGCTCACCTGTATGCCCAGGGCGACACGCTACGCAGGTTGGTGGGCGTCTGGAAGCGGCGGTCGGCGGGCCTGCCCCCTGCCGGGCAGCTCGCGTTGCGCGCCTGCTCGCGCGGCCCCAGCTGCAGCGTGTGGTGGAAGGCGCTGAGCACGCCGGCCGCCAGGCGCCCGTACAGCTGCTCCAGGAGCTCCTCAGGCCGGTCCGCGCAGCCTCGCGGCCGCGTCGGGCGCCTGCCCGCCCTCGGCGCGCCCGCGGCCCGGCCCGGCGCCAGCGCCAGCAGGAAGCCGGCCACGAACATCCAGACCTGCGGGAAAGGCCGCACTCAGCGCCAGAGCCCGCCGAGAAGCCCGCCCGCCCGCCCGCGCTCCGCCCCTCCCCGCCCCGGCCGCCCCGAGCCCCGCGGGCGCCTCCCGCAGCGCCGCCGACCGCGAGGCCCTCCGGGAGTATGGGTGCCGCGCGGGCGGGCCCCCGAGCGCCGTCCCCGCCGGCCCGCTGCCCGCGGGGGGCCCGCGGCCCCGCCCGCCCCCGGCCCGCGCGCCCCCGGCCGCCGCCGCCGCCGCCGCCCCGGGCCGGAGCCCGCTCGGGGGGCGGGTGCGGGGCACGCGTGCACGTGTGCGTGTGTCTGCCGGGCTGCTGCGCGGCGGGCTGCGAGTGCCTGTGACCCGACGCCGCCCCCGCTCACCCCCGCGCGCGCCATCCCGACCCTCCGGCCGGCCGGCCTGCTTGGAGCCCGCGCCAGGCCAGCGAACGCCCGGACCGCCGCCGCCCCGCAGACTCCCCCCCTCCCCGCCACCGCGCCCCGCCTCGTCATCCGCCCGCCCCCGGCGCCCGGCATCTGACGCCCCGCACGAAGCCCCCCGCGGCACCCGAGGACGCAGACGCCGCTCACCCCGGACACCCTGGGCTCGGCACGCGCTGCTCCCCAGTCGGTCCTTACCAGCGTCCCCAACATCGCGTCCCCCACCGCGTACAAATGAGATCAGTGTTATGAGCGGTTCTTTAGCTGAATAAATAAAGGGGGGGGGGTCACACAAACGGGGGGCTCCGAGCTGCGGGATCCTGCGTAGCCCCGCGTGGAGCGCTGGTCGGGTTGCGCCTGCAGGAGTGGATGTGGCAGCGCCCGCCCGGACGGCGCCGTCCCCGCTGGCCGGCCGGAGGAGGTGGTGACCGCTGCCTTGGGAAGGGCCGACGGTGGGCAGAGCCGACCGCGGAGCTTCTCCAGGACTGAAAGCCTACAATATTCCCCTTCCCCTTCTGAGATTCCGGAGGTGGAAGAGAGTATTTTTTTTTAAAAAAAAAAAGTTTGATCAGTAGGTGGGAAGAGGCTCTCCCCCTTTCTCCAATGCACCCAGAAAATGATCCTGTGCCTCTAAAAAACCAGAGAGAGCGAGCAAGCCAAGGATTAAATACCTCCCCCACCTGACTGGCTGATGGCTGGAAATGGGCATCTCTTCGTCTGTTCCTACAGTGCGGGAGAATTCCACCCCACGTGTGAGCAGTCATGTAAAATAAGCCGAATATTCTGTGAATAAATTAAAATACACTGAAATGACAGGCTGTATTTCAAGCGCACACAAGAACCTTGCTCATTTGTTGTTCGTTCTACCAATAAATGTCTAATTCTTGCTAGCTGGTGGGCTAATGAATATGATTATTTTATTAAAAAATAAAAATAAATGACAACAGCTGGCAGCTTTTGAAAGTACACAGTTTTTTCATTTATGATTCCCTAAATGGCTTGCAGCTTTGGCATCTGACTAAATTGTAAAGCACTGGCTGCTAACAGTTCAGTTAGGTGGTGTTGAAAAACAATGAGGGTTCAGAACTGAGGGCTGAGGGGCTGCTCTAGTAGTTACTGTTCAAAATCTCTTTGAATTCTACAAGGGAGTTACAGTTCTCAGTGAGTAAATGTTTGGGGTTATAAAATGCTTTCTGACTAACAGATAAATTGTTCATGTTATTTCCTTTGTAGTAAAATGGGAATAAAGACATTGGCACCCGCTGCTTATTTTCTATTTGAAAAAGAAAAATGGTGTAGGAGTCTTTTAGGAGAAAGATTATCATTGCATGAGTGACTACAGTCATCTTTTCATAAGTTTGGTGACACATGCCAGACTGTTAGTTTTGCTCAGCCTTCAACAAAGTACCTCCCACTGGCTAATCATCAGGAAAGTTCTCATTTCTCCCTGATTACCTTGATCGTGGGAGAGAAAATATTTGCTTTCTAGCAGTTTTGAAAGTACTCTTCTGTTGTTAGAACATAAAATTCATCTGAGACTACACAAAAAAAAAAGTGTTACAAACAGGAGAAATTATTGTGTTTGTGGGTACTAGGGCTTGAACTCAGAACTAAGTGCTGTCTCTTTTTAGCTTTTTAGCTGAAGGTTGGCACTCTTAACCACTTGAGATACAATTCTACTTCTGACTTTTTGGTGGTTAAGTGGAGAAGAAAGTCTCATGGCCTTCCTGCCTTGGCTGGCTTTGAATTGTGATGCTCAGACCTCATCCTCAAGTAGCTAGGATTATAGGCATGAGCCACTGGTGCCTGGTGCTTTTTTTTTTTTTTTTTAATAATGAATACCCCCAAAAGTTCAACATATTAATAGCAATTTAAACACAGAAGTAGTCGAAATTTAATGATACAAGTGAAGGAAAAAACCCACAAATACTCTGAGCTTGTTTTCTCATAGAATGTAATACCCCTGTGGTGGTTGGTCCTGGAGATGTTTCATTAAGGAGTCTCTTGAGCCTAACCGCATCCTCTTTGATTCTTCTCAGGTGCCCTAAGACCAGTGCAGCTTAGTGTAGGTCAAGCTGATGGGGGAAAAGTTCTTATAAATCATTCTTAAGCAATATAACTACCAGACCTTCTTAGCTGCATCCATACTTAACCTTCTTGGGTTACTAAGTGAGTTACATACCTACCCAAGCCTTTCTCTCTCCTTTAAAGGGCTGTCCTTATCTATTCCTCTTGTAGATCGCATTGCTGGCCTCCTCCTGCTCCTGCCTTTTATTCATTGACAGTTCTAGCACTGGATTTACCTTTTTCCCTGACACTTTTAATCTGCACATAATACAATTGAACATCGTTTTTCTAAATGACTACAGTGATATCTCACCTGTCACAGTTATGTTCCAGAGACTCCCCCATGACAGGTGAAAGTCTGAGAAGTAGCAGCATTATATTTATTTAATTATATATAATTTAAGGCTTCCCTTTCTCCTATAAGCCTTTCCCACACTTACTAACCTTTCCCACACTCTTATAAACACTTCATATACTATTAAACACTTTCTATGCTCTTAAACACACATAATTTTAACAAATTGAATGAGAATGATGAAGTATATAGCTGTGCAGTGCTGATGGTGATGAAGGTGATGACGCTGAGATGAATGTACTACACAGCCAAGCAGAGCATTACAGCTCTTCTGAAGGCACTACTTCATCAGGCGCTTATCAGGTAGTGCAGTATCTTTGCCCTGGCCCCTAACTTCTATTTCTGATAAAGGCATAAGCATAACTCATCTCTTTATCTGAGTGATGACCATAGTTACGGGGAGTTGCTGACACTACCTCTTCTTCGGAGTGAAAAGGCTTTCATAAACTGACATGCCACTCTTGATTGTATTTATGAAGAAGTGCAATGAACGAATCATCTGGGAGTCCCATTCTTCATCCACTTACTGTAGTTCTTTGGCCATTCTGACCATGGTTGCAGCCTCCTCCTCTTCTCTAACCCATAGTTCGTCTTGTTCCTCATCCTCTTCTTCACTTGCTGACTTTGTCATCTGCATCAGGTCTTCACCCATTAGTGGTTTTGTTTTGTTTTTTTGGGGGGGTCCGGTCATGGGGCCTGAACTCTGGGCCTGGGCGCTGTCCCTCAGCTCTTCAGCTCAAGGCTAGGACTCTACCACTTGAGCCACAGCGCCACTTCTGGCTGTTTTCTTTTTGCTTATGTGGTGCTGAGGAATCGAACCCAGGGCCTCAGGCATGCAAGGCAAGCGCTCTACCACTGAGCCACCTTCCCAGCCCCATTCCGGCTTTTTTTTTTCTTTCTGCTTATGTGGTGCTGAGGAATCGAACCCAGGGCCTCATGCATGCAAGGCAAGCGCTCTACCACTGAGCCACCTTCCCAGCCCCCCATTAATGGTTTTGAGTGGACACTGATGAGGTCATTCACATAATTAGGAGTCATTCCATTGAAACCATCTCCTCCTAGTAGTTTTTTGCCAGCTTCACAGCCTTAGCTATCACAGAGTGAGGGGCATTATCAGCAGAAAATCCCCAATCATGGACCACCTCTGGCCATCGATTTTTCCAGCTGGCATTTAGTTTCACTCTTCATCTCCTTTATGGCCTTCTGAATATTTAGGAGACAACAATTCACTATTGTCATCATGCCAGGATACCTTTAGCAAGAAGTTTTCATCCAGGTCCAGAGCTTCAACCAGGTTTTGCCGGGTGTTTCATGTGCAGAGCTCCTTAAAAGCATAAATAACTCCTTGATCCATGGACTAAATGACTAATGTGGTGTTTGGAGACAAGGAATCTATCTGGATGCCATTATATGACAGAATGACAATATGGCCTCTAGCATTGTCCATGATCAGAAGCACTTTGAACTCGAGGTTTTTCTCTGCCAGATAAAGCTTACCCTCCAGGAAAAAGCACAGTTGGAACTAAGCAGCCGTGAGGAGTTTCATGATCCAGGCCTTGGGGTTAGGCATCCAGTACACAGGCAACACATTTTTATTTGTTAGGGCCGTTGGGTTTTTTGACTTATAAATTAGACCTGGCTTTATCATAAAGCCCATAGCATTCTCACACATAATCAGAGTTACTCAATATTTTGGGGCCTTAAAGCCAAGAGCTTTGGCTTTGTCCTTCAGAATAGTGCAAGATGGTATCTGTGTGCAACCCATTTCGCTCATGTTAAGAACGTGTTCCGAGCTGGGCGCTGGTGGCTCACACCTGTAATCCTAGCTACTCAGGAGGCTGAGATCTGAGGACCGCAGTTCAAAGCCAGCCAGGGCAGGAAAGTCCGTGAGATTGTAATTTCCAATTAACTACCAGAAAATGGGAAATGGCACTGTGGCTCAAGTGGCAGAGCACTCGCCTTGAGCTGAAGTGTCCAGGCCCAAAGATGAAGCCCCACGATGACGACCACCACCACCACCATCACCAAAACAACCAACCTTGTTCAGGCTTATATTACCCTTCCTTGAGCATGTTGTTCACGTATTCCTTGGTTCTAGCTTTTATCTGCAGAGGCACCTTCTCCATGCAGAGAAATGCTCTTGAGTGCAAAGTGTCTTTGAAATTTGTCAAACCAGCCTTTCCTGGCACTGAATGGGATGGGTCTGTGGGAGAAGCACTCAGCAGTCTTGCTTCTGTCATCATCCTCGTCTTCATCCTCATTACTGTCATGAACATCCTGCTTTCCACAGAATTACCATAAAGTTTCTTGGCCTTCATCCAGATGGTGTTGGTATCCAGCGAGATATTCTTCTTCCTGCAGTCATTTATCCACAGGGCCAATGCAGACTCCATTCTCACAATGACCTTATTGCAGGAAGTGTTGTTAAAAGTCATTGTTGCTGTAGACCTAATATTCTTCTCGTCTTTATGTAGTGAACAATATATTCGTTGATCCCATAATGGTGGCCTACACCTGCATAGCTTTTGCCTTCCTTTAATATGTTGAGAAATTCTAGCTTTTCTTTGATGGTAAGCATCTTCTTCTGGTGCTTGGGTTCACTGCTAGAAGCCTTAGAAAATGCAGAACATGGCATCGTAGAGCTTGAAATAAATTCAAACTTCTATGAAAAATTCACAAAAACACAACACCACGGAGCAACACTATGTGCAGTGATCAGATGTCTATGTAAAGTGGACAAGGGGAGATACTGAATGTATGGGCACAGTGCCGGAGAGCAACCAGATCGATGCTATGGCCACTGAGCCAATCAGCACCCAGAATACAGAACACAGTGCTGTGGTTGGTCGCCTTCCATTCCATCACCCAATAATCTGCCGTGTACAATCTCACGTTGGCAAACTAGAGCAAGCAATAGTGGCGTGCTGCATTTCCATTATATACATTAAGTACAGTATTCATCCACTGATGAAATACATTATTTTCTTTTGATTTAATTTTTTTTTTTTTTTTTTTTTTTTTGGTCATGGTGCCTGAACTCTGGGCCTGGGCACTGTCCCTCAGCTCTTCAGCTCAAGACTTGCGCTCTCCCACTTGAGTCACAGCGCCACTTCCGGCTTTTTCTGCTTATGTGGTGCTGAGGAATCGAACCCCGGGCCTCATGCATGCAAGGCAAGCACTCTACTACTGAGCTATCTTCCCAGCCCGATGTAATATTTTTTAATACGTTTGAGTTAACACTTTATATTGTTTTATATTGTTTTCATTCTTTGTGCAAAAAATAATTAAAATCATAAATATTATATAAATACCACAAAATCCCATGACATAGTAAAAACTTCCCAATACAGAATTGGAGATATATATATATATATATATATATATATATATATATATATATATATAAAATATATATGTATATATATGTAGCCTATGGTACAGTGAGGCTGCAATAAGTTATCTGCAATTTAGTGAGGGATGACTGTATTTGAACTCTGAGTCATATTTTCTCCAATCTCCTTTCAACTGTCAAATTAAAAGGGCAAAATCTAAATCTCTGTGAGTCACAACAGACTGAGGGTAGCTACTCATCCCACTACATCATTGAAAAGACCAATTAAGGAGACCTTAGGAGGGGCAGAGAAAGGATTATTCAGCATGGCCACATTAGGAGAGAGAAAAGGATTCAGTGACACCCAAGTCCATCTTCCAGAGACTGACAGGAACTATTGAGGTTGAATAGAAAGAGGAGATGAAGGAGGGGTTGGGGCATGCATAGCTGACAGAGCATGAGCCCAGATCAAGACAATAGGCTGACTGGTCATCCTCTCAGTTCTGGCTCTCCAGGGCTTCTGGAGACATTCTCAGTGTTGTCATCACATGAAGAGAGCAATCTAGTCCCCATGAGATGACGATTCTTGCTATTGGTATAGCCACACCTTCATAGGTAATTGCCCTCACTGGGGTGTGATCTGTCCTTCCAGGTTTGCTATTGATTCCTATTAGACTTGCCTGGGGAGAAGGACCACTTTTCTCCATGCCAGTCTGTACCTAGGCTTACCCTTTCCATTTGTTTTCCATGCAGGAAGTCTCTGCCCAGCACCTGCATTACCTAGGTGACAGGCACACTTGGGCCAGTTACCGCCCCCTTCCCTGAGGTCATATCTTGGACTGTCTAGTCCCTCCCTCCCTCCTGCCTTGTGGTTCCCAGACTCTGAGGACACTTCTGCATCCACCATGGCCACACCTTCTCCCCTCCCCTCCCTACATCAATCTCAATGGCCAGGTGCCCTCCCCTTCTGCAGGCATCCCACCACGTGCAAGGCCAGCAGTTCAGGAATAAACTTTCTTTTTCTGCCTGAAGACCACGTGGTAGTTTCCTAGACCTAATTAAAACCTAACAATCTCATCTTTGACATAATCCATCCATCAGTCCTGTCCTTCCAGAATCCAAGGTGTCTGCGGGAGAGACTAAGGAGGAAAAGGTTTAAGGGGCAGAAACAGCCAGAGAGGACAAAATGGAGGGAGTCACGCTACTGCCTGTACTCCTTCAATACCGTGTGGCCTAAGGCATTATCATCACCAACGCTGCTTCCCTTCCCAGCCTCACATAGCCATGTTATCTCCTCCACTCCAACAGTGTCTGACTCTACCAAGTCTTCAAATCCTAGCACTTTGCACCAATCATTATACTTTGTGTGTGTGTGTGTGTGTGTGTGTGTGTGTGTGTGTGTACCAGTCCTGGGGCTAGAACTCAGCACTGGGCATGGTCCATGAGCTTCTTTTGCTCAACGCTAGTGCCCTACACTTGAGCCCTCCTGGGCTGTCTTCAAACCATGATCCTCAGATCTCAGCTTTCTGACTAGCTAGGATTATAAGCATGAGCCATCAGTGTCTGGCATTTTTCCTTTTTTTTTTTTTTTTAAAAAAAAAAACGTAGGACCTGGGTGCTGTCTCTTAACTATTAATTCAAGGCTGGCACTTTACTACTTGAACTACAACTCCACCTCCAGCTTTTTGCTGGTTGATGTAGATTAAGCTCTGATAGACTTTCCTGCCCAGCATAGCTTTGAACCAGGATCCTCAGATATCAGCCTCTTGAGTAGATTACAGGTGTGAGCTATCATTGCCTACCTTTGCTTTGGTTATTTTTGAGATACTGCTTGATTTAGGCTGTAGCTTGCCTAGACTCTTGAGTCTCCTATTTGTGCTTCCCTGTTTGGCTGAGATAGCAGGTGAACACCACTGTGCCCAGCCATGGTGCTTTGCCTACAGTGTACAACTACACGCAACTATTGGTTTAAATGGAGTCTTGCAACATTTTCCACCCCCCCCCCCAACACAAACTTAGGCTTGATTCCAAATACAATCCCCCAGTCTCCACGTCGCACCTAGCTAGGAGCACAGGATGGAGCCACTCTAGTCAAGCTATAATATTTACTGCTTACTGTGAGTCAATTTAACCAAAAAAGGCAAGAAAGTCACTGATCTAAAGTATTAATGTCATATTTTTCATTCCATAAAATCCATGACAACATAAATCCATACTCATGGGCTGGGAAGGTGGCTCAGTGGTAGAGCGCTTGCCTTGCATGCCTGAGGCCCTGGATTTGATTCCTCAGCACCACATAAGCAAAAAGAAAAAAGCCAGAAGTGGCACTGTGGCTCAAGTGGTAGAGCCTTGAGCTGAAGAGCTGAGGGACAGCGCCCAGGCCCAGAGTTCAGGCCCCACGACCATACCCCCCCCCCCAAAAAAAATCCATACTCATGGAACAGAATACACTTAAAGGTTTAATAGTGTACAAAATTAGATTAAATATCCAAACTATAACATGCATGCTAACTCGTAGGCAATTTCTTATTCTGGAAGCAAATCATCTCCTAGCTCTTCATCAGCAAAATCATCCTTGTCACCTCTTTTCTTTCTTTTCTTTTTTGCCAGTCCTGGGGCTTGAACTCAGGGCCTGAGCACTGTCTCTGAGCTTCTTTTGCTCAAGTCTAGTACTCTACCACTTGAGCCACAGCTCTACTTTCTGCTTTTTCTGCTTATGTGGTACTGAGGAATCAAACCCAGGGCTTCATGCATGCCAGACAAGCACTTTAGTACTGAGCCACATTCCCAGCCCATAGTTCTCTTTTTTCATTGGATCCCAACTTGGTTTTGGAATGAATGTGATGCTAGCTTCATGAGTTTGGAATTGATTCTTCTGTTTCTAATTCGTGGAAAAGTTTGAGTAGTACCAGTGTTAGTTTAACTTTAAAAGTCTGAGAAAATGCAGTGGTGAATCCATTGGGTCTTGGATTAATCTAAATCTCATTGCATGTCATAGTCCTATTTAAGTGGTTTATATCTTCTTGGCTTTGTTTAGGCAGTTTTTATGTCTTTAGGAATTTATCCATTTCTACTAGATTTTTCATCTTATTTGAAAGTCGTCCTTTGCAATCTTTTGGTATACTACACATTTCTTTTAATTCGGTCATAAGGCTTGAACTCTGGGCCTGGGCGCTGTCCCTCAGCTCTTCAGCTCAAGGCTAGCGCTCTACCACTTGAGCCACAGCCCCACTTCTGGTTTTCTGGTGGTTTATTGGAGATAAGAGTCTCACAGACTTTCCTGCCCGGGCTGGCTTTGAACTGTGGTCCTCAGATCTTAGCCTTCTTAGTAGCTAGGATTATAGGATTAAGCCACTGGTGCCTGGCTACACTACACATTTTAAGGCTACTCTTATTTCCCAGAAATAGGCCAATCACTCCATCTGGAAGCTAACTTCTTAGGAATTTGATTCTTGTTTGTTTGCTTGTGTGCTAATAGTGGGCTTGAATTTAAGGTATCATGCTCTCACTCGGCTTTTTCATTCACTCCACCGCTTGAGCCTCACCTCCACTTCCAGCTTTCTTGCTGGTTAGGAAAGGCTCATGGACTTTCCTGCCCAAATTGGCTTTGAACCATGATCCTCAGTTGTCACCCTCCTGAGTAGATAGGATTATAGGTGCACCAGCTCTTGGTACAGTTCCTCTGCTTTTAGACTATTAACTACTATAGCAGACATAGTTATTGACATGTAAGTTTCTCTAGTTTTGTCTTATCACACAATTGCTATAACTCTAGCTAAAACCTAGTGTGCTCTAACTCGGTTCTGTCACATTAGATCAACAGGCAAAGCCAAAGTCCAAGAGCTTTTTCCTCAAAAGCAATGCCCACATCTGGGTGCACCCAGTAGCTCATGTTTGGAATCCTAGATACTCAGGTTGAGATCTGAGGATCATGGTTTGAATTTACCCCAAGCAGGAAAGTCTATGAGATTCTTATCTCCAATTAATCACCAAAAAGCCAGAAATGGAGCTGTGGCTCAAGTGGTAGAGTGCTAGCTTTGAGCAAAAAAAGCTAATAGTGCCCAGGCCTTAAATTCAAGCCACAGTACCAGCGCGCGCGCGCGTGCACGCACACACACACACACACAAAATGTCTTTTGTGGACAATCTATGTTACACATTCAACACCACTTAAGAATAGTCTTCATCGGGCCGGGTGCTGGTGGCTCACACCTGTAATCCTAGCTATTCAGGAGGCTGAGGTCTGAGGATCTTGGTTCAAAGCCAACCCGGGCAGGAAAGTCCGTGAGACTCTTATCTCCAATAAACCACTAGAAAACTGGAAGTGGTGCTGTGGCTCAAGTGGTAGAGCGCTTGCCTTGACCTGAAGAGCTGAGGGACAGCACCCAGGCCCAGAGTTCAAGACCCACGACCAACCAAAAAAAAAAAAAGAATAGTCTTAATCTGTCTTATTCTTTCCTGTGTTACAGATTTAAGTTTCACAGAAGAACTTATAAAAAGCTGAGAGATTACCCTTTTGAGTAGGACTTAGTATCTGAAAAAAGTACAAATAGCAAAACATTAAGTATGCCTAGTATACGCACCTCACATTAAGGCTGGTGAAATAACTCTACAAGTGCAGCATGTCAAAGTAGCTAGGTAAACTGACCCGTGGTGGCAGAGAACAACCATGCTCCTCAAATATGCGCAGAATGTTTGTATGGAAAACCACTAGATTTCTCTCCTATAGTGAAACTAATTTTGGCTCAATATATTAAAAAAAAGACTTACAAAGACTTATAGCTGCCCAAATACAGAATGGCTACCTAGAGGAAAGAACACAATCCACATTACTCAAGATTATCAGTAAGGCTGACATTAGTAGTAAATATTCTTTTTTGTTTGTTTTTTTGGGGGAAGGTCCGGTCATGGGGCCTGAACTTTGGTCCTGGGCACTGTCCCTCAGCTCTTCAGCTTAAGGTTAGCACTCTACCACTTGAGCCACAGCACCACTTCTGGCTTTTTTCTTTTTGCTTATGTGGTGCTGAGGAATCGAACCTAGGGCCTCATGCATGCAAGGCAAGCATTCTTACCACTGAGCCACCTTCCCAGCCCAAATATTAATTTTTAACTTTTATCTTATTATAGTTTCTAAAAGAACTATTTCTCTAGTCCCAGTTTTTATTTCTTCCCTTAAAATGCATACAATTTTTTTTTGTTGTTCTACAGTGCTGGGAATCAAATCCAGGGTCCCAGGCATACAAAGTATATACTCTAGCACTGAACTACATCCTCGTTCCAACAATGGCATTTCCCTCCACTATTTTGTAAGCCTTATGTGTGAGTGTGTGTGCACATGCACATGCACATGCATATGTGGGCCTGTACTGGGCTTGAACTCAGGATATGAACACTGTCCCTTAGCTTTTTTGTTCAAGGCTAGCATTCTACCACTTGAAGCACAGGGCTACTTCTGGTATTTGGGTGGTTCACTGGAGATAAAGAATTTCATGGCGTTTTTTTTCTCAGGCTGGCTTCAAAGTGCAATCCTCAGATCTCAGCCTTCCAAGTAACTAGGATTATAGGCATGAGCCACCAGCACCCATATAAGCCTCAATTTTAATGAGACTAGCCTACTATAACACATTCACCATTTCTAAGTATATTTTATATTTTATCTCATAGATAATGTCTCTAGAAATAAACCGAAACAAGATGGTCTTTACAATCCTCACATTTTTTTCAGTGCTGGTGACAAGCCAGAGCCCTGCCATGCTACATAGGTGTTCTATGCTGAGTGCCACCAGAGTCCTAAACTCTCCATTCTACAATGACTGGCCAATGGTCTCAACATTGAAAGTCCCCAGTGACATTACATTTCCCTTATGCATGAGCTCCCATCCCTTCAGACAATGAAGATGACCTTAGGACTTGTGGATGAACAGAGGCTGAGGCAGTTTATTCACACTAGCTCTGCCTATCAAGACCTACCCAAGGATCTGGCAAGTTGAAATTAAAAGATGCTAGAGATCACTTTGAAAACAATGAAAATACAGCTCTTGGGTAAGGTGGATACAGAGACAGAGAAAGATCCTGGAATAATGTCATGCGATGCATAAATAATTTTAAATTCCTGGGCAGAATTTTAAAGATAAAATCTAGAGATAGCTCTAGGGCCCTGTACTTGCCTGAAATGATAAGGGCTCTGAATTTTTTAATTAAATTAAATTTTATTTAATTTTTATTGAAACTATAACTCTAACTTCGTATCTGACCATTTTGTTCATTGGCTGGTGCTCTACCACCTGAGCTAACCCCAGGGCCCTGAATTTGATTTCAAGCACTGGGAGAAAAAAAGATAAAAGCACAAAATAATTATAATACTGTTATAGATACATCAAAAGAAAAAAAACTGTGGAAGCAGTAACAAAATGAGACTGTAAAGAATACATCTTATATGTGACTGAAATTAAGTTCATATCAGATAAAATATACTATTATGTTTTATGTAATCTCTATGGTACATACAGGAAAAACAAAACTATAGAAGGACTGGGAATATGGCTTAGTGGTAGAGTACTTGCCTAACATCCCTGAAGTCCTGGGTGCGATTCCTCAGTACCACATAAACAGAAAAAGCTGGAAGTGGCACTATGGCTCAAGTGATAGAGCACTAGCCTTGAGCAAAAGAAAATTAGAGACAGTGCCCAGACCCTGAGTTCAAGCAGGACTGGCAACAACAAACAACAAAAAAAAAACCCTGTAGAAGATGGCATAAAAGAAGATTGAGAGAATCATCAGTCACCAGATGCAGGTGCGGTTTAGCGAGGCTTCTCTTTAAAGGTAGGGACTCTTCACTGAGGGTCCTTCACTTTGTGTAGTGGGAGATGGTAACAGCGAGACCTCGCGATCTGCAATCAAAACCTAGAAGATCTTATTGAGCGATGGAGCAGGACCGCACCTGAGGTCGGGTCCCAGGAGACGGCCCGGGAGGTGGCTCACCTTGGCCTTTTAAACATCACTCGGCAGGGGCGGGGGAGGGGGAGAAGGGGAGGTGCAATCATGCGTCATAAAGCTACTCTTCAGATTCCAATCAACGGCTGCGGCTGCGCCAGCTTTAAGGATGAGCTTCCCACCCAAGGACACCATTCGCTTCCCGCCTGAGCTGGGGATTCATTGGATTCCGAGGGAAGCTCTAGGAATAGAGCAAAGGATGTAATGGCTCATCTTGGTTGGGGCACACCAGGTTCAGGAAAGGGCAGTGGTAGGGTTACAAAAGCTAACTTATTAGGTACCAAGAAAGTCTTATCCACAGGAAGCTTAGTTACATTCATATTTTAAATCCATTCGTCATTCACTTCACAGTTGACATACTACAGTTCATTTCTAATTCCCCATCATATCATTAGATTCATTCATTGTCCGCCTTATACAGCACAAGTCAAATACTCTAATTCATCTCTAACTCTCCATCATATCATTCCCCCCTTTTGTTTTGTCCGGGGGTCAAATCTTTGACCCCTGGGCGTCTTTAGCTAAGGGCATACACTGCGAATGTAAGACCATGAGTTTTATAGAATTAATATGATCTTGGATATATTTGGTTATGCAATTTAGTACACAGGGCTAAGAATAGCATTATTAGGGGACCTATTAATGGGAGAAGATAAGGTAACCATCATTAAGAGCCGATAAGACGTTTTGAGACTCTTTTTTAAAAAATACGTTTTTTATTGTGAAAATACTGTACAGGGGTTACAATCACATGAGCAAGATCATGAGTACATTTTTTATCAAGCATTGTTGCCTCCTCCTTTGTTTTTCCCCTACCATCCCTGCCCCCCCCACCCCAGACTCCCACCCTGGAGAGACTCTATTTTCTCCTCAGTTCCAATTTATCTTGTAGCCATCGAATTCTATTTCGTGCTACCCCTGACCGATTGGTGTAGAAACAGCACTCTTCCTGTAAGAACACACCTAGCCCCGCTTCCTTAGCAGTGAGTAAGTCTAGGCCTGGGCAGTTCTGTAACAGTACCTCCACCAGGGAGTCCAGTTGGGCTTGTAAGTCCAGGACTGTGTCAGCTACCTGTTGTATCTCCTCAATGAGCTGTTTAGAAAGCTTTTCATAGGCTTTCTAGGTCCCAGTCCCAGCTGAGCAGTTCCTATCCCCGCAGTTAACCCTAAGCCAACCAGGAGGGGGATAGTTGTATAGCCCTGCTTTGGGTGTGTCCCATTAGGGACACAGGAGGCTTTGATTGGGGCGATAGTTACCTCTGGAAGCAGCACTGCCCCCAGGCATATGCTCCTCTAGTTAGGCGGGAGGGACCCCTATGCAGTCTCTCCGCAGAGAAAAACTGTTCCATTCATGGGCGGGCACCAGGTCTGGTCAAAAGGCTGCACAGTCACAAGATCCCTGCACATTCTATCTGCTACCTGTCTCACTTCTAGGCACCCTATCATTGTGACACAGCTCACAGCAGATAATGGGGACTTGAGAACATTTCTCCTAGGTCACCCTGGGCACAGCCTGCGTGGAAGATGTAGATGGGGGAAAAATGAAATTCCACAGGGGCTGCAATTATCTGTACTGGCGTTGGTCTTAGACACAACCAACAGTCCTGGGCCAAGGAGGGGTTGGTGGTATTAAGCATGGAATGGGAGAGAGTTAAAATCTGCCTTAGGTGGTGGTCAAGCCCGCCTGTTTCCAGCTGCCTGCGGTGAGTCTCCTTCTTGATGCCCTAGGCAATGGATTATTGCCACCGTTTTTGGTGCCCAGATAGCTGCCAGCAGGTCTAAAATCTCTTGTTTGTTCTTGATTGATTTGCCTTCGGCCGTCAAGAGCCCTCTTTCTCTATAGATGGCCCCGTGGACGTGGGCAGTAGCACAGGCGTATCTGCTATCCGTGTAAGTGCTGACAGTCTTGCCCTTTCCCGGGATCAGGGCTTTCATAAGGCCCACAAGCTAGGGAAGCCCAGAGGGGCAGGGCTTGGGACCAGACTACTTCTGGCAGGGTCACTACAGCAGCCCCTTTGTGTATCCTGCACAAAGCTGCTGCCATCTGAGAAAAGAGTCAAATCAGGTTTTTCCCATGGGGTGACGGTTAAGTCAGGCCAAAGTTCCTGGAAGCAGGTGATGGTTTTGAGGCCATCATGCAGGATTACTTCGGACTTTTCTGATTCTGGCAGTAGAGTTGCTGGGTTAAGCACTGTCGTCTGGTGGAACTTAATTCTAGGCTGGTCGAGAAGCAGGCTCTGATACTGGGTAATGCGGGCATTTGAGAGCCATTGCTCTGGAGGGCTGCGCAGCAGGGTTTCAACTGCGTGCAGGGTGGTGATAAATAGGCCCTGTCCCAGAGTAAGTTTATCTGCATCCTGCACAAGTATGGCCGTGGTCGCAGTGGCCCTCAAACAGGCAGGCCACCCAGCTGCCACAGGGTCTAGCTTCTTAGATAAGCTACTGGCCAATGCCATGGGCCTAGCTTTTGGGTCAGGACCCCTTTTGCCATCCCTTTTTTTCCATCTACAAAAGGGTAAAAGGGCTTGGTGATATCTGGCAATGCCAAGGCCGGGGCCAAATCAAGGCCTTCTTGAGCTGCTTAAAGGCCTTGTCCAACTCTGGTCCCCAGATGAAGTCCGTTTCAGGTCCCTTAGTGGCCTCACAGCCCTGCATACCCGTGGATCCATAAGCGGCAGTATCCCACTGCTCCAGAACCTCTGTAATCTGCCGTTTAGAAGACAGGGTGGGTATTTGGGCAACTGCTTGCACTCGGGTGAGGGAGAGTGTCTGCTTACCTTCGTGAAGCTCATACCCAAGATAAGTAGCTGGTCGGGTGCAGATCCGGTATCCAAGCAGCCTCCAGGTAGCCTGCTTACAGTGCGATTCAGCTTCAATAGCAATTAGGAGGTCATCAACGTGCTGGACCAGGGTTACCTCTGGGTTTTCTGTATGGAAGCCCTGGAGATCCTGATGGAGGGCTTCATCGAAGACAGCAGGTGAGTTTTGGAAGCCCTGGGGAAGAGTCCAAGTCAGTTGTCCTCTATTTCCAGTGTTATAGTCGACCCACTCCAAGGCAAAGATGGGTTGGCTAACCAGAGCCAGGGGGGTGCTGAAGAAGGCATCCCTTAAGTCCAACACCGTATAAACCTGTTTGGCTGGTGGGAGGAGGCTAAGCAGGGTATAGGGATTGGGGACTGTTGGGTGGATGTCCTCAGTCTGTTTATTCACCTCCCTCGAGTCCTGCACTGGTCTGAAGTCACTGGTCCCCGGTTTCTTCACGGGTAGCAGTGGTGTGTTCCAAGGAGATTGACATGGTACAAGGACCTTAGCTTCTAGCAGCCGGTCAATATGAACTTTTATTCCCTTTCATGCTTCCACGGACATCGGGTTGCTTCACATGGGCAGGAGTGGCTGAGGGTTGAAGCCCCACTACTATGGGAGGCCGGTGTTGGGCCAGTTCCAGGGGGGTTTGTTTCTGCACATACTAAGGGAAATCTATGTTGATAATACTTCAACAGGTCAGATGGCTTGGCTAGATCTGGCTGGGCTATGAGAATATATTCTTCCGCCCAAAGGACTGTAATTAGTAGTTTAGGCTCCTCTTTTGGTTTTGTTGGACTTGAATCTGGTCCTCCTGGAATTCAATCTGTGCCTTTAGTTTATGCAAGAGGTCTCTCCCTAATAATGAGTAGGGACACTCCGAGATAACAAGGAAGGAATGAGTCACAGTCCCCCTGCCCAAGTCTACCTGACGTTTTGTAAACCAGGGATATTGTTTTGTCCTCATTTCTCTCAGAGAGGGGGCCTCCTGCTTGCTTAAGGACTGAGAACTGAGTACCAGTGTCCACCAGGAAGCTGACTGGCTTTCCCTCTACTTGAAGCGCGATCCCAGGCTCAGGGAGGGGGCTAAGCCTGGGCCCCTTCAATTTTCCTCGGGTTGCAGCACTCAAGCCCCTCTCTGTTTGATTTTTGGACACTCGTTCTTTCAATGTCCTAGTTCCTTACAATAGGCACATTGGTCTGTCCTAAGCCCCTCAATTTTGGGGTGCTCCCTTTGCTCCAGAGGCTCTGATCTCCTCTCCCGTTGCTCTGGGGTGGCCGATGGTGGTCCTGTTGGAGGGCTGCCATCAAGATTCTAGCTGTTTTTTTGTTTTTTTTTTTTAGTTTTTTTGTTTTGCCTGCTTTCCTCTGGGCTATCCCTTCCATTAAAAACCCGACCAGCTATTTCCACAATAACTTTCCCTTGAACCCTTCTATCTTCTGTAACTCCTTTTGTATGTTTGGGGAGGACTGACTAACAAAGGCTATGGTATGGCCCATTTTCAGATGCCTCAGGGTCTATAGGCTTCAATACAGAAGCCTTCTAGGCTTGGACTAGAACCAGATTCAAACTCCTGTTCGGTATCGGAGCAAATGAGGGCCTAGGGCTTCCTCCGGAGGCCTCCGTCTTAGAGATTAATGCCTAGTCCAGCTTCTCACGAGTCTCCCAAACCGTGTACTCAACAAACTGACTCACCTCTGGAGATTCGCAAGCTCCTCGCTCATCGACCCTAGTGACAAAGAGGGGAGTGCCACCAAACTTGCAAATGGACAGCTCAACCTCAGTGGAGTCGACCTTTGGCGGAGTCTGGGAACAAAGAGGCGGGGGTATCTCCAAACGTGCAAATGGACACCTTGGCCTCGGTGGGTTTTGGCCGGACACCCTTCCCGGGAGACGGTCATGTTGTATATCCCGGAGGAGCCCCCAGAAAATGTAGTGGGGGGATGGTAACAGCAAGACCACACAATCTGCAATTAAAACTTAGAAGATTTTATTGACGATGGAGCACTGACATGCCAGGACTGCACCTGAGGTCGGGTTCCCAGGAGATGGCCCCAGCGCGGGCCCACCTTGACCTTTTAAACATTACTCGGCAGGGGCGGAGGGTGGGGGGGGAGGAGAGGAAGAGGGAGAGGGAGGAGAAGGGGTGGTACAATCATTAGTCATACGTCATAAGGCTGTTCTTCAGATTCCAGCCAACGGCTACGCCAGTTTTAAGTATGAACTTCCCTCCCAAGGACACCCGCTTCCCACCGGAGCTGGGAATGCCTCGGATTCCCCGGGAAGCTCGAGGAATAGAACAAAAAATGTTAATGGCTCAGCTAGGTTGGGGCACACCAGGTTCAGGAAAGGGCAGTGGTAGGGTTACAAAAGCTAACTAAAGTACCAAGAAAGTCTCATCCACAAGAAGCTTAGTTACATTCATATTTTAAATCCATCCATCATTTACTTCACAGTTTAAGTCAAATACTACAGTTCATTTTTAATTCGCCATCATATTATTAGATTAATTTATTGTCCCCCTTATACCGTTTAAGTCAAATACTATAATTCATCTCTAATTCTCCATCATATCAATTGCAGAATAATTTCTGGACAAGTCACTATGGTAAAATTTGGCAAAGTTTTATTGAGTAAGTAAACAGGCAAGCAGACATACAGACAAAAAAGGAGACAGACAAGCAGGCAGGGACACACTCTAGCAAAGTGTGGTGCTCTTTCAGGGAGATAAAGAGACAGAAAGAGAGAGACATGCACCAGCAGCTTGAGCTGTTGGAATATTTATAGGGTAAAGATGGGGGGGTGGGGTCCTAGCTTCAAAGTTATGTAAAGTTAGGTGCTTTGTCTTTGTTCTAATCACACCTGGTGTTACTTTCTGAGTTTCCAGGTAGGAATGCATCATGTCATAAAACAGATCCTTATCCTTGCGATAGGGAGACACTCTACTATCTGCATTTTGGGGCAGGAGGTGGCTAAAGTTTGGAGAAGCATTTTTCTCAGGAAGGCATACATCCTTTCAGACAAGTGTTAATTCTTGGGTGAATGCATCCCCCAGGAAGGAATGCATCCTGTTGTCTCTCTTTGAAGCAAAGGTGGCACTTCTAAATACCATATTTCTGAGTTGCCTTCACAATGTCTGTTTCCTCAGGTTATCAGTGTCATCCTTCCATCATATAGGGTGACATGAAGATTGTAATTGTTAGCATGCCCTCCATCTCAGGTCCTCGGCCTCTCCCCCAAAACCAGTTGATCTAGCCAGGCCTAACCACAACTGGCCCTTCAGCCTTGGCCGGTCCTCCCACTTCACTTCTCTGAGCTGAATGCTATCTCTAGCTCACAGCAGCCAATTGTGGATCTTGGCCCACCATAGTGGAATGTTCAGCTCTCATGTATTCCACAACTCACATGAACCAGAACACAGAATACGCTGCCCCAATGGCAATGACATTATTTTGCCCAATACGATAGAACTACCTAGTCAGTGTTAGACAAACAGACAACACTAAAAACAAAGTAGGAGACAAAATGCAAAACAAAGCTTTCACTAACAACAAACAGCATTTCTCACAGATGATTAAGACCTAGATGGCAAAGAACAAAATATGTTTAGATAATCTTGTTAGCAAGGCATATTAGCAGACAAATTGATCTTTTAATGTCTTTTAGATGAATTTTAGTCTTCAGAGACTGCAAAGAGAATCAGAGAAAAGGAAGGCATTTCTCCTGAATTCTTTTATGAATGTAATAGAAATTTTTAGAAGGATTTAGCAACCTCTATCCTACACCAAGAGGGTAATTTAACTTACACAAGGCTCTCAATTTGCTGTGAGTTTTTATTTTTTGAACATTTTTTTATCCCATTTTCCCACATCTAAAACATTTTGCAACCTTTTAAGTCCAATTATGGCATGGTGGCATATGCCTGTAGATTCTGCAGTCCCAGCACTTGCGAGGCTGAGGCAGGAGGAACTCAAGTCTGAATTCAAACTGCTGTCTAGCAAGACCTTATTCAAGCTTAACAAAAAACAAGCAAAAAGAATTTTTAAAAAATAACAAGGAAGAAAGGTTGGAAGGGAAGCAGGGAATTGACAAAATATGTTTGTGTCTATGTGTCTATGTATGTATCTATGTATCTATGTATACATAGAATACCTTTTATAGATATTTGTAATATATTTTACAGACAGATATGTACATGCATGCATATATGTCTCTACTGATTTATAAAAGTTTTAGTTTTCATGTACAGTACTATTGGAATAAATATTCAGTTTTCTTTGTTTTTGTTTTTGCTTTTTTTTTTGCCAGTCCTAGGGCTGGAACTCAGGGCCTGGGCACTGTCCCTGAGCTTCATTTGCTCAAGGCAGCTAGCACTCTACCACTTGAGCCACAGCGTCACTTCCAGCTTTTTCTGTTGCTGTGGTACTGACGAATCAAACCCAGGGCCTCATGCATGCTAGGCAAGCACTCTACCACTAGGCCACATTCCCAGCCCCAAATATTTAGTTTTCTAAATCAGTAACTTCAAAAAAAACCAACATTTATTTTCATAGATAATTTCAAAATTAATATTTTTTGCTAGTATTTTTGCCTAAAAAAATGTATAGTGAAGCCAGAGGAACATTTGTTTGCATGTACATTCACCTGTAGTGAAACATGACACAGTGATAGGAAAACTGCAAGAAGAACAAACCTCCAGTTGACAAGAACATAGCCATGAGACAGGATCAACACCAGTGTTTTAGGTGCTACCCACAAGCTCTGTGTAGGGCAGACATGAAGCATCTCCTAGACCTTCACCAAGTGCTTGCCTGTGGCGGGTGTGATCCTAAGTCTCATTTCTATCAACAGCCCAAGGCGGATAGGCCCTACTTTCACTCTCATTCTACTGGTGAGGAAAACTGACAGTGGTTAAGAAACACTAGCACTTAAAATCACTTAAGATGTAATGGTTGACAAGGGGTCCTGGATGCTGAATGAATGCCAGGACTCAGGAACTGATCCTAGTGACTTCAAAATTGGACTTCAAAATCTGCACAACCAGGAAAGACACATGTTCTGCTTAAGACAAATCTGCACATACTATTGTGAGGAGGGAGCCCATGTTTGGAGGTGGCTGATTTAGAAGTTCACTAATAAAGATCTTACTCCTCAGACTCTACCCACTACTACATACCTGTACCCAGTGCTCTGACCACAAAGATAATTTCTAGATCTCACCCATCATTACCAAGTGTTAGGAAAATGGAGAACGGAAAAGGAATAGGCCGGACTTGATCATCAGCAGGCCAGGACTGTTTATTGAGAAACAGCGAGGGGCACAGACCTTCCTGCAGGTTTGGAGGCGGTGCCAAAGAGTTGGGACCGGAGCTGAGTTTTTATATGAGGTCCAATCAAGGAGGCAGAGGATAATGAAAAAGTCACTAGGTCAAGGAAGGGGGGGGGGCTTTCAGTTGGGCCCACCATGGGATGTTTACAGCTGGGCTTAGGTGGATTGCCCTGCCTGCACTTCAAACAAGTTCACACATACCTGGGACAATAGGTTGGGAGCCAGTCCTTCACCAAGAATATTACTTGAGAGGGACTGGCAAACAATGGTCAATGGATCCATTTTGGCCAACTCCTGTTTTTGCATATTCACTGAGCTAAGAATGCTTTGCACGTTTTAAAAATTGTTATGAAAAAAAAGAATATTTGGTAACACATATGCCATTCAGAGTTCCACATGTCGTCTAGAGGACAGATACACAGGAGAAGCACTTGTGTTCAAGGGCACAGATACATTAAGGCAGGACCAGAGCTGTTCCCCTCCTTGGTTTATCCACAAAGTATTAAATACTGTTGACTCTCAAGACTATGAAATCATAGGCTATGGCTCTTACTTGGATGCTGACTTTCAGTGTGGTTTGATTTAATTAACCAGATTCCCAAGTTCTGCTCATAAACGAGCAATGCATTTCTACATCAAGTAATTAAACACTTCATTTTAAATCAATTCTGAAAAAAATAAATGCTAGAAATCCTGGAATGGATAATGAAAATTCTAAACCAAGTACTTTTGTTAACAGCAATGTAAGAGGCAAATTAAAATATGCTTTTGCTGAATCCTGTGAATTGACTACAAGTCCTCCAACTTTGTACCTATGGTGCTTTGATCTGAACTATTCTTTACTGCAGTCCCTTTGTAATCATTTTGTTTGCAGAAGGAAAGATTCAGATAAGCAACACATGTGAAAAGCAATTTGCCCTTCAAATAAGCAATGTCTTCTTATCATCTTAAAGCAAACAACTAAAGATCCAGGAGACCACCTGGTTCCTTTTCTGTTCTAGTAATAAAATGATAACATCTCAATAAAATAAAATAAAATTAAAAAAAAAAAGATAACTTCTCTAGAACTCCTCCAGAGAAAGAGACTGAGCTAATGGTCAACCAGACATTCCTTCCATTTGCGACTATTTTAACTATTCATAACTTTCTCATCCTTTCATTTTCCTTTCTTAATCTGAAGCCAATGTCTGAACCACTGAAGATGGCTGAAAAATGTACTGGAGTTCTGTCTTACCATAGCTGCCATATAAAAAGTCAACTTTCTTTGCCCTTTATTAGGCCTAACTTGGGTCTACTGAACTTTGGGGCTTGCAGCAGGGTGGGGCGGGGTGGGGTGGGAGTCCTAAAAAGCCAGTTTCCTGGGCTGGGAAGGTGGCTCAGTGGTAGAGTGCTTGCCTTGCATGCATGAGGCCCTGGGTTCGATTCCTCAGCACCATGTAAGCAGAAAAAAGCTGGAAGTGGTGCTGAGGCTCAAGTGGTAGGGCACTAGCCTTGAGCTGAAGAGCTGAGGGACAGCACCCAGGCCCAGAGTTCAGGCCCCACGACCAACAACAACAAAAAATCCAGTTTCCACAACAGCTACCATCAATTACTATGTTTCCAGGACATGACAGGCAGAGTGGGGCTCATGGGTGGTGTGTGTCACGTGTCCATCACTGGATGAGGCCTGTCCAGGGTGAGGTGCCACAGGCTGGATGTCCAGACTGGTACGCTGGAACCTGGCTAAGGTGGCAATAGCAGCAGAGGCCTTTTTGTGTGCACTGCATTGTACTACATTGAATCTCAGCATTTTCTCACTCATAGTGGAGCCCAGGGGCTAAGGACATAGTTCCACTGGGAGATTTTGAGACCTGGCTTTCCTTGGCCACAGCCCAAGATGACTGATTCTGCAACCCAGGATGGGTTTAGCACTCTGTTACAAGCCTTGCAGGTGATCCATTGTCTGAGAATCACTGAGGGGACAGAAGCTGAGGGGGGGTCACTAAACAAATCAATACCCAGTGTCACTAGTCTGACACAAACACTAAAACAAAAGAAACCATTTTTCAAGGTTCCTCCAGCACTTCAGAAAGAGTTATATAATAAAAACAAATTCTGATATATTACTATTCCCTATGGACCTGCTCCTAGGCAAACTTTTCAAAACCAAGTTGGAGGCACTGTTGGAACTCCCGCCCCCCCCCCCTTAGTTCTGGGGCTTGAACTCAGAGCCTGGGTGCTGTCCCCGAGCCTCTTTATGTTCAAATCTAATGCTCTACCGCTTGAGCCACAGTGCCATTTCTGGCTCTTTCTGAGTATTTTATGGGAGATAAGGGACTTTCCTGCCTAGGCTGGCTTCAAATTGAGATTCTTAGATCTCAGCTTTCTCAGTAGCTAGGATTAAAGGTGTGAGCCACTGGTGCCTGGGTATGTTTGAACATGTTATACTTAAGCTAGAGATAAGTAGGTCTTATGCAGAGACATATGGAAATCTCTCTTCTTCTGCTTTGTGGCTGCAGCCCAGAACACACATGTCCATGTGGATATAGAAGAGACACATCATGGTTTCACCCTTGGGGATGAGGGTGTTGATCTTTTTCTCTGCAGGTCGGTACTGGGAACTTCTTTTTTTTTTTTTTTTTTTGGGTCCGGTCATGGGGCCTGAACGCTGGGCCTGGGCACTGTCCCTCAGCTCTTCAGCTCAAGGCTATCGCTCTACCACTTGAGCCACAGCACCACTTCTACCTTTTTTTTTTTTTTGCTTATGTGGTGCTGAGGAATCAAACCCAGGGCCTCATGCATGCAAGGCAAGCACTCTACCACTGAGCTACCTTCCCCTCCCCGGTACTGGGAACTTCTAAGTGGGGAATAGAAGGGATCAGGAAGCACTGCTCACATAGTGTCTCGGGAGGGCGCTGTAGAGCTGGGTGCTCTACTAGGTGAGGGCTACCCAATAGTGAGGGGAAGAAGGCACCAAGACTGTTTGTTGTGATTTCAAAGTCAGGGTCTGTGCCTAGAACTGAAGAAAGTCCAGCAATTTGTTTGGCTGCTGACAGAGGCAATCAAATCTGGCTACAGGATGAAGCGAGAAGTTAAAGGTGGCTTATGCTTGAGGTGTCAGAAAATAAGGACCACAAAAGTAAATGGAGGAGGAATAAAGAAAACAAACCCAATAAGCAAGCACATCAGGAAAGGCCTGTTTGGTACTTTACACTTGTGCCAAGCCAACCAAGCAACATGAAACCCTGCTTGGAAAAATGCCTTCTTTCTCTGGCTGCAAAGCCCCTCATGTGAGAATAAAGCTCACTTGTGCACAAGAGCTATTCATGTTGGACTAAGGTGGACTGCAGGGAGCAAAGAAAAACTGGTTAAAATGGATGCAGCAGCCCTGGGGGGGGGGGGAGGGGGGTGTTGAACCAGGGAACAACTTTCAATGGAAAGGCCTCTCCCTGACAGTGGAGCAGCTTTACCATTGGTTCTTCCTGTTGGTGTCTTTTCTACCTCCCCTCTGACCATGGAGGAGCCTTAGGCCTGCTCTCCCTCCTATGGGCTCTGAGGTTCTTAGTTCTTAGGGCTAAAGCATGCCCTTCACAGGCCCTGAGGTTTGTTTGTTTGTTTCTTTCTTTCTCTTTCTTTCTTTCGTCAGTCATGGGTCTTGAACTTGGGGCCTGGGTACTGTTCTTCAGCTCCTCAGCTTAAGGTGAGTGCTCTACCACTTGAGCCACAGGGCCACTTCAGGTTTTCTGGTGGTTAATTAGAGATAAGAGTCTCAAAGACTTTCCTGCCTGGGCTGACTTTGAACTGCAGTCCTCAGGTCTCAGCCTCCTTGAGTAGCTAGGATTACAGGCATGAGCCACTGGCGCCTGGCAGGCTCTGAGGTTTCTAAAGCTGGGCTTCAGGGAGGGATATTGGAAGCTCAAAAATGACCCGAGATAGCCTGGTGCCGGTGGCTCACACCTGTAATCCTAGCTACTCAGGAGGCTGAGATCTGAGGATCACGGTTCAAAGCCAGCCCAGGCAGGAAAGTCCGTGAGACTCTTATCTCCAATAAACCACCAGAAAACCAGAAGTGGCGCTATAGCTCAAGTGGTAGAGTGCTAACCTTGAGCTGAAGAGCTGAGGGACAGCGCCCAGGCCCAGAGTTCAAGCCCTATGAATTAAAAAAAAAAAAAAAAAAAAAAGACCTGGGAGGCTCCGAGAGTTGGAGATGAGGCTGGTCCTAGAATTTAAAAACAAAAGTGAGCAACTAAAGGTTGCTCACTTATGCCTTACCACGGCACTCAATTGCAAGGGAGCTCATACAGAACATTTACTGCTTCCTATAGCAAGCACCAAGTTGGTCTGAGGAGCCTTCTAAAGTTTGTTCATTCATTCCTTTCCTCTTTCCTTTATTTTTTTTACGTCCTGGGTGCTGTCTCTGAGCTCTTTTGCTCAAGCTAGAGCTCTGCCACTTGAGCCACAGCACCATTTCCAGCTTTTTCTGAGTAGTTTATTGGCGATAAGAGTCTCATGGACTTTCCTGCCCAAGCTGGCTTTGAACCAGGATCTTCAGATCTCAACCTCCTGAGAAGCTAAGATTATAGGTATGAGCCACCAGTGCCTAGCTTAGAGTTTCTTTTCATTGATGAACAATGTCTTTCTAGTTTGCTGACTTCCTGTTAGTAAGACTGTTAGTCTTTGAGATCCTCAATCCCTCGTCTACAATTCCAAACTCCTAAGAGCTATAGAAGCTAGGTTTGCAGGTGGCTCATTAAAAGATACTTTTCTTGAGTCCAGTAAATTAACTAAATATCCCCAACTTTGTATCTGTGCTCTTTGATCTGAGCTATTCTCTGCTTCAGTCCTTTTGCGAAAGAAAAGATTCAGATTACCACCTTGTATGGAAAGGAAACTGCTCCTCACATAAGCAATGTCTTTTTCTTATTATCTTAAAGCAAAGAGCTAAAGATTCAGGAGACCACCATGTTCCTGTTTGGTTCAAGTAATAAAGCAGTAAGTTCTGCAGAGCTCCTCCAGAGGCAAACACAGGCCAGACCAGACCTTGGTTTGGGACTGTTTGAACTATGCATACCTTGCTCACCACGTGCTATCTATTTTCCCTGTTTAACCTAAAGCCAATGTCTTACCTTGGAAGACTACTGATGATGTACTGAAGTACTGTCTTCTTGTGGATACCATGTAATAAATCTCCTTTCTCTGTCCTTCACCATTTCTCTTTAGTTGGCCTATAGAGATAAGTGGCCAGACCTAACTTGGGTTTCTTGGATTTAGGGACTAAGGTCTAAAAACTAGGTTTCATTTGGGCATAAATATTTTTAAAATTTTTTTATTTTTAAATATTTTTTTATTATTATCATTTTTTTGTCTGTTTGGGGGCTTGAACTCTGGGCTTGGGCGCTGTCCCTGCACTCTTCAGCTCAAGGTGAGTGCTCTACCACTTGAGCCACCACGCAACTTCTGGTTTTCTAATGGTTCTAATTGGAGATAAGAGTCTCGTGGACTTTCCTACCTGGGCTGGCTTTGAACTGTGATCCTCAGATCTCAGCCTCCTGAGTAGCTAGGATTACAGGTGTGAGCCATCGACACCTGGCTTTAAGTATTTTTTTATTGAGATTAAGTGATTACATGAATTTCACAAATATCATAGTATTGTGAGATAGTGATACTTAAAGTCACAAACACATTCTAACTTTCACAAGGCAAATTGTCATTATCATGGTCTATAAAGTTTGTGAATTCTATGAGCTTTGACAATACAATTATTTCTTCCACATTGGGTGATACGTACACTTCTTTCCTTTTGCTTAGTGTAAGCTGTTCCCTCTTTCCCACTCATTCCCTCCCTCCCATTACTACCCTTGAGTTGCTTAGCTCACTTTCATCCATGTCCAATGCAGCTGATGGGCCCCTCTGTTTTATATTTCCCCGTTTCCCTCTGATTCTGTGTCCTCCTCCTAGCTTCCCTCAGATGTGCACATATGTGGTCAAGAACATGGAGTCAGGGGCTGGGAAGGTAGCACAGTGGTAAAGCGCTTGTCTTGCATGCCTGAGGCCCTGGGTTCGATTCCTCAGCACCACATAAGCAAAAAGAAAAAAGCCGGAAGTGGCGCTGTGGCTCAAGTAGGTAGAGCGCTAGCCTTGAGCTGAAGAGCTGAGGGACAGTGCCCAGGCCCGGAGTTCAGGCCCCACGACCGGATCCCCCCACCCTCCAAAAAAAAAAGAAAGAACATGGAGTCATTTAGCAATGATACGACAAATTGAGTGAGGTCCTTTGTTTTTTTGTTTTGTTTTGTTTTGTTTTTGGCTCTGGTTGTGGGGCCTGAACTCTGGGCCTGGGCGCTGTCCCTCAGCTCTTCAGCTCAAGGCTAGCGCTCTGCCACTTGAGTCACAGCGCCACTCCCAGCTTTTTTCTTTTTGCTTATGTGGTGCTGAGGAATCGAACCCAGGGCCTCAGGCATGCAAGGCAAGCGCTCTACCACTGAGCCACCTTCCCAGCCCCGGTCCTTTGTTTCTTGAGTCCTTTTTACTTTGTCATACTCATTGCATTTTAGGATTAACATCCACATATCTGGGGGACCATGTGTCATTTATCTCTCTGCTCTTGGCTTACCTTGCTCAAAATGCTTTGTTCTAGTTTCATCCATTTGCCTGTTAATGTCATTATTTTGTCCTTTCTAATGGCTGCATAATATTCCATTGTATGTAGGTACCACAATTTTTGAATCCCTTCATTTTTAGTGGGACATCTGGGTTGTTTCCATATCTTGGCTATTGTGAACAGTGACATGGAGGTGCATGTGTCCTTGTATTCCTGTTGCTCAGGATAGATACCTAGGAGTGGTATGGCTGGATCATAGGAGAGGTCTATATTTAGCTTTCTGAGGTCCTCCAGACTGCTTTCCAAAGTGGTTGTATTAGTGTACATTCCCACCAGCAGTGCAGTAGGGTTCCTCTTTCTCTGCATTCCCTCCAGCATTTGTCATTGACTGAATTTAGGATGTGGGCCATTCTGACCGGGGTAGGGTGGTATCAGCGTTGTTATTTGCATTTCCGTAAGGAATGATGAATGGTTCCTTATGTGTGTCTTTGCCATTTTTATCTCTTCTTCTGAGAAATCTCTCTTTAGCTCCCTTGCCCATTTCATGATTGGTTTGTTAGATTTGTGAGCGATTAGTTTCTTGAGTTCCCTGTATATAATGGATATTAGGTCCTTGTCTGATATATCACTAGTAAATATTTTCCCCCAATTAGTTGGCTGTCTTTCTAGTTTTGTAGCTATGCCTTGAGCTGTGCAAAAATTTTTGTTTTAGGGTAGTCCTATTTGTTGAGTCTCTCTCCAATTTGTTATGACCCTGGGAATCTGTTCAGGAAGTTCCTGTCTGTGCCTTTAAGTTCAAGTGTCTCTCCTACTCTGTCCTGCAATAGTTTCAGAGTTCAGGTTTGATGTTAAGATCTTTAATCCATTTTGAGTTGATGTTAGTGCATGGTGACAGGCTGGGATCCACTTTTAGTTTTGTGCATGTGGCTATGCTGTTTTCACCAATAGTTGAAGAGGCTTTAGGTCTTTGGCTCTTTCATTGAATATCAGCTGACTATAGGTATATGATTTTATTTCTGGGTCTTCTAATCTGTTCCATTCGTCTTCTGGTCTGTTTTTGTTTCAATACCAAGCTGTCTTTGTTATTATGGCTCTATAGTAGGGCTTGAAATCTGCTATTGTGATCCCTCCTGCGTTGTTTCTTTTGCCTAGAATTGCTTTGGCTATTCTATGTCTTTTGCTGTTCCATATGAATTTCTGGATTGTTTTCTCTATTTCAGTAAAGAACATCATTAGGATTTTGATGGGAATTGTGTTGAATTTGTATATCATTTTTGGCAGAATGGCCATTTTCACAATATTGATTCTGCCTATCCAAGAACATTTCCTGGTGTCCTCTATGATTTTCTTTAGGCTTTTATAGTTTTCATTAAGTAGTCCCTTTACATCTTTGGTTAGGTTAATACCTAGATTTTTTTTTTTTTGAGATTTTTGTGGATGGCATTGTTTCCTTGATTTCCCTTTCTGTTTGTACATTGTTGATGTACGGAAAGGCAACAGATTTTTGTGGGTTAATTTCGTATCTTGCTACTTTGCCAAAGTGGTTTATAAGCTCTAGGAGTTTAGGAGTGGAGTTTTTGGGATTGTTAAAGTATAATATGTCACCTGCAAATAGGGATAGTTAAAGTTCTTCCTTCCATATGTAGATCTTAATGTGCTTTTCTTACCTTATTGCTCTGGCTAAGGATTCCAGAACTATATTGAAGAGGAGTGGAGAGTATGGGCATCCTTCTTTGTTCCTGGTTGTAGGGGAATTGTTTGTAGTTTCTCCTCATTTAGTATAATATTGGCTATTGGTCTGTCATATATGGCTTTTATTGTTTTAGGGAATGTTCCTTCTCTATTTTCTTCAGAGCTTTTAACATCAATGAGTGTTGTATTTTTATCAAAAGCCTTTTCTGCGTCAATGGAGATAATCATGTGGTTCTTGATCTTAGCTCTGTTGATGTGATGAATTACATTTATTGATTTACATATGTTAATCCAGCCTTGCATCTGTGGGATAAAGCCTACCTGATCATAATGTATAATATTTTTTATATGTTTCTGGATTCTGTTAGCTAAAATTTTATTGAGGAGCTTTGCATCTGTGGTCATCAAAGAGATTGGTATGTAGTTCTCTTTTTTTTGTTGGGTCTTTGCCTGGTTTGAGGATGAGTGTGATATTGGCTTTATAAAATGAGTTGGGGATTGTTCCCTCTGCTTTTATTTCTCGGAAGAGCTTGAGGAGTATGGGTACTAGTTCCTCTTTAAAGGTCTTATAGAATTCGATAGTGAATCCATCTGGTTATGGGCTTTTCCTTGTTGGAAGACTTCTGATTGCTTCCTCTATCTCTTTGTAAGGTATTGGCTTATTTGATTGATTTATTTCTTCTTCGTTCAGTTTGGGTAATTTGTATTTCTTTAAAAATTCATCCACTTCTGTTAGGTTTTCCTTCCTTAGTGAGTATAGTCTGGAAATAGTTCTTTATGATTGTTTGGATGACTTGGATGTTTGTTGTAATTTTTCCTGTAGCATTGCCGATCTTATTGATTTGGGTCTCGTCTCTTCATTTTCAATCTTGTCAGAGGTCCATCAATTTTATTGATTTTTTAAAATGGCCTTTTGTCTAGTAACTTTGGGTTCAATTTTTTCTTACTTTTCTAGCAGTTTTATTTGCATCATGAGATTATTTACTTGGTCTGTCTCTGTTTTCTTGATGAGTGCACTGAGAGAATAAATTTGCCCCTCAGGACTGCTTTTGCTGTGTCCCACAGGTTTCTTTGTGATGTATATTCATTTTTCATTGAATTGTGGGAACTTTTAAATTTCTTCCTTAATTTCTTCTGTGACCCAAGTGTTGCTCAGAAGTGTACTGTTCAATTTCCATGTTTTTGGGTAATTTCATGGTATTCTTTGTTATTGAGAACTAGCTTGATTCCAGTATGATAGGATAGAATACAAGGGATTATGTTGAACCACTTGTATTTGCTTAAATTCTTTGTGTGAACTATATGATCTATTTTGGAGAAAGTTCTATGGGCTGCTGAGAAGAATGTGTATTAGGTTGTTGTTGGGTGGAAAACTCAGTAGATGTCAATTAAGTCCAGTTGAGATAGGGCATCATTTAATTCTGAGGCTTCTTTGCCAATCGTCTTGTTGGTAGACCTGTCCTTTGATGAGAGTGGATTATTAGTCTCTTAGTATTATTGTATTTGGATCTAGTTTTTCCTGTAAGTCTGAGAGTATTTACTTAACATATTTGGGTGCATCAGTGTTTGGAGAGTATAAATTGATATCCTCTTCTAGAATTTTTCCCTGTATTAATGTGTAGTGTCCTTCTTTGTCTTTTTGTATTGATTTTAATAAAAAGTTTATTTTGTCCGATATCAGGATGACAACTCCTGCCTTCTTGCTGGGAGTATTTGCATGGTAGATCTTCCTCCCTCCCTTCACTCAGAGTTTGTTTTTATCTTTGGCTGTGAGGTGGGTCTCTTGAAGAGAACAAATGGATGGATCTTGTTTTCTGGACCTATCTGCAGTTTTTTCTTTTGATTGGTAAATTGAGTCCATTAATATTTATGGTTAATAGAGTGAGTTGCATGTGCTTCCTGTCATTTTCCTGATTTCCTGTTTTATTTCTTTGCTTCCCTCCCTGCTTACTAAGTTGGTCTTCTAATGATGTCTGTCTGATGTGGATCCCTCATCTAGATTGGTTTCTTCAGTTTGTGTTCCCCCTCTTATTATTCTTTGTAGTGCTGGCTTATTGTTTACGAATTAATTTAGTTTTTCTTCACTATTGAAAATTTTAGTTTCTAAGTCAAATATGAATGCTAGCTTCACACTGGATATACCAGTCTGGGTTGGCAGTTATTGGTTCTCAGGGCTCAGATGGTACTTTCCAGGCTTTCCTTACATTCAATGTCTGTGTGGAGAGATCTGCGGTGATTCTGTTTTTTTTTCCCCCATTGTAATGTAGCTCCTTCTTTGTTTTTGTCACGATCATTTCTTTATTGTTCAAATATAGAATTTTTACTAGAGTGTGCATAGAAGTGTTCCTCCTGGGATCCTGTTTGCTAGGTGTTCTGTATGCTTCTGTTATGTGGGTAACATTTACTTTTTTAAGATTGGGGAAATTTTCAGTGATAATTTTATTGAATAAGTGTTGCATCCCTCTGTTCTGGTATTCCTCACTTTCACTGGCCCAAATTATACAAAGGTTAAATTTCTTGGTACTGTCTGCTTGTTCTTGGACTTTCCTTTGGCACATTTTGAGTGTTTTTTTTTTTTTTCCGTATCTGTGACTTTTTTTCCTGTTGTTGTATTTTGTCTTCAGTACCTGATATTCTGTTTTCCATTTCATTCACTCTATTAACTGTGGCTTCCATTGTAGCTTGCATGGAGGAAATGGAACCATGTATGATTTCTCAAATCAAAGTATTAATTCTCAAAGTATTAATTCCATCTTTTTTTGGGGGCGGGGGGGTCCGGTCATGGGGTCTGAACTCTGGGCCTGGGTGCTGTCCCTCAGCTCTTCAGCTCAAGGCTAGCACTCTACCACTTGAGCCACAGTGCCATTTCTGGCTTTTTTCTGCTTATGTGGTGCTGAGGAATCGAACCCAGGGCCTCATGCATGTGAGGCAAGCACTCTACCACTGGGACACCTTCCCAGCCCATAATGCCATCTTTTAAAGAGGCGTGTACTGCATCTATTTTTGAGTGCCTCTCTTGTTTGAAATCCTGTATCTTTTTTTAAAATTTGTGCGTTGATTCTTTAAATTTCTGATCCATTTCTTGCTTTAATTCTCAAGTCATTGCCTCTATCAACTCTTGGATGTAGCGTTTGTCCTCCATTTCTTTTTTGCTTTTACTGGAGTTCTTCCCTGGGTGGCTGCTGGCCTTTGGGGATGGTTTGCTGTCTTGGCTTTTGATGAATCTCATAACTTTTCACTGTGATTTTCACATAAGGATTCAGGGATTATTAGAGACAAATCCTGAACTCTGACTATTTTTGTCAATAGGTGGCTGGCTATGCTTGGTTCTGGGTTGGTTCCTGGGTCAATTGTTGAAGCCTGTTCTTAGCCCTGGGCTGGCTGAGAGAGATTTTGGGCATACATCTTGATTTGAAACTATAGCCTTCATTTCCCCTAGGGTAGATACTTATAACGGATCCTGAATTAGCAAAAGATCCTGGGTTTGACTATGAGGTGCTAGGCCTAGATATTATTGGATCTAAGACTAATGCACTGTGTTATTTTTCCTACTCTTCAAAAAGTTGTGGATTCTACAACCTGTCCAATCCCAATGGTTTTGGCTAAGGGGATGGAGGACTTATATATCTCCTTCGGCTTATGAAGAACTCCTACGCCAGACCTCTCAAACCCAAACTTCAGCCTGATACAACCCTGATGGTCAAATGTTTCATTAAGCAGGAGCTGGGCAGGAGAAGAGGTAAGCAGATCAATGAGGGCTGGAGTCAACAGTCCAGTTCAGACTATGGAAGGGGAGGGTGTGGCTGACTATCTTTAGTGCTCCAGGGACTTGTACTCAATGCTACCTCTACCAATTGCTCAAGCTCTGAGTTATGGCTTTTGTGGCCTATGGGTAAATAGGCCAGGAGAGTGAGGTCCAGATGAGAAGTTGGACTGTCTAGAACTAGGTGCCACTGATGCTTATCACTGCATAGTTATAAACTGCTTGTGTGAGGAGCAGTTTCCCTTCCACATGTAGATTATAACTGCATATATGTGGTAATGTTGAGCTATTTTAAGAAGAAACCTTTGACTCTCTGGGAAAGTCAGACAACACATTCCAGGCAGTACTGGCAGCAGCACTTGTGTGTCTATCTTTCCAATTCAACTTCCTTGGCTCTCTGTGTGGTGTCTGGCACAGAGCATATATGCAAGAAATGCTATGACCCATGAAAAAAGAACCAAAAATAAGAAGTACATTTTTCTTTTTTTTTTGCATTCCCAGATGAGAACAGCTGTAACGGAACTCAGCTGCAGTTACCTGGGCCCAGACCCAAGTGTAGGTCAGAGCTAAACATGGGTAGGGGAGATCATACATATTTATAGATCCAAATTCAGCATTTTTTTTTTCAATTTCACTGAAGTTCTACTAACATTCACTTATGTTATCAGCCAGAAGTGGAGAAGGAAGGTAAACTTCCCTTCATGAGAGAAAGGAATGGAAAACTTCAGAATACTGAGACATGATGTCTTAGCTGGCAACTGGTGGTTCATGCCTGTAAACCTAGTTAGTCAGGAGGCTGAATAAGGATCATGGTTCAAAGCCAGCCTGGGCAGAAAAGGCTTTGAGACTCTTATCTCAAATTAACCACCAAAAAGCTGGAAGTGGCATTGTGGCTCAAGTTGGTAGAGCTTTAGCCTTGAGCAAAAAACTCAGGGATTGTTCCCAGACTGAGTTCAAGCCCCATGACCGAGCGAAAAAGGAAAAAAAAATGATGCCTTGAAGAATCACAGTCAAGGAATTTTAGATATACCAAGGACTCCAAAGTCACACAAAGATACAACATTTATAAGGCTGGACCCCAGAAAGACAGACACTGTCATGATCAACACTGAGACTCTAACCAGGCATCCTAATAGCTAGATTGGCACTTGAACTACAGACCAAAGATCTGGAATTCTCGGTGTTCTATGAGACCATCCTACCTACCATGATAACTCCTTAAAATGGAAATGTCAAAACTCAAACACAGTAGGACCTCATTGGTGTGCCCATCTATGATGACCTGTCCAGTCTGAACTCAATGAATCCACTAGGTATGCTATTGGAAGAACTAAATTATCGTAATATTTACAAACATTCATTTGTAGAATGAGTGTTGTTGTACTGTGTAGAAAACAAACAAACATACACACAAACATATAAAGGACACAACTGGGTGATTTTGAGATGTTTCCAGAAACTCATGTTGTAGAATTCAAACCCTGAAGAATAATAATTATCAGCCTAAATTAGTATACCAGCAATGTTATCTTTAATTATTGATGGATAAACAAAAGCATAGAATGCTGGGTGGAACCTTAGAGAACATTTATCCTTCATCCTCCACCTATTTGTGGTGATGATTCTTTTCCCCAGTCCATCACTGACAAGACTAAACAAATGATGATGTCTTTTGGGTCATCAGAATCCCATTTCTGTAAAGTGCCAAAGGCCTGGCCTCTGAGTTTAGGAGTGTGATCTGCTGCCAGAAGAGCTTCAGGCCCTCATTTGCATTGACCCCTTCTGTAATAGCTTTTATTCTGGTTGCTACCCTGGCTTCAGGCTATAGAAGTAAGGCCATCTCAGGAAAGGTGAGGCCTCCAACAACTCCAGGGCCCAAGCCTTCATTGTCCCAGATACCTCTAACGAAATCTGTCAGGTGTGTTGAGATGTTTTCCTTTGAGGACTAGAGTGACTGCCACGCTCAGGGCTCTGCTGCTTGCCTCAGCAGAAAGTCCCAAGTCTCATAGCCCACCTCTCCAGGCATCTCTAGCAACTGCCTCCGGCATCTAAGCTGCCAGTGTATATCCTCAGAGCTCAAACATCTCTGCAGGACCTTGCTGGACACTCTACCTCATCTCTACTTCTTTGTTTTGTGTTGCTTTGGCAGTAATGAGGTTTGAACTCAAGATCTTGTGCTTGCTTGGGTGGCACCACAGGCCTCCAGGCCTGTTCCTATCCTAGTTATTTTGGAGTCTCACCAAATTTGCTGCCAGGGCTGACCTTGAACACTAATGCTCCAGATCTCTACCTCTTGAGTAGCTAGGATTACAGGCTGGAGCCAGTGGTGCTTGCTGCCTCAACCATTGCCTGTGACAACTCAGACTCAGATTCTATAGAGAGATGTGCAGACTCCTTGACCTGTGATTTTCCATATTCTCAGGTACCCTGAGAAACTTCCATCTCCATCAACAGGCACTCTCTCAAGTGGTATCTTATAATTCCTCTCTGAGGTAAGAGTGCAAAACAATGCCTTTTCTTCATCAGGGCTAGTCTTCCACCTCAGAGTAGGTGCAATCTCACAATTCTTTCAACTGAGATTATGGTTTGTGGAAGGTGGGGCTTTCCCAGACACTAGAATGGGCAGTCTGTGATCATGGTCATCTGTTTCACCTTATAATGAAGACTTCAGCTTCCATACTACCTCTGGGGAGGCAGGAATGGACTTGGAATTTCGCCCTGCTTTTCCCTCTGTTGGGTTTATTTCTCTGGTATTCTGCCTTCCTACCACCTCTCTCAGGGATCTTGGTCCTCTTTCTCTCTTTCTCTCTTCAGAATCTAGTTCATTTCCTGTTATCAGAATCTTCTTCATGGAGTGAAAATGATAGATACTTTTAGTGTCCTATCTCACCCGGGAATACTATTTTCTTCCATAAGAACTGGATTTTTCCCCAAGTGAATAGGGAGCAGTTATCTGTCACCTAGATAAAGATTCTTAGGAAGATTTGCTCCCATGTAGAGTCAATAGAAAATGGCGCTCAGTTTTTCTTTTTTTTTTTTTTTTTTGGGTCCGGTCATGGGGCCTGAACTCTGGTCCTGAGCGCTGTCCTTCAGCTCTTCAGCTCAAGGCTAGCGCTCTACCACTTGAGCCACAGCGCCACTTCCGGCTTTTTTCTTTTTGCTTATGTGGTGCTGAGGAATCGAACCCAGGGCCTCTGGCATGCAAGGCATGCACTCTACCACTGAGCCACCTTCCCAGCCCCAAGGCGCTCAGTTTTTCATCCTAAGACTCTGCCCACTCTCGTTTCTCTCTATGCCAAGTTTCACTCCAAATGCAGCTTCCCGTACAACTTCCTCTCATTTGGAGCAGAATCCCTTACCTCTCAGCCCCTGATGGAGGCCTGCATCCCATACCACACAGCCTCAGAGCCAGAGTGGCCTGTGCCCCTCTTAGCCTGCCACCATACCTGAGGTGCCTTGAATGCTGAAGCCAATTTGTAAACTCAGCAGACCCTCCATGATTCACAGCAGACTTGGAGAAATGCTTTCTGAGTGAATGAACTTAGGCATCATTGCAAGGCACTGTATGAAAGCCCTTGGAATCAACACCAGCCTCTAAGAAGAGATTAGTAATCTTACCTAAAGAAGTAATCAATGCACAAATGACCATGTTTGGTATTAAGGATCTGTATTCTGTTCAGTATTTTTAGTAGAATTATCTCAGTGTAGTCATTCTTAAAATGTGCAAGATATTTCGTTCATATGTGAACTTCAAAATATTTGAATCTTTTCAGTACAATTTTAAATTATGACTTCATGGGAACTTAAAATGGAATTCCTTCCCTATTAAAAAATATAACCAAACAGGCTTTTATTTGACTGGGTTATATACTTATTTTGTTTTTTTTTTTGGTAATAACTAGAAATATGGGTGTAAATACTAATTATATTTTTTTGGGGGGGTCAATTGCGGGGCTTGAATTCAGGGCTTGGACACTATCCCCGAGCTTTTTTGCTTAAGACTAGCACTCTATCACTTTGAATCACAGCTCTACTTCGTTTTTAGGTGGTTAATTGGAGATAAGAATTTCATGGACTTTCTGCCTGGGATTACTTTGAACCAGAATCCTCATATCTCAGTGTCTTGGGTAGCTAGGATTACAGGAGTGAGCCACCAGCACCTGGCCATATTATATTAATTTTGAATGTCATGCCAAAGGAAGCATTTCATGAAACTATTTCCTGATTTATTTTGGGGAGGAAGAATGGCAAATATTGAAATACATCTTGTACTTGAATATTTAAAATTTACCAATTTAATATTTAAAACATTAATTACTAATCTACTTCTACTTTTGAATGAACAATGAAAAATGCCTGTATTGGTATATTGTTTATCCATTTTTGTTTTTCCTCTTAATAGCTTCCTTATATTTTTCAGACCTTTTGGGTGTTTTTTGGCTTTTTTCTTCCTTTTTCATATTTGAAGGAGGCTTCTCTATTCCTCTCTGCATCTTGCTTTTTTTTATGTACACAGTGTACTTGTGAAAAACTTCCTTGCAGGGCTGGGAAAGTGGCTCAGTGGTTGAGTTCCTGCCTTGCATGCATGAGGCCCTGGGTTTGATTCCTCAGCACCACATAAGCAAAATGAAAAAAAGCCGTAAATGGTGCTGTGGCTCAAGTGGTAGAGCGCTAGCCTTGAGCTGAAGAGCTGAGGGACAGCGCAAAGGCCCAGAGTTCAGGCCCACGACTGGACCCCCCCCCAAAAAACAAACAAACAAACAAACAAACCTCCCTTGCAGTTAATAGTTTACATTTCAGTGAAATTAAAGAGCAAAACATCTTTGTAAAAACAATACTGCTAAGGGGCTCACAGATTCCAGGAGCTCCTGGTGTTAAGCATAGCAGTCAAGAAGCATGTCTGCCTTGCCCATATCCAACACTGCATCCTCTGGCACTAATGAATACAGAATGTGTAGTTTTCTTCTTAACGTAGGAATTTAGACTGCCCAAGCACAGGAGCAGACCAGTCTTCCTTTCCATAACAGTTCCAGGGAGAAGAGTAGTTTCTCTGAAAATCAATCTATTAAAAATGTCTACCTCTGACACTTTAAAACGGGAGTCAGGGGCTTAGGGCGAGGCATTATCCTGACCCAAATAAACCTGGCTTATTATTCTTTCTTAAATCCGTACAATCTGCATGCAATATTTTCCCCTTTAAACAATTTTTAAAAAGCTATAGCTTGATTTATGTCTATTTTCCGATCTTAAATGAGGTTCTATAGACGGAGCTGCTATTTGATTATATGCAAGGTAATTCTGAGTAGTACAAAGGTGGAGTGTTTTTCAAACTTCAGTGAGTATAAAGATCACTTGGAAAACTTGTTTTAGACACACACATGCTATACGGATAAATTCCTGGTCCTGATAGCCAAAGACTTAATTTCTGGCGTAGGGTGTGGGCTGGCAGCCAAAGTCTTGCAATGCTACGTTCTCAGGTGATTGGAGATCTCTGAAGTCCACTGGCCACAAACCATGCTTTGAGTGGCAAGATTCCAAAACATTAACCCTGAATCTAATTATGGCAGGCTGGTGGCAAAGAACATTTGATGGGATTACTGGTGTAAGTTACTAACTTTTCTAGATATTAATAAAATGAGGACTTAATTTACATAAAAATCTTGACATGTCCTCCTGTTTCTCTCCCAATCATTAAGTGGTAAAGCACAGACTCAGGAGCCTGATTGTCTGGACTTGTTTGTGTTTTGTTTTTTTGTCGGTCCTGGGGCTTGTACTCTGGGCTTGGGTGCTGTCCCTCAGCTCTTCAGCTCAAGGAGAGCACTCTACCGCTTGAGCCACAGTGCCACTTCCAGTTTCCTAGTGGTTTATTGGAGATAAGTGTCTCATGGACTTTCCTGCCCAGGCTGGCTTTGAACCTTGATCCTCAGATCTCAGCCTCCTGAGTAGCTAGGATTACAGGCATGAGCCACCGGTGCTCGGCTGGACTTGTTTTTGTAGCTCACATCTGCCCCTACATGGCTGTGTGACCTGGAGCAAGTTGTTATGAAACCTCCCTGGGTCTCCATGATCTCAACTATAAAAAATAGAAATAGTGATACCATATCCAGCATCACAAAATTAATGAAATGATAGAGTCAGATATTTAGAATAGAGCCTGTACTTACCTTATACTCAGCCTGCATAAGCTGCTGTTGCTGATTTCTGTAGTACTGAGGATAGAACCCAGATCCTTCTGCATACTGGGCAGGTGCTCTACCACTGAGCCATATACACAGTGCTTACCACTACCATCCATTTCAGTAATAAAGTGGAGTTCAGAGGAAAGATGCATAAAAGAATGCTAACATTATCAAGAACAAGTGAGCCAGGTTCACTTTGTCTCCTTCCTTCCTTCCTTCCTTCTTTCCTTCCTTCCCTCCCTCCTTCCCTCCTTCCTTCCTTCCTTCCTTCCTTCCTTCTTTCCCTCCTTCCTTCCCTCCTTCCCTCTTTCCCTCCCTCCCTCCCTTCTTCCTTCCTTCCTTCCTTCCTTCCTTCCTTCTTTCCTCCCTCCCTCCTCTCCCCCTCCCTCCTGCTTCTTCCTTCCTTCCTTCCTGCTTTCCTCCCTCCCTCCTCTCCCCCTCCCTCCTGCTTCTTCCTTCCTTCCTTCCTTCCTTCTTTCCTCCCTCCCTCTTCTCCCCCTCCCTCCTGCTTCTTCCTTCCTTCCTTCTTTCCCTCCTTCCTTCCTTCCCTCTCCTTTTCCCTTTTGTCTTTTCCTCTCTCTTCATGTTGTGTGCTGGCACTGGCGCTTAAATTCAGGGTCTTGTGCTCTTGTTGTTTTTTTTTTTTGATTTTTTTACTCAAGATTGCTGTTCTACCTCTTAAGCCCCATCTCTACTTGTGGCTTTTTTCCTGGTTAATTGAAAACAAATGTCTCATGCACTATTCAGCCTCATCTGCTTTTGGACTAGATCCTTATATCTCAGCCTCACACCGAGCTAAGATTGCAGGTGTGATCCTCTAGCATCCAGTTATCTTTTCCTCTCTGCTGCCTAATTTCTGCCATTATTAGCAGAAGGACCTAGGAAAGAAAGTCATGAGAACTGAGGGTCAATTCTTTATTTTTAGTAGCTCTAGATAAAGGATGGATGTGATTATGATATTCTTGGCCATTACATAGTCTTGTCATCTTAGAGTTAACTAAATGGAGTGGTTCACCTACAATTACAGAGAAAAAGAAACATGTGAAAATCAGACTGATAGTAGAAAGTTTCCAAGCACTGCTAGTTGTTGGTGGGTCATGCCTGTAATCCTAGCTACTCAGAAAGCAAGCGATTGGGAGGCCCGCATGGGCAAAAATTTCACAAAATCCCAATTCAATGAATAGCTAGGCATTGTGGTTCATACCTGACAACCCAGCTTTGTGAGAAGCATAAATAGGAGTATAGTAAATAGTATAGTAGTGGTGTGGGCAACAGAAATAACCAAAGCAAAAAGGGCTGAAGGTCTGGCTCAAGTAGTAGAGTGCTCCCTTAGCAAATATAAAGCCTTGAGTTCAGTACCTCCAAAAGAAGTTACTAATATAAGAAAAATTAACTAGCAAGGTGGAAATATTTGAATAAATTAAGATACATCTGTATAAGGAAGTATATACAGGCCAGGCACCAGTGGCTCATGCCTATAATCCTAGCTACTCAGGAGGCTGAGATCTGAGAATTGAGGTTCAAAGCCAGCCTGAGTAGGAAATTCTGTGAGACTTTTTTTTGGGGGGGGGGAGGTGTCTGGTCATGGGGCCTGAACTCTGGGCCTGGGCACTGTCCCTCAGCTTTTCAGCTCAAGGCTAGCACTCTACCATTTGAGCCACACAGCACCACTTCCAGCTTTTTTCTTTTTGCTTATGTGGTGCTGAAGAATCAAACACAGGGCCTCATGCATGCAAGGCAAGCACTCTACCACTGAGCCACCTTCCCAGCCTGTGTGTTTTGTTTTATTATGAATCATGTTTTATACCTCACACAAGCCAGAAAATACAGTGACCTGTCCCATAGGCTCACAGTCTACAAACCACAAACTGAAATGGGACAGACAACATTTAACTGAGAAGCTGGTTCTTGTGAATCCTTTCTCTTTTAATCTCTCTTTCTCTTCCTAAGATCTTTCTTTTCCATTCTGTGTTTATCAGCAAAACTTAAGTGAGAAAACAGCAAGAAAACATTTCTTGGATGTATGATATGAGAACTATGGAGAAAACTTTCAAGCAATTTGAGGAAAAGGGAAAAAAGGAAAAACTACTGAGCATGGAGTCTGGAGAAACCAAAGAGATCTCAAGGTAACTGGAGAGATTATTGAAATGTTTAGTACTTTAGGATGTGGCTGATAACTTTATAGAAGACTGAAGTATATAGAGCTTGGACACAAAATATTAAGGAAAATCTGTCATGAGAGAAGATACCTAAGTGGTGCTGGGTTTCATTCAGATTACAATGAGGCCAATGATATAATATTACCTAAAGAGAAGTGTTAAGAAGTTGGATAAGGGACTGGGAAGGTGGCTTAGTGGTAGAGTGTTTGCCTTGCATGCATGAGGCCCTGGGTTTAATTCCTCAGCACCACATAAGCAGAAAAAGCCAAAAGTGGCACTGTGGTCAAATGGTAGAGCGCTAGCCTTGAGCTGAAGAGCTGAGGGACAGCGCCCAGGCCCAGAGTTCAGGCCCCACGACCAACAACAACAACAATAAAAAGTTGGATAACATATGTAGGAGAACAATGGACAGTTTAAATGAGTCATTAACATAGAAGTTTTTCAGAATAGTCCTAATAAAATCATAAGGGAATTATTTTTAATGAGTACAATATAAGGACTTGCATTAATGAACCATTTATTTGCAAAAAGAAAAAGAAATAGCTAAAAATCCTGTGAATTTAGTTAATTATTATTATCTTTGTGGTGCTAGGGATGGAATGCAGGGTCTTGCACCAGCTAGGAAAGTACTCTACCATTGAGCTCCATCCCCAGCCCTTTCCTGTGAGTTTTCAATATTTTTCTGATATGCACCCGACACCAAACAGGTTTACTAAGCACAAACTTTTTTTTTATTCTGTCAGTCATGGGGCTTGAACTCTGGGCCTGGACACTGTCTCTCAGCTCTTCAGCTCAAGGCAAGCACTCTACCACTTGAGCTACAGAGCCACTTCTGGTTTTCTGGTGGTTAATTGGAAATGAGTCTCAGCGACTTTCCTGTCCAGGCTGGCTTTGAACTGTGATCCTCAGATCTCAGCCTCCTGAGGAGCTAGGATTACAGGTGTGAGCCACCAGCGTCCAGAAAACTTAGTTCTTTTTAAAAAAAATATATTCTCAGAAAAACAACAACATTATTTTTACCATGAAAAGGTAGAGTTATTTTTTCAAAGTACAGATGAATATGAAATGGTTCCATGTTTATGAGGAAGAGATAGAAAAATCTGGTAATGAATATGCAACAATTTTCATGGAAAAGGAATTGAGAGGCATGGTAGTAACTGGAAAGAAGTTTTAGCTTCAATGACATTAGTCTGTTCATCAGTCTTCATGAATGTTAGTCCAAAAATGTCTGTCAGATGAGAAAAGGCTGAACAAATACAGAGAGATTGTAATAAAAGAGAGTTAGGTGCTAGTGGTTCATGCCTGTAAAGCTAGTTATTGGAGGCTGAGATCTGAGGATTGCAGTTCAAAGCCAGCCTGGACAGGAAAGTGTATAAGACTCTTATCTCCAACTAATTACCAAAAAAACACGGAGGTAAAGCAATAGAGCACTAGCCTTGAGCAAAAGCAGCTCATGAACAGTGCCCAGACCCTGAGTTCAAGCTGAAGGAAAGGAAGAAGGAAGGAAGGAAGAAAAGAAGGAAAGAAGGAGGGAAGGAAGGAAGGAAGGGAAGGAGGGAGGGAGGGAGAGAGAGAGAGAGAAAGAATGAATGTTAAGAAAAGGGAAAGAAAGAGGGAGCAAAGAGAAAGGTAAATCACAGAACTTTAAAAACAAAAATGAGAGAAAATAGTGGCTTATGCCCATAATCTTAGCTACTCAGGAGGCTGGGAATTGTGCTTTTGAAGCTAGCCCCAGCAGGAAAGTCTCTGAGACTCTTATTTCCAATTAATCAGCAGAAGGCAAAAGCAGAAGTGCAGTTCAAATGGTCTAGATGTGGGGGAAAGCCAAGGGACAGCACTTAGGCATTGAGTTCAAACTCAGTACTGGCACAAAACAATGAATTAAAATAAATAATTAAAATGAGAGAACAGTACCCATAATTATTCAACCAAGATAGATACCACTCTAAAGATGGGAACAGTAAGCTATAAAATAATGTGGAAAGTAACTCTATATAGAGGGGAGTATTTTCATCATTTACCTCTCAAGTTCACGTCCCAGCAATTCCCTGGCATCGATGTTTCCAAAAGGTTATACTCAACATTAAAATCTGTCATGAACTGGCCCCAATAAAATTCTGAATGGGTAAGAGGCTACTTACTGCTGGATAAGGGTCAACACTGGAAGTCTACTCAATCAGCAATGTTAATGCTCACACCTTATAGCTTAAGGTTATAAGCTACAAGATCCACACTTAAACTATTTCTGTTTAAATTTGTGAAGTCAAGAGAATCTGACTTTCACATGTATTCATGCTTCTATATTAGAGAACTCCATGTGATAATGAAATGAGTCAAAAAATACATACTTCTTTTGGACTCATATTAATGAAGCACATTTAATCATGATTCAAATAACACTTATGACCACTGAACTTCCATTTATACTAGGTCACATTTTACAAAGCTTTCACACAGCTTCAGTTAACATTTGGTGTATCATATTAGGTTGGCCAGGCCTCACAGTAACTTGGTGAAAGTGGAGAGCCTGGAAACTCTACGTCACACCCACAGCACCCCAGAGAATGCCGGCCACACACTGTCATCATCCCCCCCTCCCCCCCCCCCCCCCCCCCCACCACCACCTGCCCCTTGCTCTTTTGCATCAGCTTTCTCTCCTACTTTTACAATTATTGTTTTGACTCTATCAAATCTTTGTGTGTGTGTGTGTGTGTGTGTGTGGGAGAGAGAGAGAGAGACAGAGGGACAGAGGGACAGAGAGACTGAGAGACAGAGACAGAGACAAAAGCCAGAGGCAGTACCAGGGTTTGAACTCAAGGCCTGGGCACTGTCCTTTAGCTTTCTCAATCAGGACTGGTGCTCTGCCACTTCAGCTACAGCTCCACTTTTGATTATCTGGTGGTTAATTGGAGATATAAGTCTCATGGATTTGTCTGCCCCTGCTGGCTTTCTCTCCTCGTTTCTCTCCTTCTGAGGAGCTGGGGTCACAGCATGAGCCATTGTTACCCAGCCTTTATTAAGTATCTTTTTTGTGTGTGTGCCAGTCCTGGGGCTTGAACTCAAGACTTGGGCACTGTCCCTGAGCTAGCACTCTACCACTTGAATCACAGCTCCGCTTCTGGCATTCTTGGTAGGTTATTGGAGGTAAGGGTCTCACACACTTCCCTGCTGGGCGAGCTTCTAACAGTGATCCTCAGAGCTCAGCCTCCTGAGTAGCAAAGATTATAAGTATGAGCCACTGGGGCCCAGCCTTATTAAATATCTTTTAAGTAAAATTCTTTATACCATACATGAGCAGTTTCGCTGAATTTTGCCTAGGTTCCTGATGCACAGTGTGGTCGGGGATTTGGAGGAACAGCTGCTCTCCACCTACAGTCTCGGCCAGCCTCCGGCTTTCAGCGAGGGCTGGCACAGCTCTCCCTCTTAGACGCCTCCAATCCTGGCAATCCTGGGGTTTCCTGAGGTTTTATGTCCTAAATTGTTTTGCTTTTTCTCTTTTTCTAGACAGGGTGTTGCTTTATAGCTCATGTTGGCTTTGATCTCAAGATCCACCCGCCTCTATCTCCTGAATGCTGGGGCTTGCAATGCCATGCTTGGATGTTTTGTTTCTCTCTCCCTCCCCCTCCCCCTCCCCTTCCCTCTTCCTCTTCCTCTCCCTCTCCCTCTCCCTCCCTCTGCCTCCGTCCATCAGTCCATCCGTCCGTCAGTCCATCCGTCCGTCAGTCCATCCGTCCGTCTGTCTGTCTGTCTGTCCCTCTCTGGTTTAAATTCACTTACTTGTTATTATAGAGGTGATGTACAGTTAGGTAATGAGTGCATTTTCTTTCATACAGTGTCTTCTATTCCCTCACTCGCTCACAGTCCCTCCCTCCCATCTGCTTTGTTTCTTGTTCTTGTTAACCACATCTCCCTGTAGCTTTTGTTTCATCTGCTCTATAGAAAACTTTCCCAGGGGCTGGGAAGGTGGCTCAGTGGTAGAGCGCTTGCCTTGCATGCACAGGGCCCTGGGTTCGATTCCTCAGCACCACATAAGCAAAAAGAAAAACGCCAGAAGTGGAGCTGTGGCTCAAGTGGTAGAGCGCTAGCCTTGAGCTGAAGAGCTGAGGGACAGCGCCCAGGCCCAGAGTTCAGGCCCCACGACCGAACCCCCCCCCCAAAAAAAAGAAAACTTTCCCAATTTTTTTCCAAAATGTAATCAGATCTGTGTCCTTGTGGGCTTATAGGAAGTATTCTCTGTGTGTATATATGTATATATAAAAAACACACATGTTCCAACCGTTATATTTTTTCAAAAGAGGTGCACATCTCTATTTTTTCTTACTCATGTTGGTATTCCTTTTGGAATCCTGTTCTTGCCCTCACTGCCTGCCACAGCCACTACACCCTTCCTTTTGGCCCCTTCAATCTCACTTCTGTGCACGCTTGCTAAGGCAATTGTCTCCTAGTCTCGGCTGAGTTGAGAGTGCCATACTTCCACAGCACTTTGGAAGCTTTTTAATTATCTTAGTTGCTATTCTGTATCAGCTGAGTATTAGTGAGTCCTTTGGGGCAGAAAAATACTTAACATAAACTGTTGAAACCTGTGTGGAAGAAATAGTTGGGGAAGAAATAAACAAATAGAGAAAGCTTAAAGATAACAATTTTCTATATCACAGTTTAAGAAAAATGCTGAAATCTACTTACAGGTTTCTGATTGCCTAATAAACCTATCTTCTTGCATAGCACGTCCCAAACAAACTTTTGACTTTCCCCTTCAAAATGTGCTCCTCCCTCAGTCCTCTGTATCTCAGTAAAAAGTTGTTCCATCCTCCGGTTGTCCACACCTAGATCTGTGAGGTCACCCGACTCCCCTCTTTTATGTCACAATAGCCCAAAACTCCATCACCAATACCTTCCAAACACATCTGACTCTAACCACCCTTCACCACTGCCAGTGTGATTTCCTGCTTCCCCCTTTCCCTTCACCCCTCCCTTCTTTTCCCTTCCTCCCTTTTACTCTCCCTCCTTCCTTTCCTAGTCTGAAGCCAGGGCCTCACAGATGCTATGACAGCACTCTGCCAGTTGAGCCACGCCCCAGCCCTTTTCTACTTCATGGTGGAGAGGGCTATCTCTCTGCCAGGGCTGCACTTGAACTTCTGATCCTCCTACCTCCACCTCTCAAGTAGCTGGGATGGCAGGCATGCGCCCTGACACCTGACTTCAGGTTGTGATGTGTCATGTGGAGATTGATTGGCCGCATTCGTCCTCCAGACAGCACCTGAAATGATCTTCAGCTGGACTGGGTTTGAAATCAGGGCCTGGGCACTGTCCCTGAGCTTCTTTTGCTCAAGGCTAGCACTCTACCACTTAAGCCACAGCACCACTTCCAGTTTTTTCTGTTTATGTGGTGCTGAGGAATCAAACCCAGGACTTCCTGCATGCTAGGCAAGCACTCTACCACTAAGCCACAAACCAGCCCCTTCATCTCTTTTGAAACTCCAAAAGTTATATACTGTTACACAGCTAAAATATTTTTTCTATAAAACACTTCTATTTACTAATTTTGAAAAATCAATAATAAGCTAAGCATCACTCTTTAAAAATGTCCTAAAACTGCAGTGTTGACAGACTAAGAGAATTCAGCATTATGTTTAAATCTGTTAACAATAAAATTCTGTAAAAATGCATACTTAATGAAATTTCCTGACTCTACAAAACATTTAAACATATATATCACAGATAGAGGCTGCATTTATATGTACAATGCTGATAGCAACATAATTATATATTAAAATATACAATGTGATATTCTATGCTTTCCAAGTTATAAAATGAAAGGTCACTTACATCTAATATTTTCTGTGAATATCTTTGTAAGTATTCAATGCTTTCTGGTAGTTACCTGTAAAGAAAAAAAGAAAAATATAACACCCAAGCAAGTTATACAAACTAATATAATTTAGCAAAATCTTAATTTAAATAAAAATAATGGTATACTTTTTCTTTTTTTGGTCAGTTGTCGGGCTTGAACTCTGGGCCTAAGTGCTGTCCCTCAGCTCTTCAGCTCAAGGCAAGTGCTCTACCGCTTGAGCTAGAGCACCACTTCCGGTTTTTCAGTGGTTTATTGGAGATAAGAGTCTCATGGGACTTTCCAGCCCAGATTGGCTTTGAACTGTGATCCTCAGATCTCAGCCTCCTGAGTAGCTAGGATTACAGGTGTGAGCCACCAGCGCCCGGCCTGGTACACTTTAATAATTTAGCAATGAGTTTTTATTTTTTCCAAAAACAAATATACATCATTTTCCTAGGAGAAAAATGTACAAGTAAGGTTGAAAAAGTAGTCAAGTAGAACTAAATAGGTAATAGTGGAAACTTTAATTTCTCTTTTTAAGGTTCTGGACTTTTTGACAATTTAAGGCTTTAAGCTGATTGAGCCACCACTCCAGCCATGCTTTTTGCTGGTTTTATTGGAGACAAAATCTCATAGACTATTCTGTTCAGACTGGCTTCAGACTGTGACCTCTCAAGTAGCTAAGGTTACAGGCATGAGAGCCACAGTCGCTTGGCTATTTTTCCTTCTTCAGATCAATATTTTGGGGGCTAAAATTAAGATCCCATCAGAGGTGGATGTGTTATTTAGTAGTAGAGCTGGGTCCTGTCTCCAGAACACCCCTTCCCAATCCATTCAATTTCTTTGGTTTTGTTTTGTTTTTTTAATTGTGAAAATACCATACAGAGGGGATACAATTACATGGGCGAGATGAGTACATTTCTTATCAAGCATTGTTGCCTCCTCCTCTGTTTCCTTCCTATCCCTTCCCATACCCCTCCACCCCCACCCAATCCTCTCCCTCCCCCCCACCAAAGTTGTAAAGTTCGTTTTTCAACATAATGATTTGTACATCTCATTGTTGCAATGGGCCCACCTGTATCCCTATTTAAACGATTTGTTTTTTCCTTTCCCCTCCACAAATTATACCAACATCAAATACAGTGAAAGCAGGGGTTATACCATGGGGGAGGGACATACAAAGCAACAAAAAAATCAACTTATAAATATGTTAGAAACAATTGCATGAAAGAAAAAAAACACTTGAACATAGAGCTCCCCTATGACCCAGCAATTCCACTTTTGGGCATTTACCCAAATGATCACAAACAAGACCACACTAAAGCTACCAGCACAACTATATTTATTGCAGCATTATTTACCATAGCTAAGATATGGAACCAACCCAGATGCCCCTCACTAGATGAATGGATCAAGAAAATGTGGTATGTATACACAATGGAATTCTATGCCTCCATCAGAAAGAATGGCATTGCCCCATTTGTTAGGAAATGGAAAGTCTTGGAAAAATTATATTAAGTGAAGTAAGCCAGGCCCAAAGAAACATAGGTCCCATGTTTTCCCTTATTTGCAATAACTAGCATATGTCTGAGACAAGCAGAAAAGGTCAGATAAGTTGATGTTAGGGAAATGAAATCCAAGATAAGTATCCATTCAATTTCTTAAACAGGATTATTTCAGATGAACAGCTAATTAAAAAATAATTGGCCATAAATTCATAGTAATTTCAATGTCATCCATTTAGTAGGAAAAAATGAAAATGTTTATTTGAACACTAGAAAGTTTCCTGAAAGCAATTTTTTGTTTGTTTTGCAGTGTTAGGGATCCAACCCAGGACCCTGGGCACGCTAGGAAAGCACTCTACCACTGAGTTACATCCTCAACCAGCAATTTGTTTTCTAATTTGTTTCTTTGTAGCAGCAAAGAATAGAAAAAGGGGGTTTAGGTCAAAGATCTTTGCTAAAGTCTTAGCAGACAAGTTGCTATTCTAATCCTTTGAAGAGAGCCGTGATACCTAAGCAGAATAGGAAGCAGAATAGTAGGTCCTTAATTAAGTGCTAGCTGATGCTTCTAGTCTGTGTTTCATGAACTCAACCAGGCTGTCTTTCAGCCAGTTTGAACGTGAGTATTCATGCATATATTTTACATGATTATTAAACACTGGAACCTAGGCAGTTGAAAACTCACATTGGCATAAATAAAATGTAGATTGTACAATCAAGTTACATATCCAGTAGGAATTAATGACTAAATGATTGGAAGATTTCACTGGTGGGGATAATGTACTTCTGGAGCTTTGCCAAGGGTACACACAGATATAAATACTGTGAGAACGCTGTCAGCACTTTCACATTGGATTGAAGACTTCCTCCTCCTGGGCCATTCTGTGGTCCACTCAAGGTGGTGGTCCACATTGACTACTTAGTTTAGCATCTGGTATTTTACGCATTCATTCATGCCACAGTGTGACACTATCAGCATCTCTATTCTTCAGGACACATGTACCATTCTATGGTCTATAATAGAAGCAGACAGAAAGCATAAACCCCCATATCTACTGATCTGTGATTTAATAATGTACAGGCCCAGTGCCCAAGGCTCAGCTCCCATCTGCTCCCTCCCTCTAGACTCATTTCTCTAGATTCATTTCGTATGTCCTTCTTTGTTGATCACATATGTACATCGAGTGTTCTTCCTGTATTTGTTCTCTGTTCCCCTTTTCATTCAAATAATAGTTTTTTGAAAAAGAGAGATATTTGGATACATGATTCATACTCAAGTTATAGGGGTTGGCTTAGAGCATGAGGAGATGTAGCTTAATGGCAGAGCATTTGCCCTTGGGTTTAATCCCTAGTATCTTCAAAAAAGAAAAAGAAAAAGAAGAAAATCCATGACTATATTTTACTATATATGGTAATTATTGTGTTTTTTATATAACATCTCGTTTTGTGTAGTATCTTAACAAATGCCCAATGGTGACACATTTATGTACACAATAACTTAAAAGAAGAAAAGAAACAAGATATACAAGAAATTAATAAAATAGTAATGTTTACCACTTCTAAAACAACTAGCAACTATCAGCTGCCATTTCATTTGTGGGAGCCTATGAAAGAAATGAATCCATTGAAATTATAGATAAAACAATAACCTGAGATGTTCCATTTCACAAAAGTTTACATCTAACATACTTTTGAACTAAAATTTGACCTTCCATTAGATCACTTTTATCATTTTAAATAGCAGACACATAATTTTATTAATTATTATTTAACAACCTTCAGAATCCTTGAAAGTTCATCGAATCATGTCTTTATTTAGATATTTCTTACTGGGGCTTGAACTCAGGGCCTTGGTGCTTGCTAGGCTGGCATTGTAGTTATGTTGAAGATGGAGTTTAGCAAAGGTTTCAGCCTGAGCTGATTTTGAACCGCAATCCTCAGTATCTCAGTTTCAGAATAGCTAGAATTATATGTGTGAGCCATTGATGCCTAGCTTATTTAGGTATTCTTATGAAAATCACTCAGCTTGTTTGGTTAAAAACCTACTCACACCAACTACATTCTATCTTAAACATGATCATTTCTTTTGTCATCACCATTAATAATAATACTATTTAGGCTTGCATATTTAGTACCCAAGGGACCATTTTCAAGTTAAAAATATTTTTATTGTTATTATAAAGGTGACATACAGAAGGGTTACCATTTTATGTCAGGTAATGAGTACATTTCTTTTTGGACAACGTCACTCCTTCTGCCCCTCTCAGTTTTTCCCTCCTGTCCCTGTGCACAATTTGTATAGTTTATTTACAACATAGTGTCTAGGAGTACAGCTGTACAAGTTGTTCACCCTTTGTCCCTTCATTTCTGTACCCCTCCTCTTTCTGCCCCCACCAAAGGCAGATGAAAGAACAAACAAGACAAAAAGAAAAGAAAAAAACCCTCATATTTCCATTTCCCAGAGTGCATTTTGATAAATACTATTTTATATGATCAGATGCACAAAGGCGTTGCACCTTTGCTTTCCTTCCCTAAGAGTGTCTTCCTTTGGTCTCACTCTGTATGAATGCCTAGAGTCCTATATATTTTTATCATGTCCCAGGGTATTTTTAGATCTAGCTTCCAAATATGAGAGAAAATGTGCTTTTGGTCAATCTGAGGTTGGTTTACCTCACGTGATGTGATTTGTTCTTGTTCCATCAATTTCCCTGCAAATGACATAATACTATTCTTTCTAATGGCTGTTTAAAATTCTATTGTGTTTAGGCTGTTTAAAATTCTATTGTGTTTAGGTATCACATTTTTTTGGATCAACTCATCTATTTCATGGCATCTGGGCTGTCTCCACAACTTGGCTATTGTGAATAGTGTAGCAATGAACATGGATATGCAAGTGTCTTTTTATGGTATCCTGACATGTAATGATTTGGGTAGATGCCCAGGGGTGGTATGACTGAGTTGTAGGGGAAAAAAAAATCTATGTTCAGTTTTTTGAGGGAACCTCCAGATTGCTGTCCAGGGTGGTTGTACAAGTCTACATTCCCACCAACAGTGCAGTAGAGATCCTTTTTCCCCGCATCCCCACCAGCATTTGTTGCTGCTCAAATTCATGATGTTGGCCAATCTAACTCTGGTGAGCTGGAATCTCAGAGGTGTTTTGCTTTGCAGTTCCTTTATGGCCAGGGGACATGTTTCTTTGGTAAGGGATGATTTTTGATCTTGTATTTGAATAATAATACTTTAAAAAAGAGATTAAGAAAGAATTGTTGTAGAGTGCTCGCCTTGAGCTGAAGAGCGCAGGGACAGTGCCCAAGCCCAGAGTTCAAGCCCCACGACCGACAAAAAAAAAAAAAAAAAAAAGAATAGTTTATCTCCTGTTTTCCTCTTAACAAGAAATCATATTCTACTTCACTTATGGAATTGTAATCCCTTTGAACATCAGAAGAAGAAAAAGAAGGAGGAGGAGGAGGAGCAGCAGCAGAAGGAGGAGGAGGAGGAGGAGGAGCAGCAGAAGGAGGAGGAGGAGGAGGAGGAGCAGGAGGAGGAGGAAGAGGGGGAGGAGAAATGACAAAACAAAATTCTTTTTACAATAAATAATCATAACCTGGATTTCTGAAGACTGCTGTTAAAAATGTCTGAGAAAGTGAGATTTGAAGAAATGACAGCCCCTCAGTAGATGAATGGATCAAGAAAATGTGATACACACACACACACACACACACACACACAGGAATTCTATGCCTCCCTCAGAAAGAATGACACTGCCCCATTTGTTAGGAAATGGAAAGACTTGGAAAAAATTGTATTAAGTGAAGTAACCCAGACCCAAAGAAACATAGGTCCCATGGTTTCCCTTATTTGCAATAACTAGTATATGTGTATGATAATCTTACCAGACAAGCAGAAAAGTTTAAAAAAAACTATTTACATATGACCATATAAGATGATACTAAGTGAAATGAACCCCAAGATAGGGACACAAGAGGTTTTATCTTTGTCCCTGTTTTTTTTTTTAATGTACTATATGGGTTTTTTTTTTTTTGTATGTTTTTTCCCCATGGTATAAACCCTGTTTACACTGTATTTGATTCCAGTACCCTGCATCTTGTATATACATTTTTCTAATTTGAGGAGGGGAAGGAAAATAACAAAATGCTGAAACAAGGATACAGGTTGACCCATTGTAACAATGAGATGTACAAGATACTATGTTGAAAACAAACTTTATAACTTTGGAGGGGGAGGGAGGAGTTGGGGAGGTGGGAAGGGAAGGGATGGTAGGGAAAAACAAAGGAGGAAATAACAATGCTAATAGGAAATGGACTCATTACCTTACTCATGTAACTGTAACCCCTCTGTACAATATCTTTACAATAAAAAAAAAATATATATATAAAAGAAATGACAGGCTAGGGAACTATTCAATGCACCCTCTCATGTTTTAAAAGTCTTTCTTCTACTTAATCAGTGGCTTCAAAGAAGCCTCAGTTCCCCCCTAATTTGATGGCAAACTACCAGCTCTGGAACCAGGCAGACTTGGATTTAAATCTCAGAACATTGCCTACACACACACCCCCACTGTGATCTATCACAGTGGATCTATCAATCCATATTACTTGCCTCCTTCAAATGTCATCTCCTCCACCCACATGTGAGATCCAAGATTCAAACCCACTTTCTCTACTTTCTAGTCCATTTCTGCCTCTCCAATTCCTCTTCCACCAAGCCTTGTCTTTAGTGTTCCAGCAAATCCATCCAGGTACCTGGGCTATCCCTGTTAGACTCCTGATCTCAACTGTGCTTGGAGGCTCATTCCAAACTGTGTCCATCTTTTCATACCAGGCTGAAGCTGACTCTTCTTTTTTTATACTCTATGGAACATTCTAGAATCTCTCAGTATGGCATATAATGTACAATAACCATTTGTGCTTCTGAATACTAACATTGTTCCCCTCTTTCTGCAGATGTATTCTGATTTCTAATACTGTCAGCCTTGGATGTTTTTGAACTTTAACATGAATAAAATTATATAGTGTGTTTTTGTATTGAGAATAACTAAATTACTAAATGAAATTCAGATGTTAGACAAGTCACAAAAATATATAATATAAACGGCCATTTTGTCATTGTTAGTTGTACTCTTCAGTGGCATTAATTATAGTTACTATGTTGTTCAAGCATTACCATGATCACTTCCCAAATCATTTTCCTGCCATCAAACAGAAATCTTGCAGCTGCGAAGAAGAAATAACGCCTATCCTTCTCCCCACAACCCCTGGTAATCTCTCATTGCATTGACTTTCTGTCTCTGAATTTTCCCATATGAGACAGAGAAATGAAATTAAATGAAAGCATTTGTTGTTTTGCTGTCTAGATTGTTTCACTTAGCAGATAGTTTTTAAGATCCTTCCACAATGTACTAGAACTTCCTTTTCATGGCCAATTAACATTCAACTGCACGTGTATACATATTATCTTGTTTGTCTGTTCATTGCTGAAGGACATTATCTGCTGATGTTCCTATCTGTGGACTATGACTATGGGCTGTGTGTGGATTTCTAAATAACACTTTTCCCCATTCTCTATGTATTTCTTTTCCTTCGCTATTCTCCACTAGAATGCAATCTCAGGTTTCTAGTAGAATTATTCTAAGCATTTATCCAAAATTGCTTCTTCAAAAACTTCCTGAATGTTCATTGATTCTGTCTCTTGTAATGTGCTTAGCTCATGAAAGGAATTACTTTTATGTATTTTTCCTGTGAGTTTGCCCTAATTAGTTCATAAAATAAGGCTGAGGGTAGCATCTTTTAGCACCTAGTAAGTCCTCTGTAATTTGTTCATACTTACTTGCTGTGAGAGCCCAAAAAGCTGAGCAGTGAGACCCAAAAGGATTGGGAATCTGGAAGGTCATTCTCCCAGTAAAAACTCTCAGAAGGCTGTGAGTTTCCTGAAATGGCCAATCAGTCCAGGCTTAACAGAAATTCAGATTTCTATCCTGAGTGTGGGCTAATTCCACCTTAAACTGACTGGGAGCCTGGAGGTAGACTGAGGTTTATGAAGTTGTAAGCTGTTGACTGTTTAGTCTAGTTCCCAAGATACTTTTAACTTTTCAGTGGTGAGAATTGTACCCCGCGTTTTGGGCATGCTGGGAAAGCTATATCAATCTACATATTTCTTGCCTCTTTAAAAAACTAAAAGTTGTAATTAATAATTAAAAAACAATCTATTCTATCAGAAGTACACTGGGCACCAATAGCTCACCCTTATAATCCTAGCTACTTAGGAGGTTAAGATCTAAGGATTGAGGTTCAAAGCCAGCTCGGGCAGAAAATGAGCTTCTTATCTTCATTTAACCACTGAAAAGTCATAAATGGAGATGTGGCACAAGTGGAAGAGGGCTAGCCTTGAGCAAAAAAGTTCAGGGACATCACCCAAACCCTAAATTCTAGCCCTAGGATTGACACACATACACTGGAAACAAAAATCTATCAAAAATACTTTGGTGGTGGTGGGGGGGAGGGGCCTGCAGCAACAAGGTGGGGGGGAAGATGGAAAGGGAAGGGAAGGGAAGGGGAAACAAAGGAGGAGGTAACAATGCTTGATAAAAAATGCACTCATTACCTTGCCCATGTAATTGTAACCCCTCTGTACGGTATTTTCACACACACACACACACACACACACATATACACACACACACACACACACACACAAATCTATCAAAAGTATAGCAAGCAATATTTAAAATTATAATGGTCCACACGTCAATGTACTTTTTCTAAACATAGTTACATAAATTTATATCAAAATAGCAGAAATTTAAAAACCTAATATTTTCATTCTCTACAGTGTTCTAACCAGAGATTAAGAAAATGAAAGAAATTAAAAGTGCTTTTCAAATAGTGTGAAGGGCTTTAAAAACATTAGCAGTTTTCAGCTTTTCAAATGGTAGGTCAGAAAACAACAACTAAAGAAAGCTAAGATTTATTGAAGAAACTGACATGAAGCAATAGTTTATATTTTCAAAACATTATACTGGCTTATACAGTGTTCATGTAATTAGTGGAATGAATGGAATGACTGAGTTCTCATAAAGCAGTGTGTAATTTTAGAGGGAATGGTTCTCTGGAGAGTTGTATTTACTCCATCTGCACATTAGTTAAAATAAATATATCCAAACTCAATCAATAGTACTGATCAGTAATAAACACTTTTCTTTTAATCAGTTACTGCTCTAATGACACCCTACAAGATTCAGAATTCATATAATATTCAAAATTATATAACTTATTTTCAATGAATGGTTTATTATACTCAAAATGTACTTAATTACTTTGTTATTTAAAAAAAATTACAAAGTGATTTCTAACTAATTCACTTCTCAATGCAACTGATCTTTGAAAAACAGAAGGCTCAATATTTTTATCACATATTAATCTGCTAGTTAGATATTCTCATCAATTACTTCAATGGTTAAGTTCATTTAATTGATACTAATTACCAATTTAATGAGTAAATACCCATCTTGAAAGGAGATGCACATTTTCTATTTGGTAAAAAACTTAGGTGTCATTTCTCCAGACTGCTTGGTTTCAGGACACAGTCCAAAGCTCCATCTAGCCAGTTTAGCTTCTCAGAGGCAAAGCCTTAAAAAAAAGAAAATGAAAATAAAACGTATAAACATTATTTATTTATTTTTTTTTTGGGTCCGGTCGTGGGGCCTGAACTCTGGGCCTGGGCTCTGTCCCTCAGCTCTTCAGCTCAAGGCTAGCGCTCTACCACTTGAGCCACAGCGCCACTTCCGGCTTTTTTCTTTTTGCTTATGTGGTGCTGAGGAATCAAACCCAGGGCCTCAGGCATGCAAGGCAAGTGCTCTACCACTGAGCCAACTTCCCAGCCCCATGTATAAGCATTATTACTAGCATATGTTTACTTAAAAACACAGTATAAATGTTTCAATGTGTGCAGATGTTGATCTAGGAGGGAAAATAAAGATGAATTGAGAATTTTTGTTTTTTTTTTTGGTTGGTCATGGGGTTTGAACTGGGCCTGGGCGCTGTCCCTGAGCTCTTCACTCAAAGTGAGTGCTCTACCACTTGAGCTACAGTGCCACTTCTGGCTATTTTTGTTTTTTTTCTGCTTATGCGGTGCCCCCAGGGCCTCATGCATGTAAGGCAAGCACTCTACCACTGAGCCAATTCCCCCCCACCCCAGCGAGGATTTTTAAAAGGATCATGGGGATTGAATATTTTCCATTAAGTATAAAACGTGCTACAAAGCTTCAGTAATTTTTAAAAGTAGGGATAGGAAAAAAGATTACTAGTATAATAAAACTTCAGAAATGGACTCAGCCATAGTATAGTCACTCGGTGAGTGATTGCCTAGCAAGTGTGAGGCTGAGATAAATAATTAGTACTGCAAAGAAAAATGATAAAATCAGTAGACACCAAGAGACTAGTGATAAATAGTACCAGGATAATTGATTAAACATGATGGAAAAATGTAGAGATTCATATTTGATAAACAAAAAATAAACTAAAGCTAGGTGCCAGTGGCTCATGACGGTAATCCAAACTACTCAGGAGGCTGACGTCTGAGGATCATGGCTCTAAGCCAGTCTGGGCAGGAAAAGTCTATGAAATGTTTATTGCCAAGTAATCACCAAAAAAGCTGGAAGTGAAAGTATGGTTCAAGTGGTAGAGTGCTAGCTTTGAACACAAAAGCTCAGGGAGAGTGCCCAGTCCCAGAGTTCAAGCCCTAGGACAAGCAAAAAAAAATTTTTTTTAAAAAATCAGAACTGTTTTAAAACTATACAGAAAAGAAAGTGGTAAAAGTAAGAAAATACAAGTTGACCCAGGCGCTAGCAATCGCCTGTAATCCTAGCTACATGGAGGATAAGAATAAGAGAATTGAGCTTAAAATTGGGCAATAAAGTCTAAGAGACTCTATCTCTACAGAAGGAACGTTGGACAGTGATAACAGGAAGCCTAAAGTTTGTGGATCACAGCTCAGACATGTGGCCAAGAGAAGTGAGATGCTATCTTAAAAATTACCATTAAGAAAGAGAGCTAGGAAAGAATGACCTGATATTCAGTAGATAAAGAATTAATATCCACAATACACAAAAAACCTGAACATCAAAAGGATAAACTATCGAATTAATGAATGGACAAGCAAATTGAATTTCTCTCATAAGAAACACAAATGGCAAATAGATTTATGAAGAAATGCCAACATCTTTAGCCATAAAGTTTAAGTCAAAGCAGCATTGACATTATATCTTTCCACAGTCAAAAATATCAATTATTAACACAAATAATAACAAATTCTGGCAAGAATGTGGGGGAAAGGAAACTCCCCGCACATACCATTAGCAGGAATGTAAATTAGTATAATTACTGTAGAAATCAATATGGAAGTTCCTCAAAAAATTAAAAATAGATTCACCTTATTATTACAACATACCACTATTAGGCATACACCTGAAGGAGTATAAATCAATACACAAGAAAGACAGTGCTTATTGTAGATTATTGTAGTTTTGTTCACGATAGCCTAACAGCAAAATCAGTTGAAGTGTCCAACAACGGATAAATGAATGAAGATGATATGGTACATATAGTACACATAAGTAATAGATGAGTGTGTGTGTGTGTGTGTGTGTGTGTGTGTGTGTGTGTGTGTACTGGTGCTGGTGCTTGAACTCAATGCCTAGGTACTGTCCCTAAACTTTCTTGTTCAAGGCTGGTCTTTTACCACTTGAGTCAAGCTCCATGTTTTTTATTGATGTTTAATAATGATGAGAGTCTCACAAACTTTTCTGCCCAGGGTGGCTTTGGATCATGGTCCCCAGATCTCAGCCTCCTTTGTACCTAGGATTATAAGTATGAGCCACTAGCATTTGGTTGGATCACAGAATTTTACAAAGCCATAAAGAAAAATGAAAACATGTCATTTGCAGAAAAATGGATGGAACTCGAGAATAGTATGTTGCTTGCAATAAACCAAAGGTCAATGTTTTCACTCATGTGGAAGCTAAACATACTTATAAGATATACATATATATATATATATAATATGTATATACAAACATATGTATTATACATACAATATATGTTTGTATACATATATTATAATGTTTGTATATATACACTATATATGTATATATGCAAATATATTATATATACAATATATGTTTATAAACATATATGTACTGAGGTATATGAACATATAACCCTATAGAAATAAACTTACATTTGATGTGGAAGAAATAGTTGTATTGTCAAAGCTCATGGAATTCACAAACTTTATAGATCATGATAATGGCAATTTGCCTTGTGAAGGTTAAAATGTGTTTGTGATTTTAAGTATCACTATTCCACAATACTATGAAATTTATGTAATCAATTTCAATAAAAATTATTTAAAAACAAAAACAAACTTACATATAAAAGTCATAGAATATGACTTAAACATAAGAGGATGAGGGAAGGAAAGAGAGAAAAAGAAAGATAGAAGGCGAATAATTTCTAAATACAGTGCGACTATGTACAAAGCTGGCATAAGGAACTTCAATGAAAGCTGCTGATTAATAGGAAATTGAGGCTATGGGGGAAGCAAAAGCAATAGGAGGATTATTCTGAGCAAAATACAATATTTGTAAGTTTGAAATACCATAGTGAAATTCTGTGGGATAAGAAAAACTCTAGAACAATTGGATGACAGGAAAGAAAACAGGCTTGGATAGGACATGGGCACTGTAAGGTATACTAAATAGGTAGGTTTCATTAGGTAGCCAAGAGAACACCATGCAGTATGGCCTGTGGCAGAGTTTACAGGCACCAGGAGGAGGGCAAAGGGATAAGGAAGAAGGCAAATGGGGATGAACATGGCCCAAGAGCTTATTTGCATGGATGAAAGTAGAAAAATCAAGCCTGCTGAACTTTAGTTTTAGAAGTAGGGTGGGGAGAGTGATACACTGTGCACACATGTGGAAATGTCACAATGCACAGCCCCATGTACAACTCATGTACAATAATCTAGACAGAACAGGGCTTAGAGGCATGGCTGAACAGGATTGAGACCTCCTAACAAGGATAAGGCCCTGAATTCAAACCCCAGTATCTCCAAAAAAGAGAAAAAGAAAAAAATACATATGGAGCATTCCTAATGTTCCAAAATCTGAACATTTTCAGCCAGGTGCTAATGGCTAACATCTATAGTCTTTAATATTCAGGAGGCTGAGATCTGAGAATCATGGTTGGAGGTCAGCCAAGGTAGACAAATCCAACTGATTCTTACTTCTAGTTAACCAGCAGAAAGTTGGGAGTGGAGCCATGGCTCCAGTTTTAAAGTTCAAGGCTGAGCAAGAACTCCAAGCATCAGGCTCTGGTATCAACACACACACACAATAACAATCCAAAATTTTCCAGCTTCAATATGACAACACAGCAAAACGTTCCATACATGATCTAAGCGACGCTTGGAGTAAAACACATACTGTAAATACACAACAAAATTATCTTTAGAGTATGTGCACAAAGGGCATAAGAAACAAATTAATTTGGTGCTTAACACCTGGCCTCTTTTCTTGAGATATCTCTCTATGCTCAAATCCAAATTATTCCCAAAGTCAAACATTTTAAATAGGAAAATAACATCATGCTCTTAGGGAATGGAAAGGGTTCCATAAAACAAAAAATAGAGTTCAGATATACTTACTATTCTAGAGCTTATGCAAAAACATTTTGAATTAGAGGCCAGCCCGGGCTATATAGTAAAACCCTGTCTCAAAGAAATCATCCTGAAAAAAGTGAAATAAGAGCTAGGTAGCTCAAGACTGCAGTCTTCACTAGTCAAAAGGTTGGGACCTGAGCATCATCCTTTGCCTGCCAAGGCAGGAAAGTCCTTGAGACTCTTACCTCCAAACCACCACAAACAAACAAACCAACAACAGCAACAACAAAAAACAGAAGTGGAACTGTGGTTTCACTTTCACTCCAGCAGCACCTTTAGTGACAAAGCTAAAGGACAACTCCCAAGGCCCCAGACTAGCACCATGGGGCAGAGAGAGAGGAAACAGTGGGAAGGGGAAATGACGAAGGCCTTTCCCAGTCTCTTCCCTGTACCAGGAACCAAACGCAGCACAACGGGTCACTTCTCAGCTAAGACCTCTTGACTCCATCTAAAACTGCTGTCCCTCTGGCTCCCCTTCTCCAAGGTCGGCAGCAGGCCTTCCTTCTCCCCGCAGGCAGGAGCTCAGGAGCTCAGGTGTCTTCTCTGGAAGTAAGGATGCAAATTGACTGATGGGCAGGTCCCCAAGGAAACGCGCCTGCGCGAGTGCCAGCTCACCAGCCTCACTCCCGCACCCACGTTCCACTGAGCTTTCACCTCCGAATTCCTAACACCAAGACACAGCCCAAGAGCAGCAAACATCGGAGAAAAGGTTACAACAGGAGAGCCTCGGCTCCCGTGCGCCATGTCAGGGTCTCCAGCGTGGCCGCCATGAAGAAGGTGCTTCAGCTGCTCGGGATGGAGGCCGGGCTCAACAGCCTGAAGGTTTCTCAGGCAGCTGCAGACTTGAAACAATTCTGCCTGCAGAACGCTCAACACGATCCACTGCTGACTGGAGTGTCTTCAAGTACCAATCCCCTCAGACCCCAGAAAGTCTGCTCCTTTTTGTAGTCTAGTAAATCAGAGGATCTCCAGACTATTTCCTATGAACCAGTGAATATTCGAGAGAGTGGAAGTTGAAGCCGGTACAGAACCTTCTCTGTAACGCATGTGCCATAGAATACCAACTTCTACTTTTGCCAGTCCTTAACATTTACCTCTCTGAATTTTCATGAATTTCTATTTCACAAAGTAAACTGTTTTATATACACTGGCAATGGCATAAGATAAAATACTTAATACAAAAAAAAGAAAAGGTTGCAACATGAAAAGCTAGTAAAGGAATAAAGGAACAATAGCAGAATTACAGAGTATTACAAGCCAGTATTACACAGGCACCTGTTCATTGGCTACATTGTAAACTCACACCCAGGGAGCAAGGATGCCTTTTCAGGCAATCTCTGAGAGGCAGAGAAGGGATTGGCCAGCCTCCATTGTCTATACTGTGTTCTTTCTTAAAAATGTACCTGAGGGGAATAGGAAGGTGGCTCAGTGGTAGAGCGCTTGCCTCACATTCATGAGGCCCTGGGTTCGATTCCTCAGCACCACATAAACAAACAAAAAAAAAAAATCCAGAAGTGGCTCTGTGGCTCAAGTAGTGAGTGCTAGCCTTGAGCTGAAGAGCTGAGGGACAGCACCCAGGCCCAGAGTTCAAGCCCCATGACTGACAAAAAAACAGAAACAAAAACAAAAAACCCAAAAAATGTACCCTAAGAAGGTCACACCTGTAATACTAACTACTCAAGAGGCTGAGACTGGAGGACTGAGGTTGAAGCCAGCCCCAGCAGAAAAGTCTAAGAGACTCCATCTCTAATTAACCAACAAAATGCCAGACTGGATATAAAACTCAAGTGGTAAAGCACCAGCCATGAGCAAGAAAGCCAAGAGGCCCTGAGTTTATGTCCCTGAGTTTCAAGCCCTGCTAACAGCATAAAGTAAAAGACAAAAAAACTCAAAGACATATGGTAAAATGTGCTATATTAAGGCAGTATTCAGAAGTATTTATTTTGACTCTTTTTTATACATTTGAAATTGTTTATAGTTAAAGAGGAAGAAAATGAGTTTTTTTTTCTACTTGTTAGTTTGGCAAAAGTCAAAAGAATACGATTAGCAGTAGGAATTTGGGGATTGGTGAATCTCATATGCTGGTAGAAATAAAAACTGAAGGATTACAGTATGACTTAAGTAGTAGAGCACTTACTTAGCACGGGGTGGCCCTGGATTCATCCCAATATAGAAAACAAAGTAAAACAAAAAATGGGAAAAGCCTTTATGGATAGCAATGTTGACCCATATTTTATATGTGTATAACTTTTGGATCATTAATTCCACTTAGAATTATCCAGAATGTGAGAGGTAGTAGACATCAGTGTTTTTAAGAAGCAAATAAACTCTTCTTACAGTTTACAAGAAAGTAAACAAAATAATGTAGACAGCATGTTTATCTTATTTCACTTACCATGGTTGTAAAGTGCTTCAGTACAGGCAGAATCTTTTCTTAGTGCCTCTCTGTAGAATTCAGTGGCCTTCTTGTGATCACCATTTGCAGAAACTGTATTCCCTTTCTTAGGTTATACCTGTCAGAGTTCACAGCTAAATCTGCAGAGCTGCTGGCTTGGGAAAACTCATTTTGCTCAAGTATAAAAGATAACAAGTTGACTTTTGCTGCTAACTGCAACCTGAGGCAGCGTGACAGGATACTGGAGCTGAAGAATGAGAAAGAGAGAAGCAGCGGGGACCAAAGGGCCAAGGCTCACTGGCTCCTGACCCTGAGCTCCTCTAAGCAAGCATATTTATTAGGTTTAGTTCAGGGAAGGTTATCATAGGTATGTGCAGAAAACAAAGCATCTATGCTGCTGTTACAATCAGAGACAAAACAAGAGTTTGTGAGAATAACTGGCTCCCTTATTGTTTTGAGAGTGAAGACAGCAACCTAGGCAGAGCCCGAACATGTATCTTACTTTATGTGGCTTTCAAGGTTCGGCTTTCAGCCCTTCCAGCGCTAAGGAAGGGGGCAGTATTCCACCCTCTCCCATAGCTGGCTGTTTTAACCCCTCCATAGCCAGCTCTCAGTGTTCTGAGTGCTATCGAGGCAGCATTCCAACCTTTCAAACTGTTTCCAGGTTTCACAGCTTCAGCTCAGCTTCAGAGTTCCCTACAGACTTTCATCAAATACCTTGGCAGGTTTTCCTGAGATTGCAGCCATATTAAACAGCTATTGTGAGATTATCACGATGAGCAGATAGGATATTTCTACAAAACCTTTTGACTGCCAGGCTCAACCAGCTAGAATGACTTCTCCAGTCTTATGGTTTGAATGGCAACACTGCCTTTAAGTGGGTGGGTCCTCATTAGCTGTGTGCTCCCCTGCCCTCCCTGCAGCACTGAAATAGCTGGGAAGGCTCCATTGTCCCAGCTGCCTCTGCATGCTGCTGTGTCACCCTCTGGGCCTCTTTACTATACACATCCCAACACACACACACACACACACTGTGCCACATCACCAGGCTTCTGGGCCTCTTTACTATACACATCCCAACACACACACACACACACACACACACACACACACTGTGCCACATCACCAGGCTTCAGTACTTCCGTAAGTCCACTGTTTTCCTCCCTTTAATGGGCCATGCTTGGTCAAGACCTTGCCATCACTTGTATGAGCCACATGAACCTTTTTGTTCCTAAATGGCCTGGCCACTGGGCTGGGTTGGCTTGGTGAAGCAGGAACTACATTTCCCAGAAGCCTTTTGTTGAGCAGCTCTTGCGTAGACGACCCAGTGAGGAACTTGAATGGCATCTAGATGCAGAGCCCACACAGCTAGTGGCTTTTCTTTTCAGTCATGGCTGCAAGCTTATCCCTTGGCCTGGAACCCTTGGCCTTACCAGATCCTTTTTATACTTCATTATACAGCTATTCTTTTTTTTTTTTTTTTTGGGTCCGGTTGTGGGGCCTGAACTCTGGGCCTGGGCACTGTCCCTCAGCTCTTCAGCTCAAGGCCAGTGCTCTACCACTTGAGCCACAGCACCACTTCCGGCTTTTTTCTTTTTGCTTATGTGGTGCTGAGGAATTGAACCCAGGGCCTTATGCATGCAAGGCAAGCACTCTACCACTGAGCCACCTTCCCAGCCCCCTACATCTATCCTTTACCAGATTTCTTTGGGGGGCCTAATGTCAGGCAGAAATTTAGTAATACTTAAAAAAATATATATATAAACTAGCTGTAAAAAAACAAAGCTTACCAGAAAATACAGGCCTGAGAAGTTGGTTGCAGTGGTACTTTTCGCCCTACTGTCTTTTTTCCCTTAACATGTTAAAGGTGTCTGCAGTCTAGAAATGGAATCTTTGCAGTTATGACAACTGTAATATGACAGCACTTACTTATGGTTGGAGAAAAGATCAGTGTGGAGGGTAAGAGCAGGGAGGACTAGAAGAGTGGATTCATATATTCGAAAAAACAGATAAGCCCTGTGTGGCCTCACCTGTTTGTAATCCTAGCGATAAGAAAGGCCAAGTGGAGACTGGAGGATTGCAAGTTCAAGGCCAGCCTGGAAAAAAGTAGCAATTTGCTGTTTACAAAAAACAAAAACAAAAAATTGGGTGCTCATGGTTCATTGTAATCTTAGATGCTCAGAAGACTGAGGTCTAAGAATCGTGGTTCGAAGACAGCCCAGGCAGGAAAGACCTAGAGACTTTTATCTCCAATTAACCACCAAAAGTGCTAGAAGTGGAACTGTGGCTCAAGTGTTACAACACAAAACTCAAGAAAAACAAACAAACATGGGCTGGGAAGGTGGCTCAGTGGTAGAGCGCTTGCCTTGCATGTAAAAGGCCCTGGGTTCGATTCCTCAGCACCACATAAGCAAAAAGAAAAAAGCTGGAAGTGGTGCTGTGGCTCAAGTGGTAGAGCGCTAGCTTTGAGCTGAAGAGCTGAGGGACATTGCCCAGGCTCAGAGTTCAGGCCCCACGACCGGACCCCCCCAAAAAAAACCCAAAAAGAAAAACAAACAAACAAAAACACCCCTTAGGGACAGTACCTAGGCTTTGAGTTCAAGTCCCAGGATAGGCACAAAATAACTAAAGAGACTTTAAAAAGAAAAAAGAGCTATGGGCCTAACTGAAGTGGTACAGTGTTTGTCTGTCATGTGAGAAGTCCTAGGCTCAATCTCCAATACTGCAATCCAAAAAAAAACAAAGCAAAGCAAAACAAAACAAATGACAAGCAAGGAATCTTATTCAAATATTAGAATGTATTAAAGAGAACAAAATGAAAATCAAATAAAATTGATAGACACAAAAATACAGAGATGGGTTAAAGGTCAGTAGAGAATATTGAGCCCGTGAGTCACGTGAAGCAGTTCAGTGTTCATCCTTTATAATGGCAGGGAGGGGTATGAAAGGTCTAACCTAAAGCAGAGGATCAAATTTGCTCTGTTCAAGATATTCTGGGATTTCTGCTTCTGACTATTACACACAAGGCTAGAGAAAACCATTCTGTCACAGAGGATTCCTTATCAAATAATCATTATGACATTGGTAAACCTAATGTTTTTAGCGTGATGTTTCTTTCCAACTAAGATGATATTATAGGAAATTACCTCATCATATAGACCTACTCTATCATACTTAGAGTACACCAAAGAAGAAGAAGAATTTAATCAGTAAGGTTGAAAATTAAGCAGAAAGAGTCTTTAAAACATTAATAACTAGGCTTGGGAAGGTGTCTCAGTGGTAGAGTGCTTGTCTTGGATGCATAAGGCCCTGGGGTTCCATTCCTCAGCACCACATAAGCAGAAAAAGCCGGAAGTGGTGCTGTGGCTCCAGTGGTAGAGCGCTATCCTTGAGCTTAAGAGCTGAGGGACAGCGCGCAGGCCCAGAGTTCATGACCCCCATGACCAAAATAAATAAATAAATAAATAAAGATAATTGGCTCTTGATTTCCCTGAATTCCCTAGATGGCTTACTTATCTATTAGGTTTAAATGACTTGATCTGCTTTGCTTAGCTTATGTATAACACTTTTGTTAGGTTTAATTCCTTACACCTTATATAGTTTTGGCCTATATAAGGTTTGTGCTAGCTGCATTTGGGACTGCTGGTCTTTGAGACGAGTCAGCCAGCAATCCTCCAGCTCTCCTGTGACCCAGCAATCCCACTTCTGGGCATCACCCAAATGACCACAAGCAAGGCCACACTAAAGCTACCAGCACAACTATGCTTATCACAGCATTTACCATATTTACCATAGCTAAGATATGGAACCAACCCAGATGCCCCTCAAGAGATGAATGGATCAAGAAAATGTGAGATATATATATATATATATATATATATATATATATACATACATACATACATACATATATGAATTCTGTTTCCCTCAGAAAGAATGACAATGCCCTATTTGTAAGGAAATGGAAAGACTTGGAAAAAAATTGTATTAAGTGAAGCAAGAAACATAGACCCCATGTTTTTCCTCATTTGTAATATGTCTAGGATAGTCCTAGCAGATGAGCAGAATAGCTCAATAGCTATGTATATATGACCGTATAAAATGATGCTAAGCAAAATGAACTCCAAGACATGGACACAGAGGTTTTTCTTGGTTTTTGTTGTTTTTAATGTATGATGTGATTTCTTTTTTCTTTTGTGTTTTTTCCCCTTTTTTTCCGATAGTTTATCCCCTGTTGTCACTGTATTTGATTTTGGTACCCGGGTATTAGGGAAGGGGAGGGGAACAACAAAATGGTGAGACAAAGGACAAAGGGTGAACCATGCAACAGCGATGCTCACAAGACAGTATGTGGGAAATGGACTGTACAACTTGGGAGGAGGGTTGGGGGGAAGAAAATGGGAGAAAAATGAGGGAAGGGGTAACAAGTTCAATAAGAAATGTGCTCATTACCTTATGTATGTAGTAACTCCTCTGTATATCACCATGACAATTTTTTTTTAAAGACTCCTAATTTGGCCTTCAAAATGGTGGCTTGCCTGTTTCTTGCTACTGCGTTTCCTTAGAACACTAACTACTGAGGAGGCTGAGATCAGAGGGTCATAGTTAGTTTGAAGCCAACCCAGGCAGAAAAGTCTGTGAGACACTTATCTCTGATTAACCAGCCAGAAGCCAGAAGTGGAGGGGCAGCTCAAGTGGCAGAGCACCAGCCTTGAGTGAAAACGCTAAGGGACAGTAGCACTTAAGCCCTGAGTTCAAGCCCCAATACTAACACCAAAAAAACTCCAAACTCCAAACCCCCAAGCCCCAGTAACTGACATTGAAAAGTTGAACATACAGAGATGTTTTGGATTAGAGTAACAAGAAAAGCAGCAACAATGAAACCTTAGATAAATGAAGCAGGGTAAGAAAAAGTTTTATGGACTTACTACTAAAATATGAGCTATGGCAGTGCATGGTACCTTTCTAACAAGGCAATTAAAAGCAAAATGTCAAGAGAAAATGACTAAATATAGTCTTCCTATTGTCACAGCATACCTCACACATAAGAAAAAATATTATTTTGGTTTCACAATCACTTTAGCCAGATAACAAAATCTGATGTCTCACTTTACCAACTTCTACTGGAATAGCAGTACAAATTGTTAGAGAGCTGTGACATTTTTAAAGGCGAAGGGTATGATGATCAAAAGACAAATCTAAAGATACTTTGAAAGTCTTTTAGTGCTTTGTACCGAAACTACCCCTGTGGTATTGCAGCAAGTTAATAATTCTCATGAGTACTTCATTCTACACTGTCTCTGTTTCTGCCCCAGTCTCTTTTCCAGTACTCAGGATTGAACTCAGAGCATAGCAAGCATTCTACCAATTCTCTGGTCCTTCTGTTTATTTTATTTTATAGTTTATTTTTTTCAGATAAGGTAGGTCTCAAGCTAGGATCTTTTGATCTCTCTTTTGAATAGCTGGAATTAGAGATGTAAATACCTTGTCAACTTTGTTCTTTGAGATAAGTTATCATTAGCTTCTCCACCCCCGCATGTTTTGAATTGCAATCCTCTAGTCTTTGCCTCCAAAGTAGCTTGGATTATTGATTTGGGCTATCTCACCCAGCTTCCCTCTGTTTTCGGATTCTCTGAGTAGACTATGTTCTCTCACTCTGTGCAAGTGACTAGTTTTTTGGTTTTTGTTTTTGTTTTTCAAATACAGTGACAATAGGGGTTATACCATGGGGGAAGAACATACAAAGAAAAAAATCACATAGTACATTGAAAGTTTATAAGTACATTAAAAAGAACAGCAAGAAAGATCAACTCTTTTGTGTCCCTATGTTGGGGTTCATTTCACTTAGCATCAGCTTGTATGGTCATATGTACATAGCTTTTGACCTCTTCTGCTTGTACCAGACAGATACTAGGTATTGCAGATAAGGGAAACCATGGGACCTATGTTTCTTTGAGTCTGGCTTACTTCACTTAATATAATTTTTTCCAAGTATTTCTATTTCCTAACAAATGGGGTGGTGTCATTCTTTCTTATGGAGGCATAGAATTCTAGTGTGTGTGTGTGTGTGTGTGTGTGTGTGTGTGTGTGTGTATCTCACATTTTCTTGATCCATTCATCTCTTGAGGGGCATCTGGGTTGGTTCCATATCTTAGCTATGGTAAATAATGCTGATATCAACAGAGTTGTGCTGGTTGCTTTAGTATGGTCTTGTTTGTGATTGTTTGGGTAAACGAAGTGGCTAGTTCTTTATATGATCTCTCAGACAAAAAGAAGATCCTTAAGTAGGAAGAGGAAGAAAATAGAAAGTGTAGGCATGGACAGGATGCTGGCTCTGAGTCAGATGAGTGTTCAACCTGCAAGCACTAAGCATTGGTTTCATGAACTAAACACTTGAGTTTCCACTGTTCGCTCTCTTTTAGAATTGTCTCTTTTTCTTAAGGCACTTTATGACTTCTTGTCTTGTGTTAGCCCTGTCCATTGGAGAGGCTGCTGAAGGGGAAACACACACTCCACCTCTACCCAAAGCAGCAAGGCAGCAGTGATACCAATGAGATTCGAGATTCTGATCCTATATCTAGCTATGGAAGGAATCTTTTCATTCTCAGAGCAGCACCAATAAGTAAATCAAACACTGAAAACAGCCAACAGAAGAAAGGCAGGAAGAAGGCAAGAAGAGGAGCCACATCAGGCTGGCCGTCCTTGCAGGACTGTGGAAATATCAACACTTTAGTGTGTCATCTGAAAACTGCCAGGAAGGAATTGAACTCTGGACTAGAATATAGTTTGATAACATTTTTCTTAGTAGGAATAGGGTTTGAACTCAGGGCCTCATACTTTCTACAAAGGAGTTTCCCTAGGTTTATGGCTTGAACCAAAATGAACACATGAAATGTCATTGAACACTGATTTTCAAACTTATTTGGTGAAAAGCGTTTTGTGTCACATGTAATCACTTTATTTCCAGGTTATTGGCTTTCACTACTTCTACACAAAAACCTATAAAAAGTTTAAAGAATGCATATAACATATTTATGCTGTTGGTCCTCTAAAATGTGACTTTCCAAGTAGTTTTTCTCCAGTATTGAAGAACAAACCTAGGCTCCTCACATTACTAAGCAAATTTCCTATCACTGAGCTATATCTTCACTCTCAGCTCTTTATTTTATCTCTTAGTGCTCTTAAAATAAGGAACATTCTACATAACTTGTAGAATATATTTTTATTTTGGTTGTATCTTGAAAAACTACAATAGATCTATTCTCAGAAAGTACAGCATATTTTCTGCTTAATAAAAACAGCAGGATGGTGTTAATTTCTTTTTTTTTTTTTTTTTTTTTTTGTCGGTCGTGGAGCTTGAACTCTGGGCCTGGGCGCTGTCCCTCAGCTCTTCAGCTCAAGGCGAGCGCTGTACCACTTGAGCTATAGCGCCACTTCCAGTTTTCTGGTGGTTTATTGGAGATAGGAGTCTCACGGTCTCTCCTGCCCGGGCTGGCTTTGAACCGCGATCCTCAGATCTCAGCCTCCTGAGTAGCTAGGATTACAGGCGTGAGCCACCAGCGCCCGGCTTAGTGTTAATTTCTTTATGAGCATTATTGCACTTCATCCTCACAACTCTGAAATTAAGGATTGCTTCTATTTTACAGGTAGGGACAATGGCCTTGGTAAAGTCACTTTTGTACTGATCACGTCAAAAAAATCATTTTCCTGATACAAATCATCAGGGTTCTGTTAGGATCCATCACAACCGTGCCAGGGGATCACGTGGAAGCAGGCATGCACAGGAGAAAGATTATTATAAGGTTTATTGGGGGGGCCATATCTTCCCCGAGGAAAGGGAGCAATATAGCATCTGCCCCTATCCAGGTGGATAGCTCTTGAGGCCAGGGGAGAGTGTGTGCAGGTAGGTCTGGAGGGAGAGAGGGAGTGGCCAGCTATATGGTAGGAACTCTAGGGCAGGGAGGAGCTCAGGTCTGGGTGGAGCTGAGGACCAAGGTAGGGATAATGCTAACAGGATCTACATGGTCTTGCTGTACCCAAGACCACCCTTCTATCATAAGACCCTCAGAAACTACACTCTCTGCAGGCCTAGATCTGCTGGCCTCTTTCTTTGGTCTTACAGCACTTATATAATGGGATCAGGTTGTTTCAGAACACATATATAGCCAATTTGTTTCAGTTTTAGGCAAGTGTGTCTAATACATTCAATGGAGAAGTAATGTTGTTGTTTTGGTGCTAGTCCTGGGACTTGAACTCAAGACCTGCACACTTTCCCTTGAACTTTTGTGCTCAAGGCTAGCATTCTACCACTTGTGCCAGAGCTCTACTTACAGCTTTTTGATGGTTAATTGGAGATAAGACTCTCATGAACTTTCCTGCCTAGCTGACTTCGAACCATGATTCTCAGATCTCAGACCCTTATAACTGGGATTCAGGTGTGAGCCATTGACATCCAGAGAAAGAAGTTTTTCTTTTCTTTTTCTTTTTATTTAATTTTTTTTTTTTTTACAAACTGTGCTGGAAAAGCTGGCAAATACACACACTCACACATTATACCATCAGCTCAGACCCTATGTGTATTTTCAATAAGTAACCAGGCAATTCCAATGAACATAAAGTTGAAAAATCACTGAACTTAACTCTGGCTTTAGGCAAGTTAGTACACATTTTATAACTCAACTTTCTCAGCTACACTGTATCCTTAGAGCTTTAACTCAGCATGGAAAATAAAAAAAGGGAGCAATGCTAAGTAAGAGAGCACGGGTTGGGATGCCCGCAATGCAAGCAGTCATAACAAATGTCAGCACACCTGTCACAGTACATATGTTACAAAATGAATAAACAGTAAGAACAATATCTTCTTTGAACATCTGCAGCAGCTTCTAGTAACCATAACATATAATATTGTCTGCCTAACAAGTTCAAATCAATACAACTGTTTACTTTCCTAATGACAACAGTAGTGTGTGTGTGTGTGTGTGTGTGTGTACATGCACGTGCACACTGCTCCCCGTCCCCTCCTCCCCCATCCCCTGCACTGGTCCTGCAGCTTTGAACTCAACTCAGGGCCTGAGCGCTGTCTCTGAGTATTTGCTGAAGACTAAGCTCTACCACTTGAGCCACAGCTTCACCACCAGCGTTTTTAGTAGTTAACTGGAGATAGGAATCTCACTGACTTTCCTACCCAGGTTGGCTTTGAACAGCAATCCTCAGATCTCAGCCTTCTGAGTAGCTGTAATTACAGGCTTGAGCCACCTGCACTGAGCTAATAATAGTAATTTTAAACCAGTCAAAGCATAAATTACAAAAAAGTATATTCACAAAGTTTCGTTCATTTTTCTCTCTTAACCGTCATAACCTACAGCAAAAGGGATCTCAATTACAGGTGCAATGAGTCTTGCAACTATCATGATATAGTCTTTTGTCATGGCTTTCCTACTAGAAAATAAGAGTTTATTCAGAAATAGGTTATAGTAGCACTAGTGTGTGTCTTTGTTTAAGTTGTAATGAAGATTTACAGACAGTGTAATCCAGTGAACATGGTCAGCATACTTTATATACACATATGAAAACAGAATAATGAAGCATGTTAAAACTACGTTTAGAAGCAGAGAATGAGCCAAGCACTGGTGGCTCACACCGATAATCCTAGCTACTCAGGAGGCTGAGATCTGAGGATCCTGGTATGAAGCAGCCCAGGAAGACAAATCCATGAAATTCTTATCTCCAGGAAAATAGCAAAAAGCTGCGAGTGCTGTTGTGGCTCAGATAGAGTCGTAGCCATGAGTGGAACAAGTCAAGCAAGAGCTCAAGGTTCTGAAATCAAGCTCCAGTACTGGTACAGAAAAAAGTTACCAGCAGGGAAAGCAGAGGAGGAGACATGGAGGGGGTACATTTGATGGGGCACGTTATACATGTGTGTGGAAATGACACTGAAACCTTTTGCACAATTCATACATGCTAATCGAATTATCCATTGGCTTAGCTATTCAGGGGAGGAATTTCATTGCTACATCTATCTCCACACATGTTTATATTCATCAATGTCAACCCCTCTACCATACTTCTTATCCCCTTCCAAAAACATCTCTAAGAATAGCTTCAAGATGATATAATCCATACATATACAATTTATCCTATGAGATCTGTAATTCAATAATTTAAATGTATTCATGGATTTTGGGAACAATCACCACAATCATGTTTTAATACCCTTAACAGAGCCCAGTACACACTAGCAAACACTGCCTTGGGTGGACCAACCACTAATCTGTACTTTCTGTTTTTATAGATTTGCCAGATTCTCACATGTCACATGGCCTTTGGTGACTACTCATCAGGTTTTGAGGACTTCTATCTTACAACATGGATTCCATTGTACCAACACAACATATTTAATTATATATTCTTAAGTTGAACACTTGTGAGGTTCTACTTTTTGGGTATTATAATGTTACAATGGACATTTGTGTCTGTGCTGTCATAGGGACTTTAGAGTATACAACTTTCTGGAGTACATGGCTCAAAATGAAACTGCTGGGTCACATGGTAAATTGATGCATAACCTTCAGAGGAACTTTGGACTGTCTTCCAAAATATTTTATTTTATTTAACTTATTATTATTATTATTATTGGTTGTGGGGCCTGAACTCTGGGCCTGTGTGCTGTCCCTCAGCTCTTCAGCTCAAGGTTAGCACTCTACCACTTGAGTCACAGCACCACTTCTGGCTTTTTCTGCTTATGTGGTGCTGAGGAATCGAACCCAGGGCCTCATGCATGCAAGGCAAGCACTCTACCATTGAGCCACCGTCCCAGCCCCCCAAAATATTTTATATTCTCACTGTCCATACATAAGTGATACCATTTTCTCCACATTCTCACCCAAACTTCTCTTTTTAATTATAGCTCTACTAGTGGGTGTAAAGTGTTATGTCACTGTAATTCTGAGTTTTAGTTCCCTAACTACTGAAGTTGAGCATCTTTTCAAGTGCTAATTGTACATTTATGGTATGCTCATTTAGATCCTTTCCACTTTCTGAGATATTGTCTTTTGTTTTTGTTTTTGGTGCTGGTACTGTGGTTTGAACTCAGGGCCTCATGCTTGCTTAGCTTGCTTGCTAGACTGTGTTCTATTACTTAAACCTGCTTTTAATGGTTGTTTTGGAGATGGAGTTTAACAGACTTTTCTGCTTAGGCTGACTCATATCTAGAATTCTAACTACTCAGGAGGTTGAGATCTGAGGAGCAATTTGAAAACAGCCTGATCAAAAAAGTCCCTGAGACTTTTATCTCCAATTAACCAGTAAAATACAAGAAGTGGAACTGTGGCTCAAGTAGTAGAGTGCAAGCCTTGAGCAAAAAGGCTCAGGGCCAGGCCCAGGTCTTGAGTTCAAACTCAGAGCAGGCAGAAAAACACACCAAAACCAGACAAATACACACACACACACACACACACACACACACACCATGAAAGAAGAGAAAATATATCTCTTCAGGAGAGTAAATCACCAAATGAAGAGTGAGAATATCAAAAAAATTGCACACTGGGATATGATAAATAATATAGGATTTTAGATACTCACACACAGTGAGACCAAAAGAGTATAATACTCTTAGAAGAGAAAAAAAGATAGTCTATGTCCCTCTTCATAATTATATAAAATTATATATATATATATACATGGAAACAGGTTTCTCTCCTTTTTAAAATGTTTGCTTTTTGATAATTCTGTCTTCTTTTCTTTATATATGGCGTATTCAAGTGTATATCTTCAGGAGAGTACAGAACTCTAGGGAAAAGGGGTGAAAAAATACTGCAGTGGAGCTCACTGGACATTGATCAAAGAGAATTACACAACTCATGGGTGGAGATGGGAGGGAGGTACTGGAGAGTGAAGGACAGAAGACACTGTATGAAAGGAAATGTACTCATTACCTGATTCACACGTGTGTGTGTGTGTGTGTGCACCAGTCCTAGGGCTTGATCTCAAGGCCTCATGCTGTCCCTGAGCTTTTTGGGCTCAAGGTTAACACTACCACTTGAGCCACAGCTCCATTTCTAGCTTTTTTGATGATTAATTGGAGAAAAGAGTCTCATAGGTTTTCCTGCCCACACTGGCTTTGAACTGTGATAATCAAATCTCAACCTCCTGAGTAGCTATGACTATGGGCACCAGCCACTGATACCTGAGGCTACCACATACATTTTAATAACAACATTAAATGTTAAGGTTTTCAATTTTCCAATCAAAAGACATAGAATGAAGAATTAGATTAAAAGGCAAGACCCAAACATTTGTTGCCTACAAAAGCATATCCAACTGACAACAAATGTCAGCCTGGTGTAAAAGTGTGTAAAAGCAGACTGTGAGCTGGGCGGTGGCTCATGCCTGTAATCCTAGCTACTCAGGAGGCTGAGTTCTGAGGATCACATTTCAAAGCCAGCCCAGGCAGGAAAATCCAAGAGACTCTTATCTCCAATTAACCACCAGAAAACTGGAAGTGGTGCTATGGCTCAAGTGGTAGAGCCCTCGCCTTGAACTGAAGAGCTCAGGAACAGTGACCAGACCCAGAGGTCAAGTTCCATGACTGCCCAAAACAAAACAAAACAAAACAACAACAAAACACCAGCAAAAAAACCCCAAAAGTAGATTCTGATGGCAGGCAGAAGTATCTATATTCATATCTGACAGAGTAGACTTCAAAACCAAAATTAGTCAGCAGAGACAAAGAAGGCCACTTCATATTAATAAAGGAAACAACCCATGAAGAGGAAATTTCACTCGTAAATGCGTGTGCTGAATGTCAGTGCATCCTATTTCATTAAAATAATGCATGTACTGCTAGACTTAAAAACACATAGTGGGAAAAGCTAACACCTTACTTTAAACAATAGATAAATCATCCAGGCCAAAAAAGAATAAAGAAAAAAAAAAAGAAACCCCAGATCTAAATGACACCATAAACGAAAGGGACTTGACATACATCTACAGAGTATTTCAGCAAGCAGCTTTACAATACATATTGTACAGCTCAGCAGTTATGGTATTTTCCTCCAAAGAGATATGTTTTAGGATGCAAAATAAGTTAGTACATATTCAAACATTACATTAAAATAACCCTCTGGGCCGGGTGCCGATGGCTCACGCCTGTAATCCTATCTACTCAGGAGGCTGAGATCTGAGGATCACAGTTCAAAGCCAGCCTGAGCAGGAAAGTCCGTGAGACTCTCATCTCCAATAAACCACCAGAAAACCGGAAGTGGCGCTGTGGCTCAAGTGGTAGAGCACTCACCTTGAGCTGAAGAGCTGAGGGACAGCGCTCAGGCACAGAGTTTAAGACCCATGCCCACGACCGACCAAAAAAAAAAAAAAAAATCCATTAAAATAACTCTGTATTCTATCTGACCAGAATTAAAACTACAAAAGAAACCAACTACAAAAGAAACCACAGAATATATTCGAACACAAGAAAACCAAACAGTACTTTGGTGAATGACCAGTGGGCCATTGAAGAAATAACAGGGATGTGAAAATACTCCTAAAACCTAATGAAAATGAAAACACAACCTACCAGAATTTTTGGGATACAGAAAGACAATACTAAGAGGAAAGCTTATAGCTATAAGTACTTGCATTAAAAAAAAAACCACAGAGGTTTCAAATAAGTAGCATAATAATGTACTCAGTGCCTAGGAAAACAAGAACAAGATAACCTCCAAAGTAACAGGTGGAAAGACATATTAAAGCTAGAGCCAAGCTGGGCACTGGTAGCTCACATCTGTAATCCTAGATACTAAGAAGGCTGACATCCGAGGATCACAGTTGGAAGCCAGCCTAGGCAGAAAAGTCCAAGACTCTTATCGCCAATAAACCACTCAGAAAAAAGCAAAAAAGACAGAGGTAAAAATTAATGAATGAGGGCTGGGAAGGTGGCTCAGTGGTAGAGTGCTTGCCTTGCATGCATGAGGTCCTGGGTTCGATTCCTCAGCACCACATACGCAGAAAAAAAAGCCGGAAGTGGCGCTGTGGCTCAAGTGGTAGAGTGCTAGCCTTGAGCTGAAGAGCTGAGGGACAGCACCTACGCCCAGAATTCAGGCCCCAAACCGGACCCCAAAACAACAACAAAAAATTAATGAATGAGAAACTAAAACAGTTCTATAGAAAGAACTGACAAAACACATTAAAAAGATCACATACTATGATCAAGTTGGTTTCTTTCCAGGGATGCAAGGATAGATTAATATATGCAAATCAATTATTCAACACCCATTTGATGTCCAGAGAGCTGGATAATTTTGTCTTAGTGTGGGAAGATCCCATCCATTTCATATTGGAATTATAAACTGATTTTAGTGTCATATTAGAGAGAGGTAAACACAAAATACAATTTTTCTCTCAGACTTGATGTTTGAGAGTCAAAACAAAAATGCCTAAGAAGACAATAAAACGAATACAGAATTCTAGTCTTGTACCAAATGCAGAAGGCAAGAGTTACAGAAAAATAGTAGGAATACTTAGCAAAAATAACTGAAAGGAGTAAAAGGATAGATTATTTTGAAGAGAAAAAAAGAATCTAGCAAGTGGTGAACAGAAATGGTGAAATTATAGTACTAGTCATGATATTTCCGAATATAACAAGCTCTGTAAGAAATAACGAGAACACAATTATTTTAGAAAAACTAAAACTATATTATTAAGTACCCAAAATGTTACCTTTCACATTCCATATGCTTGAGATGATCATTTTTTACAGCTTAAATCAGTAAATTAGTATGAGGGGTTATTGAGGGAAAATAAAATTGAAAAAAAGTCGAGTAAAGGCCAAAAATTGTGTTTATCTAATGAAAACAAAACAGCTAATTGTATAAAACATAAATTAATCTTTCTGAATGTACTTATTAATTTATTATGTAGTGCTGGTGATGGAGTCCAGAGCCTGTGCATGGGACTCAAGTGCTCTACCACTGAATCATATACTACAGTCCACTAATGAATTCTTGTAAATTACTTTTTCTAATGTATAGCAGACCTTCTTCTTTCCTTTTTTTCCTCCTCATTCCCTATCACATTGAACTAACACACATTCTGAGCAACAGATAAGAGGGTCATGCTGGAAAGAGGACAACCAAATACATAGAGGCTGCGGTACAAACTCAAATATAAATGCTCTCACTCTTATCAGTTAGTATAATCCAGATCTCTTCTCCCCATGAAGAATAAGGCTGGGGCTGGAGCTGCCACTCAGTAGTAGAGCACTGGCCTAGGCACACTGAAGTCCTGGATTCTATCCCCAGCACTGTCCCCTAAGTCCAATATAGATGATTTTTTCCCCCCACAACACATAAAATACCTTTCTCAAAATAGAAGTACTATATAACCATTAACATTGATTGGCACTTAAAAGTTTCCAAGTACAACTTTAGCCATTCCATGTGCATTAATTCATTTAATCCTCACGCTCAGATATAAATTATTATGATGTGTCCCATTTTCTATGTAAAGGAAGAGAAGTATACGAAGAGTAAGATCTGAGAGAAAGAGCCAGGCAGGCATTGGGTCTCAGAACCTACACTCTTTACCCACTAGGCAACAACACCCTTATTCTCTACTAAGAGAATCTATTGGCTGAGGATGTAGCTCAGATGTAGAACATTGCCCCAAATGTGAAAAGTCCTGGGTTCCATCCTCAGCACTGCAAAAACACACCCAAAATCTATTAAGCTGAATTCTATTAAACTGAAAATAGTGTGTGATATTTTGACCTATATAGGCAACTTTATATGGTTAAACTTCATATAAAATATGAGAATACCAAGATTTCATATGTAATAGTCTAGAATATGCTTTTAAAGCATTAGGCAAGAAAAATCATTTCACTGCCAAGAAACATTCAGTCATTTGGTTTCTATTTTGGTATACATTCTCCCAGTTTCATTCATGAGTAAGATGTGAGTCTGCACTTTTTCCTTACATTATATAATTTCCCCCCACATTTAAAAAATATGACTCCTGAGAGCTGTATTACATTCCACTTTCAAAAATGTAAAGAATTATTTTTCTCACACTTGATGCATTTAATCCAGATGGTTAGTCTCCTTTTATTAACAGTGACTTTAAGAAGGTCAAAAAGAAGGGGATATTTGAGATTCCATGGCCAAGATATTTCTTGGGGGACAAAAAGAGTCTTTTAGTAAAATAAAACAAAATCAGAAAAAAGATCTCTTGATGAAAGACATGTAAATTATATTGTTAATGAGATTCTGGATTTTAGTTATGACTAAAATTGTGCTATCTTAAATAGCATCTCTAGTTCCACTTAAGTAGAGTCTCATATTCAATTTATTAAGGAACAAATAAAATATGTCAACAATGAAACACATTATTGATAGGCCTATGAGAAACTCAAGTGGTCTGTTCCAACTGTCTCATTTCTAGAAACAGAAAACATTGCAAGTAGGAGAAGGCTCCAATGCTCTGCCACACTTTTATTTGGTGAAATGTATTTCTCATCTTCATAGATTTCTAATGGGACAGCTTTCTCCATTTTTCTCATGGTCTCCAATAACTGAGAATTAGGTTGTAGCCTGCCTTCATATTTAGCATGATCCTCATGTGCTCAAACCAATTAATGAATACTAACTGGTTTTAATATATGCAACACATATGTTCTGCATTATTTTAATCCTAAATAAAAATAAACACATATGAGCCATAAAATTCTAAATTCTTTGATGTGGCATTCAATACCTTCCACAGTTTCTATGTTTCCTTTCCCACTTTACTATTTCTTTTATTGCTGTCTCCAAACCCATATAAACATATGGTATATATCTTCTTTTAAGTATGCAGCACAACAATTATGGTTATATTTGAACTATTGTCATTTCTATTATCCCCCAAAGAGAAGTTTTACTGAAAGTTCATTAAGTCATTTCCCATTTTCCAGTAGCCCTAGGTACCCATGAAATCTACATTCTGTCTCCTTTTTTTCCAGACAATTCATATAAATCGAATCATACAATATGTGCTACTGTGTCAGGCTTCTTTGGTAAGTTAGATCCTGAGAGAATGGATTGATAAGAGAAAAACAAGATTAGTCTCTTTCTCATTCTGGCTCCTGTCTTACCCAATGATGCCATTTGCTTACGTGTTATTGAGCCTCAGGTATTTTGTTATAGCAATAAGAAACAGACCAATACACTTGCCAAGTTAAAAAATATATATAGGTAATGAGTACATTTCTTATCAAGCATTGTTGCCTCCTTCTTTGTTTCCCCTTACCATCCCTTCATATCTCCTCCCCTCTTCCTGTCCCCCCCACCTCCATCCCTCCCTCAATTATTCTTTAAAAAATCCACAGGTAATCAAAATGTTCACACAGGATGCTAATACAGCACACTTAAAATATGATTTTATTGTTTTTGTTTTGTTAATTGTGGGGCTTGAACTCAGCCTGGGCTGTCCCTGAGCTCTTCAGCTCAAAGCTAGTGCTCTAGCACTTGAGACACAGGGCCATTTCTGGTTTTCTGAGTGGTTTATTGGAGATAAGAGTCTCACGGACTTTCCTGCCAGGGCTGGCTTTGAACCACGATCCTCAAATCTCAGCCTCCTGAGCAGCTAGGATTATAGGCGTAAGCCACCAGCACCTGGCCCCCCAAAATATGATTTTACTATCTACAAACCTTCTTTGATTTTTACTTTATCTATATAACCTTTCATATCAACTACAACACTTTAAATAAGTATATAATTACTAGCCATAAAATCTGAGAACTTTTGTTTGAAATATAAAGCTAAAGGCAACCTATAGCTAATTAATTATATTTCTACTTCTGGCAGATCTTTGGATAAAAGTATATCTCCTAAGATTTAGAAACTATTAGTAAAATATGATAAATCAGTAAGTTCTAACTGAACAATAAACTAAAAGAGCATTGACAAGTTCTCCAATTATAAGCAGGACACACAAGTTCTGTAACTTTTCTATGTGTCTTGATTAACAAGTTGGATATTTTATGAACCTCTCAAGCTACAGATTCAAGTGATTAAGCTCTGAGTTAGAACTTGTTATTAGTATAACTAACTAGGATAAAAGAAAAGCAGGCACAAGCCAAACATTTTTATTTCATTGTATAATTTGTTTGGGAGTCTGATATTCTAAGTATTCACTTGAAATGAAATCATGAACACACAATGCAACAACATGCAGAGCTAGAAAATTCCTCTGCTGCTTTATTTTTTTATTTTTTCTTTTTTGGTTGGTCATGGGGTCTGAACTCTGGGCCTGGGCGCTGTCCCTCAGCTCTTCAGCTCAAGGCTAGCACTCTACCACTTGAGCCACAGTACCACTTCTGGCTTTTTCTGCTTATGTGGTGCTGAAGAATCTAACCCAGGGCCTCATGCACGCAAGGCAAACACTCAACCATTGAGCCATCTTCCCAGCCCATCCTCTGCTGCTTTAAAAACAGTCTTCCTCAGGACCCATTACTTCTAAGCAGCAACTTGGAAGATGCCTTTGCTGAGCCTGAGAATTAATTAGAATTTCTCCAAATTTGTATCTGTGCCCTTTGATCTGAGCTATTCTCTGCTGGTAGTCCTTTTGCTCCAACAGAACATTTAGAGAAGTATCTCATGTGGAAGGCAAATTGTCACTCCACCAAGCAAAGCCTGCCTGCTCCCAGGATAAAGTGATCATTTCCACCAGGACAAAGATTAAAATAAAGATCTGCAACTCACTCACTTGTAGGACTGCTTTATCTGTGCATTCCCTTCTCACTCTCTGCCCCAAATCTCCCTATTTAACATAAAGCCAATGTCTGTATCTCTGAAGACAGCTGAAGATCTATTGAATTGCTGTCTTCCCATGGCTGCCATCCTCTCATAATTCTTCATATGGCATATGGGATAGTTGTCTAGTCCTAATTTTGGATGCACAAAACACCGTGGCCTCTCTTAGTCATCATTGCTCCCTGGAGCAAAACGAAAGGAAAAGGGAAAAGCTTGGTAAAAATAAGCCCACAGGGCTCCATCTTGGGTTGCAAACCTCTAGCCAGACAAGTATGTGAGTGAAGAGTTGTGACTTGAGACACTAGCTGCTTCTTCCTCAACACCCCCTAAAATGGATCCTTGTGTTTTGCAGACCTAGGAGGCTGTTTTGCATGTCCTGTTTTGTAAAGTGTTAAATTTCAAAACTAGAAGGACCTTCAAAGAAAAATTGCTGATTAAATTGAGGAGATATCGATGGCTGAGAGAAATAAGGAGGAATGATGAAAGGGATGACATTGATCAAAATGCATAGTATTCACGTTAGTATTCAAATGCATAGTATTCATATGTTACACTGAAATCCCTTTGCACAACTAACAAAAGGATTTAATTTTATATCCTGCTCCTTTATATCTTGCTACTTTGCTAAAGTTCTGGACTTGTGGGAAGAGCTTATGAGGTTATTTTTTAAATTTTGTTTATTTTTTAAGTCTGATTTTAGTAAAAATTTGAGTGTTGTATGACTTTTTTGGTATTTTTTTTATTGTAAACATACTGTACAGAGGGTTTACAGTTACATGAGCAAGGTAATGAGTACATTTCCTATCGAGCATTGTTGCCTCTTCCTTTGTTTTTCCCCTACCATCTCTTCCCTCCCCTCCTCTACAACTACCTGCCTCCCTCAAAGTTTTAAAGTTCATTTTCAACATAGTGTCTTGTACATCTCATTGTTGCAATGGGTCTATGAGGTTCTTTAAATACAGGATCATGTCATCTGTGAAGAGGAAGAGTTTATTTCTTTCCCTTTGGATTCCCTTTATGCTTTTCTCTTACTGCTCTTGGTAGGAATTCCAGTACTATATTGAAGAGGAGTGGAGAGAGGGAACAACCTTTTCTCATTCTGATTTTAGAGGAAATGTTTTTAGATTTTCAACACTAAGTATAATGTTTTCTGTAGGTTTCTTTTTCTTTTATTCTTTTTTTTTTTGGGTCCCGTCATGGGGCCTGAACTCTGGGCCTGGGCACTGTCCCTCAGCTCTTCAGCTCAAGGCTAGCACTCTATCATTTGAGCCACAGCGCCACTTCCGGCTTTTTTCTTTTTTGCTTATGTGGTGCTGAGGAATCGAACCCAGGGCCTCATGCATGCAAGGCAAGCGCTCTACCACTGAGCCACCTTCCCAGCCCCTGTTTTCTGTAGGTTTCTCACATGCAGCCTTTATTATATTGAGGAATGTCCAATATATTTGTAGATTCTCTAGAGCTTTTATCAAAAAGAGGTATTGGGTCTAGTCAAAAGCTTTTCCTGCATCTATAGATACAATCATGCTGTCTTGATCTTGCTTCTGCTGATGTGTTGAATTACATTTATTGACTTATGCATATTAAACCAGATTTTCTATATGCCAACAATGAGAAGAGCAAGCCTCAAAAAAAAATACTTAGGAATTAACCAAAGATGTGAATGACCTCCACTATGGAAACTTTAAAAATTTGAAAAATCAGATGGAAAAACCTTCCATGTTCTTGGATTGGAAGGATCAGCATTGTGAAAATGGCAATATTGCCAAAGCTATTTACAAATTCAATGCAGTACCCATCAAAATCCAACACTCTTCAATGATATAGAAGAAGCAATCTACAAATTCATGTTGAATAATATAAGAACCCGAATAGCAAAAACAATCCCTAGCAGGAAAAACAGATTTGGAGGAATACCAATACCAAACTTCAAACTCGGTTACAAAACCATAGTAATAAAACAGCTTGATACTGAAACAAAAGTAGGCCTGTGGACCAATGCAACAGAATAGAAGACCCAGAAATGAACCTAAAGACCTATTACCACATAATATTTTGATAAGAAAGCCATTTTCTTTTCTTTTCTTTTTTTCTTTTTGTCAATTGTGGGGCTTGAACTCAGGGCCTGGGTGCTGTCCTTGAGCCTCTTTGTGCATAAGGCTAGCACTCTACCACTTGAGCCATGGGCCACTTCTGGTTTTTGAGTGGTTAATTGGAGAAAAGAGTCTCACTGGGATCCTTGGATCTCAGCCTCCTAAGTAGCTGGGATTATAGGCATGAGCCACTGATGCTTGGCTTATTTTCTTTCTTTTTGTGTGCACTCATACTGGGGCTTGAACTCAGCTTACTGAGCTCTTGCTTAGCTTTTTTTTTTTTTTTTTTTTCTAGACTGGCACTCTATCATTTAAGCCATAACCCCACTTTCTGGATTTTTGCTGGTTAATTAGAGGTAAGGGTCTCAGGAGCTTCCCTGTCTAGGCTGGTTTCAAACTGACATCCTCAGATCTCAGCCTCCTAAGTAGTGAGGATAACAAAGGTCTAGTTACTTTTATTTTCTAAAATCAGAATATCTGATGTTGTGGGTGAACTTATATAAGTGCACTCCACTTATGCCATAGGAAAGAAAGGTGGTAGTATTTTTCTAACTACCCTTTTACAGTTGTAACAAAAATGTCCAAGAGAAATTACAGAGGAGGGCTGGGAAGGTGGCTCAGTGGTAGAGCGCTTGCCTTGCATGCATGAGGCCCTGGGTTCGATTCCTCAGCACCACATAAGCAGAAAAAGCCGGAAGTGGCGCTGTGGCTCCAGTGGTAGAGCGCTAGCCTTGAGCTGAAGAGCTGAGGGACAGCACCCAGGCCAGAGTTCAGGCCCCACGACCGGACCCCCCCCCCCAAAAAAAAAAAAAAAAAAAGAAATTACAGAGGACTTGAGATGGTGCAGGGCCATTGCATGTCCTCAAGGTATAAACTACCACACATTCAAGTCCAAGAAAGCATTCCAGAATATCAGGAGATATTAAAGTTTAAATAGGACTCAGACATCCTCCAGCCACAGCTGTCAATCCTTGTCAAATCCTATAGGAATGGTAACTGAAATAAAGAAGAGTATGTAAAATATATTGAATATATATATATATATATATATATATATATATATATATAATGCTTTTTTCCCATTTCCCATGATTACACCATAAAATGATAGCAAGGCCTCTCAAGAACTTTCTAACATTCAAAATTAAAACTGTCATCTAGAATTTCACATCCTACAGGAAAAATAACAACTGTGCAAAAGCTCATTTATGACCCGGCCCTCCTCTGTTATATAATACAAGCTATATTTTATGGTGGGATGTTGTTGTTGTTGTTGGTGGTGGTGGTGGTGGTGGTGGTGGTGGCGGTGGTGTGTGTGTGGGGGGGGGGGGGGGTACTGGGGCTTGAACTCAGAAACTGGATGCTGTCTGTTAAGTGCCACAGCTGGCACTCCACCACTTGAGCCACAGCTCTACTTTTGACTTTGTACTCATGAAGTGGACATAACTGTCTCATGCACTTTCCTTTCCATGCGAGCTTCAAAGCATGATCCTCTTATTTCAGTTTCCTGCGTAGTTAGGTTATAGGCTTGAACTCCTAGCACCTGGCTTTGCTTTATGTTTTAATAGTACCTAAAACTGTAATAATGAACAGCATTGACTATCTTCAAAACTTGAATAGATTTTCATTTTATCAAGCAATTTTCAACTTTTATGAAAGAAAAGGTGTGCTATAAATTTAAATGATCACATCACCAACTTAATTTATAGCCAAATCAATAGTCTATGTATTAGTGTTTAAATATAAATGTGTAAGTCCTAACAGCTTTGTCAAAAATTACAATTTTTTATTTGAGTAAAACTGATGTGGCATTGAAAATAGCAACATTATTTATTAAGAATATCCTAGGTGAAGTTCTGCCTAATCTATTTACTATCAAATACTGTAAATGCTTCTTTAGTAGGTCCTATACAATCATAAAATGTTAGCAAGGTCTCTCAAGAACTTTCTAACATTCAAAATTAAAGTTGTCATTCAGAATTTCACATCCCAGAAGAAAAAGAACAATTCTGCAAAAGTCCATTGTAATATCTTCATATATGACCTGGCTCTCCTCTGTGTTGCATCAGACATATCTTATCTCTAATTACCCAAAAATTAGCTAGGCCAGCTCACAGCTAGTGAACAGTTTTAAATAGTGTACTCTTCTGAACAGAGTGATAACGTATCATCGAGTCTTACTCAATGCCATTCAGGACATGAATAATCCCTTTGTCCAGTATATACACACTGTATATTGTAGCTGTTTCAGTATCACAGTACTTGCATTCAAATAATGAACTTTCTTCTTTCTCCTTCCCTCCTTCCCTCCCATCTCCCTATCTCCCTATGTTTCTTCCCCCTCTCTTTCTCTCTCTCTCCTCCCCCCTATTTCTCATTTGCATTCTTTTTTTTTTTTTTTTTCTCTGTGACAGTACTGGGGCTTGAACTCTGGGCTTGGGCACTGTCTCTTAGCTTTTTGGCTCAAGGCTGGTGCTCTACTAATTGAACCACAGCTCTATTTCCAGCATTATGGTGGTTAATTAGAGCTAAGAATCTCATGGACTTTTCTATCTAGGCTGACTTTGAACCATAATCCTCGGTTCTCAGATTCCTGAGTACCAAGGATTATAGGAATTAGATACTGGTGCCCACCAAACTTTATTAATGGACCCAAAACAGTGATGTTGGAAAATCAGACATGTCAAACAGAAGCCATGAACTCCTTCTTTTAAGTATCAGTTCATATCATTAAAGAGTGAGTATATTACATTCAGGCCTTTTGAGAGAGATCATTCACTTTAATTACAGCATATTGTTACAATGGTTCCATTTCATCATTACTGTTGTTAATCTCTTATTGTGCCTGATTTTATAAATTTTGTCATAGGCATAACAGAAGTTTATATATTTTATATATAATGTACATTATATATTATATATACACATATGTATATATGTCTCTATGTATAGAACATGATTGTAGTTGTGTGACTGGAGAAGGAGAAAAAAGGAAAGAGAATAAGAAAGAATGGATAATATTAAAATACATAGTGTCAGTCAGGTGCTGGTTGCTCATGCCTGTAATCCCAGAAAGGAGGCTGAGATCTGAAGATCACAGTTTGGAGGCAGCCTGAGCAGGACAGTCTGTGAGACTCTTTTTTTTTTTTTGTTGGTCGTGGAGCTTGAACTCTGGGTCTGGGCACTATCCCTCAGATCTTCAGCTCAAGGCTAGCACTCTACCACTAGAGCCACAGCACCACTTCCGGCTTTTTCTGTGTATGTGGTACTGAGGAATTGAACCCAGGGCTTCATCCATGTGAGGTAAGCACTCTATCACTGAGCCACCTTCCCAGTCCTTAATTCCAATAAACTACTCAGAGAATGTTGAAGTGGAGCTGAGGCTCAAGTGGTAGAGTGCTACCCTTGAGCAAAAAGAAGCTCAGGGACAGTGTTAGGCCCTGAGTTCAAGCCCCAGGACTGGCACTTCCTCCTTCCCCCTGGCCAAACACATATTGTCATGTAGGTACTGAGCTACCAGTGAAGCAGGTGAATGAATATAATTAAAGTACTGTAGATGATTATATGAAAATAAAACAGTGAAACCTGTTGAAATTGCCCTAAGAAAGAGGAGAGGGGGTAAAGAAAAGAGTTAGAAGAGGTGAGTCTGATCAGAATATATTGTATGTATGGAAAAATCACAATGAAATTGCTTCTTGTACAATTAATGTATGCAAATAAAAATCTTAAAAAAACCTTCTAATATATATTACATATAATACATTTATATGACATATATAATATATAATACATTTATCTACAATACATTATATAATACATTTGTATATTATACATAATTACTGTATGTAATATATAGTATATGACTATAACTATACTTTAATATATTAGAATATAATTATATTTAGTATGTATTTGTATTATAATTTGAGTATATAATTATAATTGTATATAAAATATATTATGGGGAGCTGGGAAGGTGGCTCAGTGGTAGAATGCTTGCCTTGCATGCATGAGGCCCTGGGTTCGATTCCTTATCACCACATAAGCAGAAAAAGCTGTAGTGGCGCTGTGACTCAAGTGGTAGACCTCTAGTCTTGAGCTGAAGAGCTGAGAGACAATGCCTAGGCCCAGAGTTCAGACCCCCCGTCCGACAAAAAATAAAATAAAATAAGTATACATATTATGAAATATCTTCTTTATAAGTTCATTCTGTCAGATATTTGGTTCAGTGATGGAAACTGGACTCTCACGATCTAGCACTGAAAAACATGCTCACCTAGCGCCCTATCACACGAGCCACAGCTCTACTTTCAGATTTTTGGTGGTTAATTGGAGATGAGAGCTTCACAGACTTTCCTGTCCTGCTGGCTTTGAACTATAATCAGCGGGAAAGCCAAGCAGGAGCATGAGGCTTAATATTCAAGCTCCAATAAATAAGTAAGAAGAAGAAGGGGAGGGGGAGAAGGACAAGGAGAAAGAGAGAGAAGAAAATACAATCACTGAAATTCCTTGTGTGTGTGTGTATGTGTGTGTGTGTGTGAGAGAGAGAGAGAGAGACAAAGAGAAAGAGAGAGAGAGAGAGAGAGAGAGAGAGAGAGAGAGAGAGAGAGAGAGAGAGAGCAAGTCCTGGGGTTTGAATTCCTTAGCTTCCTTTGCTGAAGGCTAGTGCAATACCATTTGAGCCACAGTTCTACTTCTGGTGTGTGTGTGTGTGTGTGTGTGATTAATTAGAGATAAGAGTCTCATGGACTTTTCTGCCTGGGCTGGCTTTGAACCATGACCAGCCCCATATCTCACCTCCTTAGTAGCTAAGATTTCAGACATGAGCCACTGGTGCCCAGCTAAAGTAGTTGTCATCATTGTTGTCTTCCTCCTCCTCCTCCTCCTCCTCCTCCTCCTTCTTGTCTTCTCTGTCTCCTCCTTCTTCCTTCTCTCTCCTCTTCCTTCCTCCTCCTCTTTCTTCTTCTTCTTTTCAATTTCTGTTAGTCTGTTGCTAATCTGTTCTATACCTCTGGCTGCTTCACCAGAGGTTCTCTTCATGATAAGATGTATAAGAAAAAGAGCAGGACATCTGTAAGGCAGTTCTGTGGTAGGGCTCTCCCTTAGAATGCCCAAGGCACTGGAATCCATCAGTCAATACATCCAGCCAAACAATCTGTGCCTTGAAAATAAACAGGACTAGTACAGTTTAATCAAAACCCTAACTCAAAATAGCTAGTATAGAGAAAGGGCTTAGAGTATGGCTGAACTGTAGAATGCCTGCTAAGCAAACTTGAGGCTCTAAGTTCAAACTCCATTGCTCTTCTCACCCCCCAAAAAATGAGAAAAATTTGTCTGTGTATGTTTCAATGAAGAGTCATTGAAGGATCTACCTATCTGTCTGCCTGTCTGTCTATCTGTCTGTCTGTCTATCTAGCTACCTACCTGTCTTTGATGTGAACGTATTTCATATTAGATTAGTAAGATTTGCTGAGTGTCAGAGATTTACACTTGTAAACCGAATCATCAGGAAGCTAGGATCTGAAGATCCTGGTTTGAAGCCAGCCCAGGCAGGAAACTCCATGATACTCCTATCTCTAATTAACTAGCAAAAAAATGGAACTGTGGCTCATCAAAGGGAATTGGTGATTAAAACAGAGGAATGTGGGAAAAAGGAAAAAGCAGGAGAGTAGAAAAATACTCTACCAAATTGTCAGGCCAATTGGGTAGTAAATGATAAATAGTGGCCTGTGGGGCCCTCTAATCGCTGCCTGTGCACATGCAAGAAACTGAAGTTCAGGAAAAGGGTTTCCTCTGAAGGGAAGGGTACACAAGGTCCCTTTAACACCCCATACACTGTGCAGTGGTTGTAGCCAGGCGCTTATGCTGCCTAAAGCCCTGACCAGAAAGACAATCTATGCAGGCTGTGTACTGCATAAAATTCCACCTCTAGGCCTTTCTGATTTTTTGCTTTCAGAAAAGCCTGTTTATAAAAAACCCTATTCCTTCACATGTCCATGTCCCCTTGCTTGCTTCCATCGGAGATTAAATCAGTTTTAGAATCACAGATGTGAATTTTGCTTTTCAATTTGAAAGTAGGGTCAGTGAAGGCTATAATGTGGTTTGGAAAGTAATTGAGAGGTCTTTTCCAACCCAGAGTAAGAGTCCTTTTCAGCACCCCAAATTACCAAAATGCAAGAATGCTCAAGTACAAAGGGTTATTGTACAACGATATTTGATGAAAAGAATTAGTGATCAGGCTGAGGGCACAGTTGTGTGGTAGAGACCTTGCCTAGCATAGGTAGGCCCTAGGTCCATCCCTATCTCTGCCAAACACACAACACACCACCACTACCACCACCACCACCAACCACCAACAACAAAATGTGTAGTGGAATTAAGTGTATACTAATTTCAGCATTAGTAATTTGGTCAGGTATATTTGAGGCCCAAAATAACACACTGATTAATTAATTCATTGATTTATCCATCCATTCATTCATCCCACCCACCCAACCAACCACTGATCTATCTCTATCAGTCCATCCATCTAGCCATCCATCCATCCATTTATTTGTTGGAGAAGTGTCACAAAATGTAAGAGAGAATGAAGGCTACTCTGGCATATGGTAGAAGTGTGTACAAGCTCCATTAGTTAACATGGTAGTCATTAGCCACAGATCGTGGTGTTAACAAATACTTTGTTGAGTTCAAATGAAATCACATTAAAATTACAGTTCCATAGTCACACTAGACACATTCCAAGAGCCCAAAGGCTATGCAAAACTGTTAGAGAGCACAATATAGAACATGTCTGCCATCACAGAAACTTGCATCAGAGGGTGCTACAGAGTTGGACAAAATATGAAGTAATCAATTGGATCTTTGTAAACAGTTTTGAAAAAAACTGTCTTTCTTGGTAAGGCCCAAACGATGGTGACCCATTAGTGAGCCTGTTGTATTTTAAAATGTGTGAGGTCCTTTCTTTTAAGTATCTATCAGATTGTCATATTACAGATTGTAGTACAGATAATGTTTGAAAACAAATGAATGCTATACTTACATTCTTTAAAAACTTCTAGCTAGCTGAAGTCTTGTTAGTCTCTCCAATTGTGAGTTTATTCAGAGCTCGGGAAAAGTGGGAAAAGTCAGAGGGACTGGTAGATGTCTTAGTTTTATGTTGCTATAACAGCACCTGAGGCTGGACTATTTATTTGAAAAGGAGAAGTTGGAGTCTGATGCTGGTGTTTAACACCTGTAATCATAGAAGTCAGGAGGCTGAGTTCTGAGCATTAGAGTTCAAAGTCAGCCTAGGCATTGTGTGTGAAAGTGTGTGAAACTCTCATCTATTAACCAAGATAGCCAGTCCCTCAGGGAATGAGCAAATACCAGTACCACAGCTAGGGATGGTGGTGAAGTGGGTTCTCTTAAGAGAATAAGTTGGCCTTTTCCCCTTCCTCTCACCCATTGGATCCCTCCACCTCCCATGTGGGATGTGCACCCAGCCCTCCTTGGATGCAGCCCCCTTGATCTTGGACTCCCCAGACTCCAGAACCATGAGCCAAATAAACTACTTTTTGTTTGATGCCAGTCCTTGGGCTTGAACTCAGGACCTGGGCACTGTCCCTGAGCTTTTGTACGCAAGGTTAGCACCCTACCACTTAAGCCATAGAGCTACTTCAGCTTTTTTTGTAGTTAATTGGAGATAAAGAGACTCATGGTCTTAGGAGGCTGAGATCCGAGGATCACAGTTTGAAGACAGCCTGGACAGAAAAGTCTGTGAGATGGACTTTGTTACCTGATCTCCTCTTGAAGATCTCACCTGGCAGACACTATTGCAATTGACATTGTCTCTGAAACTCAGCTTTGGAGGACACATTCAACCTTAGCTGTTTCTTTTGTGTTTTTGAGGCAGTTTGTTTACCTCAAAAATCAGTTGTCTTGCTTATCAGTGGCTCATGCCTGTAATCCCAGCTACTTATGAGGCTGAGGTAAGAGGCTGACAGTTCAAAGCCAGCCTAGCAACACAAAATCCATAAAACTCATATCTGTTAATTAACCAGGAAAAATACACTCCTATAGTTAGTGTACTATGTGAGCACATATCTAGGAAGGTGTCATTCACATTGTAGATGTCCAAGATCAGTGCTTGTTACAACAGAAACAGTTTTCCAGAAGCCAGGTGTCCGTGGCTCATGCCTGGAATCCTAGCTACTCTGGAGGCTGAGATTTAATCTCCAATTGATTACCAAAAGGCTGGAAGTGAAGCTGTGGCTCAAGTGGTAGAACATTAGCCCTACCAAAAGTGTTGAGGGACAGTGTCCAGGCGCTGAGTTCAAGCTCCAGGACAGGCAAACACATATAATAAAACAGCCTAATTTTCTGGTAAAGAGTTACCATCTATCTGATCATAGTTATGTTCAAGCCCATCGATTTCCCTAGACAATATTATAATCCTCACAGTCTCTGTCTGGTGTTCCTATAGGTTGTGAACTATGTAAGCACATGTCTAAGGTGGTGTCATTCATTGTAGGTGTGCTAGATCAATGCTTATCACAATAAAAACCATTTTTCAGAAGCAAGATCCCTGTGGTTTATGCCTGCAATCTTAGCTATTAAGGAGCCTAAAATTTGAGAATCATGGATTAAGCCAGCCCAGGCAGGAAAGTCTGTGAGGCTCTTATCTCCAATTAACCACCCCCAAATGCCCCAAGTGGAGATGTGTCTCAAGGGTTGGAGCACCAGCCTTGAGTGAAAAAGCTAAGTGGGAGCATGAGGCTCTGAGTTCAAGCCTCAATACTGGCACATCCACACACAAAAATAAACGAAGTCACGTTCCAGAAGATGGCAGTAAAGCACCTGTTCTCAAAACATTGCCATGTTTGCAGACTAAACTTACAGTGTCTTGGAAAGTTGTTAGTTACTGACACACACAGAAGATTCATGTGGGCTATCATGAGCTCTAGTGCCTGTATAAAAATCAAACTCTAGGCTAGGAAGGTGGCTCAGTGCTAGAGCGCTTGCCTGGCATGCATGAGGCCCTGGGTTCGATTCCTCAGCACCACATAAGCAGAAAAAGCCGGAAGTGGCTCTGTGGCTCAAGTGGTGGAGCGCTGGCCTTGAGCTGAAGAGGTGAGGGACAGTGCCCAGGCCCAGAATTCAGGCCTCATGACTGACAAAAAAAAAAAATCAAACTCTGATCATTAATATAAATGAGCTAAGGCAGCTTAATAGGTAGAGAAAATGAAAGGAATTAGCAGTGATACATATATTGAAATTCTGGCTTGCTAATGCAATCATAAGATCAGTATGTTGTAAGCAGTATAGTCTCAGTTCACTCCAGTTGTTATAACAATATACCATAGGCTGGTTTGGAGCAAGAGGTTTTGTATCTCACAGTTCTGGATGCTGCAAGCCCAGCACCAAGGCAGGGAAGATGCCATGGCTGAGGAAGCTGCTTTGCTTTCCTTTACCTTCCTTTCTTTTCTTTCCTTCTTTCTTCCTTCCTTCCTTCCTCCCTTCCTCCCTCCCTCCCTTCCTTCCTTCCTTCCTTCCTTCCTTCCTTCCTCCCTCCCTCCCTCCCTCCCACCCTCCTTCCCTCCCTCCCTCCTTCCCTTCCCTCCTTCCTTCCTTCCTTTCTCTTTCTTTCTTTCCTTCTTTCCATCCTTCTTTGGCTGTAATAGAGCTTGAAGACAATTCATGGTCCCTCCCTTTAATTTGACATTCTTGCTCAAAGCTGGAGCTCTACCACTTGAGCCATATTTCCAGTTCCATTTTTTTTTGTACTGATTAATTTGAGTGAATAATCTCTCAGAGTTGTTTGCTTAGGTTTGCTTCATACCATGAGTCTCAGAGCTTAGCCTCATGAGTAGCTAGGATTACAGATGTGCCCCTACCCAGCTCAAGAATTATTTCGGAGACAGCTGTGTTTTCATTTGCTTGTTTACTTATTTATGTATTTTTTTTTTTGTTCTAGTACTGGGGCTTGAACTTGGAGCCTAGGTGCTGTCCACTAGCTTTTTGCTCAAGGCTGGAACTCTACCACTTGAGCTAGATCTCCACTTACAGTTCTTGGGTAGTGAATGGGAGAGAGGAATCTCAGGGACTTTCCTGCTCAGGCAGATTTTGAACTTTGATCCTCAAATCTAAGCCTCTTGAGGAGCTAGGATTACAGGCTTGAGCTACAGGACACTAGCCAACAGCTGTCTTCAGCTGTCCCCATCTGGTTTGTTATAGTCTTCTCATGGGAGAAAAAGTGGGTAGGGGGTTAGGAATCCTATTTGCACCATCTGTCTATCAATCTCTCATCTATCTGTCTGTCTATCTATCTATCTATCTATCTATCTATCTATCTATCTATCTATCTATCTATCTATCTCATCTATTTTTAGCTCACATTTGTTATAAAGAGAAAGATTTCATTGGTAAATTTCCATACAGGATTTCAGCATATTTTATTCACCCCTCCCCCATAATCTATAACACTCCCCTTTCCTCTTCCTTTCTCTCCTCCCCTTCTCAAAACAATTTCAAGGAGTTTCCTTTTATATAAGGGTAATTACTCGCTCCTTTATCTCTTCTTGACCAGCTTCTCTTCACCCTTCTCTTCCTCATCTCCACTCTATTACAGTGGCTTTGCAGAGGGGATACTTTACTCTCACCATCATCTCCACAGCAGCCAACACAGGGCTGAGGAGCTAAGGGCAATCTGAGAGAATTTGACTGCCACCCATGTGATCGCTGAAAACAAGCAGGATTGCTGAATCTGCTGGGGATTCTGTGACATTGGGGGTGACTGCCCCTTGTAGGGACAGTAGGGTGAGGCTGGGTGGGGAAAGCAGGATCAGGAGGGGAGGTGGACATCTCCCAGTGAAAAGGCCTTCCAGTTCCTGCCCACCATCAGAGCACATCTGAGGAGAAGCCACTTTGTCCACAGGGCGATGGCAGTCAAATAACCATTAGCCACTCTACAGGAGCACACAGCGTGGATGGGCCTCAGGGCTGGTGACCTGTCCCCTCCCAAGGATGGGCACAATGCAGACCACACTGAGAAGGGGTCTTCAGGAGGGAGACATGATCTGGGGGACTGTCTACACCTGCTCCAAGAACCTGTCTTTCAGACAGGCAAGTACAAACATGGCCTATTCTGCCACTTTTTTCCACTGCATCTCTCCTAAAGTGTCCCCAACCCCCAGACCCTTCGCCAACACCCCAGATGTCTTTTTCTACCCAAACTGCCTTTGATTCTGCTCTATTTTGACCCAGGGCTTCTAAGCGATCAGCAAATCCTCAACCTCCATGAACACCTGTGTGTTCCAGGCCATGTTAGTCTGTGTGGCTACCACCCCAGCCACCTCAACACACAAGCGCTAGCCTGGATTTGAAACACATTTTCCTGGGGGGGACAGTCTCCGGGAGGAGACCACAGGCAAGTCTTGCGTCTGTGAAGCTCATTTCCAACAGGAAAGGGGATGGCAGAGAGAAGGCAGGGCTAGGGCATGCAGTGCATCCTCACAGACCTGAGCCATGTGGCTGTGGAGCTGACACCATGGGTGTGCAGGTGCTGGTGTTGAGAGGCCCTGGGAGGAAAGCCCTGGGTGCTGAGGGAAGATGTGGAAGGACACTAGCGCTCTGGGGAGTTCCAGCGTGTGAGTAGAGGCAAAGGCCGGGGGTGAGACCACGTGCAAGGACAGTGTGGCTTTCCCCTGAAGGTTCCAACTTGGCTGTCCAGATCTGGGAACAGGAGAAGAGCTGGTGTGATGACTCGAGGGAATCTTTGTAGGATTTGCTCTGGCCAAGAGAAGGGGTGCAGGCAAGGGTGGATGCAGGTGGGGGTCTTGGCGTGGATGGACAAAGGGGCACAGCCCTCCAGAAGCGCAGATGTGGATGCATGGCTCGGCAGCAGACCTTGAGCAGACAGCTGCAGAGATTGGCGGTGGGGTCACCCAACGAAAATATCATTTGGTCCTTGCACCAGGGGTGCAATAGGAAACCGAGGGGGACCTCAATAGTATAGAAGAGCATGCTCTGTGGCACAGGCACTGGGAAGCAGAGCGGGGAGTGGGGGCTCCAGAGCCCTTGCTCAGTAGGTCATAGAGCACTTTTCCTTTCCCTCTCCTTGGAGGGATGCTGGGTTGCTGCCCTCTTCCTGGCCCTGTGCTGAGGAAGGTGGATTTGTCAGTGGGAAGGCCTGCTAACAGGAGGAAGGAGGTGGAGAGGCAGGTGAGAAGACCACATGTTAATGTCCAGGCCTGATAAGGGGAGTCAGGGTTGCTGTGTCCTGGTAGCTCCGTGTGTGTTCCCGGCACCCTCTTCCCTCATCACTGGCAATGTGTCCTCTTACAAAGGCTTGACCACAGAGGGATGGAGTCGCTAGTGACCTGCAACAGGACTGCAGCACAGCACACATGTGCCCCGCACGGTCCTCCTCCCCTCTCGACAGGTCTCCAAAGCCTCCACACACATACTAGAGCCAGCCAACCTTCTGGACACCAGAGAAGTGGGTGATATGGAAAAGCTGGGTCTACTGAACCATACCAAGCCAAATAGGTTCAGGTAAATCCTACCTGCTCCACTGTTGCAGTGTTATAGGCTTGAGATACACCAGGTTGCAGCCCTCTATGCCCTATGAGAAGTCTCCCCCTGGGAAGGACCTTCCTTCACTGCCTTGTAAAGGCAAAGCCACATTGCCTCTGATCCACACCAGAATCCTGCCACTTACCACACTTACTCTGACTCCTGTCTTGAGCTGATCTCTCTACTCCATCCCTCTTACCACCCCCCCCCCCCTCCCCAACTTGGAAATTCCGACCTGCCATGTGATTCCTCCTTCTAAAAGAAGCTTCTAAGAGCAAAGTGAGTCCCACTCCCTTGGAGACAGCACCCTGACTCGCTTAGAGACAACACTCACATAAGCTCACAGAAATACACACACAGAGCATCACATATACACAGATCCACACAGACATACACACCCTCAGTCTCCCTTCCACAGGCCCATAAACACATAGACACATAGGCTTACACAAATTTCCTCTCAAAGACACAGACTCACTGGTGAGGACACTAGATTGCAGGTACAAGACATCCAGTGACCCCACATGCTCTGAATGCACCTGAGGTAGGGACACAGTCCCCATTCGGGGATCAATACAACATGGTCAGGCCACACTGGCACACAGGGAGCTGTTCAGAATACTGTAGAGAGCTAGGAGCCAACCTTGTGGATGAGTAGAATGAGGGAGAGGAGGGCCTCAGCCAAGGCCCTTGGGGAAAGCATCGAAGGGACTTGGCTAACACTGCTGTGGGTGTGGAAGGAGAGGAGTCAGAAGCAGTCACATGGCCTCTGTCAGGCCGGGAGGCTCAGGGGGGATGTGGTGGACAAATGTCCCAAAGCCTCAGCCTTGTTGCTATGGTTCTATTGTGAGGCTCTAGGTGGCTCTGTCTCTGTCCTGTGGTTCTGCCAGGACGAGCCTTGTCTTAGACTGGGGTTGCCCAAGACTTCCTCCTACTAAGAACAGTGTGACTATTATGACTTAGGCATAAAATAGTCCCTAAGATGTCTGTGTTGGGAGCTTTGGTCCCCAGCTCGTGCTGCTGTTGACACACGAATGTTCATGCAAGCACTGACATCATAAGTGATAAAATCACAGGTGAGTTTACAGCTGAGTGGGTTACACTCAGCTGTAGGATGTGGATGTGGTGGGAAGTGGTATGGTCCTGGGGTAGAGAGGGGAGGAGCCTTTAAAGGCTGCATCCTGTGTCCCCCTACCCCATCTTTATCTCTCCTACACACATGTAACACACATACACACATGCATACAACACACACACACACACACACACACACACACACTTCCTTCCCTGATCTGGATTCTGTGAGGTGAGAGAAGTTTTGCTCTGCCATGCTTGTCCACCCTAATTCACTGCAGCTACAGGATCTACACAAGCCCAGGAACACAAGGTTAAGTAACCTCCAACTATAACCATGAGCTAAAAGACCTCCTCCCTTTTAAGCTTCAAATGTCAGGTATTGTGTCGCACAGAGGCAAAGAAACTAATATGGAATGATCAGCTATGAGGAGCGATGAGAGGTCGCTGGGGGCCAAGCTGATGGGGTTGGGGGGGGGAGCTGTGCTGACAGCAGCGGCTTGCTGCTTTCCCTAATGTTTGCCCCTTTTCACAAACATCATCACTGCCCTCTACACAAGTGCATGGCCCTGTTACTTTAAGTCAGCAAGTGTGAAGTAGAACAAAGGACAACTAGAAAGCAGGGTTCTAGAATGTTCTCTCCCTGATGCCCATGGCCCTACACAGACCCTTGTGTGGTAAGACTCCTCTAGCGGGGACTCAGAAGTGGACACTGCTGACCCTGACTGTCCCAGAAATCCCACTCCTACCACCATCAAGCCCCAAGACACAGCCCAGATATGTGCCTGTCTGCCCTGACTCACAGAGGGCACCTCAGAGCATAGAATGGAATCAAGGGCGGCTTCCGGTGTGGGGTATGGAGCGCCAGCAGTTCCCTTTCTATATAGGTTTTGTTTGTGTGCTATAAGGGCAATCTGGGTAGCCTAGTACTTGGGAAGTACGAGGAAGGAGAGGAGCATCATGAGTTCCAGGCCAACCTGGCTTGCATAGTGACCCTGTCTCAAATAAACACGTAGGATCATCCTGGAAAGAGCTCCTTTACAGCCAGAGACAGTTCTGTGTAGTCTGAGCCCAGGCCACTTCCTCGTGGGTATTAAGCATCCATCCGCCCATCTCACCCCAGCTCACTCTGCGGCCAGCACTCTTCAGAAAGGACCCACATGCGAATGTCTGGGGCAGATGTTCCTAACCATCCACAGTCAGCCAAACTGACCCCAAGCTCTCAGGCTTTCTCAGCCCAAGAACAGAAAGTTCCCAGGAGAGGAGCTCTAGGGCTCTAGGACCGAGGACTTCGTTCTGCATGCCCATACCCAGGCCTGGTGAACAGAGCTGATTTCCATTAGGGTGTACACACAGCTCTCATAGCTACAGCCAGAGCAATGTGGTATTGAAGGACACAGGCCAGGGAGGGCCAGGGAGTTCACAGATTCTGTTTGTCCACAGGTTGAGCTGCCAACCAGATCCCCTGACAGGGCAAGGTGAGCAGGGCTGTGTGAACCTCAATTCTGGATGTCAGAGCTGTCAGGAGCCCCACGCAAGAGCAAGTGCTTCTCACTCACCCTGTGCACACCAAGGAACACAGGCCTCAAACCAGAGCTGGGAAGGTGGCTCAGTGGTAGAGTGCTTGCCTTGCAGGAAACCTTGAGTTTCATTCCTCAGCACCACATAAGCAGAAAAAGCTGGAAGTGGCACTGTGACTCAAGTGGTAGAGCGCTAGTCTTGAGCTGAAGAGCTCAGGGCCAGCGCCCAGGCCGAGTTCATACATCACGACTAACAAAAAACAAACAAAAACCAGATGAACCCACACAGCCACTTGCAGAGCCTTCTAGATAACAGGCCTGGGTTAGAGCTGTAGCTGCCCATGGTTTTCTCAGGTAAATCCCTGCTGGACCATCATGCTCCACAGAAGAGGAACCAGAGGGTGCAGGCCCAGCGGTCAGCACTCATGCATAAGTGGCAGATTCACGTTCCACTCATTTGACAGCAGAACCCAGCTTTATTACCACATGCAGGCAACACAGTAATAGATTTCAACACAGCGTGGAAGCTGAGAACCCAAGATCATGAAGAACGACTCACGTGAACTCTGGCGAGGGCTTCTTAGGAGATGAGAACGCACTGACTGCAGTATGTGGAGGAGGCTGCAGGTAACACCGAAGCCAGAGGGAAGTTGGAGGCCAGGCCTGCCCCATTCATAACTGCCCCATTCATAACTGCCCCATTCATAACTGCCCCATTCATAACTGCCCCATTCATAACTGCCCCATTCATAGCAACCCACACCTGGGTAACTGCCTAGGGTTGTTGCACAGTGACATTCATCCCTGCTGGAAAGGCCCCCTGGTCCTTCCCACTGTCTGCTAAGCCTCCTTCTAAAGGCCCCCATTGCCATCACAATACACCAGAGCCCAGCTTCTGATACATGAACCACAGGGGATGCATTCAAGCTGCACCGAACCACAGCATGGCGCAAGCCTTGTTCCTATATTATTGGCATCAGGCACAGTAGTTCACACCAGCTCCAGCCTTCCTAGTTTGTGACCTGGGCACCTTCCTCAACCTCTTGGGCTTAGTTTCCTCACCTCTAAATTTATACCAATGCAAGGCCCACCTCAAAGCTAGCAGACATGGTTTTATGGTTGTATAAAATTTTAAAAACTGTCCTTAGCAGCTGGGCGCTGGTGGCTCACGCCTGTAATCCTAACTTCTCAGGAGGCTGAGATCTGAGGATCACAGTTCAAAGCCAGCCCAGGAAATTTCATGAGACCTTTTTTTTTTTTTTTTTGTCAGTCATGGGGCTTGAACTCTGGGCCTGGGCACTGTCCCTCAGCTCTTCAGCTCAAGGCTAGTGCTCTACCACTTGAACCACAGCACCATTTCCGGCTTTCTGAGTGGTTTATTGGAGATAAGAGTCTCATGGACTTTCCTGCCTGGGCTGGCTTTGAACCACGATCCTCAGATCTCAATCTCATGAATAGCTAGGATTATAGTTGAGCCACTGGTGCCTGCTTGGTGAGACACTTATGTCCAATAAACTATGCACAAAACACCAGACATGGTGCTGTGGCTCAATTGGTAGTCAACCCCTGTGCTTAGTACACAGATTATGTCAATACAAGCTACCAGTTACTATTTTACCTGGTTTGTGATAAGAATCTAATTGATAAGCATTTTGTTGGGAACCTACTATCTACAAAGGTATGCTTCTAGCATTACCCAGGCACTCTTGAGAACACAAGATAACATAAAAATGACAGGAAGAATGTTTAGTAGACTGGCAAATGGCAAATAGGAGAGTATGGACTTATGACTCTAAAAAGCCTTTGTAGACAAGGTATCACTTCATTCAGAATTCTCAGTGAGGAGGAATCGTATGAGCCACACCCTGAGGCCATGATGAGTGCATCAGCATGATTTCATTTAGCAACCATGATTTGTTGTGTCTGGACATCAAAAGCAGTGAGCATGGAACAGGTAAAAGCTCTGGGGGATGGGAAGGCAAGTACTCACACTGAGCTGAGCACCACATCCCAGGCACAGGTGAAACCTAGAACACAGTGGCACGGAGAGAAGCCCACATCAGGCTTTCCACATTATGGCAAGCATCACCAAGCGAGATCTTTGCCAGGATGATCAGAGCAGGAGGGGATGGATGCAGTGGGCATACAAAGTGAGACTTAAGTCAGAGTAAGTCAATCCACAGCATTTGAAAACATATTGGGGGGAGGAAAAATAACTCTGTGCTTCAGCCTGGACTTGGAGAAGAGAATGATACCAACAACCAATGATCAGCAGCAGGTGGACAGTCACGTTGATGACCCCCGTGCCGAGATCACCTTGGTGCGTGCCTCATGACCACGCCCAGTGAACAGGCCTGGCTGTGGATCTGCTCCTCGGCAGAGAGGGGAGGTGGGGCATCAACAACCCTTCATCAATCAACTGGGAATTTAGGAACTGAGATCCCAACAAACACAGTAATGAATGTTCAAATGTGAGGAAGTCAAGGGCTGTCCCGATGAGTGTGCAACATAACCTGGAGGGTCCGTGACTGCGAAGACAGTTTCCAAGCCTGGTGTTACACTGAACAAGAAACCAGGAGGATTCACTGGGAGGGAATGAGGAAGAATGGATCACGGAGAGAGAAACTCAGGAGCCAGGAGAAAACAGGATCCAGGCCCAGGCAAAGGGCAGATTACATGGAAAAAAGAAGGCAGAAAAAGATCAGATCAAAGCAGACAAGGATGCCAAGAGAGGAGACAGAGATAGCAAAGGGAACAGTGGAGGTGCTTTACTAGATATGGTAGCTTAGTCAAATGAGTGCCAAGCATTTCCTGTGAGTGATGAGATCAAGTCAGGAAGGAGCAGAGACTCCAAGAGCATCATGGCGTCATGGCTCTCCCTTGGCCCCAGCCCTGCCTTCCTCCCAATGTATGCTGACCCCTTATCATTTCCCAAAACCCCGTCTCTCTTTTTCTTTCCCTCTCACCATTTTTCTCCTGTTACTCCCTCACTGTCTCCACTCCACATTCCTCTTGTTTTGGTTAAATATCTCCCTATATCTCTATATTTAAAGGACTTGGCACTAGTTTTTCTATTTCTAAATATCAATTCCTATGAGTAGACAGTGTTGGAAGAGAGCTAGACAAACCACCACAGCTTTCCCCTTAAAGTGAAAAAAAATCCTCATTGGAGCTCATTGCCCCTGCCTATAAGCCAAATGACACACTCTGGCCTGGTCCACTGAGCGCAGGGATTGACCAGGGCTATGTGAACAGATCCATTAATGTCCATTCCTGGATGCATCATCAGGCAGGAGAGCCAATTTCCTGACCAAATAACTCCCCTAATGAGATAGCCATGACCAAGCCATGAGAGGCTTGGTGTTTTGCTGTGCTGTCCCTAGCTTTAATGAGGCCCAGCACACCTGGTCTCCTCCTGGGGAGAGTGGCGGGGTCAAGCCCTGGAGAAGACAGCATGACCCAGGCCTAAGGACAGTCAGGTCAGGGTCAGCACATGAAGTGGGCTACAAGTAGAATGGAATTGTGGGAGCAAGGACAGAGGTTGCAGAAAAAGTTACCTTTCAATCCTCTCAGCAACAGGAAGTTAAGAAGGGAGTTTGTGCTAATGTTTGGTGGTAGGCAAACAGTTTCGTATTCCTGGAAAAATGTCAGTCTATTTCAGATAATCAGCATCTTACCATCTTATCATACCTTACTTTGTTCTTCTTAAATGGACAAATGTGAAAAAGAATAAGAGAGTCAATGTGTCTGATTTCACAGCACTAACCCGAATGGCCATGTTGTTTGATTGATTTTGATCTTCTCTTGCTAGAAAATAGGGCCATGGTTTTCATATGTTTTGTTAACTGTTACCTCCTCAGCTCAGAAATACAACCCTTGTCTAACATGCTCAAAGCTGTAATTCCATCCTCAACACTACAAATGTGTGCATGTTTATGTGTGTACATACATGCACATGTGTGTATAACACAGCTCTACACTGAAGCAAATGAACACAGTCTTTATTTCACAACTCACCACACAATCTGACTTGCATACAGGGTGGGTGAGGAATGTCTTTAACAGTAGACTCAAAATTATTACTGGAGTCTAATGAATTGCTCTTTCTTCTCCTGTCCACCATCTACACTTACAAGGGTGTTTGCATTTTTTTGGGGGGGCGTCTGTCACGTGGCTTGAATTTAGGGTTTGACTGATGTCCCTGAGTTCCTTTGCTCAAGGCTAGCACTCTAACACTTAGAGCCACGGCCCCACTTCTGGTGTTCCATTGGTTAAGAGTGGAGATAATAGTCTCACTGGGACTTTTCTGCCCAGCTGGCTTCAAACTACAACCCTTGGAGCTCAGCTTCCTGAGCTGAGGTGTGAGCTACCAGCAGCAGGCTTACAGTAAGGTGGGTTTTTTTTTGTAAGTGGGAATGCACTTGGATGATTAAAAAGCCCACATAGTAACTATTTAGAGCCGTACCTCCTTGTTTATGGTTACTGTCAAGTATGAGATACCATACACAGTCCTCTACACCTTCCTTACACACACCTGGCAGTGCAGTAGGTGTGCTAGATGAGCACTGCCGTTTCCTGGGTAACATGCCTCATTCTGACCTCACATTGACTATGATGTCACCATGTTAAAGGAATTTTTCAACTCATTGTCATCTTAAGGAACCCCTGGGGAAATGGAGCCAAAGTGGATCATGGCTCAATATGGGGAAAGCAGACTGTGTATTTGTCTAGCTGAGCAGTTGGAAGTCTGAAGTGCTGTGTGTGAATTCTCAGCCTGTAGCACTCCTGCCTGAAATAACAGAAGCTAGTTTTACTTTCAATTAAGTAATCATCAAATCTGTACCAAGTAGTAGATGCTCTGGGGGAGTTACAAAGGAGAGAGAAAGAGAGATCATCCCAGTTCCAGCTGAAATGGAATGCTGGTAGTGTATCAGAAATCCCTCTGGCAAGGAAAAGAATGGATCCTCAGGCAGTCACAATGGTTGTTTCTATGGAAACATCAGGGTTCCGCCTGGAGGTACCGCAGTTCGCCGCCAGGGGGCGATGGGCCAGGACACGGGGCGGTTGACTTGCGGTTGCCCCACCTGCTCAAGAACTTCTCACCTGACTGGGTTTTAAGATGCTCGGCCAGGAACGTGCTCCTTACCTCTGCTACAATAAAAACAGCTTTGATTACAAAAGATGCAAAGGTGAGGCTGGGCAGGGGAGAGGGCGAGTCCGGGTTGGGAAGAAGGCCTGTGTCCCATTCGTAACGCCAGGGAAGCAAACGTGCGGACTACAAGCGCGCTCCAGGCATGCGCAGGGCGCTCCAGGCACGCGCAGGGCGCTCCAGGCATGCGCAGGGTGCTCCAGGCATGCGCAGGAGGCTCCGCGCAGCCTCCGTGGGGCTGGCAAGCAGGGAAGAACACTGCAAGGGCGTCCACCCGCCGGAGCCGCTCGTGTGAAACGGGAGGCCCTCCCAGCCCCCACGGAGGAAGGGCACACTGAGGCCCGCGGGAGGCGTCACCCTGCGGCGGAGGTTTATGGGCTTCCCACACGTGTAGTGGAAGCCGAGCAGCAGGTGATGATGGTAGACTCACCATGTTCCGGATAATCAAAGGACAGGGAGATGGAGATCCTCATCCCTGAGTACCGGGCATAAGGCGAAGCAGAGGAGGACGCGGAGACAGGCGATTCCATGTTGGGAAAAGAATCCGAGGCCTGAGCCAGTAACCGTGGGCACCAGATTGGTCTGAGGAAGAGGAGGGCCATATTTGTATTCTAGGACAGTGGGCATCTGCGCTCACACGCTGTCAGCTCCTGGCCATAGGCGCCAGAGACCCTGGTCCTCTCCTCAATGCACAACTGTTTCCAGGACACATCTGCTCAGGGCCTTCCTTTTCTCATCTTCCAGCCCTCCATTCTCTGCAAAGCCAGGTGAAGGACTGTGGGCCACCCAGCCTGGGCCAGCATGGCCAGCCCGTGGCGTGCTCCTTGCCATCACTCCACTGTCCCTGCTTTCCCTGAGAAGGGCATGGACATATGGGACAAGGCTAACTACCAGAGCCTCCCAGGCCGGGGAGTTGAGGAAATCCCACCCCCACCACCTCCAGCCTCGTCCTGATTGCAGATGAGAAGTCATTGTGTTATGATCATCAAACTCTGGGATTTATCAACTAGATTTACCAACTTCCTACATTGTAAGGGAATTTTCAGTTTTCTTTTTCGCTTCAATTGACACATAATTGTAAAAACCACATACTATATAAATAGCATAGTCATCAGTACAAGCACCAAATTCTATGCAATAGCTACATTGAAATATGTAATTATTAGCTATCATAGTCCCCCTACTGCACCAGAGAACAAGAGATGTTAGTCCATCTATCCAACTGCACTACCATGACCACTCATCCTCCCCTTTCCATCCTCCTCACCCAACCTGGAAGGTTTTGAGAAATCTGAAAGGCTGAGGTGAATTTTACTGAACTCCATAGGCTGGGGGGTTTGGGTTGGTTGGTTGGTTGGTTGATTTTTGTAGTTACTTGAGGTTAGGGTTGCAATCTTGAAAAAAACAGACTAAAGCTATTGTAATGACACTGCAGTTCATAATTTTAAACCACATCACAGTGGATTTTTCCATCCCTTGCTAGTTGGTGCTATGACTGGCGAGGACTGAAGTTGATTGCTTTGTTTGAAAGGTACTGGGTGCATCCCCAGTCTTTGGGGTTGCATGAGGGAATGGATCCATATACCTGAGGCCAGAAATCAACACTGCTTCTAATGTCAGCTCCCATTGGGTAGACCTGTCTGCTGGACAGTGCAAAGACTCAGCAGCCTGTGGGTCTGAGATCTGATTAGCAATGATTTCTGGAATCTATTTTATGTGCCTCCACCCACCCCCAACCAATGCTACTCCAGGTTGATTTTTATGTTCTTGGCAGGAGAGGTGACTTGTCCGGCTTTAGTTTGGTAATCAGAGGTGGAGGACCAGCTGTGCCCTAAATCACCCACTGCTGCATTCTGTGACCACAGGAGCAGATGGCAGAGAACTGGAAGTCATGGGGTACGTGGACAGAGTAATTTTTAGGGTCAAACACCCCTACAGAATCACAACTCTCTGCTGGGATAATCCCTAGGTTTCTCAGATCCTTGGGTTTCCATTGATAATTAGAGATGTGTTCGTATTTGTCAGAATGACAAATGGGATGCAAATGGTGACTATCATAAGGAGATCTGCAAAAGGAAGCCAATGGACAGAGTACAGAGAGAGAGCAGTGAGCAACCAATGGATATTGGCAACTAGTTACCTAGCTTCATCTAGGTCCGGGTGATGCTTTATGTCCATGCTTCAGCAAAACACAATTTATATAAAAAAATTTGTTTTTTTAAACATAGGCTCCATTTTGATGTTTCTGTTTTTATGTTTCTGTATGCTGTACTTATCAATTTGGAATCCCCTGTGCTTTCAGTATTTTCATAGGTTAATTGTAATACTTGTGGAATGTGGGCAAAATTTAAAAATGCTTTTTGGAGAACCAAGTATCATGGTCCACACTTGTTGTATTGGAGACTTAGAGGTGGAAGAGGCAAGAGGAACCTTTCACCCCAGGAGTTCTGGACTCAAAGTCCATCCTTCCTGGCACCAGTGGTTCATGCCTGTAATCCTAGCTACTCAAGAGGCTGAGATCTGAGGATTGGGGTTCAAAGCCAGTCGGGGCAGGAAACCAGAAGTGATGCTGTGGCTCCAAGTGCTAGCGCACTAGCCTTGAGCCAAAGATCTCAGGGACAGCACCCAGGTCCTGAGTTCAAGAAGCAGGACAAAGAAAAGTCCATCTTTCTTTTATTTATTTATTTATTTATTTGGGAGGTCCGGTCGTGGGGACTGAACTCTGGGCCTGGGCACTGTCCCTCAGCTCTTCAGCTCAAGGCTAGCGCTCTACCACTTGAGCTGCAGCGCCACTTCCGGCTTTTTTCTTTTTTGCTTATGTCATGCTGAGGAATCAAACCCAGGGCCTCAGGCATGTAAGGCAAGAACTCTACCACTGAGCCACCTTCCCAGCCCCCATCTTTCTTATTAATAACAGAACATTGCCTTGTGGTAACTCATCTTTCTCCATTTATTTCCATTTTTGTTGTGTGTTGTGCCAGTCCTGGGCCTTAAACTCAAGACCTGGCATTGTCCTGTAGATTCTTTTTGCTCAAGGCTAAGCTCTACCATTTGAGCCACAGCTCCACTTCTGGCTTTTTTTGGTAGTGGTTCTGGAGAGAAGGGTCTCACAGCCTTTTCTGCCCGTTCTGACTTCAAACTGCAATCCTGAAAAACTATGATTACAGGTATGAGCCACCGGAACCTCGCTGACATTCATTTACCACATCTGATCACCTTTCTAACAAGGGCTAAGAGGAAAGAATAGCAAGAAATAAAATTAAAATTGTTTTGCTGTAGAATAAGCATGATAATTGAAGCATTACTGAGCTCAACAAAGGTGTCAATACAAAGAAATTGCGAAACCTTCAGAGCTCAGTACATTGAAATCTCTAAGTCTGGTGTCCAAGCCAATTTGAGTTTTACACAATTGCATCCAAGTTGGCTAGCTTCTCATGCCAGCCCAGCTGTTCAACCCTCAGTTCTGGACATCTCTGTATATTCTAGATGATAACCTTTCATGTTTTCACAGATCAACTACCTCTTTTCCTCAGGGAAAACTTTTTTTGGTCAGCAATTTCCATGTGGTTCTGTGAAGTTTCTTTGCTTTTTTTCTTAACAGTTTCTGGCATCACAGGAGTCTTCTTTTTCTTTGCTCTGGCATCCTCCTTGATTCCAGTAAGAAAAGAGCACTGTAGTTCAAACTTAACTTGGATTTAAACAACTTGGATTTAATCTGACTTAACACAACTTGGATTAAATCTGAATTATAAAACACAATTGATTCAGTGTGTATGTGTGTGTCTGTGTGTATGTCTGTGTGTGTGACAAGTACTAAACAAGTGCAAATTGCACAGAAAGTAATCACGTAAACCTGATATCCACTAGATTACATGTAAATCATTCCATGATTTGTATGCCATTAAAAACCAGCAAAATCCCACTTGTCTACAACTATACAATTATTTTCTTGGGTCCATGTATTCATTTACACACTCAACCATCAATCTCTTGAAAAAGGAAACATTCCCTGATCTTCCTGCTAAGTGATAAGAAAATTTTGTATTTGTGTGATGCTGAACAGTAAAGAAAAAAGTATTTTGAAATGTTCTTTCAGTTGAGAACTGTGTTGCACTTAGATTCTGGGCCTCACTTTTTTTTTTTTTTTAAGAGAACTTTGGAACAAAGATTGAAAAAATTCTGAAAAATTGTTACCTACCTAGGATCTGATGAGTTATACATGAAAATGTGCTTTCATGTCCTGTATGGACAGGAGCTGAGTGATAAGATGTGGCTGAAACTTATTTTTTTTGGTGGGGGGGGTCCAGTCGCGGGGCCTGAACTCTGGACCTGGGCGCTGTCCCTCAGCTCTTCAGCTCAAGGCTAGCGCTCTACCACTTGAGCCACAGCGCCGCTTCTGGCTTTTTTCTTTTTGCTTATGTGGTGCTGAGGAATTGAACCCAGGGCCTCATGCATGCAAGGCACTCTACCACTGAGCCTCCTTCCCAGCCCATGAACCTCATTTTTAACATAGGTCTGTGTGACTTCTCTGTTAATCTGAAGATCAAGAAAACACCATCAGAGCTATAAGCCAAGGTGCAGTGATTAAAATGTTTTAACAGCAATGATATGTAATGTATTTTTTTATAGTGTTCCGTTATATATTTTGTTTTTGTACTTTTAAATCTTGGTCCACAGATATCGAAACAATAACTATCAGAACTTTTGTAAGTATCAGAACCTTCATAAATTAATCATAAATGTTTTCTCAATCAAATAATCAAATGCACCAAGAATTTCACCATTGCTGTTAGGAAAATTGAAGGAAAAGGAATAGATAGACCAGACTTGATTCTCAACAGGTGAGGACTGTTTATTGCCACTGAAGGGCAGAGACCTTCCTGTAGCTATGGAGAGTATGTGAGGGGGTGGATTTGGGGTTGGACTTACATGGGGTCTGAGCAAGGAGGCAGAGGTTAATGAAAAAGCCATTAGGTCTAGGGAGATGGGGGGCTTTTTGGTAGGGCCCGCAGTGGAATGTTTATAGCCAGGCTTAGGTTGTATTTCTCTAACTGCACATCCAGAACATCTGCACATACATGGGGTTTTTGCCTGGAATCTTTGTATCTAGGATAATAGGATGGGAGTCAATCCTTCAATTGGTGCATTGCTTTCATTGTGGGTACTTTCCTTTGGCCTTGGGGAATTCAGGTAATGACTGACAAGACAGCAGTCTTCCATCTTTCCCAAACCATCTGTCTTCCACACACCCCTCTCACTGAACAAAGAACATGGTGAATGAAACCCTAGTGCAAGCTGCCTCTGTGAGCATGTCTTCCAGTGCAGTAGAGACTGGAAAGGCAGTTAGTCTCCGTGCTCCCCCTAGTGGTCAGTCCAAGGTTCACCGTTAAGGAAACTGTCACTGAGATAAAAGGACTAAAATGAGCAGTATTTGACCACTTGGGAATTGCTTGTAATCCTCCAAGAATAAAAGTACTTCAGTTGAGAAGCAATTTTATAAAAGCATAGCTGTGTTGGTGATATTCAAAGCGCTTAGCAGACAATCTAAGACAGGTTGTATTGGAGAATATGAAGGAGGAAAATAAAGCCAGAAAAAATGAAGTTATATAAGCTATTCTGAACTAACCTTTTAAAATTAAGTTCCTCAATCAATATGCATTGTACATCTAAAATGATTTGTTGAGTGTCACCTCTTTGCACAACTACTGAGAGATAATAAAAATATATTATGACCTGGGTGCTGGTTGCTCTCGCCAGTAATCCTAGCTGCTCAGTAGCCTGAGCTCTAAGGATCACAGTTTGAAGCATACTAGGCAGAAATATCTTGTGAGATATTATTTCCAACATACCACCAAAAAGCCAGAAGTGGAGCTGTGGCTCAAGTGGTAGAGCATTAGTCTTGAGCACAAAACTGAAGGACAGCGCACAGGCCCTGAATTCGAGACCCAGGACCATCCTCACTCCCCCCAAAACAAATAACTAGTGTTGGGGAGACACGGATGTTCTGCTATCAAAGAAATTTGTTCTGACCTCCTCATACATTTAGTTCTGCGAAGATTGTAAAAGGCAAAATTTCATTTTGCATGCAAGGATTTCCAAATACTTTGCATTAAATAATCTCAATAAGTATAAATGAAATTTCCTAGTAAACAGTGTAATTACACTGAAATCTGTCAGAACATATCTGCTCTAATAATAAATCCGTTTAAAGAAGTACATATGTTTCTTGAATCTGTGTCCTTTATTAAGCTGCCTGTTTTTCCTCTCTGGCCAAATTCTCTGTACTATGATAACACACTTGGTACGTCTCTCTAGCTTTGGATTTTCCACTGGGATACTAATACTGGTCTCTACCGGAGAGCTTGCTTAGCCCCCAGCCTCTCCTTGGCCATCTTCCTGAATCTCCTCTGAAGTACATATGTTTCTTTAGAGTTCCAAACCAAGGAGTTTGGTTTGGAAAAAGGGTGAAAAAGGTGTGGTTTAAAATAGCTGGTATTTGATATGTCCATATTTCTTAAAGCCTCATGTTGTACTGCTTAAAATATATAAAGTTAGCAAGATAAAACGAACAATGTTGAGAATACATGCATTTAGTCCATCAGCTTGAAATTTACTCAATAATATTACCAAAGACCTTTGGAAACACCCAGTCTCACGATTCATCCATTCTATGGGTGAAAATAAACATTTGTCACTGAGGAATAATTCAGAGCAACAACCTCTGAGAACGGGAGCTGAGTTTCGGATCAGAAATAATTTTAGACTCTTGAGCAATTTCTTCCTTCCATCTTTGCTAAAGTCTCACACACAGGACTTTCCCCTTTTGTCTTCCACACACCTTCACACCGAGCAAGGAAATATTTTATTTAATGTAGTCCACACGTTAATCTGTATGATAATTGCGCCCTTTAAGTGGGGGGGGGGGGGGGGGGGGGGGTGGAAACACTACAGGCAGTTTGTCTCCAGGCTCCCTCCAGTGGCCATACTAAAGAATGCCAGCAAATGAGGAAAACCATGGGTGGAAAAAATAGAGATAAAAGAATGAACTGTATACAGGGTCTAATGAGAGCCTCTTTTTTCCAAAAGTTGGAGTTCATGTTAATATGCTTCATTATATACAGTCCTTTGCACTAAGCATTTGGGATCTTGCAATCCCCTGTTAAAAGTTATCTTCTACATATTCTAGTTCTTACAGATGAGAGAGATCATGTGACTTGCTTTTCTTTGGGTCTAGTTTACTTCACTTAATGTAATTTTTTCCAAATCTTTCCATTTCCTTATGAAAGGCACAATTTTATTCTTTCCGATGGAAGCATAGAATTCTGTTGTGCATATGTACAACATTTTCTTGATCCATTCATCTACTGAGGGGCATTTGGGTTGGTTCCATATCTTGGTTTGCTCTTTTTCTCCATTGTTGTTTTTTTCCTCATGGTTTCCCTTGTTTACAATAATTAGTATATGTCTAGGATAATTTTATCAGATCAGCCAAAAAGTTCAAAAGCTATGTATATATGATCATATAAGACGATGCTAAGCAAAACGAACCCCAAGATACGGACACAAGTGGTTCTTCTTTGTTGTTGTTGTTTTTAATGCACTGTGTGATTGTTTTGTTTCCTTTCTATGCTCTTCCCCCTCTGGTATACCTCCTGTTGTCACTGTACTTGATCGTGGTACCCTGCATCTTGTATATACATTTGTTCAACTTGGGGAGGGGAAAGGGAATAACAAAACACTGAAACAAGGACACAGGATGACCCATTGCAACAATGGTATCCACAAGAAAGTATATTGGAAATGAACTTTACAACTTCAGGGGAGGGGGGAGTGAGGAAGGTGAGGGAGGGAAGACATAGTGGGAGAAAAACAAAAGAGGGAGTAACAATTTTTGACAAGAAATGTACTCATTGGGGCTGAGAAGGTGGTTCAGTGGTAGAGTTCTTGCCTTGCATGCATGAGGCCCTGGGTTCAATTCCTCAGCACCACATAAGCAGAAAGAAAAAAGCCGGAAGTGGCACTCTGGCTCAAGTGGTAGAGTGCTAACCTTGAGCTGAAGAGCTGAGGGGCAGTGCCCATGACCGGACCCCCCCCCCCCAAAAAAAAAAGAAAGAAAGAAAGAAAGAAATGTACTCATTACCTTATTCATGTAACTGTAACCCCTCATTACAGCATCTTTACAATAAAATAAAATTAAGAAAAAAAGAATGCTGGCAATGAAAGTTGTCCATAACAGGCTGAATTTAGAATTCTAGCACTTGTGTCTGACACCTTGGGGTTAATAGAGTGTTGTTCTGCTACATCCCCATGAGAAAGTGTTAGGGTATCATCTTCCAGAAATAGTTACACTCATTTCTATTTATATCAACACTGACAAAGAATTGTATAACAGCATGTCTATCTTCATTACTAAGACTGAAAAATATTTAGCAGATAACTTAAGAGAACAAGTTCATTATATGAGACAATTGGGGACTTCCATATAACAAAAAAAGTAGGGAAGTAATAGCGATCATTTTAGAATAACATTTTTTTTTTTTGTCAGTCACGTGGCCTGAACTCTGGGTATGGGCGCTGTCCCTCAGCTCTTCAGCTCAAGGCTAGTGCTCTACCACTTGAGCCACAGCATCACTTCTGGTCTTCTGGTGGTTTATTGGAGATGAGTCTCACAGACTTACCTACCTTAGCTGGCTTTGAAATGTGATCCTCAGTTCTCAGCCTTCTGAGTAGCTAGGATTACAGGGATGAGCCACCAGCTCCTGGCTGGAACAACATTTTAAAAAAGTAAGTTCACTTACTAATATTATATTCCGAAGTCATATTACTTACTTAGGTCTCATACCCTGCTCATTTAAACAATTATTTCACATGCATCACAGACAAGTCATTGATCTCAGATTCTGTTTTATTTTCATTTTGTACTTACTTGCTTAGTTCATATTGTTGACTCTCTTTATGGCTTCTCTCTATACAGAACTACTTGGAATTTTGACTTTCTACTTTGTGTCTTTTTTGTTGCTTTAGTAAAGAAACTTGATATTCTAACCTTTTAATCCATCATTTTGTCTGACTTTCTATTAAACTTCTGAACCCTGTTAAACATGCCCTTGGCTGTAAATCAAATAAAATTATACATTTAAGAATTATTATACCTGCTGGGTATGACTCAAGCATTAGAAACACTAGTCATGCAAGAGCAAAGTCAAGAACTGTATGAAAAAAGCTATTATAAGATGGTCCCCAATAAACTATAAAGAAAAGCTATAAACTCAGTGCCTGAGTTCAAGCTCCAGGACCAACATAAAAAATTAAAAAATAAATAAAGAATTATCAGACAAAGCCCAGAACCTCAAATCATCATAATTATCCAAATCGCTATGTATTACTTCACTCCCTGAAAGCAATTTTAGGTATCAAAAAGATTCTGTAGTTCAAAATGTTCATCAACATCCACTGTGTTCCATCTGAGTTGTAAAAACATTTGCCTCATTATTTTGATGGCTGAGCAATGCTATGGACTGAAGGGAAGTCCTGTCACATACTAGGGAAGCACTCTACCATAGACCTGTATTCTCAGCACTGAGGTATTCTTATTTTAGCACTCAAGTAATGGACCTTTTCTATCCCTTGCCTGCTTTGCCCATCAATCCCATTTCCTAACAGTGGCCACACCTTTCCCATTGCACTTCTGGCCTCCTCCCTTCATTTGAAGTATAGTGGCCCCTCATGGTTAGTCCTGCCTCTTCCTAGTTCCATTCCAAACTTCTCTCAGGCCTTTCATTTCAAGACTAAAACTCAGTTTTCCTCACCTACATTTACCTCCCTGGCCCTCCTTAAGGAGATCATTTATACTTTGATTCTTTCCTGACATTCTCCCTGTCCTACATCCACAGAATCCTTTATGTGGCGAGATCTCTTCTGTAACCAGACTGGCACATGCTGCATGGTTCATTCTAACTGGTGGTGTTGATTTTTCTGATCTTGTGGGTGGAGGCTTTTGGGTACCATTGTCTGCCTTGCTTTCTTTCACAACACTTGATTTTTTCCATGGGAAGCAGCACCCCTTCTTTTTGATGAGCATTTTTCTATAGAGATATACTTTTGCCAAGATCTTGTTCTTAAAGCTTCTTTCAGACATATATTTAACTGCATTATCTGCAGCTTTGGTAGCTAGAGTTCTGTACTTGACCCAGTCTTCCATGTTAAAATAATGTATGGCATCCGTGGCTAATGGACCCTGACATGAGCACTTTGGGAGGGGTTATGGGGTATGGCTGGAGGGGTGTGGAATGTGTCTCACACTGAAGTTTTGATTCCCAGAGGGGGGAATGGGGGGCGAAGGGGAGTGGGAGATGGGAAGGGATGGGAAGGGGAAACAAAGGAGGAGTCAACAATGCTTGACAATAAGTGTACTCATTACCTTGCCCACGTAATTGTAACCCCTCTGTATGGTATTTTCACAATTAAAAAAAATTATCCTTAAAAAAAAAGGAATTCAAAGGGACCAATCACCCTGGGCCATATTCCTAGTTCATCTCATTGGGAATCAGAAAAAAAAAATCTGTTGTTAGATTTTAGTAAGATTAATACATTTTTACCACTACAATTTTTTGAACTTTGGCGCCTCACTACATTTCTCTAGAGAACTTAGAAGATGAAATCCTGGCAGTCTCTTTCACAGAGGACTCTTTATCAGTGTATTTTCCTGCCCTGTGTTATGAAACACGCGACAATAAAATAGTTACGTCTCTCAGTGTTTCCTCAGCTACAAGAAAGGCCAATCAACACACAAATGTCTACATTCACTGAGAAGAGCCAGTGTATCATGGAACTGCATGAAAACAGCTACCAGACAAAACAATTCCAGAAAGCTACTGCCTTGCTGTACCCACAGCATCCTCATGATGCTATCTTGTGTTCTTGGTCACTGCAGAGGAAAGTATGAGTGGCAGGAGATGAGTTTTTTTTTCCTGCTAAATTGTTGTGTAGATGAGATGAGATGTTTAAGAAAGACCTACAAAGGCTGATGAACGGAGGGGAATGTTTTCCTAACCTACCATGCTAGGTGCGCTAGGTATACTCCACACTTTCCCACGGGTCCTGCAGTGTCTATATTGCTATCTCTCCTGCATCCCTCTCTTTACCGGTACTAGGAGATGGACCTGATACTTTACTTCAGTATTTTACCACTTGAGTCAGGTCATCATCCCCCTGGATTTTAGTTTATTTTCCAGGTTAGTATTATATTTCCTGTCCGCCCCCTGCCCCCCCAGGACTGGCCTCAGACCATGGTCTTCCTAACTCTATCTCCTGAGTAGCTGATATTATGGACATACATCACCATGTCCCATTTGGTTTTTGAGATAGGGAAGTGCTAATACTCTCCAACCTCCCCCTCCCCCTCCAGGGGCTGACCCCATTTCTGTCTCCTTTGGTGGTAGGGATTATAAAAGTATGTAACGTTATGCTCAGCTGTGTTTTCTTTTCAAATGCCAAAGAGAAAAACACATTCCAGAGGGAAAAGTGCATCCATTCTTGATGAGGAATACAGATTGCAAGGGATTCCTTCTCATAACATCACTTAAAGGCTTAGATTATAAAGAAAAAATAAGAATTATTGACCAAGTTATACTTACATTTCTTGTAAGTTCAAAAACTGTTAAAAAAAATACTTATAGAGCTGGGCTTTGGTGGCTCGCACCTGTAATCCTTAGCTACTCAGGAGGCTGAGGATAGAGATTTTGAAGCCAGCTCAGTCAGGAAAGGCTGTGAGACTTTTATCTCCAATTAACCACCTAAACACCAGAAGCAGAGCTGTGGCTCAAAATGGAAGAGCACTAGCCTTGAGCAAAAGAGCCCAGGGAGAGTGCCCATGACCAAAACCAAACCAAAAAGCAAACTTGCAGATACTTAGACTACATCAGTTTCTAGATAACAATATATGACAATGGATGAGTACATAATCAAATGAAAGCTAGGTATGAGTTTGGCTTAAATGATCAAAAAATTCAGTAACTTTTGGAATAAAACTTCTATAAAGTCAATAGGACAGCTGGAAAGAGGAAGCACCAGTGTGAAGATAAGAAATACTGTCATCAATAACCTTTCTCACACTGACTTCAATATTTCTATACTCTGGCACTGGAGAAAGAAGCCTTCTTTAGCATGGTAGACTTTGGGAATAGACTGACTCACTGAAGTTGAGCTGGCCAGTTTTGCCCTTTGTCTTGTCAGCTTTTGTTGAAGTCATTCAGTTTCTTTGATTTCTTTTCTATGGTAGCTTTCAGTAAGGAATTTTGAGTTACAAGCCTACAAGGTAGGTTTAAAATAATTATCCCCACATATCGAATTTAAGATTGTCATGAAATTTTAAACAAGATTCTAAATAAGCGATTATAAAAATTCTCAAAGAAACAACTGCCCAATAAATAAGTGGGCTAAAGACTTACAGAGAAACTTCTCTGAAGAGGAAAGAAGGATGGCCAATAGACACATGAAGAAATACTCAACCTCCCTAGCCATAAAAGAAATGCAAATCAAAACAACACTGAGATTCCACCTCACCCCAGTTAGAATGGCTATAATCAAGAACTCTATTAACAACAGATGCTGGAGGAGATGTGGACAGAAGGGAACCCTACTGCATTGTTGGTGGGAGTGTAAACTTGTTCAAACACTTTAGAAAGCAGTATGGAGGTTCCTCAAAAGACTCCACATAGGGTCCCCTATGACCCAGCAATCCCACTTTTGGGCATTTACACAAATGATCACAAACAAGACCATACTAAAGCTACCAGCACAACTATGTTTATTGCAGCATTATTTACCATAGCTAAGATATGGAACCAACCCAGAGGCCCCTCAGTAGATGAATGGATCAAGGAAATGTGGTATATATACACAATGGAATTCTATGCTTCCATCAGAAAGAATGACATTGCCCCATTTGTTAGGAAATGGAAAGACTTGGAAAAAAATTATATTAAGTGAAGTAAGCCAGGCCCAAAGAAACATAGGTCCCATGGTTTTCCTTATTTGCAATTACTAGTATATGTCTGAGACAAGCAGAAACGGTCAGATAAGTTGATGTTAGGTGAAATGAACCCCAAGATAAGGACTCAAAAGGTTTTTCTTTCTTGCTATTGTTTCTAACATATATATAAGATGATATCTTTGTTGCTTTGTATGTCCCTCCCCCATGGTATAACCCCTGTTTTCACTGTATTTGATGCTGGTATAATTTGTGGGGGTGGAAGGGGAAAAAACAAATTGCTTAAATAGGGATACAGATGGACCCATTGCAACTATGAGATGTACAAGACATTATGTCGAAAAACGAACTTTACAACTTTGGCGGGGGAGAGGAGGGAAGTGGGAGGGAAGGGATGGGAAGGGGAAACAAAGGAGGAGGCAACAATGCTTGATAAGAAATGTACTCATTACCTTGCTCATGTAATTGTAACCCCTCTGAACAGTATTTTCACAAAAAACTTATTAATAAAAAAATTCTGAAATACCAGAAAAGATTTAGTAACTATACTTTTGTCTCATATAGAATGCGCAAAGTTAGGAATAACTTTAAATATTATGCACATATAGGGGCTGGGAAGGTGGCTCAGTGGTAAAGTGCTTGCCTTGCATGCATGAGGCCCTGGGTTCGATTCAGCACCACATAAGCAGAAAAAGCCAGAAGTGGTGCTGTGGCTCAAGTGGTAGAGCACTAGCCTTGAGCTGAAGAGCTGAGGGACAGCGCCCAGGTCCAGAGTTCAGGCCCCACCACTAACAAAAAAAATAATATGCACACATATCTTTTCCTTTTTTGTTGTGTTGTGGATCTTACCCAAGGCCTCATTTGGCCAAAGCACCTTCTCAACCACTGAGCTGCTTCCCAAACCCTCAGCTATGCATTTCAGGAATTTGAAATGCATGCTCCTTGGCTTCACACAAAAGAATTTAATTTATACTGCTTCAAGTTTTACTTTTGCATTTCATCTTCCATCTCCTTTGCCTTTTGTACAGCCTCTGTGTGCCCATCCTTTCCTTCTTGCAACTGAAAGAGAGTAATATTCTGGCTCACTTCTGTACACCAATTGCTTTTGTGCTGAAATGCTTCAAACATTGTCAGACCCCTATTTCTTCATCCCCATGCTGTTTTGGGCTACTTTAGGACTCTCACTGTGTAGTTCACCAAGGCAGTTTCAACAGAGTTCACATGGTCCGCAGAGCCTACGGTTTGACTGCTTGCCTTTTACAGAAATGATCATTGACCCTGCTGAAGAACTGAAATACATTGTTCTCCTTTATTCTAAAATGTTTATTACTGTTTTTATTTTTTTGGTCGGTCGTGGGGCTTGAACTCTAGACATGGGTGCTGTCCCTGAACTCTTCAGCTCAAAGCTAGCACTCTACCACTTGAGCCACAGTGCCAGTTCCGGACTTTCCTGTCTATGTGGTACTGAGGAATCAAACCCAGGGCCTCATGCAAGTGAGGCAAGCACTCTACTACTGAGCCACCTTTCCAGCCCCTATTACTGTGTTTTAATTGCACAAAACAATGGGTTTCTTTGCACATATCAGATGTTAATTTTTTAATTCATTATTTAGTAAATATTTAAAACAATATATTTTTATTGTTATTGCAAAGTTGATATACAAAGGGGTTATAGTTACATGAATCAAGTAATGAGTAATGTTGCATGCCCTCTCTTTTTCTTTTCTCTCTCTCTGTTTTTCCTCTGTCCCTACCCACAAGATATCCAATTCATTTTCTACAGTGAGCACCACTGCTGCATTTGTTCACCTTTGTTCCACCTTTTTTGTTGTTGTTGTTTGTCGTGGGGCTTGAACTCTGGGCTTGGGCGCTGTCCTTGTGCTCTTCAGCTCAAGGCAAGCACTCTACCACTTGAGCCAGAGAGCCACTTCTGGTTTTTTAGTGGTTTTTGGAGGTAAAGAGTCTCACGGACTTTCCTGCTCCGGCTGCTCTCAGCCTTCTGAGTAGCTAGGATTACAAGCGTGAACCACCAGCACCCAGCATTTTGTACCTCATTTATGTGCTCTTCTATATCCTCCAAAATACAAACAGACTAACAAACAAGACAAAGGAAAAGAAAACAAATACAACAACAATGGTAACTAAAAAAAAAGTCTCATTCCCTTTTCTTGGAGTTCTTTTCATAGAGTATTATTTTACGTGATCATCAGTACATAGCCATTGAGCCTTTGTTCTCCTTTGGCCTCAGTATGTGAATGATCAGAAACCTGTATAACTTATCATGTCTCAGTGTGTGTCCATGTGTGTGTATATAAATACATTAATCATTCAGTGTGTTCATTTGTAGATTTATAGATAAATTCTAGTTACTATAAATGAAGGAAACCACGCAGCCTATTTTTCTTTGGCTCTGGCTTACCTTACTTAATGTCATTTTTTTTCCAACTTTTTCCATTTCCTATGGTACAATATCATTCTTTCTGATGGAATCATTTCATTGTCATATGTTAATTATATACGCCTATTATCTTCTTCTGCCACCTTCCACATCTTCCCATTCTGCTTCCTTAGTAGACCTTCCATCTACTTTTTGCTGAAATATATTAATTTATCAGACGCTCCAATTGGTAAAATGAGGAAAAAGAGAAAATGTATTTATGGGAAACATTTATATTTTGTGTCCAAGCACTACCTCATTGATTGTAATCAGAAAATTTCAGTATGCAAATAAGCAAAGCCAGGCTACTGGTGAAAAGCAGTAACATGTTATTCCATAATACATGGGTGCTCTATGTCAGCATGTTCCTAGAGGTTATACTGTCTGACTCTGAACCACAGCTTCATCAACTACTTGGTGTGTGTTATCGTGCAAGGTAATGTACTGTGTCTCCAATTTTTCATCTGTGCCATGAAAATCAGAATGGCATCGAGTTCACTGGCTGTGGAACTGTTAAACCAGGAAACATCCATAAAGTATTCCCAAGGGCCAGTGGCACCGTGACCTCTCTGCACTTACTGTTAGCATTAGCACGATGACAGTACTATTTTGTATTCTGATAAAATGTCGTTTAGGAAGTGTCCTGTGGGTGGGAGAGGTCTTCACCAGATGAATCCTCCTTCACACCATTAACAGTGGCAGCAAGTGGAGAACACAGCATCAGAATCAATCTCCAAAGCGCGAAGAAGTAGCTTCAGGTGCAATAGCATTTTGGGGCATAGGAAACAAGTGATGGACTTCTCGCTCTCAGTGCTATTCAGGGAGTCATGATCATGTAGCAAAAAGCACAAAGGCACTTTTGCATTGAGTGGTAAGAAATTGATATGGCAATGAGAGGCAGGTGAAAGCCACTGACCTGAAATGCTGAACTCTACTTTGAAATCAAGCTGCCCATCAAAGCAATTCATTCTAAGACACATCACAGGCCAGGCAGGTTAGAAAGCAGTCAGAGGTAAAAATGGAGGATATACAGAGGGACCTAGCAGAAAAGCTAGAGGCAGAGGTCTTTGTGGATGAAAGTGCTATCATAGCACATAAAGAAGGAAGCAAGATCACTATTTTCCACAGTGAGAAAGACATGAACATTATTATTATTATAGCTACCATAGTATAGTTATAATATAGGAACCCCACACAACCACACTACCTTATGTGCTTTTAATATGTAATTGCTTAAATGTGTTCTCTATGACAGGATGGTTTTCTCTAGCCTTGTGTGTAATAGCCAGAAGCAGAAATCCCAGAATATCTTGTACAGAGAAGATTTGATCCTCTGCTTTAGGTAAGACCTTTCATACCCCTCCCTGCCATTATAAAGGATGAACACTGAACTGCTTCATGTGACTCACAGGCTCAGTATTCTCTACTGACCTTTTAACCCATCTCTGTATTTTTGTGTGTATCAAGTTGATTTAGTTGCATAATTTTCATCTTGTTCTTTTTTAAATAAATTCTATTTTTTGAATAAAATTCCCATCCTGTCATTTGTTCTTTTTTTTTCTTCAGTATTGGGGATTTCGCCCAAGGCCTCTTATATGTCAGACAAATCCTGTAGTTCTTGAGTTAGGTCCACAGCCCCCTTTTTTATTAAAAAAATTAATCAATGAATTAACTTTTGTGCATATCTGGGGGCTTGAAATCAGAGCCTGAGTGCTGTTTTTGTTACTGCTTGAGCCACAGTTCTACTTCTGGACTTTCTTTTTTCATATTTGATTGGCTAAAGAGCTTCATGAAATTTTCTGCAAGGGCTGACTTTGAACTGTGATCCTTAGATCTCAGCTTCCTGAGTGGCTAGGATTACAGGTATGACCCACCAGTGCCTCGCTTTGTTTTTATTTTGAAACAGAGCCACTGCCAATTGGCTTTATTATTTGAAACAAAGTCTAGCAACCTTTCCCTAAGCTGGCCTTGAACTTGCAATCCTTTAGTTTCCACTTGCCCTCTCTTGTAGCTAGCATTGGAAATAAGAGTTTATCTGTTTTCTTGAATATATTAATCCACCTTTCTTGTGTCCCTCCTTAGTCTTCACACTGATCTTTTCTCCAACCATAAACATTGAGAGCTGTCATATTGCAATTGCAATAACTTCAAAGATTCCATTTCTAGGCTGTGGATGCCTTTAAATGTTAGGGAAAAAAGACAGCAGGGTAAAAAATGCAGCTGTGACCAACTTCTCAGACCTGTATTTTCTGGTAAGTTTTGTTTCTTACAATTATCCTTTATGGCCATTTTTTAAACAGGGATTATACACACAGAATATATAGCTAGATATATCTAACACCTAATATATATCTAATAAATATTAGATATGTAGCTATGTGTATTCTATATATTCTACCCTTTATTCTATATATAGCTATATATCATATATTTTTAATATATATAGCTATATAATATATATTTATATTTTAATATATATAGCTATATATAATTTATAGAGAATCTATATATACATAGATCTATCTGTGTATCTGTCTGCCTTTCCGTCTGTCTATCTAAATTTATGCCTGAAGTATGGCACCCAAAGAAATCTGGTAAAGAATAGATGTATAAGGAAGTATAAAGAGGATCTGATGAAAAAAATTTCTAGGCCAGGGGTTAAGCTTGCAGCCATGATTGAAAAGAAAAGCCACTAGCTGTGTGTGCTCTGCATCTAGGTGCCATTCAAGTTCCTCACTGGGTCAAGTCTACACAAGAGCTGCTCAACAAAGGGCTTCTGGGAAATGTAGTTCCTGCTTCACCAAGCCAACCCAGCCCAGTGGCCAGGCCACTTAGGAACAAAAAGGTTCATGTGGCTCATGCGAGTGGTAGCAAGGTCTTACCAAGCATGGCCCATTAAAGGGAGGAAAACAGTGGACTGATGGAAGTACTGAAGCCTGGTGATGCGGCACAGTGTGTGTGTGTGTGTGTGTGTGTGTGTGTGTGTGTGTGTGTGTGTGTGTGTATGTGTTGTTGGGATGTGTACAGTAAAGAGGCCCAGAAGCCTGGTGATGCGGCACAGTATGTGTGTGTGTGTGTGTTGGGATGTGTATAGTAAAGAGGCCCAGAGGGTGACACAGCAGCATGCAGAGGCAGCTGGGACAATGGAGCCTTCCCAGCTATTTCAGTGCTGCAGGGAGGGCAGGGGAGCACACAGCTAATGAGGACCCACCCACTTAAAGACAGTGTTGCCATTCAAACCATAAGACTGGAGAAGTCATTCTAGCTGGTTGAGCCTGGCAGTCAAAATGTTTTGTAGAAACAACCTATGTGTTCATCATGCCTGTTCAATATTGCAATCTCAGGTATTTGATGAAAGCCAATTTACTATTATATTTTATCTAACAAAATGAATTTTCCCAAGCCAGCAGCTATGCAGATTTAGCTGTGAACTCTGACAGGCATCATCCATCAGCTCTGACTAATAAAGGGAATACAGTTTCTGCAAATGGTGATCATGAGAAGGCTGCTGAATTCTATAAAGAGGCTCTAAGAAATGATTCTTCTTGTACTGAAGCACTTTACAACCTTGGTAAGTGAAATAAGGTAAACATGCTTTCTGCATTATTTTGTTTACTTACACTTTGTAAAGAGTTTACTTCCTTCTTAAAAACACTGAAGTCTACTACCTCTCATATGCTGGGTAATTCTAAGTGGAATTAATGATCCAAAAGTGATGCACATATAAAATATGTGCTATCCAAAAAAAGCTTTTCTCATTTCTTGTTTTACTTTTCTATTTTTTCTATATTGGGATGAACCCAGGGCCTCTCCCATGCTAAGTAAATGCTCTACTACTTGAGTCATATTCTAATGGTCCAATTTTTATTTTTACCCATATATGAGACTGACCAATCCCCCAAATTCTTGCTGATAATCATATTCTTTTATTTTTTTGCCAAACTAATAAGTAGAAAGACTCATTCTCTTCCTCATTAACTATAAACAATTTCAAATGGACAAAAAACAGAGACAAAAATACTTCTGAGTATTGCCTTAATATAGTACAATTTCCATTTCACCATATGTACTTCAGATGTGTTTTTGTTGTTACTTTATGCTAATTAGCAGGGCTTGACCTCAGGGGCATAAACTCAGAGCCTCTTTCTTCCTTTCTTTTTTCTTTTCCTTCCTTCCTTCTTTCTTTTTTTTGTCAGTCATGGGGCCTGAACTCTGGGCCTGGGTGTTGTCCTTCAGCTCTTCAGCTCAAGGCTCACACTCTACCACTTGAGCCACAGCGCCACTTCAGCTTTTTTCTTTTTTCTTATGTAGTGCTGAGGAATGGAACCTAGGGCCTCATGCATGCAAGACAAGCGCTCTACCACTGAGTCACCTTCCCAGCCTGCCTCTTCCTTTTTTCCACATAGCTGATGCTCTACCACTTGAGCCTTAGCTCCAGTCTGGTGTTTTGTTGGTTAATTAGAGATGGAGTCTCTTAGACTTTTCTGCTGTGGCTGACTTCAACCTCAGTCCTCCAGGTCTCAGCCTCTTGAGTGGTTAGTATCACAAGTCTGACCTTCTTCAGATACGTTTTAAAGAAAGAACACAGTATAGACAATGGAGGCTGGCCAATCCCTTTGCCTCTCAGAGATTGCCTGAAATGGCATCCTTGCTCCCTGGGTGTGACTTTACAATGTAGCCAATGAACAGGTGCCTGTGCAATACTGGCTTGTAATACTCTGTAATTCTGCTATTGTTCCTTTATTCCTTTACTATCTTTTCATGTTGCAACCTTTTCTTTTTTTTGTATTAAGTATTTTATCTTATGCCATTGCCAGTGTATGTAAAACAGTTAACTTTGTGAAATAGAAATTCATGAAAATTCAGAGAGGTAAATGTTAAGGACTGGCAAAAGTAGAAGTTGGTATTCAATGTCACATGCGTTACAGAGAAGGTTCTGTGCCGGCTTCAACTTCCACTCTCTCGAATATTCACTGGTTCATAGGAAATAGTCTGGAGATCCTCTGAAAGATTTACTAGACTACAAAAAGGAGCAGACTTGAAGACACTCCAGTCAGCAGTGGATCGTGTTGAGCGTTCTGCAGACAGAATTGTTTCAAGTCTGCAGCTGCCTGAGAAACCTTCAGGCTGTTGAGCCCGGCCTCCATCCTGAGCAGCTGAAGCACCTTCTTCATGGCGGCCACGCTGGAGACCCTGACATGGCGCACGGGAGCCGAGGCTCTCCTGTTGTAACCTTTTCTCCGATGTTTGCTGCTCTTGGGCTGTGTCTTGGTGTTAGGAATTCGGAGGTGAAAGCTCAGTGGAACGGGGGTGCGGGAGTGAGGCTGGTGAGCTGGCACTCGCGCAGGCGCGTTTCCTTGGGGACCTGCCCATCAGTCAATTTGCATCCTTACTTCCAGAGAAGACACCTGAGCTCCTGAGCTCCTGCCTGCGGGGAGAAGGAAGCCCTGCTGCCGACCTTGGAGAAGGGGAGCCAGAGGGACAGCAGTTTTAGATGGAGTCAAGAGGTCTTAGCTGGGAAGTGACCCGTTGTGCTGCGTTTGGTTCCTGGTACAGGGAAGAGACTGGGAAAGGCCTTCGTCATTTCCCCTTCCCACTGTTTCCTCTCTCTCTGCCCCATGGTGCTAGTCTTGTAAGTCCTGCAACACATTCAGCCCCCATTACTCTATTTTTGACCTTGTTCATATTTCCTTTTGTAAAAAGAAATTTTTCTTTCTAGTATAATTATACTTGACTCTGTGTGTGTGTGTGGAGAGAGAGACACAGAGCGAGAGAAGAGAGAGAGAGAGAGAGAGAGAGAGAGAGAGAGAGAGAGGGAGGGAGGGAGGGAGGGAGGGAGGGAGGGAGGGAGGATACTGGAGTTTGAAGTCAGGGCCTTGGGAGTTTTCCTTTAGCTTTTTCACTAAAGACACTGGCTTTGAGTGAAAGTGGAATGACAGTACCACTTCTGTTGTTTTTTGTTTTGTTTTGTATTTTGCTTTTTTTGTGTGGTCATTGCTTGCCCTGGCAAGCAAACCATGATCATCAGATCTCAGCTTCTTGAGTAACTAGGATTACATTCTTGACTCATATTTCATTCCCCCCTCCCCCAGGTTTTTTGTTTGTTTAGAGTCAAAGTTTTACTGGCCTGACAGGATTTTAGAGGCCCAGGCTAGCCTCTAACTCAAGATATTTTTGCATAAGTTCTAGGATAACAGGCATATCTCACCTTTATTTATGAAACCCTTTATGAAACCCTTTCCATTCCCCAAGAACACGATATCATTTTCCTATTTAGGTTGAGTATCCTTTATCTAGAATGCTTAGGGAATAATTGGGATTTGAGCATATAGAGATATCTTGAGAATAAGGACCAGGTTTTAAACACCAAATTAATTTGTTGTAAAGTTGCCATGCAGAGGGGTCACAGTTACATGAATCAGGTAGCCAGCACATGTTGAACCATGTTTCCCCTTCCCTTGCTCTGTCCCAGTTTTTCCCTCCCATCACTACCCACAAGATGTACAGTTCATTTCCGCAATGTCTAGTACTTAATTTGTTTCTTATGCCCAGTGTACACATACCCTGAAGATAATTTTGTTGTGTATTTACAGTATGTGTTTACTCCCAAGCTGTCACTGAGATCAAGTATGGAATGTTTTGCTGTGTTGTCATAGTGAAGCTGAAAAATTTTGGATTTTTATTGTGTGTGTGTTGATACCAGGGCTTGAATTTAGAGCCTCATGCTTGGAATTTTTGCTCAGCCTTCAACTTTAAAACTAGAGCCCTGGCTCCACTCCCAACTTTCTGCTGGTTAATTGGAAATAAGAATCAGTTGGCTTTGTCTACCTTGGCTGACCTTGAACCATGATTCTCAGATCTCAGCCTCCTAAGTACTAAGGATTATAGATGTTAGCACCTGGCTAAAAAATGTTCAGATTTTGGAACATTAGGGATGCTCCATATGTATTTTTTCTTTTTCTCTTTTTTGGAGATACTGGGGTTTGAATTCAGGGCCTTATCCTTGTTAGGAGGTCTCAATCCTGTTCAGCCATGCCTCTAAGCCCTGTTCTGTCTAGATTATTGTACATGAGTTGTACATGGGGCTGGGCATTGTAACATTTCCACATGTGTGTACAGTGTATCACTCTCCCCATGCTACTTCTAAAAATAAAGTTCAGCAGGCTTGAATTTTTATTTTCATCCATGCAAATAAGCTGCTTGGGCCATGTTCATCCCCATTTGCCCTCTTCTCTAGTCCTTCCACCTCCCACTGGTGTCCACCCTCCATTCAAGCCTGTTTTGCTTTCCTGACATTCACTATTTTTAGGACATATTGCTTATTCCAGAGGGCGTCACTGTGGTTTTTCAGACATGCAAATATTGTGGTTTGCCCAGAATAACCCTTAAATTGTTTTTACTCCCCTCACACCCTCAACTACCTCCTAATCAAGAGGTCTATTGAAGTTCCTTATACCGTCTTCATAATAGTTGTGCTGTATTTAGAAATTATTCACCCTCCATTTTTCTTTGTCTTCTCCTCTTCTTTTCATTTTCTTACATAATTCTGTTGTTAAGAGTAATATTCTAAGCTGGGCGCCGGTAGCTCATGCCTGTAATCCTAGCTGCTAAGGAGGCTGAGATCTGAGGATTGTGGTTGAAAGCCAGCCCAGGAACGAGTCTGTGAGACTCTTAACTCCAATAATCCACTAGAAAACCAGAAGTGGTGCTGTGGCTCAAGCGGTAGAGTGCTCACCTTGAGCTGAAGAGCTCAGGGACAGCGCCCAAGCCCAGAGTTCAAGCCCCATGACCAACCAAAAGAAAAATAGAGTAATATTCTATGTATATGTATGCTTATGCTTATAGGGTTATACTACATATGCACATGTCCATAAAAAGATATCTACACATACATGTCATAGTGACATTTGTTTTTCTGAGATTTATCTCCTTCAACATGATATTCTCCAGTTCCATCCATTTTCCTGAAAAATCACATGATTTTATTTGTCATTATAGCTGTATAAAATTGTATAATCTAGCCATATGCCATCTAAGCTGTTGGCTCATGCCTGTAATCTTACCTACTCAGGGGTAGAATTATGAGAAAATATTCTAATCATCATTACTCATTTGGAAAATGAGATATATCATTCCTTTTTAACATAGTATTATTAAAAGAGGATGAGAAAGATATGAGAAAGTCTAGCTATTCAGGAGGCTGAGATCTGAGGATTTCACTTTGATATAGTCTAGGAAGGAAAGTCTGTGAGACTCTTATCTCCAATAAATCAGCAAAAAGTTGGAAGTGGACCCACAGGTCAAGTAGTAGATTTCTAGCTTTCAGCAATAAAAGCTCAGGGTCAATACCCAGTCCCTGAATTCAAACCCTAGATTGGCAAAAAGAGTGGGAGAGAGGGAGAGACAAAGAGAGAGGGAGAAGAGGGAAGATAGAAAGGGAGAGGGAAAGCGGAAGAGAGAGAGATAGAGGGAGAAAGAAGAAGGAAGAGAAAGAGAAAGAAAAATAAAATTAAAAAGAAGGAAGAAAGAAAGAAGGGAAGAGAAGGAAGAAATTAAAGGAAGAAAGGATGGAAGGAAAGAGGGAAGGGAAGAAAGAAGGGAAGAAAAAGAAAAAGAAAGAAAAAAAGAAAGAGGAGGGAAAGAAGAAAGGAAGGAAGGAAAGAAGGAAGTAAGGAAGGAAGGGAGAGGAAAGGAGAGAAAAGAAAAGAGTTTTGGCATGTTGTCACATGTCTATAGTCCTAGCACTTGGAAGATTTGTCAGGAAAATTTTTTTAATCTGTTGTGGGGCTTGAACTCTGGGCCTGGGCACTGTCCCTGAGCTCTTCAGCTCAAGGTGAGCACTCTACCACTTGAGCCATAGAGCCATTTCTGGCTTTTTCTGAGTATGTGGTACTTAGGAATTGAACCCAGGGCCTCATGCATGCAAGGCAAGCACTCTACCACTGAGCCACCTTCCCAGCCCCACTATATAATTTTATTCATGTTAAAGTTCAAAACCAGCCTACGCTGACAGTATTAGAACTCAAGATACATCTGCAGAGAGAGAGACAAGTGATGTTGGCATTCAGAAGCACAAATGATTATTGCATACTATGTGCCATACTGAGAAATTCTAGTATGTTCCATGGAGTATATAAAACAGTCAGTTTCAGCCCGGTGTGAAAAAATGGACACAGGTTGGAATGAACCTCCAAGCACAGATGAGACCAGGAGTCCAGAAGAGGTAGCCCAGGTGTTTGCATTGATTTGCTGGAACATGAAATGAGAGACAAAGCCTGGTGGAAGAATTGGTAAGGCAGAAAAGGACTAGAAAGTAGAGTAATGGGTTTGAATCTTGGATCTCACATGTGAGTAGAGATGACATTTAAAGGAGGAAGGTAATATGGATTGATAGATCCACTGCAATAGATCAGTGTGTGTGTGTGTGTGTGTGTGTGTGTGTGTGTGTGTGTGTTCTGAGATTTAAATCTGTCTGCCTGGTTCCAGAGCTGGTAATTTGCCATCAAATTAGGGGGGAAGCTAGGCACTGGTGGCTCACACCTGTAATCCTAGCTACTTAGTAGGCTGAGATCTGAGGATCACGGTTCACAGCCAGTCTGGGCAGGAAAGGCTGTGAGACTCTTTTTTATTTTTTGGTCAGTCGTGGGGCCTGAACTCTGGGCCTGGGCACTGTCCCTCAGCTTTTCAGCTCAAGGCTAGCGCTCTACCACTTGAGCCACAGCGCCACTTCCAGCTTTTTTCTTTTTGCTTATGTGGTGCTGAGGAATCGAACCCAGGGCCCTGTGCATGCAAGGCAAGCGCTCTACCACTGAGCCACCTTCCCAGCCCCTGGGAAAGTTTTCTATAGAGCAGATAAAACAAAAGCTACAGGGAGATGTGGTTAACAAGAACAAGAAACAAAGCAGATGGGAGGGAGGGACTGTGAGCGAGTGAGGGAATAGAAGACACTGTATGAAAGAAAATGCACTCATTACCTAACTGTACATCACCTCTATAATAACAAGTAAGTGAATTTAAACCAAAAGAGAGAGTGAAACAAAACAGCCAGGAAATAGACATATATATTTTTTCACCAGAAATATAGGAGTTAAGAATTATTATAGGAACAACAACAACAACAAAAAGAGTATATAAATATCTGGCTTCTGTGAGTTTCAAGAGGTCACAGACCTCTGTTGTCTGAGATGCAGAAATCAAAGACCAAGGTGAAAAAAGCATAGGATAGTCTAAAAGAAAAAGTGTTGATAAGAGCATAATATATAAAAACAATTCTAGGAAAGCTAAAAATGTGTAGTGGAATTAAATGTTCTGGGGATTGAAAGAGCAGGAAATCAAATTAGTAATTGGAAAAAAATGAGTTTAATAAAATATACCAGAGACAACCTAAGAAATAACAATTTTGCCAAAGAGTAAACAGAATAGAGGAAAAGAAAAGAATTAGAGATTAGAAGAAAATATAGGAAAAAAATAGGAAACTAAAAGGAAAAAATACTGTCTGCAAAGAAAAACAAATTATCAGCAACACTAAACAGCAAGCACTAAATACCGGCAACAGTGAAACTGTCTTTGCCTCTACATGTAAACCCAACAGAAAGATCTTCCTAGAAAGGACCGACAAAATATGCTCTTTTTCTTTCTTGGAGGAACAAGAAGTTGGCTTGAAAATACGGAATCTCACTGGGAAGCTGACTCAAACTTTAGGGCTTTTATGGCTGCTCAGTGAGAATAGAATTTAACACTTAGCTAATGAAGCATAAATTAAGTGGTAGTTGTAGAGAGGGAAGAAATGATCAGTATGCTAATATTCCTCCTCATTTAGGAGGGTGTCAAAAATGTTATTTAAGATGGTGTCACAGCACATGTGTGGAGTCTTTTAGACCAACGTGGCTAATGTGGGAGGATTGTTTAAGCCCATGAGCTGAAGAGCAATCTGGGCAATATAATGAGATCCTGTGGGAGGGAGAGGGGAGAGAAAAGAAAAGGGCGGGGGAAGGAAATGCCATTTAAACCTTGATGCTAATATTTAAAAAATACATAGCAATACTATGCTTCCCTAGAGAGCAAGCAGCTTTCAATTCTTTCAAAAAATTTTAACTAGCATAAATTAATTATGCAAAGGGGCTTCAATATGATAAGCATTGATTCCAATGGAAAATAAAGAACAACACTTCCTGAACTTCCCTTGGGAGTAGACACCAGTGCAGTAGTCTATAATAACAACTCTATCTGGAGGACAGAGTCAGAAAATATATCAGGAGGCTCAAAATAATCATACAGTAATTTATCCTAGGGAAATAGAGGGTCACACAGATATTTGGAAACAATGTTAATGTTCAGTAGAATGAAAAAATTATGGCACATCATGAAATATTTTACAGGTATTACAAACTATATTGTTACACTTTTTAATTTTTATTAGCTTATATTAGTTATATGGAGAGGGATTTCATTGTAGCAACTAATTTTTTAACCTAACTTGTGATATTTTCTTGGTAGTTGAGAAGTGCATAGACATCATTAAAATGTTGAGTTTTATTATTGGATGGGGGGAAGGATGATTTTTACTTGTATACGTCTTTCTTCTTTCCTTTCCTTCCTTCCTCTCTTTCCTTCTTTCTGGATTGCTTCCTTCCTTCCTTATACTTTTACCTGTTTTACAAATTTTCTATAATGACCTGCTTAGCTTTTATATTGAGGGAAACAAATTATTTTTAAATGAGATAGTAACAGTAGTTTGAAGTTCTTGGAAGTGTTCTCGTTAATGTAGAAACAAAATCATTGTAATACTTGCTGCTTGTTAAAATTTTAATTTTATAAACAATAGTAAGAGGGAAACAGCAGAAGAATCATATATAACCAATCTTATAAGACCTTGTAGTAAGTAAAACTAAATTATGTGTGTGTGATGAAAGGTTATTTATTTTCTGCAATGAAATGAGAAACATGAAGAATTCAAAGGTGGGATTGTGGAAAGAGCATACAAGTGATAGGAGGTATGGAATATTCTAGTTCCTTTCTTTGTTAGTAATTCATAGGTATTTATTTTCATCCTCTTTGGTAATTCTTTTGTGTTGACCTCAAGCCCGACTGTACAATGCATCCTTTTTTATGTTCCCAGTGCTTTGCATATAATAGGAACATTTAATTTAATGACAGTATAAAGGACATTCATTGGTAATTTTGGTTCTTTTTCTCATGTACAGACTGCATACACCTGAAAGCCTATAGCCTAGTGTCCTTCACAGCCCTGTCCATGTATTTCCAACCCTCCCACCAGCATGTCAGCCAGTATTATTTCTGTGTTCCCTCCAGCAATGTGCAGGAGCAAGTGGAGAGGACCTGTTACACCTCTCCTGGATGTTGACGGGCAGTAATTTTGGAGAAAGACACGCACTCTTTATGAGCATCATCCCTACCTCTGTTCCAAATGCTGAGGTCACTGGTTGGTTGGCCTTTTACCATTGGACACACATTCTTTCCTGAATATATTTTTCACAATTTAGATCTGTGTTTCTTGGCTTGTTTCTGCACAGATATTGGATTAAAAGAAGTTCAAGAATATGCCACAAGGGGCTGGGAATGTGGATTAGTGGGAGAGTGCTTGCCTAGCATACATGAAACCCTGGGTTCAATTCCTCAGTATCACATAAACAGAAAAAGCCAGAAGTGGTGCTGTGGCTCAATTGATAAAGTGCTAGCCTTGAGCAGAAGACACTTGACAGCGCCCAGGCCCTGAGGTCAAGCCCCAGGACTTGGAAAAAGAAAAAAGAAAAAAAAATGCCACAAATCTGGAGAGGTTGGAAAAACTGAAAGAAATGAACAGTTATCTCCAATGAGCAGAAAAATGTTAAATTCCAAAATGTCAGCCTATTGTGGCTCAGATGTATGATGGTAGGAGCTTCTATTAGAAAGAAGAGTGCATTTTTTTCTGTTTAGACAAAATAGGACAGATAACTAAAGTTCTAGTTTATGGATAAGATTCTGACAGAAGCAAGTTTCAAGTGGGAGGAAATGCAACAGTTCCTATACAATTATTAGTGCATAGCCACTAATGGACAAATAATTTAGTTTTCACAACATGAAATAACTGTCAAGTTGGTTTGATGACACAAGGTTTTTTGTTTGTTTATTTTGTGGGTACAAGAACTTGAACTCAGGGCCTAGGCACTGTCCTTTACCTTTGTGCTCAAAACTGACACTTTACCCCTTGGGCAACAGCTTCACTTTCAGTTTTTTGCTGGTTAATAGGAGATAAGAATCTCACAGAATTTCCTTCTTGGGCTGACTTTGATCTGTAATCACTAGATCTCAGCCTCCTGAGTGGCTAAAATTTCAGGGCTGAGCACTAGCACCAGAGCTGAAGACTCAGTTTGAATTGGGAGATTTCTGGGCCCTTGAAAGACAATTACTTGTGTAGAGACATTTTATATATATATATATATATATATATATATACACACACACACACATATAATATATATTATATATAAATATATATTTATAATATATATAAACATATAAACATATATACATATATATGTGTGTATATATACATATATAATATATATTATATATATACCGACAAAAAATATATATTATATATGTGTACACACACACACACACACACACACACATATATATATATATATATTAAACCTCTTTCCTTATGCAAGCAGATCATGGCTCCAAGCACACATGAAAGCTTTTTATACATGTTTTTTAATTTCATGCAGTATGGAAAGTAATTCTTTATAACTAATAGAACTATCTCTCCTAAATTTTTATTTTATTGTCATTCATGGGGCTAGAACTCTGGGCCTGGGTGCTGTCTGTCAACTCTTCAGCTCAAGGCTAGCACTCTACCTCTTCTGGATTTTTCTGTTTATGTGGTACTGAAGAATCGAACCCAGGGCCTCATGCATGAGAGGCAAGCACTCTACCACTGAGCCACCTTCCCAGCCCCTCTCCTAATTTTTTATATATTTTAAAAATTGTATTGAAAGGTGATAAGCAGGGGGGTTACAGTTACATAAGTAAGGCAAGAAGTACATCTGTTTTTAATCATTGTTTTCCCATCCCTCTTCATCTCCCACTCATCCCTCCTCCACCCCTCCCCCAAGTTGTAATGTTAGTATCCAACATAGTGTCGTATCAATGTTGCTGTGATTCATCTGTTGCCCTGCTGTTTCTGTGATTCCCTGTGATTGCATTGTCTATTATGCAAAACATGAGGTACAAAAAAACAAGAGAAACAAATAAATAAAATAGAGAAAAAAGAACAAACTATATTCAGGGTCTAATGAGAACCTCTGTTTCCATAAGTTGGAGTTCATGTTAATATGCTTTATTATATAGAGTCCTATGCACTAAGCACTTGGGTTATTGAGAGCCTCTGTTAATAATATCATGTACATATTCTAGTTCTTACAAATGAGGGAGATCATGTGACCTACTTTTCTTTGGGTCAGGCTTACTTCACTTAATATCAAAACTCCACAGACTGGGAGAAGATCTTCACCACACATACAACAGACAAGGGTCTCATATCTAAAATATACCAACAGCTCAAGAAATTAAATTCCCCCAAAACAAACTCCCAAAGAAACAACCACCCAATTAAAAAGTGGGCTAGGGGCTGGGAAAGTGGCTCAGTAGTAGAGTGCTTGCCTTCTTTGCATGAGGCCCTGGATTTGATTTCTCAGCACCACATAACAGAAAAAGCTGGAAGTGGCATTGTGTCTCAAGTGGTAGAGTGCTAGCCTTGAGCTGAAGAGCTGAGGTACAATGTCCAGGCCCAGAATTCAGGCCCATGACCGACAAAAAAAAAAAAAGTGGGCTAAAGGCATTAAGAGAGACCTATTTGAAGAGGAAATATGAATGGCCAAGAGACACATGAAGAATTGTTCAACATCTCTGGCTATAAAAGAAATGCAAATCAAAACAACATTGAGATTCCGCCTCATCCCAGTTAGAATGTCCATAATCAAGAAATCTAACAACAACAGATGCTGGCACGGATGTGACCAAAGGGGAAGCTACTACATTGTTGATGGGAGTGCAAACTTGTTCAACCACTCTGGAAAGCAGTATGGAGGATTCTCAAGAGTCCACCTAGAGCTCCCTTCCCCTATGACCCAGCAATCTCACTTCTGGGAATTTACCCAAATGACAACAAACAAGGCCACACTAAAGCCACCAGTACAACAGTGTTCATCACAGCATTATTTACTATAGCCAAGATAATGGAACCAACCCAAGTGCCCCTCAGTAGATGAATGGATCAAGAAAATGTGGTACCCAAACCCATGGAATTCTATGCTTCCATCAGAAAGAAGAACATTGTTCCAGTCATAAGAAAATGGAAAGACTTAAATTCTTATATTTGAATATTTGCCTATCATAGAATGGAAAGATGTGCCTGAAGCTAATAAAATTCTAGGGCTGGAGATGTAAAGCTCAATAGTAAGCATTTTTCTAGCATGCACATGAGTTCAATCCCCTAGAACTGAGAGAGAGGAAAAAAGGGGAGGGGGAAGGAAGAGTAAGGAAGAAAGGAAAGAGGGAAGAGGGGAAAGAGAAGTGTTGAAAGAAAACTGAGTGAGGAAGTCAATTGTTTCCTTATTATGAAAATAGAGACAAATGACTTATTCAAAACTACAATTATCTTGAGTATACAGAAAAATCTCAATTTTATATTTGCTTTCAAATTATAGTTGGTTATTTTATGTTTTAAGATGTGAAACTATCATTCTGTTCTATAAGTATCTACTTATAAAAGGATTATGAGCAAGTAATATTATCCTAAATATCTCTTAAAATGCCAAGCTGATGTAGAGAGATGAGTCTTGTAATGTCTGACCTAACATAGTGTGCCAGAAGTTACCTAATTGTGATAATGTGAACGGTATAAATGGAACTTCAGTGATTATAGTTGTTATCTGACTCATGATTAAATGTTTCATTAACAAGAATCAAAAAAATATATATTTAGAACTTATTTCATTATTACATGAAGTTACTTAATATAGACTCATGGATACAGGTGAAAGTCAGATTCTCTTCACTTCACAAATTTGAATATAAGTAGTTTAAGTTACTTATACAAATTACAAGTATAGATCTTGTAGGTCTGAGCATTAACATCAGTGAATGAGTAGACTTCCAGTGACTTCTCACTCCCTCGAATTTCCTCATAAGCTTTAGGAAACATTAATACCTGGGAATTTCTGGGGCATGAACTTAAGAGATAATAGTGAAAATAGAATAATCCCTGAATAGAGTTACTTTTCATAATATTTTATGGCTTACTATTCCCATCTTCTTAATTGCATCTTTTGAATCTTTCTTAGTTGAATCCTTATTAGTATTGTTATATCAGTTTTAAATTAATTAATTTATTGTTCCAGTAATGGGCTTGAACTCAGGGCCTTGGTACTGTCCCTGTTTTTTACTCAGGGCTGGTGCTCTACCACTTGAGCCACACCTCCACTTCAGTTATTTGCTGATTAATTGGAGATGAGAGTCTCACAGACTTTCCTGCTTGAGCTGACTTTGAACCATGATCATTAAATGTTGGCCTCCTAAGTAGCGACGATTACTGAGCATGCATGGAAGCCTTTTATGTTTTTCTTAAATTCATGTTGTATGTACAATAGTATTTTTATTACTTCAAGAGAACCAACCATCTCTCCTAAAATTAAGCCCAGAATATTTAAATGTTTTGTATTTCAATATCTACCTATCATAGAAAAAAAATGTGCTTGAAGCTAATATTGCTATATTAAGAGATAAAAGTATGGGATGTAGAGCTCAATAGTAAGCATTCTCTTAGCATGCACAAGGCCATGAGTTCAATCCCTAACAGAGAGAGGGGGAGGGGGAGGAAGAAGGAGGGAGGGAGAGGACTAAGGACGGGGGGGGGGGGGGGGGAGGGAGGGGAGGAAGAAGGAAGGAGAGAGACGGAATGATTAAGAGACAAAACACACATCTTCGTGATATATAATGCACTTTACCTGAGGAATTTGAAGGCAAAGCTGGGCTGGGCTACAGCAGCTCTTTGAGTGGATTTGTGGTGTACATACACAGGCCTGGACTATTGGCTGCCCAGCCTGTCAAGTCAAAGACAGGTACCTGTACAGTCGCTCTGGGACCCTTGTGTTGGACAGTTTAGCTTGGCCAAGGGTCTTAGGGCCACCTGCATGTGACAAGTACAAAATCTCAACCGCAGACCTTGTTGTGTACAATGGACCCTGGCTTTCACTAGACAGAGAAGACAGAGCTGTGCTCCCTGCCCGCTGGTGGGCCCCTTGGCCTCGGTGGTCAGGGGTGGCTGCGTTTACCCGCGTTGCTAGGCAACCGCGGACCCTTAGCTCAACTGATTCTGCGCCCTGGCTGCCCAGCGCCCCCCTGGTGGGACACTGGAGAGACTAGATTGGGTGTCCCTTGGAAGCTCCTGCGACGGCCATGTCCGGGGAAGGACGTGGCCCGGGGTGGCAGCGTGTCACCGCCGTGAAGAAGTTCTTTGGCTTTGGGGCTCGGGTCAGGACGCCCCTGGGCTTCTGCGATGACCCCCCGAGTTTGCGCGGGACGAAGCCCCGGGAATTGTACAAGCTCTCGTACAAACCGCATTCGGACGACATGTTCCACTGGGCAGCCGTCCGCGGAGACATCGCCCACATCGACAGATGCTTGGCTGCAGGTTTTGGTGTGAATTACAGGGAACGCAAGAGGAGGTGAGGAGACAGGGTCCCGGGGCGCCGGGGCCTCTGGGGGGGGCGTGGGGGGACAGCGGAGAGGGGAGGGCTGGCTGCCACCCCGGCTCTGTCCCCGCCACACGGGCTCTGGTCACCTGCACACCTGGGAAGAGGGCTTGCGCCCACGTGGGCTTTAGGAGCAGGGCCGCCAGACAAGATCAGGACTTGAACGACTCCTTTTAGTGTCCACACTTCCAAAGGGTCAAAGAATGGATCAACTCCCCGGGCACTGGCGGCTCACGCCTGTCATCCTAGCTACTCAGGAGGCTGAGATCTGAGAATCGAGGTTCAAAGCCAGCCCGGACTGGAAAGTCCCTGAGACTCTTATCGCCAATGAACCACCAGAAAACCGGACGTGGTGCTGTGACTCAAGTGATAGAGCGCTGGTCACCTTGAGCTGAAGAGGCCCAGAGTTCAAAAAAGGGATCAACTGCACACCCAAATGTGATTTAATAGCCTTCAAGATGTTTCCTAGCCGTGCACATGCACCTATAGGTGTTCTTAAACTGAAAAAGGAAATTGGGAGCAGAAAGCTTTCTCTTTCTCCTCCTCCCTTCCCTTTCCTCTGCCTCTTTGTCTGACAAGCAGCCCAGGGTCACCTGCATCTTCCAGCTGGCAGATGGTGGCCAGCAGTTCCTGCGGCGCGCATGCGTCTTGACTTTGCTGGCTTTCAAGGCCAGGAAGACCTGTGGGGTGAAGGTAGTGGGTGCTGGCCACAGAGTGCTCACCAGCAGGGCTTCACCGTGTCTAGGAGGCTGTGTCTTGACAGTTGACATAGCAAACTTCAGAGCCTTTCAATATATTATACTTGATCGTTGTATTTATTTGTGACATCTTGAAAGACTGCGGGGATCCCTTCCGTCTGGCTGACACTGGACAGGTCTTAGTTTGCACTTTGTCAGTTGAGCCCAGCTCACTCAGAGAGATGTGGGTTGGAGGGGGGGGGGGGTTGGAGGGGGGGGGGGGTGGAAGGTCCTGTGCTCTCTACCATTTGGCAGATCTTTCCTCGCTCCTGCACACTTGAGCGCCATCTACTGGAGCTTTGTGGGAAATGTACACTATGTGGTTGGTTATGCTCACTCACTTGTGTTTACCAGCATTGATTGGTTAAAAAAAAAAATCACTCCAGCAACCGCATATGGTTGTCGATAGATATCAATTTATAGAACTTTCCAGCATCTAATTTACTTTGAAATTGAATATTGAACCAATTTAGAATTTCACTCTAAAACTTCATTTTAGTGCTCCATTACTAATGCAGCAACTCCCCTGAAGCTACACACTTCAAAATGGGTGTTGCATCAATGGTAGAAAAGTCAATAATGAGGGAAAGCGTCAGAATATCGTACCATCCTCACACCTAATATTATATAATCCTCAAAAACATGTTTATATCAGTACATATCCATGTATGTTTATTCTTTACTGACATGCCTCATAAGGACCTTGTTTTTGTGTGTATGGAAGTATAGATTCTCATCACGTTTTCTTTCCCTGCTCCTCTTCCTCCATCTCATCCTGATTATGCTTCTCTTGATTTTCTTTTCCTTCCTTCGTCTTTTGCCTATCTTCCCCCTCGTTCTGTTTCAAATTAATTATATCATATTCTAGATTTTATCACCATTTTCCATCCTCACTATATCTCTGTATTTCTCATCTACATCTTCATGCTGTAGTTTATACAGTTTTTTAAAAGAATGATTCAGTATAATTTTGATCAGGCAACTTAAAAAAATAAGATTTATTGGAAAACCTTATCCAAGTGCTTCTTTTAGCTTCAGTTACTTCCTCTGATAGAGGAATATGAATCTGGCAGTTATACTTTTATGTGTGTGTGCCAGTCCTGGGGCTAGAATTCAGCATTTGGGTGCTATCCCTGAGCTTTTATTGCTCAAAGCTAGCACTCTACCACTTGAGCTACAACTCTATTTCTGAATGTTTTTGTAGTTTTAAGAGATAAGAGTCTCATGGACATGCTATTTCCCCCCCCCCCCCACTTTTGTCTTGTTAGTTTATTTATATTTGGGAGGGTAAAGGAGGGCACATAAAAGGTGGAACAAGGGTGAGCAAATAAAACGGTGATACTAGCCTCTATGTGGAAAATGAACTGGGTGTCTCATGAGTGGGGATGGGAGGGGAAAACCAGGAGAGATGATGGAAGAGAAGACATGGTTCAAAAAGAACTGTACTCATTACTCGTTTCCTGATTCATGTAACTATAACCCTCTATATATCAACTCTAAACAAAAATTTTAAAAAAAAGGAGTCTCATGGAATTTCCTGCCAGGTCTTCCTTCAAACCCTAATCCTGAGATTTCAGCTTCCTGAGAAGCTTACACCTTTCAAAGCTGTAATCTTATCTTGCTTTTTGAATAGAGTATCAACATGAGTTAACTCTAGTCAATACCTCCGTTCAACTTCATGTGTAATATTGTTCATTGTCTCTGTGTATGGCCATTATTTGCTATTTGTTGAAAAGCAGTAATGAAATGAATTCTAATATTTACCGTGTTAAGGTGTTATGTTCATGCACTTGTTCAAAAATTTTGCATGGAGTCTTACTGAAGCATCACAGTAATGTCTCCTGAGAAAAGTACTATTTTTGATTCTCATGGGTGGCAAATACAAGTATAGAATAGATAAAAGATAGTTGGTAAGTTACAGGATGTAAATGCAATGCTAGTTAAACCCAAAGGTTAAAAACTTTTTATTCAAAAAGACTTCTCTGGACTGGCAATGTAGCTCAGTGTCACCTGCCTAGGGTGCGGGAGGCCCTGTGTTCTATCTCCAACTGATACTAAAAAGTAAACGTTAAATAGGCTGCACTTCCTTTATTGTAGTGGGGCATCAAACAGTAAGTACTGTTCTTCAAGACAAAGGGGACTGTTTGCTTAAAAGGCAGAGGAACTACTTTCATAGTAATCTTTATATTTACATGCATAATTGTGTATTTGAGACACTACTCTAAAATTTTATTACAATCTTTTTCCTTTCCTCAGGACTGCTCTGCATTTTGCCGCTTGGTATGGGAATCCAGATCTAATTACTTTCCTACTGGAAAAAGGGTGTGATATGAATATCCGTGACAGCTGTGGTTACACACCTCTGATTAAGGTCGCTACCCAACAAATTTCAGCATCAGTTTGATTTAAATGCTTAGATTAAAAATGAATTAATCTTATTTTAACGTAACTATTGAAATGTAACTATTGTCTTCTTTAACTAGAGCTAACCAATGAAATCTGAGTTTTTCTTGAACTATTGATTTGATGATGTTTCTTGTTATATTCCCCATAGAGCATACAAGCCCGGAGGCTGCAATGTTTGACTATTCTCCTGGAATATGGGGCAGATCCAAACATTAAAGACCACAAGGGCTACACTGCCATCTTCTATGCTGTCTTTTGGGAATGGAAACCAGTGGTTGTCAAACTGCTAGAGTACAATGCATATCTAGAGATAAGAAATGAGGTATAGATAACCCAAACTTTAAACCATTTGAAGTACATGTGTTTGAATGGTACCCACCCTACACAGGGTCACATTTTGATGCTTAGAAAGTATATATTGATGGAGGCATAGAATTCCATTGTGTATATATACCACATTTTCTTGATCCATTCATCTACTGAGGGGCATCTGGGTTGGTTCCAGATCTTAGCTATGGTAAATAAGGCTGCAATAAACATAGTTGTGCTGGTAGCTTTAGTGTGGTCTTGTTTGTAAACATTTGGGTAAATGCCCAAAAGTGGGATTGCTGGGTCATAGGGGAGTTCTATGTGGAGTCTTTCAGAAAGAATGACATTGCCCCATTTGTTAGGAAATGGAAAGACTTGGAAAAAATTATATTAAGCGAAGTAAGCCAGGCCCAAAGAAACATAGGCCCCATGGTTTCCCTTATTTGCAATATCTAGTATATGTATGAGTCAAGCAGAAAAGGTCAGATAATGTGATGTTAGGAAAATGAACCCTTAGATATGTATTTTAATGTTTTTTTTCTTTCATGCATGTGTTTCTAACGCATTTATAAGATTATTTCTTTGTTGCTTTGTATGTCCCTCCCCCACAGTATAACCCCTGCTTTCACTATATTTGATGTCAGTATAACTTGTGGAGGAGATGGGGAAAAACAAGTCGTTTAAGGATACAGGTGGACCTATTGCAACAATGAGAAGTACAAGTTGTCATGTCCAAAACGAGCTTTACAACGTCGTGGGGCGGGAGGTGGGGGGAGGAGGGGGGAGGCTGGGAAGGGAGGTGAAGGGTAAACAAAGGAGGAGGCTGCAATACTTGGTAAGAAATGTACACATTATCCTGCCCATGTAATTGTAACCCCTCTGTACAGTATGTTCACAAATAAAATAAAATATTAAAAAAAAGAAAGTATATATTGAATGAAAGCATTTTGAAATGCTTCATATAGTTATACTTTCAAAGATGCATTAGAGGGTACAGCTTTCTTTTATATCTTCAGACAAATATATATATATAAAACCACTGAATTTTTGTGGTTTCTTTTAAAGTTCTCCCCAAAGTAATTTATTTTTCACCAGTGTAAAACGACACTGGAAAGATAAATGTGCATTTGGATATGTTAAAAATTCATCATAACAAAAGTATGATTTCAAAGTATCTCTCAAATTCACTAAACCCTTTTTTATTACCAACTTGGCAGTTGTAAATACTGAAATCTATGAATATAGTAAGAACACAGATAGGAAGTCTTTGAATAATTATGCTTCAGCAGTCCTGTGTAATGCATCACCCATTTATTTAACACTTTTGGAGAACAATTTAAATACGGCACAAATTATTAAGTGCTAAAGATTCTTGAGTCACTACCATGTGTTTTTAAAATTTTTTATTTCATTTTTGGGATTGACAGTGTTTCTGTAAAACCTGATATTAACTGAAGAAAAATTTACATACAGATACTTGGTTTGTATGCTCCCATGTAGAAATACAAACATAGAAGAGATAAAAACAAGGCTGTGACTCAATGTGTCCCTGATGTGTTTACTTTGTGTTTCCATGAATAGAGTCTATATATATAAACCACAAGAGACTTCTACAGAAACTTCAGTTTCAACTTGCTCTTTAAAAATAGTATCCAGCTGGGAAGGTGGCTCAGTGGTAAAGTACTTGCCTTGCATGCATGAGGCCCTGGGTTCAATTCCTCAGCACCACATAAGCAGAAAAAGCCAGAAGTGGTGCTGTGGCTCAAGTGGTAGAGTGCTTGCCTTGAGCTGAAGAGCTGAAGGACAGCACCTAGCCCCAGAGTTCAGGTCCCATGACTGACAAAAAAAAAAAGAATAGTATCCATTTTTCATCTTTCCTTCTTTTCCTTCCCTCCCTCCCTCTCTCCTTCTCTCCTTCCCTCCCTCCCTTCCTTCCTTCCTTCCTTTTTCCTTCCTTCCTATCTTTTCTTCCTTCCTTCCCTCCTTCCTTCCTTCCTTCTTCCTTCCTTCCTATCTTTTCTTCCTTCCTTCTTCTTTTTTTTTTTTTTTTTGGGTCCGGTTGTGGGGCCTGAACTCTGGGCCTGGGCGCTGTCCAGGCTAGTGCTCTACCACTTGAGCCACAGCACCACTTTCGGCTTTTTTCTTTTTTGCTTATGTGATGCTGAGGAATCGAACCCAGGGCCAAGCACTCTACCACTGAGCCAACTTCCCAGCCCCTCTTTCTTTCTTTCTTTCCAACCTTCTTTCTTTCCTACCTTCTTTCTTTCCTACCTTCTTTCTTTCCTACCTTCTTTCTTTCTCTCTCTCTTTCTCTTTCCTTCCCTTCTCTTTCTCTTTCTGTCTTTTTCTCTCTCTCTCCCTTTCTTTCCCCCTCCCTCACTTTCTTCCCTCTCTCCTCCCTCTTCCTTCCTTTCTTTTTTTTTAATTGTGAAAATACCATACAGAGGGGTTACGATTACATGGGCAAGGTAATGAGTACATTTCTTATCAAGCATTGTAGCCTCCTCCTTTGTTTCCCCTTTCCATCCTTTCCCACCTTCCCACCTCTCCCCCTTTCCTTTCTTTGCTGGAGATCAAACCCAGGGCCACATGCATGCTAGATATGCACAGAGATATGAAGATGCCTGTGGATGAAAACTAGTGGTACCGAGGTGGCCACTGTGAGGAGTTTTAGCCCTTGTGCATAGGCATCACCATAGCATCCATGGTTGGCCTTCTCCTTGTCTTTTCTGTTATCTTTTTCCTTGTCAAGACTCTTCAAGCTGAGAATATCAGAAGAGAAAGAGAAAGGCCCATCAGGCTCCTTTAAGTCCATTTGATTGATGAATGAATGACTGTGAAGAGGGTATCTGGCCATCTATTTACTAACATTTTGGCGAGACATCTCAGTATGTTTGCATGTCATGTACTTTGCTTATATAAATCTACAATTTTGAGTCTTTTTGAATCTACAGGTCATATTTTATGGTGTATTCTGATGTATATTTCAAAAGTAGGTTAACTTTTACGGATGTATCTACACTTTTAGAAATGGTCAGATCCGTTTATATTTAAACTTGTTCTCTTTATTCTGTCAATAATGGCATTCCTATTGGAATAGCTAGAAGATACTAAGTCCTTCTCCAGTAGTGCTGGACAATTTGCACATATTCTTTACTTTCAACATTGTCCCTTAATAATGCAAATCATTGTCTTTGATAATGCTTGTAGATCAGTCTTAGAATTGTCATGTTTTATTTTTGCTTCATTTTTTGGATAAAGTTAAAATAACTTCAGCAATTAAAGTACAGCAAGAATCAAAATGAATTAAATAGGTTGATAGCTGGGTGTGATTGTGCATGCCTACATTCCTGGCCCTCTAGGCAGCCTGGCCTACCCTGTTGCAAAACAAAATAGAAAACAAACACAGATATGCATCAGAGACACATTAAAAGTGAGAATGAAATGTTGTATTAAGCCTTTCAACTGCTATGGTAAGAATCTCCCGTAGTGAGAGAAAACACATAAATCATTTGTTAAAAAACAAAACAAAACAATAATTTCAAGCCTAGCGTTGTTGGCTCACGCCTGTAATCCTAGCTACTCAAGAGGCTGAGATCTGAGGATAGCAGTTCAAAGCCAGCCCAGGCAGGAAACTCCGTGAGTCTCTTATCTCCAATAAACCACTCGGAAAACTGGAAGTGGCTCAAGTGGTAGAGTGCTTGCCTTGAGTTGAAGAGATGAGGGAGAGTGCCCAGGCCCAGAGTTCATGACCGACAAAAAACAAAAACAAAAACAAAACCCAATAATTTCTTTGAAGTTTATTTCATTTAATTCATTCCCTTAGTGAGTCATTTCAAGCCAATGCCTAGCATTAGTATTGGGTACCTAACACAATAAACATTAAGAAAACAAAACAAGCTTCCTCCATGGCCCAGAGAAACACTGTGATTTTTTTTTTTGGTTGGTCGTGGGGTTTGAACTCTGGGCTTGGGCACTGTCCCTGCGCTCTTCAGCTCAAGGCAAGTGCTCTACCGGTTGAGCCACAGCACCACTTCTGGTTTTCTAGTGGTTAATTGGAGATAAGAGTCTCACGGACTTTTCCGCCTGGGCTAGCTTTGAACCGTGATCCTCAGATCTCAGCCTCCTAAGTAGCTAGGATTACAGGCGTGAGCCAAGGGCGCCCGGCTAACACTGTGATTGTTATAGTCATGAAAACTCAAATGCTTATGCTGGTCACAAGAAAACATTGTCTAATAGTAATTAAGAAAAATCAAAGAGATTTAGTTATTAATTGGTATATAATGCACAGTTTGGTCATATTTTTTTAAATGATTGGATCATGCTGTCTTTCTGTTGGAGCCCACTACTTTAGTGACAGTAAATATTCTTTGGACTATATAAATAATCCTAATGTACACATGAAAATTTGCTCATCCATTTCATAAAATGCTGAAAAACTTTCCTTTTTTTGATTACTATGTTTTCAAGACAAAGATCCAACCTTTGCCTTCCAGAAGTTCTTGGTTTAGATAGGAGGAAAATATCATGATAGGAACAAAGTCTGGTAGAAAGAGCGTATGTTTAAAGTGAGATTAGAAGAGCACTGAAGTTCATGTGACAAATCTAAGCAAGAGGGGCATTGTAAAGAAAAGCAACAGAAGTGAGGGCAGGGCGGGGAGAGGGATAAAACTATACTTTAGTCTGTATTGTTTGTTAAGTAGGTAGAGTCTTAGGATTTTCATGTTAGTTGAGAAATATGTAATTTTGTAATTACAAATTTTGTTGTCTTATAGGAAGGACTCACACCACTTCTATTTGCTCTAAAAGAGAACAAAGAGACTATAGCAGAGTTTTTAATAAGCAATGGTGCAAATATTAATGCATTTGACAAATTTCAAAGGTATAGTTTGTTGTCTTTGTCAGTAAAATCCTTAGTGGTATTCCAGCGTGGTAACAGTCTGTCAAGTCAGAAAGAGTATATTGATAGGAAAAAGGTTAAATCATATTTGCCGGTACATAGTGACAAATACCAACATAAATCCTCAGTAAGGTATAGAATCAATTATTGGTAGTGAGTAGCACAAAGAACAGTACAAAATAACATTCACAACGCCATCAGGTGTTGGCTGGTGTTTGGTACTTGTCCTCTTGCCATTCCTACAATCTTGTTTTATTAGCTAAAGGGCTTTCATATTCATTTTATGTGCTTTAAAATTATATTGGTTTAATTTTGGACTCACAATGAAATTCTTAAATTGTGTCATAATATTTTCACTTATGGTTCATGTACACTTTTTCTCAAAAATATTTTTTTCTTTTTGTTTATGTGGTACCAATTGAACCCAGGGCTTCACTGAACCCGGGCAAGCACTTTAGCACTAAGCCACATCCCCAGTCCCTCAAAAGTCTCTTTTAAGCACAAACAGTAGTTGGAAAATCATAGTCTGCTGAATAACTCATTACTTTAAATTGTTTTATCTGAAGAATATTTAATTAAGTTGCTTTAAGAATATTGATGTTAGGGGCTGGGAAGGTGGCTCAGTGGTAGAGCACTTGCCTTGCATGCCTGAGGCCCTGGGTTCGATTCCTCTGCACCACATAAGCAAAAAGAAAAAAGCCAGAAGTGGCGCTGTGGCTCAAGTGGTAGAGCGCTAGCCTTGAGCTGAAGAGCTGAGGGACAGTGCCCAGGCCCAGAGTTCAGGCCCCACGACCGGACCAAAAAAAAAAAAAGAATATTGATGTTAGGTTTTTATAACTATTGACTATTACTATGCTATTGCTGTATGTGGCTTAGTTTTGTTTTGTTTTGTTTTTTGCTTTTTCCTGTTTTTGCTGTTTCCAGTTTATTTTGATATGTTGATTTTATGATGAGTAAACAAATAAAATACAAAGACCTTTAATTAGATAAACTTTAATGAAGACAAGTATAGAAGGGATCAAAGCTTTAGATTCACACAAAATTTTATTTCTAACTTTCCCACTTGCTAATTGCATGTCAGTGAGAATATTACCTACCACTAAATATACCCTCAATGGTATATGAACAGGAAGACACTCCACTTAAATGGAGACTGTAAGAAGACTTATATAGCATTTTGTTCAGTGCAGGTCATATGGTTATCAGTAGCATCTGAATTACTATGACCGGGGCTGGGAATGTGGCTCAGTGGTAAAATGCTTGCCTTGCATGCATGAGGCCCTGGGTTTGAGTCCTCAGCACCACATAAACAGAAAAAGCCAGAAGTGGTGCTGTGGCTTAAGTTGTACAGTGCTAGCCTTGAGCTGAAGAGCTGAGGGACAGCACTCAGGCCCAGAGTTCAGGCCCTACGACTGGCAATAAATAAATAAATAAATAATTACTATGACTATTATCACCATTCTACTATTAATTTTATTAATTCTACTATTGTTTTAATCATGCAGATGGCTCTTTCTTACTTGAATTTAGGTGATTATGAATTATCATATGTTGGTTTATATTAGGGAAAATGGACACTGGTTCATTTAAATTACTGCCTACTTCAGACAAATAATATTAGCACAGTTATTGCCAACTAAAATATATTAAATAAGGAATTCTGTGCTATTGTCTTCGGTGGGACAAAATACTTTGAGTTTATTTTCTACTTCTAGAGATCATTTACAAAGCTTGAATTTCCAAGATAGGTTATGTGTGTAAGAAAATTATTACGTCTTCACAGAGAGGGCAGGTATTAACATTGGTAAAATAGATCAGATCTGTAGTTTAAATTACATCATTTAGGCACTTAAGAATGTCCTCTTCTCTGCGTTGTAGAAACACCCTCATGTATGCGGTGAGGTGTGAGTCAGCACACTTGATTAAGCTGCTTCTTGACCGAGGTGTTGACCCCTGTTTTCAGGATGCCCATCTATGGACTGCACAACGTTATGCTTTTGAAGGTCTTTGTAAAGTGTAAGTATTTACATTAAAATGCTAGGTGACATGAGATGGAGGTACAAAATCACAGCTTTTACACTGTATACATCAAGCAAGATTTCATTGTTTAGAAAGCTTGGGAATGGAAGTGAGTTCACTTCATCGAGCAGAAACAATGCAAAATGATAGGATATTTAGACGTGCCAATGGATGTACTATTGCTTATCTTACAACTACATTTTTGAAGTTATAGGGGATGGAACCATGCCTTCACACGTCCTAGGCCAGTGTTCTACCACTGAGCTCCACCCTCACCCCCTAGTTTTGGAATTATAAGGACCTTTCGTGTGCATGCATGGGTCCTGGGGCTTGAACTCAAGACCTGAACTGCGTTTTTGCTCAAAGTTAGCACTCTACCACATGAGTCACAGCTCTACTTCTGGCTTTTTTTTTTTTTTTTTGTAGTTTAGTGCAGATAAGTCCCATGGACTTTTCTGCCCGGGCTGGCTTTGAAGCATGATCCTCAGATCTCAGACTCCTGAGTAGCTAGGATTGCAGGTGTGAGCCACTGGTGCCCAGGAAAGGCTTTTACTCTTATGAACCACAGCATTCTTCATTTTATCCTAACCTTACACATGAGCTAAAAATATTGTCAAATCTTTGAGTTTTCTGATTTGCTCTTTGGTTCTTGAAATATCCAGTTTACCAACAAATATTGTTACCTTCAAAGGCCCATCTCCTTGAATTCCTCAGAACCTAAGGTTTTCTTTAAGTTCAAAGGCGTCAGCCTCCTTTCACAAGTCAGGCAAAGGCAGAAACATGAGTCATCAAGTCACTGCGTCGGTTGATTCTGCCTCTGCACTGTTCTATCTATGGAAGCTTTTACTGGAGCCCTCTTATAATAATCCTTTTCTACTAGGTTCTGCTTACTGACCCAAAGCCCTATGTCTTTTGTTGTTGGTGGTGGTGGTCATGGGGCTTCAACTCTGGGTCTGGGCACTGTCCCTCAGCTCTTCAGCTCAAGGTGAGCATTCTACCACTTGAGCCACAGTGCCACTTCTGGTTTTCTAGGGGCTTATTGGAGATTAGAGTTTCCTAGCTTTTCCTGCCCAGGCTGACTTTGAAGCATGATCCTCAGATCTCAGCCTCCTGAGTAGCTAGGATTACAGGTGTGAGCCACCTGCACCTGGCCCAAAGCCCTATGTCTTTATGCTAATACACAGACATAAAAGGCACAAGTTTTTTCTAATGTCACAGGTACATTTTTTTTTTCTTGTTGGTCATGGGGCTTGAATTCTGGGCCTGGGCACTGTCTCTGAGATATTCAGGTCAAGGCTAGTGCTCTACCACTTGAGCCACAGCGCCACTTGTGGTTTTCTGGTGGTTTATTGGAGCTAAGTCTCTCACGGACTTTCCTGCCAGAGCTGGCTTTGAACTGCTATCCTCAGATCTCAGCCTCCTGAGTAGCTAGGATTACAGGCATGAGCGCCTGGCTATAAGCACATTTTATAAAGCTCAGGTATTTCCAATGTCCCAGCACTCTGTTTTGGAATAGGAGGCTCCCAGATTAGCTTCATAGCAAATTGACCATTTTCCCATGTTCCAAACCTTATATAAAACCAAAATGTTACTCTAGCTATTCATGCTGAGTTTCCCTTCAGGACGGTCTTTTCTTCTAACAAGAACAACTTTGGTTCATCCTAAAGTATGAGAGAGCTTCCAACAATGTTCTAGCAAGAGAATGGTTTCCTTTCTTCTTTGATGATCAAAGGCCCCTTTATATCTCTGTAGCATTTTTCCTTAGCTTGTAGGAGTTGCTGTATCTTCCTTCCTGGGAAAGGATGCAAATTTTTGATTGACAATTCAAGACACTTTAAGAAAATATAGTAATGAGAATCTGCCAAGTTGTTTGAATCTATGTTTCCAGCTTTCAGGAGATTTTCAAAATTTTCTCTCACCATGAAGCCATTAAACATAATTCTTTGACTATTGAAATTAAACCCATTTCCTCACATCATTTCTAGTTACAAAGAGGGATTTGCTCTTCCAAATCTGTTGAAGATAACACTCTAGCAAAGGTCTGCTGATTCTGAGCTGGGGAGCAATAGTACGAATTGAAGCCGGATCTTGGACTTTATTAGTTTTCTACACCTGGTGTGAAAGATCATTTTATCTAATGTAAGGAGTTTATATATTAATAAAACTGGTAGAAATTGTTGGATACCTGATTTGCTCTGTATGACAAGTCACAATGAATAGAATAGCTGCTAAATAAAGTCAGAGCTTACAATCTTCTGATACCTAGAACACTTGAATGTTAGACCCTGAAGACAAGCACATGTAGGATTTATTTGGAAATCCAAAACCTTTAGAAAGCCAGCATTAAGGAATTATTCTGGCAACTCAGCCATGCTTTTCCTAGGCATCACAAGCCAAGATACCATATAGACACTTGCACATTTGTGTTCATTGCTGCACTAGTCACAATAGCCAAGTTCTGGAAACAGCCTACATGCCCTACAATAGATGAATGGATCCAAAAAATGCGGTACCTGTATACAATGGAATTTTACATAGCCATTAGAAAGAATTATGTCATTTGCAGGGAAATAGATATCATGTTAAGTGAGGTGAGCTAAACTCACAGAGACAAATGGCACAAGTCTTCTCTCATATGGGGAAGCTAGATCTAAAACACATGGGGGCATGAAAAATTAGACAGGACTCTAGGCATTTACATACAGTGAGCCAAAAGGAGCATATTCTTAGGAGAGAGAAACAGGCACAATGCCTATATACCTCTAATTATGTAAAGTAATGTTGGCCAAAATGAACCCCAAGAAATGGAAATGAGTTTAAATATAAAGAAAGTAGAGAAAGAAAAGGATAAAAGAAGAAAAAGAAAAAGATTATGCTAGGTACCAGTGGCTCATGTCTGTATTCCTAGCTACTCAGGAGTCTGAGATCTAAGGATCATGGTTTGAAACCAGCCTAAGCAGGAAATCTGTGAAACTCTTACTTCCAATTAACCAGCCAAAAACCAAGCCAGAAGTAAAGCTGTGGCTCAGGTGGTAGAGTGCTAGCCTTGAGGAAAAGAAGCTCACATTAACTACCCAGAAAGAAAGAGAGAGGGAGAGAGAGGAATGGGGGAGGGAGAGAGAGAGGAAGAGAGAGAGAGAGAGAGAGGGAGAGGGAAGAGAGAAAGGAAGGAAGGAAGGAAGGAAGGAAGGAAGGAAGGAAGGAAGGAAGGAAGGAAGGAAGGAAGGAAGGAAGGAAGGAAGGAAGATAGAAAAGAGAAAGTTATTTCATTTGCTTGTTAATTCCATGTGCATATTTTACTGTCCAAATAAATCTTCATAAAAGTGCAATGACATAAAGTTATTAATCCTTAGAAGTTAGAAGATTTCAAGCCCAAAGAAAAAAATTTATGAAATAACTATTGTATAGAAAGCTTTGTCTTTTCTCATGCCAGGCTAACAGAGTGAATGTACAAGCTCTACTATTCTCAATTCATAGCCATTTCATCTTATTGTCTTTTATTACAAGAATAATAAAAAGCTTTAAAGCTACAATTCTATTTTATATGGGAAAAGTTCTGAGAATACTTTCCATATTGTCTGAAGTTTTCTTCAAAATTTAGGTAGTTGGAGCCAGGTGTCAGTGAATTACACCTACAATCTTCAGGCGGTTGAGAAACAGGGTTTTGTATCAAAGTCTTCCCAGGCAGAAAAGTCCACAAGACTGTATCTTCAGAATAGCTATCAAAAACCTGGACCAAATGTGTGACTTAAATGCCAGCGCCTCAGCCAAACAATTAAGCTAAGCAAATGAGAGGCCCTGAATTCAAACTCCAGTACCAGCAAACAGCAAAAGAGAATTCGTGTATATGTCAAATGCATTACATGTGAATTTAAAATAGTAACTATCCATTTTTATACATGGCAGTAAACACGTATTTTTGAATTATGAAGAGGAGAAAATCAAATATGTAGAAGAACAAAACCAAATTGAAGGTAAGATATGTAAGAGTGAATTACCCCTAAGATGTATCATAAGAAAATTAAAACATGAAAATTTTAATTGGAGGAGAATAGTTAAAAATGTGTCAACAGTATTTTTTTCAAAATTTTTAATGGTCTGGAGTAATGATATATTCAAGAACTTAATGAAATTTATATTATGATTGCTAGAAGTGTAGCTTAAATTACACAGTTCCTGCCCAGTGGATCACAAGGTAATTGAGTTCAAACTAGTATGTATCCTTCCTTCCATCCATCCATCCATCCATCCATCTATAATCCATGTATTATCTAATCTTTCAATTTAGATACTACTACATTGTTTCTGTTATTCTTAATTATCTCCAATTTACTTCTTCCTGCATTTGATTTTTAAACCATTCGTAGCTTTTTTTCCTTTGGGGGTTCTATGGATTGAACTTAGAACCCTGTGCATTTTGGGGAAATGTTCTACCAGCTGTAATTCTGGCCTTTCTTACTTCTGATTTTGTTCATTAGCATAATTTATAATTTGTATTGTTGATTTAAAATATATTTACTTTTTTTGTTAATAGCTCAAAGAACTTTTGATGACACTTCTCTAACCAGGTATGATTTTATAGTTTTTTTTTAAATACTGTTACATAATTATGAAATAAGAATTAAGGATTATTTGTTTAGTGTTCTACCCTCAACTAAGTGTTCCTTTTTTTGAGAGAGAGAAAGGGAGAGAGGAAAATGGTTGTACTGATGTAAAATATCTGGGCTAGAAATGTGGCTTAGTGGTAGAGGGTGGCTCAAGAGGTAGAGTGCTAGCCTTGAGCAAAAGGAGCTCAGGGACAGTGCCTAGGCCCTGAGTTCAAGCTCTAGGACTGGCAAAGAAATGATGTTTTGGATATGTGAAAAGGCATAGATAAGACAGACATTTTGCAAAAATAGAACTGGGGAGTAATCCCTGTGGAAGATGAAAAGAATGAGTTATCAGATAGAGGAAAAAATCTTGATTGATTTAGAATAAGAGATTGAAGAATGAGATCAGAACATGTGAATTTATTAAGAATTTTGATAAACACAATACAGGAGTTAATGACACAAAGTAAGTGGAGAAGCATATTAAAATTGAGGTTCCAGCCAAGTGTCAGTGACTCACATCTGTCATGCTAGCTACTCAGGTGGCTAAGATCTGAGGATCACAATTCAAAGCCAGACGAGACAGGAAAGTCTGAGAGAAAGTCTTATCTCCAATTAACTACCCAGAAAAGCTGGAGTGGGGCTGTAGCTCAAAGTGGTAGAGCACAGGCTTTGAGCAAAAAAGCTCAGCGACAGTGCACAGGCCCTGAGTTCAAGCCCTAGGACACACACACACACACACACACACACACACACACACACACACACACACACACACACACACACACACACACAAAGAATTATGGTTCCAATAGAGTAAGGAATATGTTGCATTTTTGTGTTGCTGTAGAAACTGTGAAGTAACTTTTGAAGGTTTTTAAATCTTCTAGTTAATGTGGACATGAATAAGGTATAACCAAATACGAAAAGTAATTGAATTTATAAACTTTATTATTTTAATCTTTCTGGGGGAAATATATATATATATATATATACATATATATATATATATATATATATATGCATTTGACTTTTGTGTATATGTATTCAAACATTTTAAATGTCCAAGGACTTCCTTTATTATTTTATGGAAAGGAGTAACAGATTTTTTTAAATAGTCACTTGACACGCTGAAGAACTGGGACTGCCATTATTAAGTTATGCAGATCATTCTTGGAGGCAGAAATAGGCAATGGAAAAGGGCTGATGTATCTTTTTTTTTTTTTTTACCTTAAATTAGGCTATTGAGTTTTAGTATAGGTTAAAAGTTATTTTTAACTTGTTAACAGAATTTTCAGCTCAACTTGAAGGACAAGAAAATTGTGAAAGCCAATTTCTTTTTTTTTTTTTTTTTTTTATTTTTGTACTGGTCATGGGGCTTGAACTTAGGTTCTAGGTATTATCCCTGAACATTTTTTGCTCAAGGTTAGCACTCTACTCCTGAGGAGTTTTAGCTTTTTGGTGTTTAGTTGGAGATAAAAGTCATGCGGACTTTCCTGATCAGGCTGGTTTTAAACCATGATCCTTACATCTTGTCTGAGTAGCTAGAATCACAGGCTTGAGCCACTGATACCCAGCGAGAAGGCTAGTGGTTCACAGCAACTGATTGTCTGATGTGGTACAAAGACTGAGTCATCATTGAGTACTTCATGGACTGGGAAAAGTGGAGGTAGAAAGAGGTAAGGGAAGGCCAAATTCAGACAGAAGTCAAACTACATCAATGAAAAAATAGCAGCTCATGTCCAGAGAGCTGAATTTTCATCCAATTTTTAAAGGAGCTATACTCTCCCATTTTATTATCTGGTTTGCTCTCAAGTCTATGCAAAGACACTGCTCCCTGTAATCCTGGTCTTAAGGAAACTGCTCCCAATGAACGTCCTCCTCTGGAACCTTCTTCTGACCCCAAGGAACCTGCTCCCAGGGATCCTGAATCTACATCCATGGAGGATGACAGTCATTCCAGTGGCACGGTAAAGTCCTCTCCAAAACAGATTTCCTTGCTCTGAAATTGTGTTTGCTATTGTATTTTTAGCAGTAGTCTACTTTCCATTGTTTTTTGTTTTTGTTTTTGTTTTTTTGGTCTGGTCGTGGGCCTAAACTCTGGGCCTGGGCACTGTCCCTAAGCTCTTCAGCTCAAGGCTAGCACTCTACCACTTGAGCCACAGCGCCACTTCTAGCTTTTTTCTTTTTGCTTATGTAGTGCTGAGGAATCGAACCCAGGGCCTCATGCATGCAAGCCAAGGGCTCTACCACTGAGCCACCTTCCCATCCCCTTGCCATTGTTTATATAGAAACTAGTCAGAGAAAGCCACTTGATAAGACTTAAGAGTACTTGTTATTGACAAAACAACAGGACTAGTAAATGCTTTGTGGTACTGGTAGCTGACCAAAATGGTGACCAAAGGCAGTGTTCCCACAATAGAAGAAATTGGAAATTGGCCCAGCATTACTTGGACAAATGTTTCTCCCTCCCTCCCTCCCTCTCTCCCTTCTCTCCCTCTCTCCCTTCCTTCCCCTCCCTCCCTCCCTCCCTCCCTCCCTTCCTACCTTCCTTCCTTCCTTCCTTCCTTCCTTCCTTCCTTCTTTCCTTCCTTCCTTCCTTCTTTCCTTCCTTCCTTCCTTCTTTCCTTCTTTCCTTCCTTGCTTTTTGTTGGTCGTGGAGCTTGAACTCTGGGCCTGGATGCTGTCCCTCAGCTCTTCAGCTCGAGGCTAGGACTCTACCACTTGAACCAGAGCCACTTCCATTTTTCTGGTGGTTTATTGGAGATTAAAGTCTCATAGACTTTCCTCCCTGGGCTGGCTTTGAAGGGCAATCCTCAGATCTCAGCCTCCTAAGTAGCCAGTATTATAGGCATGAGCCACTGGACAAATATTTCTTACTGTGATTTTTTAAAATGACTTAATACTGGGGCTGGGTAGATGGCTCAGTGGTAGACTGCCTGTCTTGCATGCATAAGGCCCTAGGTTCGATTCCTCAACACCACATAAACAGAAAAAGCAGAAAGTGGCACGGTAGCTTAAGTGGTAGAGCACTAGCCTTAAACTGAAGAGCTGAGAGACAGAGCCCAGGCCCAGAGTTGAGGCCCCATGACCGACACACAAAAAATAAAATAAAATAAAATAAAATGACTTAATAGATCAACTAGCTATTATAGTAATCAAGAAATCTTCCTGGTGCCTTTAGTTTCAAAATATTGAAGCATAGAATATGCAATTTCTATTTCTTCTTGAATCTTTTCAAATTTGGTATTTCTTTTTTTTTGGGGGGGGGGGGGGTCTGGTCGTCGGGCCTGAACTCTGGGCCTGGGTGCTGTCCCTCAGCTCTTCAGCTCAAGGCTAGCACTCTACCACTTGAGCCACAGCGCCACTTCCGGCTTTTTTCTTTTTGCTTATGTGGTGCTGAGGAATCGAACCCAGGGCCTCATGCATGCAAGGCAAGCGCTCTACCACTGAACCACCTTCCCAGCCCTCAAATCTGGTATTTCTTAAGAAGGCTTTTACTCTGTTTTTCCTTCTTGTGGCTATGTAGGGACTAAAATAGGAGTATACATTGTGGAAATTTTAGAAACTCGAAATTTGTATCTTGGCCTTTGTACTGGAAAGAGATTTCCCTGGCCTTCGAATTTATTCCATTCAGAATACATATTTACAACTATTCTTGTCACTGAAGAATAAATATCTCTCAGAATACACTTTATTCTCAAATAACAGCTAGGCACTATTTGGGGATTCATGGTTACAGAAATCCTTGGTGTTTACCTTTTTAAAAAATAATCTATTCAAATTCCTTGTATCATATTCTAATATTTAAATCTTTGGTATTTATACTTCACTATTTAAGTACTCACCACAAAGTCCTGTGTTGCCACGAGTTACAGGAGGTTAAAAACCCTATTTTCTATGCTTTTACATAGTTCTCATTGGGAAAGAGTTCTGTACTTTGTCCAAGATCGCTGATCCTTATTTCAACATGACCCAAAGAAGGGGTTTTACCTCATTGTCATTACTGAGTACACACTGTATTGATTACATATCATATGTTATGCATCTGTTTGTGATATTCCTTCAGCCCAGCACTGACATGAAGGATTCTATCATGAATGAAGCACAAAGAATATTAGAGATCATACCTTTCGAATCAGGTAAACTTTACACAACAAATTACTCTGAAAAGTTGCACTGGAGAATGTTTGAAAATCTCCTCATCTCCCTTTTGCTAATTCTTTTATCCCCAAATAGATCATATTATTTGATATATGTAAGTGCAAAAGCCATTGTTAGCATGAGTGCTTTAGAAAAGTACTTTTACAAAGTGAAAAAAAGGATTTTAAAATGCAGTTTAACATAGATGCTTCTAGGCTTATATTTCAGTGGCCTCAGTTCCCAATTTCTGAATCTCCTATATTTGTTTACACAAGATTTGTGCTGGTAATCCTGGGATGTGTGAGATTTTATGCAAGTACAGAGTTGTTTATTGGGTAGTTTGATGCCAGACATATGCCCGTTATCACAACTACTTGGATGGTCAAGGCAAGAGATTCATTGAGGCCAGGAGTTCTGGACTTCACTGAGTACACGGCAAGGCCCCATAACAAGGCACAATGATTTGTTTTATGAGTCCATTTTTATTACCCTAGGTTACACAGTGTCCTATTCTTTTTGGTGGTACTGGGGTTTGAGATCAGGGCCTCAGGCCTGTTAAGCAGGCACTCTACTGCTTGAGCTACACACTCGATCCTTTCTGCTTTAGTTGTTTTCCCACAAGCTCCTTGCATTTTGTTCCTGGGCTAGTCTAGACTGTAAACTTCTTATATACTTCTCAGTTAGCTGGAATGACAAGCAGGTGCTATCATGCCCAGCTTTTGATAGACATGGGGGTGTCACATGGAATTTTTGCTATGCCTCAAATCACTATCCTTTCAAGTAACTAGGATTGCCCACATGATCCACTGTGCCTGGCCCAGTGTACTACTTAACTGCATGTAAAGTGAGTTTTATTTCATATATCAATTCTGTGCTGTTAATCAGTCATGTATCTAATATTCAGCAATAAATCAGAGAAAGTAATATATAATGACTCTAAACTATAAATCCAGAGTCCTCCCACTCATTTGTTCATGAGCTAAATGGAAAGAAATTGATCATTAAAACAACGAGTTCCCGCAACACTGAAGATGTGAAACTGAGCATCTACAAGTACACAGACCTACTTGAAGTTTTGCTAGATCCCTTCACATTTCATTTGGCAACTTTGCTCACACAATAAGTCCTCCAGGAATCCAGTTTTGTATGGTTTCATTCTACAAATAGGCAGTGACTACTGAACTCTGATGATTTTACATCTCCAGTGCTAATAAGAATATTAGCCATTGTGCAAACCATTAAGCATCCTAGTTGTGTATCATGTTTTCATAACCTAACTCCTGCCAGCTGTTATCTTTAGCCCTTTTCTGTATTTGTAATTTTCTTTAGTAGTATTAAAATGCTGGTAAGACCTTCCTCATCGATCTCTATTTTGACAGATACATGTACCTTTTACTAATTCTCTTTCTCACTTACGCCCCTTATTATTCATGCTGTCATCCTCTCCTGCCCTCTATGGCCTAACATCATCCCTCTTTAACTGTGAGAACAGGCATTCGAAGCAGCACAGTCGCCCTGGCACCTTCTAAATCCCAGTGTCAGGCCAAGAATAAAACAAACAATACATTATTCAGTGAAATAAAGACTGTCTGTTTATAAGATGATTTAAAAGATTGTCTTCTCCATTCCAGGAGTAAAAGGAGTAATCATATAAAGATTGAGTTCATTTCCTCCATAGTGTATACTGAATACCATGACTGTTCCCCCTTAACCCCCAACAAGACAAAAAAAGAAGACATATCATTACAGGTCAAGTAGTCAAGATAGACTTGCACAATAAAGTACTCAGCTAGCTCCAATGAAAGCAAGTTCTGTTTAGGCAAAGAACGACACAGTCAAGGAAGACTAAATCTAAAAAGGAGAAAATTAATTTGTCAGAGTTTTGAGCAAAAGCATTTTAGAGGTTTGGAAGACAGTATTCATTAAATGTAAAAATTAATGTTGTTTTGGATGTAGAAATCGATTAACAGGTTATATAAAAGTTACTCCTGTAAAGATAGAGAACAGTGTTGAGTGTAACTGTAGTCATTTCTCTGGGATTTTAATTGTTTCTGAATGCATGTCTGCTTACACTGAGTAGATGAATTAGTGAATGATCCTTTGAGATGTTTGGATGACTTGAGCCTGACAATATGCAATGTTTGTTCAAGTTTGAAGTTTTAGCTAATTCTATGTAGTTCTTGAAGAACTAAATGTTCAACTAATATTAAAGCTTATTGGATTACCAACTAAGAAACAATACAAGTTTTATTATCACTTCTATTTTAAGCAGTTTGTAATAATGTCTGTCCTTATGTCTAACTGACTTTATTATTCAATTTTAACATAATATATGGATTTGCCAGATGAATCAGACTTCGAAGTGATACATGAGGAACAGCAAAGAAGGCGTCACTACAACAGCGCTTACACTCCGGTGCGCAACAATTCCCACTTTAATTACTAAGCTGGTATTGTGTTCTTTTGCTTAATAGTATCACATATACTAATACTAAGTACTTTTGCCATTACATCATAGAGTCAATAGAATGTGGTTTAATGTTTAATTTTAAAAGCATTTCATAGAGTAACAAAGTTCAGAATGTAACTAGAACTGACAATAATCTGTAGCTATTTTATACAAATAAGTATTTTTTTCTCTTTTTTAAAATTTTATTTTATTGTAAAGATGCTGTACAGAGGGGTTACAGTTACTTGAGTAAGGTAATGAGTACATTTTTTTGTCAAACATTGTTGCTCACTCCTTTGTTTATCTCCCACTGCCCTTTCCCTCACCCACTCCCCCCCACCCTCACTCTGCCCCCCTGAAGTTGTAAAGTTCTTTTCCAACATGGTGTCTTGTGAATATCCTTGTTGCACTGGGTCATCCTTTGTCCTTGTTTCAGCATTTGGTTATTCCCCTTCCCTTCCCCAAATGTATATACAAATGCAGGGTACCAGATCAAAGACAGTGATTACCAGGGATAAACCAATGGAAAAAGCAAAATGAAAAAAGGAAAAAGAAAGAACTAGACACAGTACATCGACAACAATAAGGTTAACAATATTTATGTGATAAGAGGCATGTAGGCATTGCACCTTTGTGTTCTCCTAAGAGTATCCTCCTTTGGTCTCACTTTGTATGAATGCCTAGAGTCCTGTATAATTTATCACATCTCAGTGTATTTGAGGTCTAGCTTCCATATATGAGAGAAAACATGCATCATTTGTCTCTCTGAGTTTGGCTTATCTCACTTAACATGTTTGTTCTAGACAAATGTGTTTTTGTAAGTCCTTTTGATGTAAATGAAACCGCTTTTAGCATGTACTGCTTCAACTCAATGTCATACTCTGAATTCTTAAGTGAAATATCTTGTTTAAATAGTAGTTCATCTCATTGAAAGTCTTTTAGATGTCTAATGCTTTCATTATTTATTTGTTTTTAGCTACATTTGAGTTTGAATTTGTTAGGAAAGTGCTCTACCATGGGAGACAGGTCCCCATCTCATTTTTCTTTTTATTCTTAAGCAATACTTGTACAAAGGGGTTTCATTGTGATCGGTCCATACATTTATACTATATAGTTTTATAAATCTCATCCCCTCCAACCATCTTATCTTCCCTCCCCTTTATCAATAATTGTAATGGGTTTAATATTTCATACAGTATATTAAAGGCATAAAATCATGTTCACCTCACCCCTCATCCCTTTCTTTTCACAATCCTGCTAGTTCTCACTCCAAAATAGTCCATCTGTGTAACATTCACGTTTTTTATTTTTATGTCTAGATTCTACATGAGAGAGAGAACATATGATGTCTTTCTCAGTCTGGTTTATTTCATTTCACATTAGAATTTCTAGTTCAACCAATTTCCACACATTATATCTTTTAATAGAGATATAGTTTCATTATTCTTCATGGCCAAATAATACTCAATTCTTATTGGAGTAATACTAAAAATAACCAAGACAAGAAAAGGGTGAAGGTGTGGTTTCAGTGTTAGTCTACCAGCTATAATGCCTTCAGTTCAATCCTAGCATCACATACAAACACACACACACACACACACACAAGTGTGTATATGTATATAGAAATTTATTCTTAAAATGTGATGTTATAAAACATTGTCAGTGTGGTATATAAGAATGTATATTCTGCAATTCTGCCATTATTGATTAAATTACACAAATTAGGAGGTATTTTGTAATGGAATGTTTCCTGTCAAACTTGAGAATCAGTAGCCAAATGAATGTAGAAAATTGGCTTGATGTGGTGATCATAAGAGGTTTACCTGGTGAAATATTCTGAATTCTAAATCAAATTTCTTTCAAAATAAAAAATTATATGTCTTCTTCAGAATATATAGGGAAACTATATGCAGCTTGTTATTGATATTAATTTTAACAGAATTCCTGAATATGTTTTACAGGAATACATGTTTCAATTACCTGGAGCTGTATATATTCCAGAAGAATCCACATTTAAGGAACCCAAGAAAGGTAATAACATTTAGAAAACATTCTTCTGGCAAAATACTTGTTTTCAATGTGATCACTGGCATTACTAATAGCCACCAATTTATACTAAATGCGTATGAAAAAGTGGGGTAAAAAACGAATAAATTGTTGTGTTCTATCAACTTTAACAACAGTTTAAACAGAGAATGCAAGAAAAGGACTTGAATTTGGATATGCTGTTTTGGATATGCTTATATCTGTAGAATGTAAAGGGGATAAGAATGAGAAAATAGTAGCTCACATAAGAAGCAAGACACAAGAAACAGGAGTACAAGGGTATTAGCAAAGTTGAGAAAGTATCAATTTGGCTTCTAATAAAGAAGTCTGTAGTAAGAAATGTCCAGCAACTAAGCCTATTTCAGAAGTAAGGGGAGGTATTTAATTCTTCCTCTTCCTGTCTTCCTTACTGTTGGGAAGGCAGTAAGGACAGCATCCCATGACCAATCAGAGTTGTGTTTTATTTCTGACAGCTGAATATAGAAATAACTGTGTATCACATAAAATATTGCTCCTTCACCAGATCATATTAGGTAGCCCAAAATATAGGCTTGGATGTGATTTCTTAGGGAGAGATTAAAAAAAAAAAAAACGATTACCAGATGAAAATACTAGAAAGCTCATGAATTTTTATGCAATTTCAATTTTGGCATGTGATAGGGAGAAATGTGAGGGATAGATTCTAAGAAGGTAAGTCGAGGGAATTTGGAACCCTACTCCACAGAAGCCAGCCACTTCTCAAAATATAAAAACTTGGTGATGATGTTAAAATGCGCATGATGAATCAGCTGGTTGGGGACGCTGCTTCTCACCAAGCTCTCAGTTCCAAAGATTTAGCCATCTTTGGTGTCATATTGTGATACTTGCTTGCAGCGAAATTCAGACCGAAAGCTATTTGATCATAACTCAAGAGAGAAGAACAAGAGAAAGGATAAATGTTGCTATATATCTAAGCATGTTCCTAGCGAGAAGAAATCAATAATAACAAGAAACAGAAATATAAATTTTGCTACATAAAGAAGAATTATGTGTCCCAGCTAATCCATACAAACAATCAAAAGTGGAAAGCATACTACCAACCTAGAGATTACTTAAAAATTCTTTTATTATCTTTAGGTAGTTGTACAAAGTAGTTTCCATTCTACAAAACAGTATATGAATACAAAGTGTCTGACAACATTGTCACCCATTGTTCCTAACCCATGCCTTCTCTCACTTTTCTTTTCTTCTTCTTTTTTTAAAATTGAGATTAGGTGATTACATAAATTTCACATATTTCACAGTATTGTGGAATAGTGATACTTAAAGTCACAAACACATTTTAACCTTCACAAGGCAAATTGTCATTATCATGGTTTATAAAGTTTGTGAATTCTGAGAGCTTTGACAATACAACTATTTCTTCCACACCAGGTATATGTACATTTCTTTCCTTTTGCTTAGTGTAAGCTGTTCCCTCTTTCCCTCTCATTCCTCCCTTCCCGTCACTGTCTTTGGGATGCTTAGTTCATTTTCACTGACATCCAGTAAAGCTGATGGGCCCCTCTGCTGTATGTTTTCCCATTTCCCACTGATTCTGTGTCCTCCTCCTAGCTTCCCTCCTTTGTGTGCATGTGTGTGTGTGTGTGTGTACCATATATGTGGTCAAGAACATGGAGTCATTTAGCAATGATACGACAAAATAAGTGGCAGTCCTTTGTTTCTTGAGTCCTATTTACTTTGTCATATCTCCTTGCATTTTGGCTTTAGCATCGACGTATCAGGGAGACCATGTGCCATTTGTCTCTCTTCTTCCAGACTCCATCAATTTTATTGATTTTTTTTTTAAAAACCCAGCCTTTTCTTTTATTAATTTTATTTATAGTTTTCTTAGTCTCTATCTCATTAATTTCAGCTCTTATTTTGGTTATCTCGCTCCATCTAACAACTTTAGGTTCAACTTTTTCTTGTTTCTCGAGTAGTAGTTTAAGTTGCATCATGAGATTATTTACTTGGTCTGTCTCTGTTTTCTTGATGTGTGCACTGAGAGCAATAAATTTGCCCCTCAGGACTGCTTTTGCCGTATCTCACAGGTTTCTTTGTGATGTGTGTTCATTTTCATTGAATTGTAGGAACTTTAAAATTTCTTCTCTAATTTCTTCTATGACACAGGTGTGGCTCATAAATGTGCTGTTTAATTTCCATGTGTTTGAGTATTTTCTACTGTATGCTTTGTTATTGAGAAAGCTTGATTCTACTAGGGCCAGATAGAATATAGGGGATTATGTCGATCTTCTTGTCTTTGCTTAAATTTCTTGTATGAACTAAGATATGATCTATTTTGGAAAAAGTTCCATGAGCTGCTGAGAAGAATGTTTATTGGGTTGTTGTTGGGTAGAAAACTTGGCATATGTTAGTTAAATCTGCTTGAGATTATGGCATCACTTACTTTGGAGACGACTTTGCCAATTTTTTGGTTGGTAGACCTGTCCTTTGGTGAGAACAGAGTATTAAAGTCTTCTAGAATTTTTGTGTTTGGATCTAGTGTTTCCGGTAAGTCTGAGAGTATTTGCTTAACATATTTGGGTGCACTGATGTTTGGGGAGTATAGATTGACAATAATGATACCCTCTTCTTCGGTTGTTCCCTGTATTAATATGTAGTGACCTTTGTCTTTTAGTAATGATTTTAATGTAAAGTTTATTTGATCAGATATCAGGATGGGAATTCCTGCCTTCTTGCTGGGGCATTTGCATGGTAGATCTTCCTCCATCCTTTCACTGGGGTTTGCTTTTTTCTTTGGCTGTGAGGTGGGTCTCTTGAAGACAGCAAATTGATGGATCTTGTTTTCTGATCCAATCTGAAGTTCTCTTTCGTTTGATTGGTGAATTGAGTCCATTAATGTTTATGGATATTATAGAGAGGTATATTGTGCTTCCTGTCATTTTCCTACTTTCCTAAGTTTTTTCTTCTTTCCTTTCCTCCTAAGTTGGTCTCCTAGTGATATCTATCTGGTATTGATCCCTGATCTTGATTGTTTTATTCAGATTGTAATCCCCCTCAATGTTCTTTGTAGTGCTGGCTTATTGTTTATGAATTCATTTAGTTTTATTTCACTTTAAAAATTTTAGTTTCTCTGTCAAATGTGAATGCTAGCTTCACTGGATATACCAGTCTGGGCTGGCAGTTGTTGGTTCTCAGAGCTCAGATGGTACTTTACCAGGCGTTCCTTGCATTCAGTGTCTGTGTGGAGAAAACTACGGTGATTCTAGTGTTTTTCTCATTTTTCCCCTTCTTTGCTTTTGCTGTGTGCAAGATTGTTTCTTTACTGCTAAAATCTAGCATTTTTACTATAATGTGCCTAGCCAATATTATACTTAATGGGGAAAAACTACAACCAATTCCCCTAAGACAAGTTCATGCTTGTAATCCTAGCCACTCAGGAGGCTGAGATCTGATGAACACAGTTCAAAGCCAGCCTGCATGGGAAAGTCCATGAGAATGTTCTCTCCAATTGACCATCAAAAAGTTGGAAGTAGAGGTATGGCTTCGGTGGTAGAGTGCCAGCCTTGAACAAAAAAGTCTCAGGGTTCACACTCAGGCCCTAAGTTCAGGCACCAAAAAAAGAAAGAATGAATGAAAGGAAGGAAGGAAGGAATGAAGGGAGGGAGGGAAGGAAAAAGAAATATATGGAAATCAATGTCCAAAATTCCTGTGGGGAAATAATATTAACAAATTTCTATTTAGTCATGCCACTGGAAATTTTATTTTACTTTTAAATTCTCAACTGCAGGTTTTTAAAAAATTAAATCTATATTCTTACTTTATCTTCCACTAGTAACTAGTAAGAGGAAAATCAGCCCTAAACCCAAAAACTATAGTAGTGATTATGAACATTAAGCATGAGAATTTAGTGGTACCTAACTTTGTGAATGTAATATCTACATGGTTATATTTATATAGGATTGATTGTCTTCTCTTTTGATTTTTAGCATGCATTGAGAAATGTCCCCATTTTAAGGTAGTACATTTATATTTTTATCTTAAATTGTTGTATACTTATTGAATGAATGATATGACATTTATTAACTGTTTTGTTTCCAAACCCATCTAGCCTCACATTAATTATTCTGTTGTGGAAGATGCCACACAAAGGATGGAACTGCAAACATTCAAATCAGGTAAACTGTGCAACGTAAATTATTCTTGAAAGAGCATTATGTACTGGGAATGCTCCCAGCAATCCTATTCCTAATTCCTCTTTCCCAAAGTTGATTGTGTGAGTTGACATGAATAATGCAAATGTCCTTGTTGGTACCCATGTTTCTCAAAAGCATTAGAAACAAACAAAGATTTTCAACATTCAACTTAATGTTTCTGTTTTAGCCCTCAATTCTGCAGTTCAGAATTCCCTATACTTGTTAGGTATTTGCACACAAGATCGTAATGAAGCTTACGAGATTTAGCCAGTTCTAACCTGGTTAAAAGAGAGATATACACCTGCAGTTATAGCTACTTGGGTGAGTGAGGTTCTTAAACTGAGATTTTTCTCAATGATTTTGGACAATAAGAAGGTTTATCTATGAAAACACAAATTTTTAGTGCCAGGTACGGTGGCTCATACCTGAAATCCCAGCTACTTGGAATAAAACAACCAGTAAGATCTCAGTTTGAGATCAGCTTGGGCTCATTTACATCTCCACAAGTAAAGAGTACACTATGGGTCATTTATAATAATACCATGTATGTAGGAAAAGGATCATTTTGTCTGAGGCTAACCCACAGAAAAACTGTGGGACCTAATTGGAAACATAACCTAAAATGAAAAAGGACTAGACCTGTAACTAATGTGGTAGAGCATGCACAGTTAATTAATTGGACTAGATCACCCAGTATATTTATTAGCTACATTTTAAATATTTTAGCAAAAATTCACAGGCTATATCACATAATTGACTAAAAGGTCTAAAGCAATAGTTGCTTCCAATTGAAGTGTCTATGTGTGTGTGTGTCTCTGTGTGTGTTTGCACAATTTCAGTTATAAGTCACCAATGCAAGATTTAAACATGAATTCATTTCCCATAGGGTAGATTTGTTCTTGTTGCTCTCCCCATTTTTATTCTCTGTTTAACTTTGGCTTTGAGGTTTATTACACACAGGATCTGCACATTCTCATCAAAAGCTTATCGATGAGCTAAATCCCTAGTCATAATACTTTGCAACAAGTTTGATAGATATAAAAAAAACAACAAGATATTGCACCAAAATGCTAAACTGGTTTCTTTCTTTTTTTTTTTTTTTTTGTTGGTTGTTGGGCTTGAACTCTGAGCTTGGGCACTGTCTCTGAATTCTTCAGATCAAGGCAAGTGCTCTACCACTTGAGCCACAGTGCCACTTCCGGTTTTTTAGTGGCTAACTGGAGATAAGGATCTCACAGACTTCCTGTCTCAGCTGGCTTTGGCTCCTGAGTAACTAGGATTGCAGATGTGAGCTACCAGCACCCAGCCTAAACCAGTTTCTTAATCTTGGAAAGATATGAAAAAGAAAACATAGGAAGCATGGACTAGTTCACCTCCCATTTTTTGTGATAGGTATTGCCAAGATGAAGGAGACTGTCATGCCCTGCTGATCCAAAGTAGTACCTTTATAAATATAGCCAAACTTATTTTTAGTCTTGAATGCTGATAACATTATATTCTAAATGAACTTGGAGACATTCCCCTGATTTGGGCCTGTATTATCATATTTATATAGCATTTTGCCCTTTCTTCTGTCCACCCTTTCCTCACATGTAAACTGATCTATCTCCACTGCATATGTGAGCCAAAACCACTTCACAAAACAGGTCTCCAAGATTCTGAATAGCTAAGCATTCAGAACTTCTTCCCAATAAAGTTTCTTGAAGAAAGATCATTGAGAATAACAAAAGGGAATAACAATAGGGAATATCCTTGCCAATAACAAAAGGGAATATTCATTCCCAAAGTTAACTAAGGCAGTAGAAAAGTCAATAAAGAGCTAAAGGAGCCCCAAACCTGAGTCAAACTTGGTCATCCAGTGAAGAAAGGCATGATCAAAGAAGGTTTCACATACTAGACTGAGTTTCTAAAAGTGTGAAAAGCAGCCAAGCTTGTGATGAAAAAAATGTGAACTGTATTGCTTAAAAGTTACTACTGTGAAGTAGAGAATTCATTTCTATGTGATTTTCAAGTTTTGTTTCAGAGTGTTTGTTCATTTGTGTTACCTGTGTGAATCTTTGTAATATAGAATGTGCATAACCCGGTAACATGCAGAGCTGTTCTAATAACATACTGAAGAACTGAATTAGAAGTATTTTTTATAGGAAGGAGTATAAATATTCAGCTGAAGATTAAGCTGAATAACTGGAGAAGTACAAGTCATTTTAAATTACAATCTACCTAAGGAACTACTATTATCTAAAGACTTCCATTTTATCTGTAACTTCTTGTTGTTAGTTTCATTTGATGAGATATATTAATTTCCCCTCCCCCAAAGACTCAGAACCTATGGCAGAGACAGAACAAGACAGTCGTGATGGCTATGAACATAACTGGTCATTGGTATGTTCCATATTAAAATTTTTAATCTCTCTTGTAATATTGTTTTATTGTTTTGTTTAGTAATATAGCATAAGCCAGAAGAAACTTCTACCCTAAAGAAGCAATAGTCTGCCCAGTGTCAGTGACATCTGAGGATTGGGGTTCAAAGTCAGCCTGGGCAGAAAAGTCCCTGTGAGACTCTACTCTCCAATGAACCACTCAAAATCTGGAAGTAGCACTGTGGCTCAAAGTGGTAGAGTGCTAGCCTTGAGCAAAAGAGCTCAGGGACAGTGCACAGGCCCTGAGTTCAAATCCTACAACCAACACCCAAAAGAACAACAGCAACAAAAAAGAATCAATGGTCCACAATGACCAATTAATGTAAAATTAACTTCTAAACACATATGGGATCATATGCATGTGTATAAAAACATATAAATCAAAGTATGGTATGTGCAGGGGAGAATTCAAATGGTGTAATTCCTTTAAAAAAATGAACTCTCATATGAGAATCAGGGAAATGGTACTTGAGATGTATGTGCGAGCTCCAGGGGGCAGGGAAAATGAGTGAAGACAGGAAGGGGACAGTGCAGCCATAATGGATGCAGCCATAATAGTCAATGCAGAACTAGGAAACTAGGAAAGTTGAGGGGAGGAGTTTAGTTGGGAAGGGTGTGGGAGAATGATGGAAAGTGTAATGTTGATCAAGATGCATTGCATTTATAAGCTGATTTGCTGGGTGGTAACCCCTTTTTACAACTATGTAAAAGTTAATAAAATATAATAAAAATTAAAGTAACTTACTTGTCATAAAACTTAGGAGATACTTGGTATATTCAGTATCCTCTACTTAATATGATCCTTATATTTATGGCCCAATATGTCCCATAATTGTTTGTACTTCTAATGTGCAACTGTTGCCTTACAAGATAAAAGCTTATGGTCAAATTGACATTTTATGACTAAGCAGTTCAAATTAAGGGCCCTATTCTAGCATTTGACTCCTAGATTCTTATTAAAGTATGAACATTCTGATTGGCTCAAGTATCTGGATTTATATACCCATGCAGTAGTGCCAAGGCAAGTCTGTAAATGTATTCTTTGGGGGTTTCGTTGCCTTCATTGTCAGGGATGAGGGACAAATAATCAAACTCACCAACTAGTAAGAGGGTGACAACATTTAGAAGATGACATTTGATGTTAGGGTACAAGCAATACCTTCTGTTTCAATGAAGAAAAAAATCAGGAAACAACATTAAGCTCAGTATAGATGGTTCTAAATGCAATGTAGGATAGATTATAGCTGAGTAAAACTATGAGTTTTAAAAATGTTTTGCTATGATGTCATAAAATTCATGGGGATGCCATGAAGATTTGTGTTTTTTGAGATTAATTCCTTGCTGAAATATGGCTACTAGCTGCAGTTTTGTCTGTGAGCATGTTATCAGTTTATACACATCTAGTACACAGATGAAGTAGCCACATGATGCTAAAAAGTAGACTTTATTGGTAGAGCATGTATGAGACATGTTTCTCTTATTTTCAAATCTACTTATTCCAATGAGAAAGAGATGGGGACATTTTCACATAATTCATTATTTTTTGGTACTTTTTTCACATAATTCATTATTTATACTAATGTTCACAGAATACCTCAAAGGCTATTCCAAAGGAAGTTGCTGCTCATTCATCTGAGGATACACATCAAAAAGGAACTTGAGCAAAGAGACAAGTGCAAGATATGAACTCCTTGATTGACTTCTAAAAAGTCATCCCATTAATGTTCCTTTGTCAGCAGGAAGATTGGTGTATTTCACTACCCAAAGAAAATTTTCTATTTAAATTAATTTTAATAGGTAATAAAAATTACCTGTTGTGTACTCTGTTTCCTTTCTAAGCAAAACAAACTTGGTATGTTATCAAGGTCCAGACACACATTAAATCGAAGAGTTTATTCAAGGAATTCCACTTGATTTAAGACCCAAGACATGTTATGAGAGGAGAAACAGGAGAGACAAAAGTGAGAATGGGGAATAAGCAATGTGGAGAGTCACGGTATGAGATCAGGACAAACACTACAGGTGTGTATAGAAACAAGTGCTTTGCTCACACTTGTAATCCTAGCTACTTGGGAAGCTGAGATCTGAGGTTTGCAGTTTAAAGCCAGCCGGAGCAGGAAGTCCATGTAACTCTTATTTCCCATTAACCACCAAAAAGCTTTTTGGTGCTGTGACTAAATGATAGAGCACTGTTGCTGTTCACACAGCGAGACCCAAGAACTCGGTATCTGGTAGACAGAAAGGGACCATACCATGTGGGTATAGACAAAGTTTATTAAAACATCATATGCTTATATAGGGCATAGGGGCATAGAAGGTAAGGCTCTAGTCAAGGGCCAATCATAGGACAAAAAGATGACCTTAAACAATTCTTGGGGATGTGGACTATTAGCAACCTTTAATTGGCGATCGGAAAGAGTGGTTCAAGGTAATAAAAGAGGAAGCAAGGTGCAGGTGGGGCTCCATTAAAAAACACAAAAGGAATCGTGAGGCATTGTTCTACACAATTAACTAGCAGGAGCACGAATGGCGCTTTCCAAAAACCATCACCTGAGCCTGGCACCAGCCTCAGGACCTTTGCCCCGCATGGAGGAAGGGACGTCCACCTTCTTCCCCCACAGGAATGCATGCCAGCACACACCCTCACAGCACACAAGAACTCAAATGGGGTTCTTTCCAGTCAATGCCTCTGACAGACCACTAGCCTTGAATTAAAAAGCTTAGGGACAGGCTCTGAGTTCAAACTCCAGGACCAGCATCAGAGAAGAAGGAGGAAGTGGAGAAGGAGGAGAGAAAGAAAGAATTGAGGTGAAGAATATCTTTGGAAAAAGAAGAGTATAGCATGAGAATTACAACTGTAATATAACTTGACCTTCCATTTTCAAATTTTGTTGGAAGGGCATTGAAATATCTGATCATTCCGATATGTGTTTTATAAGCCTACAAAGATAATCATAATCTTCTAGGGACAAATGACATGCATGTAAGTTAAGATCACTTAACGTTTTCATGCTCTGTGTCATGTATTTTATAGATAAAATTAGAAGGCTTGAATGAAAAAAAAATGATTGCCTGTGGAGAGTAGAGGGATTTCAGGCCAGATCAAAACACATTATATAGTTTGTGAGATTTATGCTCTCTCAGAAACACATGGTAGGAAGCAACTCCACACTAGACCAAAAAGGGGAAAGAATCTGGAAGCCAAGTCTGTGCTGAATGAAGATTCTCAAATGTTGATCAAGTACCCAATGAGCACCATGCCCCAGTGAACATTCTGATTCAGATTCTTGAAGATTCTGCATGTGTGGTTAATTCAGATTTTACTGAGATACTGTAGCAGCTACACTGAGTAGCAAGGGTATAGATTTTCCATCTAAGAATATACAAAGAGCAATGGGATAATATTGCAAAGCATACAATGACCAAATGCAAGCCTAATGTTTTCTTTTTCTGGTCAATACAGGCTTATTAATGAGTTTTCAAAAACAACCTTAAATGAGATGTATCTATTTTGATAACTTAGTGTACTCCAAGATTCATAGTCTTAAGTCCCTGTATGCATTAGGGATTACCAAAGGAAGACATCAGTAGCTAAAGGGTTTCTAAATTTTCAAAATCCTTATCAGAGAGCCATGCTCAAAAGCAAACAGCTATAGGAAAAAGAGGAAACAGTCACTCTTTGGGTTGATATTCACAACAACTGAGATGTTGCAGCTTAAATAATAAAAAATGAATTTATGTTTTGATCCTTACAAGACAACCAATGCATTGATTATATTTTCTGTGTTCTAAGTTTTCAGCTATGAGCTCAGTTCCCCTAATCAGCTCTGGAATAAAATGTGACATAATAAATGTGACATAATATTTTAATAAGATATATATTTTCCCTTTTTTTTGCTACACTTCAGAATTAAAACTCTGTTATAGAAAAATAACAAGTATCTTCTGGAGAAGGCAATGCAAGCTTGAAACCTCAAGTCATTTTCCCATATAAAAAGTTTATCTCTTCTATTACTTCTATTACTTTGCTTTTTTTTTTTTTTTTGTCAGTCATGGGGCTTGAACTCTGGGCTTTGGCGTTCTCCCTCAGCCCTTCAGCTCAAGGCGAGCGCTCTACCACTTGAGCCACTTCCAGTTTTCTGGTCGTTAATTGGAGATAAGAGTTTCCAGACATTCCTGCCCTGGCTGGCTTTGAACCACAATCCTCAGTTCTCAACCTCCTGAGTAGCTAGGATTATAGGCGGGAGCCACCAGCACCCAGCTTATCTCTTCTATTACTTTTCTATCTCCTTTTTTTTCTTCTTGTGTTCTATTTCAGAGTTTGATGATTGAACACCAGGCCAGTACATAATCATCAAAGGCTAAACCATCTCTAGCCATATTATTATGTGATGAGATTGACAGATGCACACAACAGGAATTCCAAACAAAATACCTGAATAACTGATCTCAACATGGAAGGATGTTCAACAATGGATGACAGCATTGTAAACTGCTCATGTAGCTCAGTTCTAATCTGATTTGATCACTATTGTCAAGAAATGATGAGGGTGTCATGCTGCAGGATCCAGATTTGAACATTCATTCATTTAGCAAAATATATATATATATATACCAGGTACAGGCGATTTTAAATATTAATATTTTTAGTCTTATTAAATATTAAATATTTTGATCTTACTTTTGTTTTTTTTGTTTTTTTGGGTCCGGTCATGGAGCCTGAACTCTGGGCCTGGGCGCTGTCCCTCAGCTCTTCAGCTCAAGGCTAGCGCTCTACCACTTGAGCCACAGCGCCACTTCCGGCTTTTTTTCTTTTTGCTTATGTGGTGCTGAGGAATCGAACCCAGGGCCTCATGCATGCAAGGCAAGCGCTCTACCACTGAGCCACCTTCCCAGCCCCTGGTCTTATTTTTATGCTCTGGTTTCCAGTATCACCTCACTCAAAGCACATGTTCACTCCCTACCCTCTCCTCACATATAAACTGATCTATCTCTAATACAAATAAGAATACAAAATTCTTTGAAATCATAAATCTCTAGGCCTCTTGAAATTGCATATAAACATTCAGAATGTGTTCTCATCCCAATAAAACTTCTTGTACAATGATGATTGAACCGATAGGCACTTTTTTTCCAACAAGACAGATAAATATCAAAACAATAATTTCAACACAATGCAGACAAGCAAAAGAAGCAATGTCCATTGTCAGAGGTAAAGGTGTAGTAAAACTTAGTAAAGAACTAGTGTAGCGTCAATGAGAGCCAGACTTAGTCATCTAGGAAAGAAAATAATCATGAAGGAAGGTTTCACATAGACTTGTGGCAAGAAATCGATAAGGCCAATGGAAAAAGTAGTTTAGGCTTTAAGAAATGTGTTCACATAAAACAGTAAAAATGACCATGATGTGAGGAAAGTGTGGATTGGGTTGTTTAAATGTTACTATTATATGGTACAGAATAGTGTGTAATATGTATTTGTTTCTATATGATTTTAAAGTTTTGTTATAGTGTTCTTTTTGTGATAAGTGGATGAATCTTTAACATGTTAGTATTGTAATATTCAGATTTGAATCTTGAAGATTTGAGACACTGGAAGTCATTCTAAGAGAAAAAGTAAAAGTATTCAGCTAAGGGGTAAGCTGAATTGTTGGTAATATATACATAATATTTATATATTATATAATATATATTTAATATACAATATATTATATATACTATGCATACATTTATACTTTTACATAATTTTCATTTAAGGACCAACTTCTTTCTATTGCTGTAAAGGCTGCCCATGCCAATAAGGCATATTAATTTCTTAGAAGATTCAGAATTGTTAGAGAAAGAGGAAGAGGTTTGTGATGACAGTGAAAATTACCAATCATTGGTATATTTGGTACTTAAAAATTTATTGCTTTCATGATATTATTTTCTTTTTGTATTAATGTTGCATAAGCATAACAATTAAATTCTAGACTAAACTAATGGTGTGATAATTAACATTTAATTTAAAGAGGAGGATTGATATTGAGACAAACAGTACCTTCCATTTCAATGCTAGAATTCAGAAAATATCAAAGGTTGTGTACAACTTTAAATATGATATAGGACAAATAGATTACCAGTAGATTATTATGCATACACATTTAACAATGTAAATGGATGACCACATGTAGATGTTCTAAAGAAAATGATTAATAGACATATCCAATAGGAATATAGAAATAAGGTTTCAGGCTTTGCTAAAGTTGCATTGTATATCAGGATATAGAATAAATTTCCTTTCCTCAGTGTTTGTCATGTGAATCACAAACATTGAAGTTGCAGGATATGTGCTCATATTGAAGTACCTGGATGGATGAAGAAGCAAGTAGTAAACACTAACTTCTTTGAAGAAAATGCTGGGGTTTGGAATGGGGAATGAAGTGAAAGTTTGTGGTTATAATTTGGATGCCAAGAGGAGAGGGAGTGTGTATTACCACTTAGGTTTCCTGAACATGGCATCAAACTAGCCAACAAAAGAGTGAGGAGACAGCCAATTGAATATCCAGAGCTTGTGGATGCATATGTTTTTTTATTCCTACATTCACAGAATATCGAGATGGCAGGAGAAAGATACCTACCACCTTGTCATTTTTGTTGTCAGAATGCAAAGAAAGTAAAGTAAACCTAGAAAAAAAAAAGTGCTGACTGTCTATCTGAAACTAAAGTAATACCATTTCTGTTGGACTCAAATGGCTCCCACTTGTAACACTAACTACTCACTAGGCTGAAAACTGGAGTATGGAGACTCAAAGCCAGCCCACTGGAAAAGGCCTTGTGATTCCATCTCAATAACAACCAGCAAAAAATTGGGCCCCAAGTAATAGAAAACCAACCCTGGGAAAGAAAGCTGGGTGAGAACATGAATCTCTGATTCATACCTGAGAATTAGCAAAAATAAAGAAAGAAAGAAAAAGGAAAAAGAAGTTTCTTTTGCTTGGCTTTTCTAAAAGCTAGCTACAATTTTCTTTCCTAATAGGGAAAAGTTGTAAACTCTGGATAAACATTATGTGGCACATTATATCTTTTTTAATTTTTTTTTTGCTGAATTCATGTGATCTTTATTTATTTATTTTATTTATTTTTTTGAGGGGGGGAGGGTCCAGTCGTGGGTCCTGAACTCTGGGCCTGGGCGCTGTCCCTCAGCTCTTCAGCTCTCTCCTCTTTTGTGATACCAAAGTAGATCACCTCCCACTAAACTAGCCTGGGAGGAGGGTCATAAAGTCCCAGATAAGGCAGAATTTCATTCTGCCTGCTCAAACAAACTGATTTAAGAAACCAACTAAGCCACAGGAAAACCAAACACCACAAGCAAACCAGAGACTCCACCCAAGAGACTGGTTATGGAAACAGGGGAGACACAAGATCCCCTCCTCCCTAAAAATTCAAAGAACTCTTTTTCTCTACTTAATTTAAAAAAAAAAAAACTGTTGTTTATTTTTTTTCATTTTTATTTTAGGTTTGTTTTTTGTTCTTTTTAAAAATATTCTCTTAGCCGGGCGCTGGTGGCTCACGCCTGTAATCCTAGCTACGCAGGAGGCTGAGATCTGAGGATCGCGGTTCAAAGCCAGCCCGGGCAGGAGAGACTGTGAGACTCCTATCTCCAATAAACCACCAGAAAACCGGAAATGGTGCTGTAGCTCAAGTGGTAGAGCGCTCGCCTTGAGCTGAAGAGCTGAGGGACAGCGCCCAGGCCCAGAGTTCAAGCCCCACGACCGAAAAAAAAAAAAAAATATTCTCTTTATACTCTTTTGGTCTTGTTTTGATTTTCTTTTGCCTTACTTAATTGCTAGTCTGTTCATCCCCAGATATATACCTGTCTTCGATCATTCATTGTGTGCATACTTAATTCAGATATGGATTACTCAATTTACAAACTCCCAGCATCAACTCCTTTAATTGTAGTATTATTTCCTTATACAATTTTGAAGTGTTTCATTTTAAATTTTTTTTTCATTTTTCCTTTTTCTTTATCTCTCTTCTCCTTTCCTTCTATCCCTTCCTTCTCTCTGAATTATATTACATCTCTTACTTCCCTCCTACATTCTTCCAATCTTATTTTCGAATTACAATATGGCAGTGCCGCATTGAGACCAAGGAAAGGATCCTTAAAGCTGTCAAGGAGAAAAGACCACCTATAAAGGGAAACCAATCAGAATAACTTCAGATTTCTCAGTAGAGACAAAGCAAGAAGAGCCTGGAATGATGTATGACACGCGCTAAAGACAAACAACTATCAACCAAGAATACTGTACCCAGCTAAACTCTCCTTCATAAGGAGAAAGGACAAATAAAATTCTACAGCAAAGAAAAATTGAAACAATATATCTCCACCTGACCAGTCCTACAAAACTTAAAGATGTCCTACATATAGAAAACTAAGAAGAACACAACAAAGGCCAAGAAACAGCCCCCAAGCAGAGAACCCAAGAATCATATAAAGAACTCAGTTGGCATAGCCCCCAAGAAGGTGGATAACATGGCAGGAACTACCAAACACCTCTCAGAACTAGCTCTCAATATTAATGGACTTAACTCTCCAATTAAGTGACATATTGTCTAATTGGATCAAAAAGCAAGATCCTTCTATCTGCTACCTTCAAGAGACACACCTTCCCCACAAAAACAATCATATTCTGAAATTGAAAGGCTGGAATAAAATCCACCAAGCAAATGGCCCCGATAAACAGGTGGGGGTTGCAATTCTTATATCAGATAAAAGACCTCACATTGAAATTAGTGAGAAGAGATAAAGAAGGTCATTACATACTAATTAAGGGATCTCTCCATCAGGAGGACATTACAATTCTAAATATCTATTCACCAAATACCAGAGCACCCAAATTTATCCAAGAAACACTATTTTCCCTACAATCACACATTGATCCAAAGACATTAATTGGTCCACAACACTACTATCCCACTGGATAAATCAACCCAGAAAAATTTCAACAGAGAAACAGCAGATCTAAACAACTGCATAGACCAACTAGACTTAACAGACCTCTATAGAATATTTCACTCATCAGCAACAGATTACACATTCTTCTCAGCATCACATGAAACATTCTTCAAAATAAACCACATTTTTTCACAAAGCAAATTTGTCCAAATTCAGAAACATTGAAATTATGACCTGCATTCTCTCATACCACAAAGGAATAAAATTAGAATTCAACAACAAATGCCACCGAAGAAAATCTTGTAACACATGGAAGCTGAACAATACTTTGTTGAACAGCAAATGGGTCATGGAAGAGATTAGAAAGGAAATTTAAATGTTCATGATATTTAACAATAATGAACACACAAATCACCAGCTCCTCTGGGATGTAGCAAAGGTAGTACTCAGAGGCAAGTTTATAGCTCTGAGTTCCTATATCAACAAATTGGAGAGATCTGAAATCAACAATTTAATGAGACACCTGAAGCTCCTTGAATAAGAGCAGTAAGCTAAACCCCAATCCAGTAGATGGAAACAAATAAATCAGAATTCAATAAATTAGAGTCCAAACAAACTGTAGAAAGAATCAACAAAAAGATTGGTTCTTTGAAAAAATTAACAAAATTTACAGACCCTTAGCAAATCTTATTTGAAAAAGAAAAGAACACATGCAAATAAACTCAGAGATGAGGATGGTATCATAACCACAGAAAAAACCAAGATTCAGAACATCATAAAGAATATATCTCAATCCTTCAAGCTAATAAGTTTGAGAATCTGGATGAAATGGAAGAATTTCTAGCAAATATTGATATGCCCAAACTAAACCAAGATGATTTAAACCAATTTAACAGACCCATATCAAGTACTGAAATAGAAACAGCAATAAAAGACCTCCCACTGAAGAAAAGCCCAGGACCAGATGGATTTACAGCTGAATTCCAGAAGGCCTTCACAGCAGAATTCATACCAATACTCCTACAACTCTACCACCTTCCCAGCACTGAGCCCCCTTCCCTGCCCCTGGTCCTAAAGGTTGTAAATGTAGCACAACAATAGGCCATTGGAAGGAGCCCAAAGTCACAGAACTATAGTCTGCAATGGCCAACATCTCCATCTGAGAAACCATTTGACCTTTGTATTTTAGTCCTAAGTGGTACTTACAAGAGAACCTCAGAAACTGCCTCAGCAACATCTGGATCTCTCTCCAGTGATAGGCACCATTTTAGAAATCTGGTCCCAAAGGTTCTAAAGAATCAGCTCTGTGTACCTTGGGAGTGGAGTCCATGGGGTTCTTGCAGATCATGTCATCTGCAAAAAGGGAGAGTTTTACTTCTTTCCCTATTTGGATCCCCTTTATGTTTTCATCTTGTCTTTTTGCTCTAGCTAGGCATTCTAATACTAAACTGAAGAGGAGTGAAGAGAGTGGACATCCATGTCTCCTTTCCTGAGTTTAGAGGAAATGGCTTTAGCTTTTCTCCATTAAGTATAATGCTGGCTGTAGGTTTGTCATACACAACCTTTATTATATTGAGGAATGTTCCATGGATTCCTAGTTTTTCCAGAGCTTTCATCATAAAGGGGTGTTGGATCTTGTTGAATGCTTTTTCTGCATTTATTGAGATAATCATGTGGTTATCATCCTTGCTTTTGTTGATGTGATGAATTAATTGATTATATTATATTGTGTATATTGAACCAGCTTTGCATCCCTGAAATGAATCCTGTTTGATCATGGTGTATGATTTTTTTGATGAGTTGTTGAAGTCTATTGGTCAGAATTTTGTTGCAAAGTTTTTCATTGGTTTTCATCAAATAAATGGGACTATAGCTCTCTTTCTTTGGTGAGTCCCTGCCTGGTTTGGGGATGAGGATTATGATGGCTTCATAGAATGAGTTTGGTTGTGAATTTAACTTTCAATTTATCAAAAAGAAATCACCTCTTGAATAAAGTAAGTGGCGGGATGTATGTCAAAGTAAAAAGCATCGTACAAACTGTTGGAGAGGGAAGTGTGGCCACAGGAATAGAAAGTCCACGGTTGTTCCATGGGTGAAGGACATGGAACAGAAGACAGTGAGAAGGAAGAGGAGGGGATCGCGAAAATGTTTGCCAATGACAGCAACCATCCATCTGTGTGTATCTCATTTCCATGCTTAGGGCTTGAACTCAGGATCTGGGTGCTGTTCCTAAGGTCTTTTGCTCAAGGCTAGTGCTCTATCACTTGGAGCCACAGATCTACTTCTGGTTTTCTGGTGGAAATACTTGGAAACAAGAGTCTCAGGGACTTTCCTGCCTGGGATGACTTAAACTGTGGTCCTCAGATCAGTCTCCTGAGTAGCTAGGATTACAGGAGTGAGCCATCAGGGCCTGACTGAAATGCAATATTTTAATTGTAAATGCCAATATTTTCTGTCAAGGTCCTGTTGCTGTTTTTTTCTTCAGTGAAATTTTTGTTCCCAGTAAAGGCAGGATCACAATCTTTCCCAAGCAGATTGAGTTGGTGTAGTTTATTCTTGGTTATCAAAATATTCATGTAGAGCTGGATGCTGGTGGCTCACGCCTGTAATCCTAGCTACTCAGGAGGCTGAGATCTGAAGTTTGTGGTTCAAAGCCAGCCTGGTCAGGAAAGTCCATGAGACACATCTCCATTTGACCATCAGAAAACCAGAAGTGGCACTGTGGCTCAATTAATTGGTAGATCAATTGCCTTGAACTAAAGAGCTCAGGGACAGCATCCAGGCCCAGAGTTCAAGCCCCACAACTGACCAAAATAATGTAGCTTTGGGATTTGGAATTGGTGAATTTATAACATTTGGAAAAGCATGACACAAACCATATAATCTGAGTTACCTAAAAGGAATTGGTGTGGAAGTGGAGCTGTAGCTCAAGTGGTAGAGCTCTAGCCTTGTGCTGAAGAGCTGAGGGACAGTACTCAGGCCCAGAGTTCAAGGCCCACGACCAACAAACAAAAAAAAAAAAAAAAAGAAAGGAATTGGTGTGTGAACATGGAAGATGTAGACAGTCATGTCCAACTGAAGTGCTTGTGTCTGTGATGTCTTTGTTCATTACTTCATATATATGTTGTCTGTAATGCACATGTTAAAGTTTTTAAAGTAATTTTAATAAATATAAGAGACAAAAATCACATCAGTCACATCAATCACAACTCCACTTTTCTTCATAGGTGAAAAGGAAGTAATAAATTGGTAACTTTTTTGTATCTCAAGTTTCAGGAAGAGATAAAATCAGAATGTGTCACTAAATGGGTTCTGTGATAAGTCACAATTCAGTGAAATCTAACATACTTATAGTGGTGTAGAAAAAGTAACAGAAGAGGAAATGAGAATGACAGTAACAGATGCAAGAGAACAGATCATTGAAAACTATGCAGGGGTATACTGGTGAGACGAAAAACTTACTTGGAAAAGCAAATGAACAGTATCAGAATAGTGGGATATATACATTGACCCTGGGGAATTAGATTTTGTACTAGAAGTTGATCAAAGTATTCTCACATCTTGTCTCCTTCACTGATGAGGAGGCATTACAGATTAAAGTATGTGATCATTCTGAGCTGTGTGTATGTGTGAGTGTGTTTTGATCGGTCATGGGGCTTGAACTCCTGGCCTGGGTGCTGTCCCTCAGCTCTTCAGCTCAAGGCTAGTGCTCTACTACTTGAGCCACAGAGCCACTTCTGAGTAGTTTATTGGAGATGAGTCTCATGGACTTTCCTTCCCAGGCTTTGAACTAAATCCTCAGATCTCACCCTCCTGAGTAGCTAGGATTACAGGTGTGAGCCACCAGCATCTGCTGAGCTATGTTTTATACCAAAGACAATCCACCATAGCCAGATGCCCATGATTCTCAGATTATGTCACACCTTTGCTTATCTATACTTCTTGTCTTACTCACCAAAATTAGAGAATTGGAAGGAAGAAAGGAAAAAAAAACACCCAGTTTTGGAGAGTCCAGGAAATTAAAGGCTAGATGATAAATTCATGAGGAAATTTGTTAATGTTGTATTTATTTATGAGGCAATAATGAAATACACAGTCCAATTCAGAATCTCTTGAGATTTTGTATGAGTGGTAGGATAACATTTCATGAGAATGTGTCTGGAAGATAAATCCCACCCAGTGGAACAAGGGCGTAGAACTTTCAAAAAAATATTCCATGAGCTCTTGGATAACAGTACTACAAGGCATCACATGAACAGTGTGTATATGTATATATTTTACTGCATATCTCAAACTTGACAAAATGGGCATAAGCATTGAGAACTGAAATTCTGTACAATTGTTAGAATGGCAGGTCTACAAAATAGTGTAAATGTGCATAATAAATTCTTGTATAATAGTAAAAATTGAAAATAATTGCTCTATTCCAATGCATGTGACTATCTAAAATAACATTCATAATAAATCTTTGAAAACCAATGATAAAAATGTGATTTTGGGGGAAAAAGACTTAGGGCACCCATTGAGGGACTACTAATGTTGTGAATTTTATTAATGATGCCCTGTTTTGAAATGAATTCTGTTGTTAATATCTTACAATGCTGTAAAAATTCAGATTTAAAATTTTTTCAGAGCTACTAAGTGCACTCAAAGAAAACAGAAACAGCACAATAACCTCACAATACAACTAAAGCTGCTAAGAAAATAAACAACCACAAATAAACAGGAACAAACCAAACCTAAAGCTAATAGGAAGAGAGATAGTAAAGATTAGGGAAGAAATCAATGAAACAGAGACTGAACAAATACATAAAATCAATGAAACAAAAAATTGATTCTTCAAAAAAATTAATAAAATTGACAGACCACTAGATAAGGTGACAAGAGACTCAGATCAATAAAATTAGAGATATCAGAGGGAACATTATAACAGACATCCAAGAAATACAAAAGATTATGAAGGACCACTTTCAAAGCCTATAACTTAAATAAGATGGAAAATGTAGTAGAAATGGATAAATCCCTTGAGACATACAAACTGCTTAAACTAAGCTAAAAATACATGAACCACTTAAACAGGCCCATAAGACACAATGAGATTGAGGAAGTAATCAGGAGTTTTCTGAGAGGAAAAGCCAAGGTCCTCATGGATTCATGGCTGAATTCTATAAAACTTTTAAAGTTAAATTACTGGTACTCCTCAAGCTTTTCCATTAACTAGAAACAGAAGGATCAATTCCAAACTCATTTTATGAAGCCAGCATTACACTCATCCCAAAACCAAGTGGAGATCTAATGAAAAAAGAGAACTATAGACCAATCTCTCTGATGAACACAGATGCAAAACTTTTCAACAAAATACTCCCCAACAGAATTCAGCAAGTGATTAAAAAAATACATTATGATCAAGTGGGTTTTATCCCATAGATAAAAGGCTAGTTTAACATATATAAATCAATAAATGTAATGCATCACATTAACAGAGCCAAAGACAAGAATCACATTATCATCTCAATAGATGCAGAAAAATGTTCAACAAACTCCCAAATCCATTAATGTAGAAAGCTCTGGAGAAGCTAGGAATACAAGATATATACTTCAAAATAATAAAGGCTATATATGATAAATCAAGAGCCAATGTCATACTGAACAGTGAAAACTAAAGCCATTTCCCTTAAAATCAGGAAAAAGGCAAGGATGTCCATTCTCTCTGCTCCTCTTAAATATAGTTCTGGAATTCCTATCCAGAGCAATAAAGCAAGATAAAGACATAAAAGGGATTCACATAGGGAAAGAAGTCAAGCTATCCTTTTCAGGTGTCATGATATTATATCTAACAGACCCCAAAGACTTGATAACTAAGCTCCTAGAGGTGATCAACAACTTTGGCAAAGTAGCAGGATACAAAATTACCCCACAAAAACCAGTGCCAGGAGGGGGTAACACAGTTTGAAAAGAAATGTACTCATTACCTTATGTAATTGTAATAGCTCTGTACATTACCTTTACAAATTTTTTTTTCAAAAAAATCAGTAGCTTTTCTGTGTACCAACAATATAAAATCAGAGAGGAAAACAATTCCATTTGCAAAAAATAAAATCTGGGAGTAAATCTAACCAAGGAAACAAAAGACCATTATAGAAAAAACTATAACAATTTGAAGAAAGGAATCAACATCATCAGGAAATAGAAAGAACCTCCATGTTCATGGATAGGTAGAAATAATATTGTGAAAATGGCCACACTGTCAAAAATGATCTACAAATTCAATACTCTATCAAAATCCCAATGATATTCTTTACCAGGATAGAGAAAACAACCCCAAAATTCACAAGGAACAACAGAATATCTCAAATAGTCAAAGCAATTCTAGGGGGGAAAAAAGCAATCCCCCACCTTAAGCTCCACTAGAGAGCTATAATAGCAAAAACAGCTTGGAATTGGCACAAAAAAAGACATGAAGATCAATGGAACAAACTAGAAGATCCAGAAACCAACCATATACTTCCAGAAATCTGATATTTCATAAGGGAGCCCATGCCTCTTTAACAATTGGGGTAGAGAAAATTGGATATCCATATGCAGAAAACTAAAAGTGGATCCCTGTTTATCACCATGCACAAAAATCAACTCAAAGTGGATTAAAGATCTCAATCTCATATCTGAAACTTGGAAATTACTGCAAAAGAGAGTTAGGAGAAACATTAGAACTCAGAGGCATAGGGAGAAACCTTCTTGAAAAGAGTCCCAGGGGCACAGCAGATAGGAGAGAGACTTGACAAATGGGACTACATCAAACTAAAGTGTTTCTGCTCAGCGAAGGACAGTTTCCAAACTATAAAAACAGCCAACAGACTGGGAGAAGAACTTTTCCAGCAAGATCTTTACATCAAAGGCCTAATATCTAAAATGTATAAGAGGCTTAAGAAACTAACCCCTCCCAAACCTAATAAAACCATTACTAAATGGGCAAAGGAGCTATAGAGAGACTTCTCAGAAGAAGAGGTAAGAACGGAAGAGAAACACATGAGGAAATGCTCATCATCCCCGGCCATAAAGGAAATGTGAATCATAACAACTCTGAGATTCCACCTTATTCTGGTTAGATTGGCAAACATGTGAATTTGAACAACAAATGTTGGTGGGGATGTGGGGGAAAGGGAACCCTACTGTATTTTGGGTGGGAAGGTAATCTAGTACAACCACTCTGTACTGCAGTCTGGAGGTTCCCCAAAAAACTAAACTTAGCTCTTCCATACAACCCAGCCGTATCACTCCAGGCACCTATACAGAACATCACAAGCCAGGATACCATAAAGACACTTGCACAACCATGTTCGTTGCGGCATTATTCACAATAACCAAGTTATAGAAACAGTCCAGATGCTCTACAATAAATGAGTGGATCCAAAAGAATGTGATGCGTACACATAGTGGAATTTTACACAGCCATTAGAAAGAATAATATTATGTCATTTGCAGGAAAATGGATGGACCTAAAATAAATCATGTTAAGTGAGGTAAGTTAAGCTCAGACAGTGTATGTATGAAGAAGCTAGATCTAAGATACATTAAAATTATAAATTATACAGGACTCTAGACATTCACACACAGTGAGACCAACGGATATTTTTAGGAGAGGAACACAAAGACACAATACCTATGAGCATCTACTCATAGAATATTTATTGAAATGATCGGAAATGGAAACAAGAGGGTTTTTTCCTTGCTTGCTGTTTTTGTTTTCTTTTTGTCTTGTTTGTTCTTATAGCTGTCTTTGGCAGAGTAAGGAGAGCCACAGAAATAGACAAAGGGTGAACAAATGCAACAGTGGTACTCACTAGACACTATTTTGAAAATGGACTATACAACCTGTAGATGGGGAGAGGAGGGAAAAACTGGGAGAGAGAGGGAAAAAACTGGGAGACATTGTCCAGAAAGAAATGTACTCTATCTATCTGACTTATGTAATTGTCACCAGACTTCTGTATATCACCTTTATAATAACACAAGTTGAAAATAAAGCATTAATAATCAAATGAAAAATTTTTTAAAGCTAGACCTTGATTCTAAAACCTTAAATACATCATTATTTAGAATTTAGAATCAGCATTAGTTTTGACAATAATTCTGTATGAAAGTATCATTGCCTATGTCAATGGTGTGTTCCTTTTTCTTTCTAGAATCTTCTAAGATTTATTCCACAAATAAGGTAGTAATGTGACATTATCTAAGCCATATTACTAATTTTATACTGTATGAAATATCTGATGATCATTGTGTATATTGTTTTAAATCATCCCAGCAATCCACTGAAAGGAAGGAGTCTGTTTAAACTAAGGCATCAGCAAAGAAGAATACACCAGCCTTCAAACAAGGTAAATTTCAATACAAACTTTTATGCAAATAGATTTAGATATTTGAGATGGATGACTTCAATGTGATTGTCAATAATGATATTTCAATACTAGTTACTTATAGCCTTAATTATAATTTTAATAAGTTTTCCTGAGATTTTCCTACTTTTAAAAATCTAAGTAATCTTAGACACCCAGTTTGAAGTGGCTATGCTTTTAAGGGGTTGTGAAGGCAAATTTTGAGTATCAGAAGGAATACCAACTAAATGCTTATCAGAGGCCTGTGGTCAATTCAATTATTAAAGAAGTGGAGGAAGGAATCTCCTTGAGATGAAAACTATATTTGGCTATATTAACAATCCTACAGAGATGTTGCTCCTTAAAAAAATCCTAAAAAGTGAATTTACATTGGCTTCTTGGTTATCTCTCTTTGTATATTCTAAATTTTGTAGCTGCTAATTATGTCATTATAAAATAATGGAATTAGATGTAGTAAAGCAAATCATGGTAAGATACTCACTTTTTTCTAAACCTAATTCTAAATGTAAAACTGACATGTATTTTGTGAAAAAAATGTAAATATCTGTTTGTGATTTCTGTACCCATTGTCTTGTATATAAGGTTATCTGATTTGGGAGGGGAAAGGGAATCACAGAAACAGTGGGACAAAGGGTGAACCAATGCAACAGTGATACTCATTAGACACTATGTTGGAAATGAACTTTATAACTTGGCAAGGAGTCGGGGTAAGTAGGAGGAAATGAAGGAGGGGGTAATGCTATTCAAAAAGAAATGTACTCATTACCTTAGCTTCTATAACTGTAACTCTTCTGTACATCACCTTTACAACAAAATTAAAAAAAATAAAAAGTGTAAATATCATGTAAAAATTCAGCAACACTCCTCCAGAGAAAACAGATATATCCATTCTTTTTTATTCTACATTGTACTATCTTTTCTTTTTTGTTTACCTTCTTTTGAGTTTAATTTTATTAGATTTGTTTTAAAGTGTTAATGATTATATCCTTGATCTAAATTGCTGTTCAGGAAATCATTGTATGATGAATTGCATAAATGAAACACACAAGTCATTACAAAGAAAAACACAAAATGAATGGTTTAAAGACAGAAAGGAGTTGAAAATTAGGGCCTGTGAGTTGTCATTTAGCTTTTGTGTTCAAGGCTAACACTTGCCATTAAGCCATAACTCCACTTCTGGCCTTTTGGTGGTTAATTAGAGATAAGAGTCTCACATACTCTCCTTCCTAGCTGGATTCAAATTGTGATTCTCAGATCTCAGCTCCTGAGTAGTTAGGATTATAGGTGGGAGCCACCGGCACCAAGGTCATTCATATATATACATATATATCTATATGTATATATATCTATATCTATATTTACTGTATTTAAGTAGTTGTACAAAGAGGTAACATTCAAAAAATTGTTTGCAATACATCTTGATTGAGGAAATGAACTTAATTTTATTTCTTTTTTTTTTTGGGTCTGTCGTGGGGCTTGAACTCTGGGCCTGGGCGCTGTCCCTCAGCTCTTCAGCTCACAGCGAGCGCTCTACCACTTGAGCTACAATGCCACTTCCGGTTTTCTGGTGGTTTATTGGAGATAGGAGTCTCACAGTCTCTCCTGCCCGGGCTGGCTTTGAACCGCGATCCTCAGATCTCAGCCTCCTGAGTAGCTAGGATTACAGGCGCGAGCCACCAGCACCCGGCTTTAATTTCTTGAGAGGTGGACCTTATTTTATTTTATTCATAATATCATTTAGGTTTACAGAAATTAATTTTTTCAAAAATCACCAATTCTGATTCCAAAGAAGTGGATAATGAAAACAGACAGTTCTGCTTAAGCAACTGATGCTTGTTACTCTGTTGTGCCTAGGTCGCAGGACCCCCACCAAGAAGACCACTGAGAGTCAGACTTTACAGCTATTTTAAGATTTTATTTAAACTGGCCGCAGCTCAGGCCTCGTCCTACACTCCGACACAGCGGAGCCTAGGAGGAGAGCCCCGAGCTAAAAATTTGCAGGGGTTATAAAGGCACACAATCAACCAAGTATTTGGATTACCACCACGTGTTGCTCTGCTAGACAGAAACAAGCAACACGTGGTGGTCACTGCCTCAAAACTTTAACCTTTCATTCCCCGCCTTGACTTATGGTCCTGAGACACAATCTTGTGGGTTCCAGCCCAAAACTAAACTCCAACAGCTCTCGATCTTGAACAGGTATAGTCCCTCTCTGACCTTAGCCATACTATTAAATAACAATACCAATAACAATCAGTTCATTTTTCTAGGATGCTTGGAGACTTCCCATATTTCCCTATGGTCGTCCTGGGCAAAGGGGTCAGCCGGTTTAGTGTGGGAGCTGTGGATCCAAGTAGCAATGCCATCCAACTTAAGGCCAGTAGCACCACGTAAGGTCCCTTCCACTGTGGTTCCAGAGATCTCAAGTTGTGCCTTCAAACAAACGCCCAGTCCACTGTTTCAAACAAATTGGGGGTAGGAATAGGAACAGAATCATAATGCTCTAAGCTGGGGCCACATACTCTTATGCACCAGCTGTAAATAGTCAAGCTTACACAGAAATTCAGTTTCATCCAAATCAGCAAGCAATTCAGTCTGAAGGCTAGGGATAATGGGTGGAGGGTGTCCATACATTATTTCAAAAGGGGTAAAGCCAAGCTGATAGGGTGAATTGCTTACTCTAAACAGGGCAAAAGGAAGGAGCGATACCCAGTCTGCGCCAGTCTCCAAGGCCAATTTAGTTAAGGTCTCTTTTAGAGTCTGATTCATTCTTTCTACCTGCCCTGAACTCTGGGGTCTATAAGCACAGTGCAATTTCCAATCTGTCCCCAGTGCTGGGGCTATTATCTGACTTACTTTTGAGACAAAGGCCGGTCCATTGTCCGACCCGATGGTGGATGGGAAGCCCCTCTGGGTAAGATTTCTTCCAGGGTCTTCATAGCCACGACGTTCACGGTCTCATGCTTTGTTGGGTAGGCTTCAACCCGTCCTGAAAAGGTGTCTACAAAAACTAGCAAATATTTATATCCAAATTTTCCAGTTTTAATTTCTTGAAGTCTACTTCCCAATACACACCTGGCCTATCTCCACGGAGGCGAGCTCCTTTTGTAACCGGTTGATTGGGGGCATTGGTGAGCTGACTGGCTTTGCAATTTTTAACAATGTCCTCAATGAGTTGATTTCCTTGCCTAATTTTTACTTCTGAGTGTCGGAGCAAGTCCTGCATTCTACGGGTTCCCATGTGAGAGACCTGATGGATTCTCTTAAGAATCCCCTTGCCCAATCTTTGTGGCAAGATAATTTTCCTCTCACCAGTTTTCCACCAGTCTTTGTTTCCTTCTCTGTCCGGGGTTTATAGGCCATGGGAATTTTCTTTATCCACTCCAAGTCTTCTTTGTAGTACTGAGGCTCAGGAGGCAAAGCTCATGGCCCTGAGTCTACTAGAGTCAGTACTTCTGCTCTGGGCTGGAGGGCCGTCTCCTTAGTTGCCTGATCGGGCAAGTTATTTCCTTTGGTTATAGAATCAGTTCCCTTTTGATGGCCAGGGCAGTGCATAATGGCAATATTTGCTGCTTCACATAAGGCCCAGATGAGGCTTAAAATTTCTTGTTTGTTTTTAATAGTCTTTCCCTCAGCTGTCAGCAGCCCCCTCTCTTGGTAAATGGCTCCATGGACATGCACAGTGGCAAAAGCATACCCACTGTCCATGTAAATGTTTAGTCTCTTCCCTTTTCTCATTTGTAGGGCTTTTGTTAGTGCCACTAGTTCTGCTCTTTGTGCAGACGTTCCCTGAGGAAGTGCTTCTGTCCACACTATCTGTGTCCGTGGTGACTGCTGCGCCCGTGTACCTTTTTCCATCTCAAATGAAACTGCTGCCGTCTGTGAACTAGGTATGCTCAGCATGCGATAGTGGCAAATCCAACAAGTCTGGCCTCTTTTCCTTGGCCGAATCTCTCTTTTCACGCTCAATTTCACGTTCTCTGTCCTTCCTTTTCTGTCTTTGCTCCTCTGTCTCTTATTGTAAACCTTTTCTGCCACGGCTACTATATCCCTAATAGACTTTTCACCAAGTCTGTCTAGAGCCTGCAACTTCCGCTTTATGTCTGGTGCAGCTTGATTTATATAGGCAAACATAATCATCTAAGCTGACTCCTGGGTCTCAAGATCATACAGAGTATATTGACTAAAACCTTCCATGAGCCACTCAAGATATGCTGCCCTGTCATACATCATAAACTTTGGCCATATTAGTAGGTCGGAGAGCTGCTGCCTGCCAGAGCCTGGTGGTAGACGAGGAGTCGTTCCCTACCTTCAACCGTATTGTAGTCCCATATTGGTCGGATCTCAGGAAAATAGGCAGCGATCAGGGCAGGATCTGTGATGGGCACTCCTGTGGGGCCAGGGATATGTTTCCGGGCTGCCTCTTGAATACAGTCTCTCTTTTCAGTGGTAAAAAGGACCTGTAAAAGCTGACTGCAATCATCCCAAGTGGGCTGATGAGTAAAGAGAATAGTTTCAAGCAAACGAATTAAATCCTGGGGTTTCTCAGAAAAGGGGGCATTTTGGTGCGCCAATTGTATAGATCACTGGTAGAAAATGGCCAACATTGGAGCTGCTGTTGACCATCTGTACCCACAGGACCTACGGGGTAAGGGAAAAACAGCTGCATTAGAAGGGGGGTTGATCCCACGGCATCGTTGAGTGACTGGCCCCTCAGAATCTTTAAGGGCAGGTGCTAAGGGTTCTATAGCTCCCTCCTCCTCTTGATCATTCTCAGGTTCTGCAAAAGGAACTTGGGAAGGGAATATGGGGGAGGAAACATTTCTTCTTCCAAGTTACCTCCCTGAAAAACTGGGGGGTACCTTTTCTTTTCCTCTTTCTTAGTTTCTTTTTGTAAGTCTAGGGGGCTAGATGGAGTGGTGCCCATGGTTTCCAGTCCCATCAGTCGTACAGTCCAAAAAAACAAACAGTACAAACAAAACACACGCAGGCCTGACAGTTATGAAAAAAAGCTTACAAAGTAGAGATCTTCCGAATTGGTACGTTGACTCCTGTAATGGGGAGGCAGAAGGAGTGGACCCACAGTGGGCGAGTTGGGCCTCGGTTAGGAGGCCTTATTGGTCAGTTCTGGCCCAACACTGAACCGACCCCCTGCCCCACAATTCACATGGTGGGGTTCCAAGGACCCCGCGCCACACGGCGGGATTCCAAGGACCCCTGCCCCACAAGAGGATCTGGGATGTCTCCCAGTTCCTCCAGGGTTGTCGTGCAAGCACGTCAGCTTGGACAACCCTTTACAAATCTGAGTGGCCGGTCTCACAAAGGAAAACGAAAGTAAAACAAAGACAGGACAAGACAAATTAACAAAGACAGTGCTGTTTTACCTTTGGAGTTTGAGGTCTCGGGGGTCTTTGGGGGGATCCTGGATGAGCCCCCACTAATATGTTGTGCCTAGGTCGCAGGACCCCCACCAAGAAGACCACCGAGGGTCACTTTACAGCTTTAAACGGGCGGCAGCTCGGGCCTCGTCCTACACTCCAACACAGCGGAGCCTAGGAGGAGAGCCCCGAACTAAACATTTGCAGGGGATATAAAGGCACACAATCAAACAGGTGTTTGGATTACCACCATGTGTTGCTCTGCTAGACAGAAACAAGCAACATGTGGTCACTGCCTCAAAACTTTAACCCTTCAACTCTATGATACTCTGCCAAAGCTAAGGCATTAACCAAGAAGTTCTAACAAAGAGACCATAATTAAATTACAATTATTGTTGACTAAACTTTTTTAAACTAATGGTCAAAGAAATAATACATTTAATTATATAATGTATTAAATAATGATTATTTAGAATGAAAATATACAGACCATTGGGATGTGCTTACAAGTAAACATCTATTTCTGGCATTTTATTTTTCTGTCTTTAATTTTTTTTATTGTAAAGATGCTGTACAGAGGGGATACATTTACCTGAGTAAGTTAATTAGTACATTTCTTGTCAAGAATTGTTACTCCCTTTGTTTTCCCACTATCCCTTCCCTCCCCCACCCTTCTCACTCCTCCCCACTCCACCCCTAAGTTGTAAAGTTCATTTCCAGTATACTGTCTTGTGGATATAATTGCTGCAATGGGCCATCCTGTGTCCTTGTTTCAGCATTTTGTTATTCTCCTTCCCCTCCTCAAATGGGACAAATGTATATACAAGATGTAGGGTACCAATACCAAGTACAGTGACAACAGGGGATATACCATAGGGAAAGAACATACAAAGGAAACAAAAACATCTCATAATACATTAAAAACAACAACAAAGAAGAACCACTTGTGTCCACCCATATATTAGGATTTGTTTTGTTTGCATCATCTTATATAGCCATATGTGCATAGCTTTTGGGCTTTTCTGATCATATGATAAAATTATCCCAGACATATAGTAATTATTGAAAATGAGGGAAACTATGGGAAAATAAACAACAATAGAGAAAAAGAAAGAAATGTATAGAGGATCTAATGAGAGCCTCTTTTCCAAAAGTTGGAGTTCGTGTCAATATGCTTCATTATATATATAGTCCCTTGCACTAAGTGTTTGGGATCTTGAGATCCCCTGTTTACAGTATCTTCTACATATTCTATGAACTTAATTTTAAAAGATGAGTCCACAACAGTTTGTATAACTTCACCTTTTCTGGTTTTCTTTTCCCACTTCATATTCTCCCATTCAACCTGATCTCTTAGATTTTCTGCTAAGAGTTTCGAACATCAACAACACAGTTACACTTTTTATAACACTGCTTCTCAACATGCCCATACATAGAAATACTGAAGCATTTTTATTCTTAGATTACAAACAATTCCCAAGTGGTCACATACTATTAATTTAGACTGCAGTGACACTTTTCCTAACTGCGGACTTGAGTATGATCACTAGGGGGAGCACAGAGACAAACTGCCCTTCCAGTCTCTACTGCACATGAAGACATGAGTACAAAGAAACTTGCACTGGCATTGAAGTGAGATTTCACTCACGATGTGGTTCAATATTTCCTTGGTCAGTGTGAGAGGTGTGTAGAAGGACAGGCTTCACCCCTGATGCTATGGGCAGGATGGAAGGAGAAAATTGTTTCGAGAGTCATTGGAGTAACTGCTGATTACCAACTCAGCTGTCTCCTTGCTAATTACCTGAGTTCCCCAGGGCCAAAGGAATGTAACCATGGTGAAAGCAATGAACCAGTGGTGAAATTCTTGGAGCATTTGATTATCTTGCCATAAAAAGTAACACTTAGTCCAGAGTAGAACATAAATAAATGCTTCTTAGTACCATATTCCATATTTAGTTAATGCAGGACTTTTTTTTTTAAATCTTAAGTCTAGCTAGAGTTGTCTTTACAAATTTGACCAAGATGCTTTATGCTTATAAAGTGACATGGTGAATTGTAATCCTTTTGTACAACTACATTAAGATAGTTTTTAAAAATACAGATAAAAATAAATTACTAGCAAAGAAAAAAAATGAAGTATTCCTTCCTTCTCAGTTGTATTAACCATAGAAAATACAATAAAACCTGATGCTTTGGGTTGCATGGAGAGAATGTATTATCAAATGACTAGTGCATCTTTCTCCTTCTCTATTTGAATTATTTCTTTTTCTTGTTGTCCTAACATATTTTAGAACCACAAATCTATAGTTGTATGCAGATACAATTCCTGTGTTACAAGTGGACGTGATGGAAATCCTTATTTACTCTTCCGACATGTTTCTTAGAAATGCAAGTCCTTCAGGAGTTTTTTACTGACTAATGAAGTGCTGAGCATTTGCCTTTAGCAAACTTCACAGGACTTTGGATAGCATGAAGGAGGCCATTGTTGGAATTTCCTGGGTGGTCTTTCACATACTCAGTCTCTTGCCCATACTTTGGTCAGCAGGGCTCTTCTACAGAAAACCTTCCATGTAATGTGGAATTGAATGGAAGTTCTCTTAGAGAAAATATGTGGCCTCTTCTTCAAATGCACAGCCTTCAGTTGAGAGCCTGGACCAGAACCTGAGTAGGCTCAGTTGCTTTTCAATGTTTTCCATTAGGTGGCAGATCTTTAATTATTTTTCTTAATTTTTGAATCCTGACTTGCTTGACTGCCTTGTATGTGTTCAGTTAAGATGACTACAGGGCTGGGAAGGTGGCTTAGTGGTAGAGCACTTGCCTTGCATGCCTGAGGCCCTGGGTTCAATTCTTCAGCACCACATAAGCAAAAAGAAAAAAGCCGGAAGTGGTGCTGTGGCTCAAGTGGTAGAGTGCTAGCCTTGAGCTGAAGAGCTGAGGGACAGCGCCCAGGCCCAGAGTTCAGGCCCCACAACCGACCCTCCTTCCTCCACCCCCCAAAAAAGATGACTAGAAGTCAATGCTCATCATGGAATTGGAGACTCTATCATTTAAAAACGTTTGAATTTCATTTTGAAGAAATATTTTTTTCTTTTGACATGCATTAACTGTTCACAGGGGTAGCTCCATGATACTTTGATGCATTTGTTTACTCTAGCCACCATACTTGGAATAATTTCAAGAGGTTTTATTGTTCTAGTCTTGTCATTTCAAATACTAAGATGGTTTTCACACTTCTCTCCCCTTTACTTGTCACTTTTGCCCTTCTCACTGCTATCCTTCCTCCTAAAGAGCCTGTTTTACATTCCTACTATTCACTTTTGAAGTCTAGACTTAAAAGATAGAAAATGTGATTTTTGACTTTTTCAATCTGGTATATTGTCTTAACATGATGGGCTGGCTCTGCTTGTATTTTCCTGCAACTGACACAATGTCATTCTTTATGCTACATAAATCTGTGTTGTCTTTATGCCACATTTTTTGGTAGCCGCTCACAGATGGATAGGCACTTGTTTTGATTTCATCTTTCAGCTACAAACACAGGGGAACAGTTAGTAAAGATATGTTTTCTGTAACTTCGACTCTATAAGAGAAAGAAATGGACCTATCTTAACTTTCTGTGAGAGCTGCATCTAAATAGATTTGGAAATGAACACTGATGCCTAGGGACATGCCCTGACATGCTTACCACTTGCATGATTTTACCTCATGAAACCTGACTTGTCTTGTGCCCTCCCAAGCTTAACCCTAATCTTAAGTAAATGATTGCTATCTAAACACTTAACTGCATATGTTCGCAATTTAATTGGGTCAGAAATTAATCGTATAGACTATAAATTAAAAAAAAGGAACTGTTTATTAGTATAATTGTGTCATTTGTTTGAACAAAAAAAATACCTTAATTGTGATGTTCTTTCCAACACTTTTATCTCCATTTCCTTCGATTATATTTATTGCTGTAAATCTTTTGGAGATTATGATCGCTTTCATCTAAATATTGACCAAATAAGTGGATTTTCATATACTCGATGTCATACCTCCTGTGCCATACTTGCGCACCTCTATTCCCTTATCTTCAAATGTTCATGATCTTGCCACCGCTTGAATGATTTGGTGGTGAAGAGTAGTAATCACTTTGACCTTAGAGGACAACGAGTATATCAATGTGTTTCTCCTCTCCAGAATCCGTACTCACTCTCCTCCTCTCATCTAATCCAGCCCTGTGGGTGTAGTCCCAGCAAGTGCCCATGTCTGCAGACACGAAACTGTTCCAGCCTTGACAAATGCTAGCCATTGTGGGTGTGTGTGAGTACATTTATGAAGGTTCTGCTTGTGCCTAGTGTGTCAACATTTCTACACCAAAATTTAAAGTGAGAGAAATGAAGTCAGTGAGGCTTGGCTCATCACTCTGTGTTCTTCACAGGCCTGGGTGGAACATTTACTACTCAGCTCATGTACACACAGCAGTATAGAAGGAAAAAAATAGACGATTAAAGCACATTTTCATATACAAGTCATGAAATCCTAGCTAGGTGATAATTTTTTAGATTTCTTTCATCTTTGTTTCAATGTTCTCTAAACAATATGATGCACAGAGTCTAAATGCAGCACAGACATTCATTGGACTCATTTGGGAAAAAGGAGTATCTCAAAATGTTTTTCTCTAGTTAAGCACGGCATATATATGAAGTATTCCCCTGAGCACTGATCAGGGAATGTTTCCTTTTTCAAGAAAATGAAAATTGAGTGCATAAATGAATATATAGACCCAGGGAAGATGTAAGGGAAAATACATGCTGAAACTAATGTATTTTTACTAGTCAAACCATAGAATAGCTTACATGTACTCTACTGGATGTCAGGGATGCAGGATTGCTCTGCACAAATTCTAATTTTTAAAATTAATTTTGGATTTTAATTGCTTCTCTTATTCTTTGAAAAATCAGATTTCATAAGTCCTAACCTAGGAAGGGTTTGGGGATAAGTTCCCACTCATAGCTTCAGTACTTGTTCAGCAGATCTCTCTCTCTCTCTCTCTCTCTCACACACACACACACACACACACACACACACTGAATCAAAGTGCTTATAATTCAGATTTAATACAATTTGTGTTAAGGTTGTTTTTTTTTTGTCAGTTGTGGGGCTTGAACCTTGGGCCTGAGCACTGTCCCTCAGCTCTTCAGCTCAAGGTGAGCGCTCCACCACTTAAGCTACACCACCAGTTCCTGTTTTCTGGTGGTTTATTGGAGATAGGAGTTTCACAGACTTTCCTGCCCTGGCTGGCTTTGAACCGTGATCCTTAGATCTCAGCCTTCTGAGTAGCTAGGATTACCACCAGCACCCTGCTTTGTGTTAAGTATTTTGAACTACAGTCCTCTTTTCTGGCTGAAACCAAGGAGGATTCCAAGAGAAGAAAAAGATGATTTCCGGCCAGGCACTGGTGGCTCACACCTATAATCCTAGGTACTCAGGAGGTTGTGATCTGAGGATCATGGTTCAAAGCCAGCCAGGGCAGGAATGTGTGGAAACTCTTATCTCCAATTAACCACCAGAAAAATGGAAGTGGTGCTGAGGCTCAAGTGGTAGAGAGCTAGCCTTGAGCTGAAGAACTGAGGGATAGTGCCCAGGCTAAGGGGTCAAGACCCACAACTGACAAAAAAAAAAAAAAAAAAAAAGATGATTCCTGTAATGTCAGAAACCCTTAAGAAAAAGTGAGGGAAGATGGCGACGGGGCAGTAGGGAAACGCCACAGCTCTCTCCAACCAAAAAGAGAGTTCGAGTTCCAACGTTTAATCTCCCCAAGAGACCGACAACAACAAAAAGACGAACACTCAGAGAAAAACCAGAGGTGGAAAATAACAAAAAAAAGAAAGAGAGGAAAAGAAGAAATTCAGAACAGAGAAGAGCGAAGACCCCTCCCCCAACCTTTACTGGCCGCGCGGCAGTGCGCCAAGCCGCCGGCCAGCCGGCCCGGCGGGGGCTGCCAGAGCCACAGAGACACAGGGGGCTGCTTGCAGATCACCAGGTACCGGATTGCAGAACAGCGGATCGCCAGGAACAGAGAAACCTACCAGCCAGGAGTCTCCAGGAGGATCCCACCCCACCCATCACTCTCCACCGGAGCGGAGAGGCTCCATCCCGCCAAAGCCGCCCGGCACCAGCAGCGCCACAAAGGGACCTGTCCGCAGACCACCCGCCCAATCGCGATCGCAACGACCCGGCGGGGGGCCGCCCAACCCAGCCCGCAACCACCCCAACTGAACTCGGACTGCAACAACAACTGACGGACTGCAACAACAACTGACGACCTACAGGGTGAGTACCCATCAGGGGACAGGGAATCCATCAAGGGAGACCAGAGCTGGAGGGAATCCCCAGACCCTGACCTAGACTCCCTACCCCAACACCCGGACCACAGGACCCACTAAAACTGGGAACTGTTCGAGAGCTCCACCAGCCGGTAGAGCACACTCTGCTGGCCAGGCCAGAGCAAGAGCGCCCCTGGAAGGGAGCTTAAATGCTCAAGCCAGGAACAGTGCCCCTAGGTCAAGACTACCAACAGTAGAAGAAATTTGAACTGTGTCCTCCAGGCTGCATAACCAAGGTGGTATACACATTAGCACAGGCCTAACGAGCGCGCTCCAGGCTGGGGCCGGAACCAGGCCAGGGGACCGGCGCCTGAACAAAGCAAAAAGGGTCAGAAGTGGGGCTGTGGCTCAAATGGTAGGGTGCCAGCCCTGAGCTGAAGAGCTGAGGGACAGCACCCAAACCTAGAGTTCAAGCCCACAACCAGCCCAAAACAAACAAACAAAAACACATCAGGAGCCCATAGCAGACTCCAGTATTTGGGAGAGTGCATCCAGAGCATCTGATCTTCCCAAGAGCACCCGCAGGAGCAAACACAAGCAGTCCAGGCTGCTCAACCCTTCCAAAGGCGGGAATTGCTACAGCAGAGAGCTGAGAATCCTAAGTGAATAGCAGCTGGAAATAGGCTCCCAACAGAATCCAGATCAGGCACAGACTCTCTCTACCAATACAGAATCAGCAACCAAGCAAAGACAGACACACCAAAACAAGATTGAAGAGCAGTCTCCTGAACCCCCATGCGAAAATCACAGAGAAAAATCACAAGGTTTACCACTACCCAGGACAGCAAGCTCACCTCAAAAGCCAGCAGCCACGCAGGGGAGAGCCCCAGTGGGAGCAAAGCAGGAATGGAAGACAAAAACTACATCCAAGGGTTGCTGGAGGCAATGACTCAAGAAATAAAGCGAGAAATGGATCAGAAATTGAAAGAGCACAAGGACGAACTATCAAAAGATATACAGGACATCAAACAAAAATTGGATGCAAAAATAGAAGCTGCACAAACCTCAGTAAGAAGTGAGATAAACGCCAAATTAGAGGTAATGCATACTGATCTCACCTCATTGAGAGGTGAGATCAGTACTCTGAGAACCAACATTGAATCCATAAAGGGATCCATTTCCACCATGCAAACCACAATAGAAGCCACGGTCAACAGAGTGAATGAAATGGAAGGTAGAGTGTCAGATACAGAAGACAGAATACACCAACTGGACCAAAAAGTGACAGATATGGAAAAATCACTCAAATTAAACCAAAGGGAAATTCAAGAGCAAGCAGATAATGCTAAAAAATTTAACCTTCGCATAATCGGAGTGGACGAAGGTGAGGAATTCCAGAGCAAGGGAATGCAACACCTATTTAACAAGATAGTCAATGAAAATTTTCCCCACCTCAAAAACGACCATCTTAACTACATCACAAAAGCTTATCGAACACCCAACAAGCAAGATCCCAGGAGAAACACTTCTAGGCACATAATAGTAACAATGATGGATCTGACTAATAAGGAAACAATCCTGCATGCAGCAAAAATGAAGAAGGAGCTATACTACAACGGGAAAAAAATTAGAATCACTGCAGATCTCTCCACACAAACAATGAATGCAAGAAAAGCCTGGGAAAGCACCATACGAGCCCTGAGAGCCAATAACTGCCAACCCAGACTGATATACCCGGCAAAGCTAGCATTCACATTCGATGGAGAACTGAAAACTTTTAATAGCAAAGAAAAACTAAATGAATACATAAACATTAAGCCAGCATTACAAAGAATTCTAAGAGGGGGGACACAACCTGAAGAAAGCAACCAGGAACTGGGACCTGCCCCAAACAGGCATTACTCAAAGTCTAACTGAGCAAGCACAGGAGGAAAGGAAAGAAGAAAAACTTAGGAAAACGGAATGGCAGGGACAACAATGCATCTCTCTATACTTTCTCTTAATATAAATGGGCTGAATTCGCCAATTAAAAGAAAACGAACTGAGGACTGGATCAGAAAACAAGACCCATCCATCTGTTGCCTTCAGGAGACCCACCTCTCAGCCAAACATACAAACAAACTCAGAGTGAAGGGGTGGAAAAGGATCTACCAATCAAATTCCCCCAATAAGAAAGCAGGTGTAGCTATCCTGATATCTGACAAAATAAACTTTTCATTAAAATCAGTACAGAAAGACAAGGACGGACACTACATATTAATAAAGGGAACAATCCAAGAGGAGGATATAACCATCATCAACTTATATGCCCCAAATATTGGTGCACCCAGATATGTTAAACAAATGCTCTCAAACTTACAGAATAAAATAGATCCCAATACGATAATACTAGGAGACTTTAACACGCCACTCTCACCAAAGGACAGGTCTACCAACCAGAGGATTGGTAAAGAAGCTACCGAATTAAGTGAGGCCATACTTCAAGCGGAATTAACTGACATCTACCGAGTATTTCACCCTAAAACAACACAGTACACATTCTTCTCAGCAGCTCATGGAACTTTCTCCAAAATAGACCATATCATAGTTCATTCAAGGAACTTAAGCAAATATAAAGGGATCGACATAATCCCCTGTATCCTATCTGACCACAGTGGAATCAAGCTAGCTCTCAATAACAAAGCATACCGCAGAAATTTCTCTAATACATGGAAATTGAACAGCACACTCCTTAACAAGGCCTGGGTAACAGAAGAGATCAGAGAAGAAATAAAGCATTTCCTAGAACTCAATGAAAATGAAAACACCTCACAAAGAAACTTGTGGGACACAGCAAAAGCAGTTCTGAGGGGCAAATTTATTGCCCTCAGTGCCCACATCAAGAGAATGGAGACAGACCAAGTAAATAATCTCATGTTGCAACTAAAACAGCTAGAAAAACAAGAAAAAATGGGACCTAAAGCTACTAGACGAAGCCAGATAACCAAATTGAGAGCAGAGATTAACCAATTAGAAAATCAGAAAACCATAACCAAAATAAACCAAACAAAAAGCTGGTTCTTTGAAAAAATAAACAAAATTGATGGCCCGTTGGCAAGATTAATTAAAAAAAGAAGAGAGGAAACCCATATTAATAGGATTAGGGATGCCACGGGAAACATCACAACACGCACCCAAGATATCCAAACAATTCTAACAGACTACTTTCAAAAGCTATACTCTCTAAAGGAAGAAAATCTGGCGGAAATGGATGCATTTTTAGAGAAATACAAGTTACCCAAACTGAGCAAAGAAGAAGTTAACCAATTAAATAAGCCAATATCCTATAATGAGATACAGGAAGCTATCAAAAGCCTTCCAACAAAAAAAAGCCCAGGACCAGATGGATTCACAGCAGAATTCTATAAGACCTTTAAAGAAGAACTAATACCCATACTCCTCAAGCTCTTCAGAGAAACAGAGAAGGAGGGAGCTATCCCAAACTCATTCTACGAAGCCAATATCACACTCATCCCCAAACCAGGCAAAGACCCAACCAAAAAGGAGAATTACAGGCCAATCTCCTTGATGAACACAGATGCAAAGATCCTTAACAAGATTCTAGCTAACAGAATCCAGAAACACATAAAAAAAATAATACACTATGATCAGGTAGGCTTCATCCCAGAGACACAGGGATGGTTTAACATACGTAAGTCAATAAATGTAATCCAGCATATCAACAGAGCCAAGGTCAAGAATCACATGATTATCGCCACAGATGCAGAAAAGGCCTTTGATAAAATTCAACATTCATTCATGCTAAAAGCTCTGGAGAAAATAGGAATAGAAGGAACATTTCTAAAAACAATAAAAGCCATTTATGACAGACCAATAGCCAATATTATACTTAATGGGGAAAAGCTACAACCAATCCTCCTAAAAACAGGAACAAGGCAAGGATGTCCACTGTCTCCACTCCTCTTCAACATAGTCCTAGAACCCTTAGCCAGGGCAATAAGGCAAGAAAAAGACATTAAAGGGATCCGCATAGGGAAAGAAGAAGTGAAACTATCCCTTTTTGCAGACGACATGATACTATACCTCCACGATCCCAAAAACTCCATCCCCAAACTTTTAGAAATCATAAGTCACTTCGGCAAAATAGCAGGATACAAAATAAACCCACAAAAATCAGTTGCCTTCCTATACACTGATAACGCACAGGAAGAGAGGGAAATAAAGGGAGCAACCCCATTCACAATAACCTCCCAAAAAATAAAATATTTAGGAATTAACCTAACCAAAGATGTAAAAGAACTATTTAATGAGAACTATAAAAAGTTAAAGAAAGAAATTGCAGAAGACACTAGGAAATGGAAAGACCTCCCATGCTCCTGGATAGGCCGACTTAATATAGTAAAGATGGTGATACTTCCAAAACTAATATACAAATTCAATGCAATTCCTATTAAAATCCCAATGACGTACATCACTGAAATACAGAAAACAGTCCAAAAATTTATATGGAACAACAAAAGACCTAGAATAGCCAAAACAATTCTAGGGGATAAAGACAATATGGGAGGGCTATCCATGCCGAACTTCAAACTCTACTACAGAGCTATAATCACAAAGACAGCATGGTACTGGCACAAAAACAGACCCGAAGACCAATGGAACAGAATAGAAGATCCAGATATAAATCCACAGGCCTACAGCCAGCTGATATTCGACAAAGGAGCCAAAGACATACAATGGAAGAAACACAGCCTCTTCAACCGCTGGTGCTGGGAAAACTGGGCAGCCACATGCAGAAAACTAAAAGTGGACCCCAGCCTATCACCATGCACTAACATCAACTCAAAATGGATTAAAGACCTTAACATTAAACCTGAATCTCTGAAACTACTGCAGGACAGAGTAGGAGAGACACTTGAACTAATAGGCACAGGAAGGAACTTCCTGAACAGAGTCCCAGGGTCACAACAAGTTGGAGAGAGACTCGACAAATGGGACTACCTTAAAATAAAAAGCTTCTGCACAGCTAAATCTATCGCAACTAAGCTAGAAAGACAACCAACTAATTGGGAAAAAATATTTACCAGCAATATATCAGACAAGGGGTTAACATCCTGTATATACAGGGAACTCAAGAAACTAATCCCTCCCAAACCTAACAAACCAATTACTAAATGGGCAAGGGAACTAAAGAGGGACTTCTCAAATGAAGAAATAAAAATGGCAAAGAAACACATGAGGAAATGTTCATCATCCCTGGTGGTGAAGGAAATGCAAATAAAGACAACCCTGAGATACCACCTTACCCCAGTCAGAATGTCCCACATCCACAAATCAGCCAACGACAAATGCTGGAGGGGATGTGGAGAAAGAGGAACCCTATTACACTGCTGGTGGGAATGTACACTTATACAACCACTTTGGAAAGCAGTCTGGAGGGTCCTTAGAAAGCTAAAGATTGACCTCCCTTACGACCCAGTCATACCACTTCTAGGCATCTACCCTGAACAACAGGAACCAATATACAAGGACACGTGCACCTCCATGTTTATTGCAGCACTGTTCGCAATAGCTAGGATATGGAAACAACCTAGGTGCCCCACCACAGATGAATGGATCCAAAAATTGTGGTATCTATACACAATGGAATATTATGCAGCCATTAGAAATGACAAAATAATGGCATTTGCAGGGAAATGGATGGAGCTAGAAGGAATCATGTTGAGCGAGGTAAGCCAAGAACGAAGAGACAAACGGTACATGATCTCCCTCATAAGTGGATGCTAAATCCAAAAGGTTAGGTGATACGACAAAACTAACAGGACTTAAGAAACAAAGAACTCCCGCTCATCTGGTTGAACCACTACTAAATATCCTCATGCTGCTGATCACAAATATGGTATATAACATGTGAACACTGTTATATATTACAGACTGTGGTAGACAATTTGCTCCAGGGAAGTTAGAATGAACTTGTGACTTTGAAATTATGTAATCATTTAATCACAATCAAAAAAAAAAAAAAAAAAAAAAAAGAACCTCGGGGAAGGGAGGGAGGGAGGGGATGGTAGGGGGAAAACAATGGAGGGGGTAACAATGTTCAAGAGGAAGTGTACTCATAACCTCACTCATGTAACTGTAACCCTCTGTATAGTAGCTTTACAATAAAAAAAAAAAAAAAAAAAACTTATTTTTAAAAAGAAAAAAAAAAAAAAAAAAAAAAAAGAAAAAGTGAGGGACTCTCACAGAGCCTTATGAAAAGTGCTGACCCAAATCAATTTACCCAGAGTTCTGGAAAAGGCAAAGAGGCATATACTCTGTGAAAATACTATGTACTACCATATAGAATATATAGAGAAGTCCAGAACTGAGATTTGAATGGCTGTGATGACACAAGAAGCTGGCTAACATTAATGCACTTGTGCAAAATCCACATTGGCCTTTGATATTAGAATTTGAGATTTCAATGTCCTGAGCTCAGAGTCCATAAACGTTCCCTAAATTATTTGCAATGTTACCTTTGTTAAGCTCAATAAACCTTCTTAAAATTTTTATTTCTTGCTATTCTTGCTCTTACCCCTTGGTAGAAGGATGGTCAGATGTGGTGGATGAATGTGGGAATAATTGGAGAAAATAAGAGTAACTACAAGATAATGTTGTGTGTGTCAGGGGGGGGGGGGGGGGGGGAGTTGTTTTGTTTTCCAGAGCTGAGTATCAAACTCAAGACCTTACACTTGTCAGGAAAAGTGCTTTTCCACTGAGCTAAATCCCCAATCCTGGAAGTGTTGTGTTATTAATAATAAAGACTGACTTTCTATGAGTCCAGTGTAGTCCAGAACTCTTGCGATGAAGGGTTCCTCTTGCTTCTGCCCCCCAAGCCTCCAAGACAAGTGTGGACCATAGTCTTTACTTCTCCAATAATCATTTTGAAATTTTGGCAACACTTCACAAACACAGGGGATTCCAAATTGAGAGATCCAGTATACAGAAACATAAAAGCAGAAACAGCAGAATGGAGCCTATGTTTTTTTTTTTTTAAAAAACACACATTTCTTACATTTTTATAAATTGCATTTTGTTGAAGCATGGACGTAAAGCATCACTTGGACCTAGATGAAGCTAGGCAAATAGTTGGCAATATCCATTGGTTGCTCATTTCTCTCTCTTTGTACTCTGTACCTCAGCTTCCTTTTAGAGATCTCATCTCATGACAGTCATCACACATCTTTGCATTCCATTCATCTTGCTAACTTCTCTGAACTAGGACCAGTGTTCTTAAGACATCTATAGATACAGATATTGCGAAGAGGGAAGGAAAGAGAGAGAGAGAAAGAGAAAGGACACACACACACACACACACACACACACACACACACACAAGCTGAAAACAAAATATTTGAGACACTTAAGGATTTGTCCCAAGAGAGTTGTGATTCTGTAGGGGTGTTTGACCCTAAAAATTACTCTGTCCACGTACCCCATGACTTCCAGTTCTCTGCCATCTGCTCCTGTGGTCACAGAATGCAGCAGTGGGTGATTTAGGGCACAGCTGGTCCTCCACCTCTGATTACCAAACTAAAGCTGGACAAGTCACCTCTCTTGCCAAGAACATAAAAATCAACCTGGAGTAGCATTGGTTGGGGGTGGGTGGAGGCACATAAAATAGATTCCAGAAATCATTGCTAATCAGATCTCAGACCCACAGGCCGCTGAGTCTTTGCACTGTCCAGCAGACAGGTCTACCCAATGGGAGCTGACATTAGAAGCCGTGTTGATTTCTGGCCTCAGGTATATGGATCCATTCCCCCACGCAACCCCAAAGACTGGGGATGCACACATTACCTCTCAAACAAAGCAATCAACTTCAGTCCTCGCCAGTCATAGCACCAACTAACAAGGGATGGAAAAATCCACCTGTGATATGGTTTAAAATTATGAACTGCAGTGTCATTACAATAGCTTTAGTCTGTTTTTTTCAAGATTGCAACCCTAACCTCAAGTAACTACAAAAATCAACCAACCAACCAACTAAAGGTAAAATTTACCTCACCCTTTTAGATTTCTCAAAACCTCCCAGGTTGGGTGAGGAGGATGGGAAGGGGAGGATGAGTGGTCATAGTGGTGCAGTTGCATAGATGGACTAACATCTCTTGTTCTCTGGTGCAGTAGGGGGACTATGATAGCTAATAATTACATATTTCAATGTAGCTATTGCATAGAATTTGGTGCTTGTACTGATGACTATGCTATTTACATAGTATGCTGTATTTACAATTATGTCAATTGAAGCTTTAAAAAAAACTGAAAATACCCTTACAATGTAGGAAGTTGGTAAATCTAGTTGATAAATCCCGGAGTTTGAGGATCATAACACAATGACTTCTCAACTGCAATCCGGACGAGGCTGGAGGTGGTGGGGGGTGGGATTTCCTCACCTCCCCGGCCTGGGAGGCTCTGGTAGTTAGCCTTGTCCCATATGTCCATGTCCTTCTCAGGGAAAGCAGGGACAGTGGGGTGATGGCAAGGAGCACGCCACGGGCTGGCCATGCTGGCCCAGGCTGGGTGGCCCACAGTCCTTCACCTGGCTTTGCAGAGACTGGAGGGCTGGAAGATGAGAAAAGGGAGGCCCTGAGCAGATGTGTCCTGGAAACAGTTGTGCATTGAGGAGAGGACCAGGGTCTCTGGCGCCTATGGCCAGGAGCTGACAGCGTGTGAGCGCAGATGCCCACTGTCCTAGAATACAAATATGGCCCTCCTCTTCCTCAGACCAATCTGGTGCCCACGGTTACTGGCTCAGGCCTCGATTCTTTTCCCAACATGGAATCGCCTGTCTCCGCGTCCTCCTCTGCTTCGCCTTATGCCCGGTACTCAGGGATGAGGATCTCCATCTCCCTGTCCTTTGATTATCCGGAACATGGTGAGTCTACCATCATCACCTGCTGCTCGGCTTCCACTACACGTGTGGGAAGCCCATAAACCTCCGCCGCAGGGTGACGCCTCCCGCGGGCCTCAGTGTGCCCTTCCTCCGTGGGGGCTGGGAGGGCCTCCCGTTTCACACGAGCGGCTCCGGCGGGTGGGCGCCCTTGCAGTGTTCTTCCCTGGTTGCCAGCCCCACGGAGGCTGCGCGGAGCCTCCTGCGCATGCCTGGAGCGCCCTGCGCATGCCTGGAGCGCCCTGCGCGTGCCTGGAGCGCCCTGCGCATGCCTGGAGCACCCTGCGCATGCCTGGAGCGCCCTGCGCATGCCTGGAGCGCCCTGAGCGTGCCTGGAGCGCCCTGCGCATGCCTGGAGCGCGCTTGTAGTCCGCACGTTTGCTTCCCTGGCGTTACGAATGGGACACAGGCCTTCTTCCCAACCCGGACTCGCCCTCTCCCCTGCCCAGCCTCACCTTTGCATCTTTTGTAATCAAAGCTGTTTTTATTGTAGCAGAGGTAATGAGCACGTTCCTGGCCGAGCATCTTAAAACCCAGTCAGGTGAGAAGTTCTTGAGCAGGTGGGGCAACCGCAAGTCAACTGCCCGTGTCCTGGCCCATCGCCCCCTGGCGGCAACGTGCGGTACCTGCAGGCGGAACCCTGATGTTTCCATAGAAACCACCATTGTGACTGCCTGAGGATCCCTGCTTTCCCTTTTCAGAGGGATTTCAGCTGGAACTGGGGTAATCTCTCATTTGTAGTTCCCCCAGAGTATCTAGTACTTAGTATAGACTTGATGATTGCTGCTGGGAAAATGGAGAACGGAAAAGGGATAGGTCAGACTCGATAGTCAACAGGCGAGGACTATTGATTGAGGAACAGCAAAGGGCATAGACTTCCCGTGGGACTGGAGGTTGTTCAAGGGACTGGATTTTGGGGGTGGGCTTATATAGATCTTAACAAGGAAGCAGAGAATAAAAGATGGGCTCTGGTCAGCTTGGGATCAAGGGTGATATCCTTGGCCAGGCCCACAGTGGAAGCTGGGTGTGGGGGCTATTGTCTCCTGGGGGGGCCAAGGTCAGAATGACCTGCCTGCTGACAAGCACGTGAGCACCCACGTGGTGCTTTGCTTGATCCTAGGGAATAAGGCAGGACTCAATCCTTCAATTACTTAATGGAAAATAAAACTAGCTGTTGTATTTCAAGCTACTCATCACTGTGCAGGAGTGTTACAGGTTGGGAATTCACACACACCACTTCAGACTTCCAACAGCTCAGCTAGACAAATACAGTCTCTCCCTATAAAGAGCCATGATGCACTCTGGCTCCATTTCCCCAGGGGTTCCTTAAGATGACAATGAGTTAAAATTTTTCTTTTAAATGGTGACATCATAGTCAATGTGATGTCAGAATGAGGCATGTTACCCAGGAAACGGCAGTGCTCATCTAGCACACCTACTGCACTGCCAGGTGTGTGAAAGTGTAGAGGACTGTGTATATTGTATCTTACATGACAGTGACCAAAAACAAGGAGGTACTGCTCTAAGTAGTTACTATGTAGGCTTTTATAAAGCAAGTGTTTATATATATGTATATGTATATAAAACTTACTGTAAACCAGGTGCTGGTGGCTCACACCTGTAATCCTAGCTACTCAGGAAGCTGAGATCTGTGGATTGCAGTTTGAAGCCAGTTGGGCAGAAAAGTCCCAGTGAAACTTATCTCCAGTCAACTGGAGATAACACCGGAAGTGGTTCTGTGGCTTCAAGTGTTAGAGTGCTAGCCTTGTGCAGAAGAGTACAGGGACAACAGTCAGACCCCAAGTTCAAGCCTCATGACAAAAACCCTCTACAGTGAACCCTTACTGTAACCAGTATGCCCTTTGTGCTGCAGCTGCTCCACACATTTCATGTTGTTTGTGGACACGTAGAGTGGCTGACCCAGATGCTCTTGCTTCAGGTGAGTGATTCTAAGATAGTCAAAACCAGAGTACTCAGATGTGTTCCCTGACCTGTGAAAATTCTTGAAGTGTCATCACTAGAACACTTAGAAGTGTGGATGAATGGGCTGGAGAAGGAAGAGCAATTCATTAGCTCTGTGGTAGCATTTACTGTTAAAGACTCATACACCTCACCTACTCTTTGTGCAAATCAAATTGTGTGGAGAGTTATGAAATAAGGGCTTGTGTTCATTTGTTTCAATGTAGACCGGTATTAAACACACACATAAACATGCATGCATGCACACAATGCGCATGCACACATTTGTAGTGCTGAGGATGGAATTACAGCCTTGAGCATGCTAGACAAGGGTTGTATTTCTGAGCTGAAGAAGTAACAGTTAACAAAACATGCAAACCATGGCTCTATTTTGTAGCAAGGGAAGACTAAAGTAAATAGACAATAAATCAAACAACATGGCCGTTGGGGTTGAGAGCTGTGACATCAGACACATTGAAGCTGTTATTCTTTCATGTTTGTCCATTTAAGAACAAAGTGAGATGGTAAAATGCTGATGATATGAAGTAGACTGGCAGATCTCCAGGAATATGAAACTATGTTTGTTTCCCTACCACCTGGGAGGATTGAAAGGCAACTTTTTCTGCAATCTCTGTCCTTGCTTCCACAACTCTATTAAACTTATAGGCCACTTTATGTGCTGGCCCTGGGTCATGCTGCCTTCCCCACCACTTGGTGGTGGGCTTGACCCCACCACTCTCCCCGGGATGAGACCAGGTGTGCTAGGCCTCATTAAAGCTAGAGACAGCACAGAAAAACACCAAGCCCCTCATTGGGGCTGCTTTGTGACCGATGACTTCTCATTCTACACTCACTCTATGGTCATGGCTATCTCATTGGGGGAGTTATTTGGTCAGAAATTGGCTCTCCTGCCTGACGATGCATGCAGGAATGGACGTTAATGGATCTGTTCACATAGCCCTAGTCAATCCCTGCGCTCAGTGGACCAGGCCAGAGTGTGTCATTTGGCTTATAGGCAGGGGCAGTGAGCTCCAATGAGGATTTTTTTTTTTTCACTTTAAGGGGAAAGCTGTGGTGGTTTGTCTAGCTCTCTTCCAACACTGTCTACTCATAGGAATTGATATTTAGAAATAGAAAAACTAGTGCCAAGTCCTTTAAATATAGAGATATAGGAAGATATTTAACCAAAACAAGAGGAATGTGGAGTGGAGACAGTGAGGGAGTAACAGGAGAAAAATGGTGAGAGGGAAAGAAAAAGAGAGACGGGGTTTTGGGAAATGATAAGGGGTCAGCATACATTGGGAGGAAGGCAGGGCTGGGGCCAAGGGGGAGCCATGATGCCATGATGCTCTTGGAGTCTCTGCTCCTTCCTGACTTGATCTCATCACTCACAGGAAATGCTTGGCACTCATTTGACTAAGCTACCATATCTAGTAAAGCACCTCCACTGTTCCCTTTGCTATCTCTGTCTCCTCTCTTGGCATCCTTGTCTGCTTTGATCTGATCTTTTTCTGCCTTCTGTTTTCCATGTAATTTGCCCTTTGCCTGGGCCTGGATCCTGTTTTCTCCTGGCTCCTGAGTTTCTCTCTCCGTGATCCATTCTTCCTCATTCCCTCCCAGTGAATCCTCCTGGTTTCTTGTTCAGTGTAACACCAGGCTTGGAAACTGTCTTCGCAGTCACGGACCCTCCAGGTTATGTTGCACACTCATCGGGACAGCCCTTGACTTCCTCACATTTGAACATTCATTACTGTGTTTGTTGGGATCTCAGTTCCTAAATTCCCAGTTGATTGATGAAGGGTTGTTGATGCCCCACCTCCCCTCTCTGCCGAGGAGCAGATCCACAGCCAGGCCTGTTCACTGGGCGTGGTCATGAGGCACGCACCAAGGTGATCTCGGCACGGGGGTCATCAACGTGACTGTCCACCTGCTGCTGATCATTGGTTGTTGGTATCATTCTCTTCTCCAAGTCCAGGCTGAAGCACAGAGTTATTTTTCCTTCCCCCAATATGTTTTCAAATGCTGTGGATTGACTTAATATGACTTAAGTCTCACTTTGTATGCCCACTGCATCCATCCCCTCCTGCTCTGATCATCCTGGCAAAGATCTCGCTTGGTGATGCTTGCCATAATGTGGAAAGCCTGATGTGGGCTTCTCTCCGTGCCACTGTGTTCTAGGTTTCACCTGTGCCTGGGATGTGGTGCTCAGCTCAGTGTGAGTTCTTGCCTTCCCATCCCCCAGAGCTTTTACCTGTTCCATGCTCACTGCTTTTGATTTCCAGACACAACAAATCGCAATTGCTCAAATGAAATCATGCTGATGCACCCATTGTGGCCTCAGGGTGTGGCTCATACGATTCCTCCTCACTGAGAGTTCTGAATGAAAGGCTTTTTATTTCCTCGCGGGTTCATGCTCTGCCTGCATTTCTTCCATCCTTTGCTGTCCCTAAAAGAATGCCATTCCTTTAGACTATAGCATCACATCTGTACTGTAGAGCACAGGAGGTAGTGGCAGAACAAGTTCATATTTGAGGGCAGTGTGGGCTACCTAGCCAGATCCTGTCTCCACTGATGCTCGTGAAAATTGCCATTTGCCGAAGTTTACTAAACGTTCTTCCTGCCACTTTTATGTTACTTTTGTGTTCTCAAGAGTGCATGGGTAATGCTAGAAGCATGTCTTGTAGATAATAGGTTCCCAATAAAATACTTATTAATTGGATTCTCACTACAAACCAGATAAAATAGTAACTGGTAGCTTGTATTGGCATAATCTGTGTGCTGAGGACAGTTTTCAAAGCTTTCTATACCCACAGCACCATGTCTGCTAGCTTTGATGTGGGCCTTGCATTGATATATATTTAGAGGTGAGAAAAGGTTGAGAAAGGTGCCCAGCTCACAACTAGGAAGGCCGGGGCTGGTGTGAACTACTGTGCCTGATGCCAATAATGCAGGAACAAGGCTTGCGCCATGCTGTGGTTTGGTGCAGCTTGCTTGCATCCCCTGTGGTTCACGTATCAGAAGCTGGGCTCTGGTGTATTGTGATGGCAATGGGGGCCTTTAGGAGGAGGCTTAGCAGACAGTGGGAAGGTCCAGGGGGGCGTTTCCAGCAGGGATTAATGTCACTGTGCAACAACCCTAGGCAGTTACCCAGGTGTGGGTTGCTATGAATGGGGCTGTTGTTATGAATGGGGCAGTTATGAATGGGGTTGTTATGAATGGGGCAGTTATGAATGGGGCAGTTATGAATGGGGCAGTTATGAATGGGGCAGGCCTGGCCTCCAACTTCCCTCTGGCTTCGGTGTTACCTGCAGCCTCCTCCACATACTGCAGCCAGTGCGTTCTCATCTCCTAAGAAGCCCTCGCCAGAGTTCATGTGAGTCGTTCTTCATGATCTTGGGTTCTCAGCTTCCACGCTGTGTTGAAATCTATTACTGCGCTGCCTGCATGTGGTAATAAAGCTGGGTTCTGCTGTCAAATGAGTGGAACGTGAATCTGCCACTTATGCATGAGTGCTGACCGCTGGGCCTGCACCCTCTGGTTCCTCTTCTGTGGAGCATGACGGCCCAGCAGGGATTTACCTGAGAAAGCCATGGGCAGCTACAGCTCTAACCCAGGCCTGTTATCTAGAAGGTTCTGCAAGTGGCTGTGTGGGTTCATCTGGTTTGAGGCCTGTGTTCCTTGGTGTGCACAGGGTGAGTGAGAAGCACTTGCTCTTGCTTGGGGCTCCTGCAGCTCTGACATCCAGAATTGAGGTTCACACAGACCTGCTCACCTTGCCCTGTCAGGGGATCTGGTTGGCAGCTCAACCTGTGGACAAACAAAATCTGTGAATTCCCTGGCCTCCTTGGCCTGTGTCCTTCAGCACCACATTGCTCTGGCTATAGCTTGTGAGAGCTGTGTGTACACCCTAATGGAAATCAGCTCTGTTCACCAGGCCTGGGTATGAGCATGCAGAATGAAGTCCTCGGTCCTAGAGCCCTAGAGCTCCTCTCCTGGGAAGTTTCTGTTCTTGGGCTGAGAAAGCCTGAGAGCTTGGGGTCAGTTTGGCTGACTGTGGATGGTTAGGAACATCTGCCCCAGACATTCGCATGTGGGTCCTTTCTGAAGAGTGCTGGCCGCAGAGTGAGCTGGGGTGAGATGGGCGGATGGATGCTTAATACCCACGAGGAAGTGGCCTGGGCTCAGGCTACACAGAACTGTCTCTGGCTGTAAAGGAGCTCTTTCCAGGATGATCCTACGTGTTTATTTGAGACAGGGTCACTATGCAAGCCAGGTTGGCCTGGAACTCATGATGCTCCTCTCCTTCCTCGTACTTCCCAAGTACTAGGCTACCCAGATTGCTCTTATAGCACACAAACAAAACCTATATAGAAAGGGAACTGCTGGCGCTCCATACCCCACACCGGAAGCCGCCCTTGATTCCATTCTATGCTCTGAGGTGCCCTCCGTGAGTGAGGGCAGACAGGCACATATCTGGGCTGTGTCTTGGGGCTTGATGGTGGTAGGAGTGGGATTTCTGGGACAGTCAGGGTCAGCAGTGTCCACTTCTGAGTCCCCGCTAGAGGAGTCTTACCACACAAGGGTCTGTGGAGGGCCATGGGCATCAAGGAGAGAACATTCTAGAACCCTGCTTTCTAGTTGTCCTTTGTTCTACTTCACACTTGCTGACTTAAAGTAACAGGGCCATGCACTTGTGTAGAGGGCAGTGATGATGTTTGTGAAAAGGGGCAAACATTAGGGAAAGCAGCAAGCCACTGCTGTCAGCACAGCTCCCCCCCCAACCCCATCAGCGTGGCCCCCAGCGACCTCTCATCGCTCCTCATAGCTGATCATTCCATATTAGTTTCTTTGCCTCTGTGTGACACAATACCTGACATTTGAAGCTTAAAAGGGAGGAGGTCTTTTAGCTCATGGTTATAATCTGAGGTTACTTAACCTTGTGTTCCTGGGCTTGTGTAGATCTTGTAGCTGCAGTGAATTAGGGTGGACAAGCATGGTAGAGCAAAACTTGTCTCACCTCACAGAATCCAGATCAGGAAGTGTGTGTGTGTGTGTGTGTGTGTGTGTGTGTGTGTTTTGTATGCATATGTATGTATGTGTGTTGTATGTGTGTAGGAGAATCAAAGATACAGGCTTTAATGGCTCCTCCCCTCCCAACCCCAGGAACATACCACTCCCATCAGGTCCACATCCTGTAACCCACTCAGCTGTAAACTCACCTGTGATTTCATCGCTTATGACTTATGGGCTTCTCTTCCTGACAGAGACGCACCTCTGAGGACACTCTGAGGACACAGCATGTGACTCACATGCTGTGAATGCACCTGAGGTAGGGACCCAGCACCCACCAGGGATCAGTACCACCGGGTCAGGCCACACTGGCACACAGGCAGCTGTGCAGAATATTGTAGAGATCCAGAAGCCAACCTTGTGGATGAGTAGAATGAGGAGAGGAGGGCCTTAGCCAAGGCTGCAGGGGAAAGCACCAAAGGGACTGGGGTAGCTGTGCCTTTGCAGATGAAGGCAGAACTTTTCCCTCCATGTTGGTGGCTAGAAAGGGAGCAGCAGAGCCACAGAGATGTTGGGAGCAGAAGCAGGCACGTGGCCTCTGTCAGGCAGAGAAGCCCATGGGAGGATGTGGTGGACAAATGTCCTAAAGCCTCAGCCTTGTTGCTATAGTTCTATTGTGGGGCCCTGGGTGGCTGTCTGTCTCTGTTCCATGACCCTGCCAGGACCATCCTGCTCTTGGGCTGGGGGTGCCCAAGGCTTCCTCCTACTAAGAACAGTGTGAGCATGATGACAGGCATAAAATAGCCCCAAAGATGTCTGTGTTGGGAGCCTTGGTCCCCAGCTCGTGCTGCTGTTGAGACACGAATGTTCATGCAAGCACTGACGTCATAAGTAATGAAATCACGGGTGAGTTTACAGCTGAGTGGGTTACAGGACGTGGATGTGGTGGGAAGCGGTATGTTCCTGGGGTATGAAGGGGAGGGGGGCTTTGAAGGCTGTATCTTGTTTTTTTCTCTCTCTCTCTCATAAACACACACACACACATACAATACACATTCACACCTACATGCACACACATACCTACTCCCCCTTTCTGGATGCTGGGTGAAAGTGTTGCGCTGACCTACTTGCTCACTAGTAAGCACTGACGCCACTTGATCACAGAGGCCCGGCAACGCAAAGTCAAATGACCTTCGACTGTAATTGTAAGCTAATATATCTGAACCCCTTATAAACTTTTTTTAATATCAGGTATTTTGTCACACTGATGCAAAGTAACTTATATGGAGCAATAGGCCACAAAGGAGAAATGGGATGTCACTGAGGGCCCCAGTTGTGGGGTCCCCCTCAGAGGATGTAGAGGGGGAGCTCCACGGAGCACCGGCTGTCTGCTGCTTTCCTGGACATCACTGCCCTCTACAGAAGTGTGTGGCCTGGTCCCTTTAATGTCAGCAAGACTTTGGCTAGACAAGGACACTCAGCCCTACTGCCCATAGAGAAGGGTTCTAGAAGTCTATCTCCCCGCTGCCCATTGCCTGTATACCACCACTTGTGATGAGGCTGCTACCCAGGTGACTCACGAGTGGACATATCTGACCTTGAGTGTCCTAGAAACCCCACTCCTACCACCATCGAACCCCAGAATAAAGCCCATTTGTGTGGCCATCTGTACTCATGGATGGACACCTCCAAATCTTAAATGCAATCGGGATTGGCATCAGGTGTGGAGTAGAGAGCCCTCAGCAGTCACATTTCTATGTGGGTTTTGTCTGTGGGCCTTCGGAGCATTCTGGGTATCCCAGTACTTGAGAAGCTGAGGGACGAAAGGAGCATCATGAGTTCCAGGCTGACAGGGCTTGCTTGGTGAGATTCTGTCTCAAACTAAAAGTAGGATCATCCTAAAAAGAGCTCCTTTACTGCAGTAGGAGGTAAGCCCATGTAGCCAGAGGCCAGGCTATTCCCCCAGGGACATTAATCATCCATCTACCCATCTCACACTCAGCAACCTCTGCAGCCAGCGCTCTTCAGAAAGGACCCAACACGGGAATGAAGTTGAACTGACCCCAGGGTCTCAGGTTTTATCAGCCCAAGAACAAAAATCCCCAGGAGAGGGGTTGTAGGAGTGCCGGACTGGGGTTCCTGCACTGGGAAGAGTGGTCCTGAGATCAGAAGAAAAGGGGGTCATGGTGTCTACTACCCCAGGTGCAGGACTGTCTCCAGGAATGTGTTTGTGTGCATCCAGTGATTCCAGAGGCTGAGCATCTGAGTTTCTGACAAGCCTAGGAGGTACTTGGCTATTGGACAGGGGACATCATTCTGCATCTCCAAACACAGGCCTGTTGAATAAAGTCGATTTCTGCTGAGGTAAATGAGTAGCTCTGACACACTGTAGCCGGAGTAATGCGGTCTTGAAGGCCACAGATGGAAGAGGGCTGGGGAGTTCATAGATTCTGTTTGTTTTAACAGTTGTGCTGCCAACCAGATCCTTACACAGAGCAAGGCAAGCCTTGTGTGTGTACCTGAGTTCCAGGTGCCAGAGCTGTCAAGAGCGGATATTCAAAAATAACAAGAGTGCTATGTGTGCTAGGCACCAGTGGTTCACGCCTGTAATCCTAGCTACTCAGGAGATCTGAGGATTATGGTTCAAAGCCAGCCCAGGCAGGAAAGTCCATGAGACTCTTATCTTCAATAAACCACCAGAAAACAGGAAGTGGTGCTGGGGCCCAAGTGGTAGAGCGCTAGCCTTGAGCTGAAGAGCTGAGGGACAGCGCCCAGGCCCAGAGTTCAAGACCCACTACTGACAAAAAAAAAAAAAAAAGGCTACGTGTTTGTGGTATGAGGAGTGGCACCCACAGGTAATCATGGATCAGGTAATGCAGTTTGTTGAGCCAAGTCAGCAGTTTGTAAAGGATTCAATTCAGCTGGCTAAAAGATACGCCAAACCCAATAGAAAAGAATTCCAGAAGATTGCCACGGCAACAGAATAGAATTTGTAATAATGGGCTTCATTGGCTTCTTTGTAGAATCCATCCATATCCCTATTAATAACATCATTGTGGGTGGCTGAATACACTTTAGAGACATTTTCAACATGGGCATATATATTTTTTGGTCATGGGCTTGAACTCTGGGCCTGAAGGCTGTCCCTCAGCTCTTCAGCTCAAGGCTAGCGCTCTACCACTTGAGCCACAGTGCCACTTCTGGTTTTCTGGTGGTTTATTGGAGATAAGAGTTTCAGGGACTTTCCTGCCCAGGCTGGCTTTGAACCTCAATCCTCAAATCTCAGCCGCTTGAGTAGCTAGGGTTACAGGTGTGAGCCACTGGTGCCCAGCTCTAGTGGAATCTTTTATAGTGTGGGCTCCTCCCATATCTTCCTGCCTTGGCTTTGTTCTGATTCCCTGATGGCTTGTGCACGTGCGACCCAGCTTTTCATTGGTTGAGTGGGCGCCAGGGCATTATGTTTCGATGAAACTTTTGAGGCGGAACACATAGCATTATGGGAAGAAGATGCTTTGAGCAGGAGGCCTAGGCACAAAGGGAAAAACAGATCTCATGATTAGGCAAGTGTTATATCTGCCACCTTTTATTCTTATCTACCTAACAGTTCCCCTTTTCTTCCTCTCTCTTTCTCAGAGTGATAGAAAGAATGCCTGGGATTTGAAGTCAAAAGAATGGATCTAGAGTGCTGATTCTTCCCTCTGCTGGTCTGTTCTTTTAATCTACTAACTTCTAAAAAGCCCAGTTTTCTTTTGAGTAAAATGGAGATAATGCAGCCATGTGTCCCATTAAGGTCAGTCATTTTATCACTGAACAATCTAGAGCCCACCCAAAGCAAGATCTAGGTTTCCAGGCACCAGTGGCTCATTCCTATAATCCTACCTATTCAGGAGGCTACAACCACAGATCTAAGAACTGTGGTTCAGAGCCAACTCCAAGAAACTCATCTCCAATCAACTACTCAAAAAAACTTGTGAGTGGAACTGTGACTCAAGTGATAGAGCCCTGGCCTTTGTGTAAAAAGAAGTTCAGGGGGCAGTGCCCAGGCCCTGAGTTCAAGCCCCAGAAGCAGCGCGCGCCCACACGCACACGCACACACACGAATCTAGGTCATTCACTCCCAGAAGCCACAACATGAGGCATGCAGAGCTGCTGGGGAACAAGCTTTACAGTAAGGGTTTTTGTTGTTTCTTTTTTTAAAAAAAATAATTAGGAACACACTTGGGCAATTAAAAGAAAAACCTATAAAGACACAAATCAGCACCTGTTTGTGAGTATTGTCAAGTATCCTGTACTGTGCACAGACTTTGCTTTTCTAAACCTGGCAGTGCAGTACGTGTGCCTCACTGTCATCGAGTGAAAGGAACTTTTCAACCCTTTGCCACCGTTTGAAGCCCCTGAGGAAACGCGGCTGCCGGGGATCAAAGCTCCTCACGCAAAGCATGACTATACCAGTCGCCATGGACTGTGCATAGCCTCACGGAGGCCAGAACACAACGCTGGCAGCTGCTAAGTCTGTGCCAAGTACTAGGCACCTGGTGGAGGGGAAGGGGGGAGGCTTACAAGGAGAGACATTCCTCCATTTCACGGGCAGAAGAAACGAATGGATCTGTCCACAGCGGCTTCCTGTTCATTCTATGGAAACGTCGGGGGCCCGCTTGCAGTTACCCAACATGGCCGCCAGATGGCGGCGCGCCCACAGACACCACGCGTTTGCTTGCAGCTGCTCAGCCTACTCCGAGAGGGAACTTGGGAGGGTTTTAAGCTGCGAAGGTGAGGAGGAGCAGGGACTGGAGGGATAATCCTTCATCAAGGGACAGGGCAATAGAGGCCACATTCTTGAGGTGTTAAGCATAAGGCAAAGGAGAGGATGCTTGGAGCAGCAGCAGGGAGAACCCTGGGGGATCCTATATTGTCCGAAGCGAGAGAGGGGCTGATGAAGGCAACATTTTGGGAAATTCATCTTATTCAGGAAAATAACCCTAGGTTTGAAGTTCCCAGCCTAGTATGGGGTAGGAGAGTATAACTGATTACAGTTTTAGGAAAGTGGACATTGATAGTACACTGTCACCTTCCTGGCATAGCCACCACCCACCTTGGGCTTTCTCCCTAATTCAAAAATTTTTCCAGGAGGCATGGGCTTGGGGACCTCATTTCTTCCTCTCCCCATCCTCCAGCTAGGTGAGGGGAGCAGACCACCCAGCAGGCCAGCACAATCAACCATGGCACCCGCCTTTACATCACCCTGCGCTGTCTTCCTCCTTCCCTCTGAAGGGTGTGGGTAAGTCTATCTGGCAGAGGCTCCCGGGCCTGCTTCCTGGAAGAGCAGTGAGGAAATCCCCAACCTCCCACCTCCTCCTGCCTCCTCCAGAATGCAGTTGAGAAATCAGTGGTCACTGTGTTATGATTCTCAAACTCTGGGGATTTATCAAATACATTCCCCGACTCTACTTCCACTAATATCAGGGTATTTTGATTTGCTTTTTAGTTTTAACTGACACATAAATATACTTACTTGTGGGCATAGCGTAAATGGTATATCAGTGTGTACACAACATTTCTTAGTATTAGGAAATTTGAATATCTCTCAGCTACATGAAAATATATGATTAGAACATGAGATGTTCGCCGGTCTAGCTTAACTGCGCCCCCAGACCCATTTACCACTTTCTGTCCCCTCCCTCAAATTGCAAGGTTTTGATAAAGCTGCTGAAGTGATATGAATTTAACGGAACTCTTTAGGCTAGGACTTAGTAGCTAGTTTTGTTTGTTTTTATAGTGCTGGAAATGAGAGCCAAGGCCTTATGCATGCTAAGCAAATGCTCTGTTACCAAACAGAACTCCAGCCCCTAACCTAGGAGTTTTATACATTCCAAAGAGCTAACTAAAACTAAAGAATGAGCCAGGCTCTGGAGGCTCACATCTGAAATTCTAGCTACTCAGCAGGCTGTGTTCTGCGGATTGAAGTTTGTAGCCAGCCCAGGCAGAAAAGGCCACAAGACTCTTATCTCCAATTAACCAGCAAAAAGCTGGAAGTGGATGTGTGGTTCAAGTGGTAAAGTGTCAGCCTCAAGTGAAAAAGCCAAGTGAGAGTGCAAAGCCCTGAGTTTAAGTTCCAGTACTAACACATCCACATCCACGCACGCATGCATGCAGACACACACACACACACACACACACACACAATCAGATGAAATGTCTTCCTGTGAGTTCTTTAGCCTCTCATTTCAATAAGCATCTGAACTTGGATAGCTGCCATATATCTCCACAATTTTTTGTAATTTTCTCAAATTTTGGTGTCTAAAATCATTTTTACATGGACTATTTCTCCCATGTTCTCCTTGAAGTCAGCTCAGGTGTCTTCCTGCCTTAGATTGCTGCATACATAGGACTGTAGAGCATCCTACTGGACTAGATCCAAGCTGCTAGGCCTTTTTAACAAGACTTCAGACAACAAAATCATGTAGAACAAGATTTTGAAGTGCCAGTTGCATTTTAAAGTATTTACAATCTCCAGGGGCAAAGTTTTCTTAGCTGCTTCTTGACCTGGTATTCTGTAAAGAAATGAATCATCCAACAGAATTCTGGCCCTAAATTAAGTATTAAAAGTGTTATTGAACAAGACAGAGAATATGGATTTCTGGGAAGTCACAGAAGGAATAAGAAAGAAACCTTTTCATCTGGTTCATAAAAGACAGTCAAGGAAAATACAGCGGCTCAAGTCTGCAATTCTAGCTACTTGGAAAGGTAAACTGACTTTTCAAAGCCAGCCCATGTTAAAAGCTTGAGACGCTCCATTCCAATCAATCACTGGGCATAGTGGTTTATAACTATTACCTCAGCTACTGAGGAAGCACAGTGGGTACATACAGTGTCCCACGGCTCAGATATTCAAAGTAGCAAATAGGAGGATCACAGCCCAAGGTAACACTGGCAAAATCAAGACCCTACAACAAAAACTAACCACTCTAAAGGAGAGGAGAGCTGGAGGCATGGCTCAAATGATCGATCATCTGCTAGCCAGCACAAGGCCTGGAGTTCAATCTCCAGAATGGTTAAAAAAAAAAGTATGTTCCCTGAGTCCTGGAGGCCCCCCTAATTGATCAAGATTAAGAGAAGTGAGGAATCCATCTTCTACCTCTACATTCTTTCCAAGTTAGACTTCTAGGCTTCATCCCTTCTGCTAGTTACCAAAATCCAACACATTAGGTTGGATTTTTTTAAATGATGATATAACTTTATTTTATTATATTTTTTAATCTTTAAGTAGTTGTACCAAGGGTACATCTCATGTCCAACACATTTAAGTGAGGAGTTATCCAAAGTAAATCATCTTTGCTCTAGTTTTCTGAAGAAAAAAATTAACATGGATGAATGGAGAAAGAAGAGTCATAGATAAAATGAAGGGTTTATGTATATCAAGAATTAATCTTCAGGCCCAAAGAAAATTGAGAACTTTAGTTAACAGTAGCCAACACAACTCTAGTTAAAAAAAAGAGTTCTCAATAAATCTGGGTCACCTTTCTATGTTGCTCATTTTTGTCACATTTTCAGCTGTGAGGTAGAGTCCCACAAGAGATTTTCCATCAGAAACCTGTATCTGCTAGCTCAGCACAACTAACACACTACAAGATAGCTTAGAGTTCATGTGATTAAACCCAGTTAACTGCAAATTAAGAGGTCATTATTTTAGATGAAGCTCTTGCACTGAGACCAGAAGAAAAATCAAGATGGAGTCATTCATGCCAAGGTTTCATTCACCAAAGTAAGACTGAGAAATCTGAACTTGGAGATACAGGGAAATGTATCAGTCAAATTCCCCCCAAACAGGCCAGATGACAAAAATATCATCTGCTACCCTCATTTTACAAATGAAGACACCGGGCCCAAAGGGAATAATTCTTGAGAACCAAAGCAACCTAGTTGAGAACAAGGAAAATTAACTCTTATTTGGGGCTAATTAGAACATTGCAATCTGGACTTGCAGATTAGAATTGCAGACTTAAGCAATCTTAAGTGTATGTTCCCAGTCTTGACAAAATGACAGTGCCACTCATAGTTTTAAACTACAGAGGAGTTAGAAATTATGCCCATTATTTGCTGGCATTACAGTTGGTTGTGATAGAAGTTGAGTTGCTTTGTAAGAGAGGGTGCAACTGTTAGTATTATGCTTACCTTTGGTCCTCAGCTCCACCCAAACCTGGGCCCCCCTCCCATTCCTGGAGTTCCCTCCATACAGCTGGCCCCTCCCTCTCTCCGCCCAGACCCACCTGAACTCCCATCTACCTCACTTCCTTTCCCCCAGACCCTCCTGCTACCTGGATAGCACAGGTGCCCTGTGCTCCCTCTTGGGGGAAATATGGCTCCTCTAATAAACCTTGTAATCCTTCTCCTGTGCCTGCCTGCCTCTGCGTGGTCCCCTGGGATGGATGTATGGGATCCTCCTTCACAACCTCAGCCCCTGGGTGGCTTGGCAGAAGGGGTTCATTTACATGAGGTCGGAAATCAAAGTGGTTCAAGACCTCCCATGGGGTAGGCTTGTCTGCTGCCCTGTTCAAAGACAGCTGCCTATTGGTCTGAGATCTGATTAGCAGTGAGTTCCTGAGTCCATTTTAAGTGCTACCCCAAAACCAAAGCTACTTCATCTTGATTTTCTTTTTCTTGCAGGAGGAAGTGACTTTCCCCAGCTCTTACAGTTTGCCAATCCAGAGATGGAGGACAAACTGGACCACAAATCCTTCAAGTGTGTATTATATGACTACAGAAACAGAAAGCATAGAACAGGAAGTCATATGATACAATGGGCAGCCATCTTTAAGGCCCTACACCCTTATATGATCATGTCGTGTAAGTTTCTCTGATCCTTAGGTTTCCATCTATTAAATGGATACTGATACAACTGATGTAGAGAAATCAGGATGATGACTGCCATGGGACAAGGAGCTCTCCAAAAGGAGTCGGAGGAACAGATGACAAAATGACGAAAATGAGCACGCAATAGATATTGCCATTGTTTCACACAGCTCCATCCAAGTCCAGGTGCTTGAGCATGATTCCCTCTACTACTCAAGTGAAACTCTTAGGCTACTGTGGGATAAATAATCTTTACCCTCTCTGATTCTATTTTGATTTCCTTTTCCCCTCTGATTGACATACAAAGATCAAGTGCAAGATCCTTATGCTGAGGGGAGAGAGAGAGAGAGAGAAGAGGGGGGGAGGGAGGGAGGGAGGGAGGGAGAGGGAGGGGGAGAGAACTAAGTTCTTTCAAGGTCTCTATTTTAGCCCTTCACCTGCTACTCAGGCAGGAAGGGAGTGTAGGCCTTTCGGAGCAGTGACTCAGCTTTCCTCCAGGCATTTCCACCTACTCCTGGACACTCCCTAAATCAAGAATTTAGCATCCCTGACAGGTTCTTCACGTAAGTCCTGTTCTATACCCTGTGGAAAGGTTAAAATATACAGAGAGAGTGTGTGTGTGTCCCTATTCTCAAATACACAGCAAAGCTCAATAGTGGGCTCTCACTTCCTAGGACTGGACTTGGAATCGCGTCACTTAGGCTTAGTCATATGTCTTGCCCTATTGTCTGAAAGTCCTACAAGCACTTGCTGGCCAGATATCACATGTGCATGAGGAAAGTGCCAGCCCTGTTTGCAGACAGTTTACTATGTGTCTGAGCTTGGACTCTGATGTACTGGTAATCAAACAGTGGCCACCTGCTAGGCGGTCATTATCACTCTGCATGTGCTGGTGGCTACTCAGGATTGCTGTTCAAAGCCAGCCCAGGCAGAACAGTCTCCAAGAGACTCATCTCCAATTAGCCACTCAAAAACCACAAGTGGAGCTGTGACTCAAAGTAGTAGAATGCTAGCCTTGAGCAAAAGAGCTCAAGGACAGTGCCTAAGATCTTAGTTCAAGCCCTACAACTCTTTTTTTTTAAGGGCGGGGATGGGGGAGACATAAATCTTGGGAAGATTTCTGCACGTCTAAAGATAGCAAACGCTAGCAACATAGATCTGTCCCCAGGGCTCTGGGTCCTTGCACACCCACGTATGTGCTCTCCTCAGACAATGGGAAACAAGGTCATCAGGATGTTGTACTGCAGCTCAGAAATGAAATGTTTTATTCTGTTCTTTGTCTCAGAGGAAATAAGACAGGCTTTTTTTTTTTAAAGCCCAAACAAAAGTTTTAGAAATGAAACTTATATAGGCATTTTAATGTTAGATAGCACAGGTACTTAGGTCAGGCTGGGAGGTATATGCCTATAATCCCGGTACTTGGGATGCAGAGGTAGGAAGGAAGGAGGAAAAGCCAATCTGGAATACACCTAGAGATCCTACCAAAAAGAGAGAGGGATTTAGTAGATGTGGGAGGTATGTGTGAGGAAATGACATAGGAGGCTATGGCAGAGGGAAATGAGATTTTAAATATGCAAGAGAAGCTGGAAACATGGGAAACAGAAGAGGAAGGCCCATTACACGCACAGATGTTTCAGAATTAGAAAATAAAATATTCAAAAGTTACTACTGAGAATTATATATATATATATATATAAAATCTTCAGATGCAAAAGGCTGAGTCACCTACCCAGCCAGGTGCTTGTGGCTTAAGCCTATAATCTTAGCACTCAGGAGGCTGAAATCTAAGGATCATGGTTCAAAGTGAGCTTGGGCAGGAAAATCCATGAGACTCATCTCCAATTAACCATCAAAAAGCTGGAGCCAGGCATCACTGGCTCACACCTATAATCCTAGCTACTCGGGAAGCTGAGATTTGAGGATCATAGTTCAAAGCCAGCCTGGGCAGGAAAGCCTGTGAGACTCTTATCTCCAATTACCTCTAGAAAATGAGAAGTGGAGCTGTGGCTCCAGTGGTAGAACACTAGCCTTCAGCTGGAGAGCTCAGGGACAGCACGTAGGCTCAGAGTTCAAGCACCTTAATAACGAAGAAAAAAAGCTGGAAGTGGAGCTGTGGTTCAAGTGGTAAACTGCTATCCTTGAGCAAAAAAGCTCAGGAGAAGCACTTGAGTTCAAGCTCCATAACTGACACACACACACTCACACACAAAGCCGTCCCGTTAGAAATATTAGTAATTAGAAACCCAATGTTTTAGTAGATGAAAAGTGAAAATAAGAGAAGACATTTTTCTGAGTGACATATAAATCTAAAACTGCTTTCACTGAACAAAAGTAGACAATAAAGAAAGAGAGGGAAAAAATGGAGGATACATTTCCTTCAAGAGGCTCATTAGGGCAGGATCTGTTTTCTGGCCTTTTCTAGTTCTGTTGGCCACCTGTGTTCTCTGGTTTGTGGCCCTTCTATCCATCTGTGGAGTACCCCATTCCAGTGTCTGCTTCCATCATAACCATTGTGATTTCATCGGCCCACTTAGATAATGCAGGATAATGTCTCTCGAAGGTCATCTGGAAACAGAAGGAGGTCCTGTACATCATCCCCTCCAATCAGATGCATCTTGTGGCCAGACCAGACGAGAAAGGTGATTTCCCTTTTGAACATCCCAGCACACACTTTAAGAGGGACAGAATTAGAGTACAGCAGTGATTCAAAGGGCAGACAGAGGTGGGGGAAAGGGAGTGATAGGAAAGGTTGGTAGCACCCGAGGGAAGAGATGAAGGATAGAAGGACCTTGGACTTTGAGGGTAGAAAGGGGGGCTTGCTCTGTAAAACCTTCTGTTTTGTTTTCTGTGCTAGGAGTAGAACTCGGGGCCTTTCACATACTAAACATGTGCCCTACCTACACCTTTAGATTTATAAAATCTAAAGGGGCTTTTTGAGGCTGCCTGTTGAAAACTCATGACAGCAATGTATAGTGGGAAGACAGCCTAAGATAAAGCTAGATAGTTACAGCATTCTGTGTGATTGTACTGGATTTTTTATTGACTGTTAGTGACTGTGAGAATGGCTTTTCTCTTTGTGGTACTTGGTGTGCCTCTTACAGGCTAGAGGTCTTACTGCTAAATATTTGTTGGAAGCCGTGATTGCCCCCTGCCCTTTGCACCACCATTTATACAATAAAGAAAGTGAAGTTTCATTCAAGCTTTGACGTCATCAAAAGAAACCAATGAAAAGATGCACTTTACACCTGCAGTCCCAGCTCCTCAGAGGGCTGACGTGGGAGGACCGTTTGAGTCATGAGTTCCGTGCCATGCTCGACGTGATCTCACTGTGTTAATGAGATGCCTGTCAAAACAGGAAGGTGGAAAGAAAGAAGAAAAAGGAGAGAAGAGCGAAGAAAAGGAGGACAGAAGAGAAGAAAGGAAAAAAGGAATAAAAGAGGAGAAGGAGGAGGAAGAGAAAAGAAGGGAGGAGAGGGGAAGGTGGGAGAGGGGAAGGGAAGGTCGTGGGGAAGGGAAGGTCATGGAGGAGAGAGGAAGGGTGAGAAGAGAGGAGGAGGAGGACAGGAGAAGGGAAGGGAGAGAGGGAGGAGAGGAAAGGGGAGGAGAAAGAGAGAGTAGAGGTGAAGGGAGAGAAGGGAGGGAAGAGGGGAAGAAAAGGGGAGAGAAGAGAAGGGGAGGAGAAGGGAGAAGGAAAAAAGAGGAGAGGGGATGGGAGAGGGGAAGATAGCAGAAAGGGGAGGGAAGAAGAGAGGAGAGAGAAAAAAACCCTACCAATCCAAGTTCGCACGAAAGCCATGTAGCATTACTCACCCGGCCATATGATATTGTCATGTCTAGGCCAGGAGGGCCAGCCGTACTCGCTTTCAAGATTATCCACAATCACCACCACGGTGCATAACTGTATCATTTTATTGTCTCCACAAAAAGCTTGCCAAGTAAGCTAAGCTCAGACAAATGGCACATGTTTTCTCTCATATGCAGAAGCTAGATTTAATATGCACTGGAACATGGTAAATTATACAGGACTCCAGGCATTCACACACAGTGAGACCAAAGGAGAGGATACTCTGAGGAAACAAACCCAAAGATGCAATGCCTATGTGCATCTGATCATATAAAATGAGATTTATTGAAATGAACTCCAGGAATTGGAAACTAGAAGTTTTTTTGCTTTGTTGCTGTTTTCTTTTGTTTGTTTCTTTCTCTGTCTTTGGGGAGGGTAGGTGGGAGCTCAGAAATGGAGGGACAAAGGGTGAACAAATGCAGCAGTGGTACTCTCGCGACAATACCTTGGAAATGAAATATCAACTTGTGGGTGGGGAGAGAAAAACTGGAAAAGAGTACGGGGAGGGGTGATGTTGTCCAAAAAGAAATGTACTCTTTACCTGACGTGTAAATGTAACCCCTCTATACATCACCTTTATAATAGCATTTTTTTAAAAAAAGTTTGCCAACTCAAAAAACAAATGTTTGGTTAAGAGATGAGTTCCAGAACTGGAGACACAGCTCAAGTGGTCCAACATGAGCAGGAAACGATGCCCTTAATTAAAGTGCAAGGACTAGCATACACACAAAAAATACGCAGATGATGTTCAGCAATATCACACCAGTCTGGCAAGCATGCGGTCCTGAATTCAAAGGCTAGTTCTACCAAAATATAAAAGAAGGAAAAAAAAACCTTTATGCTGGAGGTGTGGCTCAAGTGGGAGAGCACAAGCTGAGCATGTAAGCCAAGCAAGCACAAATTTAAACCTGGGTGTCAGGTGGAGGCATGGCTCAAGTGGTAGAGTACCTCCCTTACAAGTAGAAGGTTTTGAGTTCAATTTTTAGTATCAACAAAAGGGAAAAAAAGAAAACTTTCCCAGGTGGTGATGGCTCACTTCTGCAATCCTGGTTACTCAGAAGGCTGAGATATAAGCATTGCAATTCAAAGCCAGTTCAGGAAGGAACAGTTCATGAGACTCTCTTCACCAATTAACCACCAAGGGACATCGTCCAGATCTTGAGTTCAAGCCCCAGTACCAGCGACCAGCACACACACACACACACACACACACACACACACACACACACACACACACACACGGATATGAGCAAGAAAGAGAAAAAGATATGAATTATACAGAAAAGTAATGTTTTTATTTCTGGAATGAACTATTCAAAATTTACAAAAGGGGCCTGGGAATGTGGCTTAGTGTTAGAGTGCTTGCCTAGCATGCATGAAGCCCTGGGTTCCATTCCTCAGTACCATATAAACAAAAAAGACCAAAAGTGGTACAGTGGCTCAAGTGGTAGAGTGCTAGTCTTGAGCACAGAGAGGCTCAGGGACAGAACCCAGGCCCTGAGTTCAAGCACTAGAACTGGCAAAAAAAAGTAATTACAAAAGTTACATGTAGATTCAGCTCAATTTTTATTACCTCATGGTAGTAAAATAGTAACTTTTAAAGCTATAAGGCTTCTTAAATATGAATGTTGTATAATCAATGTTAAACTTAGTGTTCATATTTATTTGTTTTAGAGACAGAGACTCAGTTTATTGCTCAGGCTGATCCTGAACTCCTGCCTCAGCCTCCTGAGTAGTTGAGACTAGGGTTACAGACACTAGCACTGAGCTCCCTACTTTTTACTCTTTAAAAGAGCCCTAGTTTCTGCACAGCAAAGGATATAGTAACTAAGCTAAAAAGACAGCCTACAAAATGGAAGATCTTTGCCAGCTATGTATCTGACAAGAGCCTAATATCAAGAACATACAAAGAGCTTAAGAACTAAATGGACACTTCTCAAAAGAAGTAAAAATGACCAATAAATGCATGAAGAAATGCTCACCATCTCTTGACATAAAATGCAAATCAAAACAACACAGAGGAAGTGGTGCTGTGGGTCAAGTGGTAGAGCACTCGCCTTGAGCTGAAGAGCTGAGGGACAGCACCCAAGCCCAGAATTCAAGCCCCATGACTGACAAAAAAAAAAATTTGCTCAAAAAAAAAAAACACAGATCCCATCTCATCCTAATAAAATTGACCATCTTTGAAAATAGGAACAACAATAAATACTGCAAAGAACTGGAGGGAAAGGAACCCCTATTACACTGTTGGTAAAAATGCAAATTAGTGCAACCATTGTAGAAGGCAAAGATTTTTCAAAAAAGTAAACTATCTTATGATCCAGAGATACCTCTCTTGAGCATTTATCCTAAAGGTGACAAATCAGGATACAGTAAAGACATTTTATGCACTCATGTTCATATATGAGTATAGGAATATATGTACATATACACATCCATATGTGTATATATATGTGGGTATACATATATATATATGAATTTTACTCATCCATCAGGAAAAAATAATATTTGCAGGGAACTGGATGGACCTGGAAAAATTATGTTAAGTGAAGTCAGACTCAGACAAAGAGCTAGGTTTTGTCTCATATGTGGAAATTGGATCTAAATTATTAATATATATGGAAACATATACAGGGCCACATGCATATATACACAAATACATGAACTAAAATATGCTACAAGCAGGGTCTAGCCAATGATGCAACTCCTTTGAATGACTAATTTATAGTTCAACAAAATGAATACAAGAAAGCTGGAACATGTGTTTTCTGGGGGAGATGAGGTCAATGGGAAGCAGGACAAAGGAAAGGAAAGAGGAATAGTGCAGAACACACTCCTAATATTCAATGTACACCTGTGAAAATATTAACTTGAGAGGATGGGTGCGGGTGTGGAGGGAGACAATGGAAGGAGTGACACTGATCAAGATGCACTGTACTCATAATAGAATTAAAACCCCTGTGTACAATGAAAGAATTTTAAAAAAAGAGCCACGTTTGCCATTTCTATAGCTACCTCCCTCCACAGAAGCATAAATTGTTCATCAATGAGTCACAAACATTTTTTCCATTTGTTAGCTTAAACAAATCTTAAATCACTTAAATCACTGAAGCAGACACCTCTTCCATTTCTTAAATCACTGAATAAGTCAGGTCACCGGACAAAATTCTATGGGAATCTACATACTTCTGTAACAGAAAGAAATATTCAAAATATATCATGATCATAATTGTAAGCACTCATAAGTTGAAACTGTTTAGATTATAGCAATTAAGTAAATCTTTGTGAATTGGCTAGTTTTAAATTTGTCGCTAAAATACAAAATGATAGTTTCAGAATTGCTATCATTTATTCTTTTTTGTTTGTTTGGATTTTTTGTTTCTGTTTTTGTCAGTACTGGGGCTTGAACTCAGGGACTAGGCTCTGTTCCTTAATTTTTTTTATTTTTATTTTTATTTTTTTGCTAAAGGATAATATCCTACTACTTGATCCACACCTCTATGTTCAGCTTTTTGCTGGTTAATTGAAGATAAGATTTTCATGGGCTGTCCTTTGGGGTCAGGCTTTGAACTACAATCCTCATATCTCTACCTCTTGAGTAGCTAGGATGACAAGCAGGAGTTACCAGCTCCAACTCACTAGTACTTCTTCCTGTTAGGATTTGCTGGCCAAGCAGGGTCACATTTACCTCTATTAGATGTTTCTAATCATACAAGTGTAAAGATTGGTCTAAAAACAATTCTTCAGATAAACCTGCAATGAAGTGTCTGTTGCTTCTTGTTGATCAATAACAGCCATGCAACTTTTAGGATTTTTCCTCCCTTTGGTGGGGGGGAGATGTTTCTTCTGTTTTGTTTTTTTTGTACAGTTATTGGAGTTTGAACTGAAGGACTTGTGCTCTGCTTAGTTTTTTTCACCCAAGACTAACTCTACACTTAAGCCACACTTGTACTTTTAGCCTTTTGCTAGTTATGTAGTAATAAGAGTCTCTAAGATTGGTCTGCCTAGGCAGGCTTTAAACCTCAATCCTCAGATCTTAACCTCCTTAGTAGCTAGGATTACAGGCATAACAGATAAACATTTTAAAATAAACTTTTTTTTTGTCAGTCATGGGTCTTGAACTCTGGTCCTGGGCACTGTTCTGAGCGCTTCGGCTCAAGGCTAGCACTCTACCACTTGAGCCACAGTGACACTTCCAGTTTTCTGGTAGCTAATTGGAGATAAGAGTCTCAGAGACTTTCCTGCCTGGGCTGGCTTTGAACTGCGATCCTCAGATCTCAGCTTCCTGAGTAGTTAGGATTACAGGCATGAGTCACTGGTGCCAGCTAAACTTTTTTTTTTTTTGAGACAGGCTTTTATACCTTGAAACTCCCTATATAGGTCAAGCCCGCTCTGAATTCTTAATCTGCCTTTATCAGCCTCTCAAGTGCTGTGATTATAGATATGTGCCACTATACCCAGGTATAAATAAACTTTTTTTGAGCAGGTATTGAGGCTTATCCCATAGCTTTTTCACTCAAGGCTAACAATACTCTACCACTTGAGCCACAGCTCCTCTTCCGTAGGTGTGGAAGGGGGTGAGGGTGGATTTCACTGGAGATAAGAATCTCAGGAACATTTCTTCCCAGACTGGCTTCAAACCTCATTCATCAGATCTCAGTCTCCTGAATAGCTGGGATTACAGGTGTGAGCCACCAGTACCTAGCAATAAACATTTGATAACTTAATTTTTTAATGTTTCATGCTAAATTAAGTAACATACATTCATAAAACAACTCATAAAATGAGTCATTTGTATTCATTTACTTTTTTTTTGGCGGTACCAGTGTTTGTACCTAGTGGCGGTACCTAGTAGCTGGCATGATACCACTGAGCCACACCTCCAGCCCTGCTTTTTGCTGCTATTTTTAGGTTAGGGTCATTCCTTCCTGCACAGGCCTGTGCCCCAGCTGTGATCTAGTAGTTGCTAGGATTACCATGTCCAGCTTCCCTCCATACAAACAGAGTCTCTCAGACTTTTCTGACTGAGTTGGCCTGGAACTTTGCTCTCAGTGTCTGAGTAGCCTGGGGTAACAGGTTTGCTTCACTACACTCACCCAGGAGTTGATCAGGAGGTCTAAAGAATGTTTCTGCCAAGGCTGGCTCTGAACCGCAACACTTTCAGGTAGCTAGGATTGATTACAGGAGTGAGCCACTAGTACCCGGCAAAATGAGTTATTCCAAAGCAAGGCAAAATACTGAATCACCAATTGCAAATCTTGTTTTCTTCAATTCCTTAGGAAAGACAACACATACTTGAGTCTTTAAAAATATGTCCTATTGTAGACATGAATTGTAGATACATGGCCAACAATTCAAAATAGCTTTCCTTATAGGTTTTCACTAGAGAGTAAAGTTACTAACAGTTGAGACTTCATTAATACATGCAATTCTATATGTAAAGAACAAAGGGTAAAAAATAAGATGCTGGTTTTTTGTTCTGTTTTGTTTTTGCAGAACTGGACGTAAGTACATTCTAGGCAAGTTCTCTGAAATTTGAGCTATGCTCCCAGCCCTAAAATGCACTTTGGTTTTGGGTTTGTTTATTTGGTTGTGGGTTTTTTTGTTTTGTTTTATTTTGTGTTGTTTTTTGTGTTTCTGTGTGTTTTGTTTTCGGTGCCGGTCCTAGAGCTTGAACTCAGGGCCTGGATTCTGTCCCTGAGTTCCCCCCTCCCCCCAAGGCTGGTGCTGTACCACTTGAACCACAGCTTTGGGGTGGGTACTTAGAGATAAGAATCTGACAGCCTTTCTTGCCTGGGCTAGCTTGGAACCATAATTTTCAGATTTCAGCTGCCTGAATAGCTAGGAATCCAGGCATGAACGACCTGCTTTAAGCTCCAGCCTAGCTTTTTGCTGGTTATTTTTGAATATGAAGTCTATCAAATCTTTCTACCCCCAGAAGCCTTGAACTGGAGGTCTTCCAGATCACAGCCTTGAGATTTGGATTATAGGCATGAGCCAATATATTTTAAAACAAAAGTAGAGTCATTTCACTTTTTCCTCCTACTTAAATCCTCTAAAATTATTTCAAACATGATCTGCAGTTTTTTCATTGTTATGTAGATATTTGCCTTGGTTCAGTAAAAAAAAATCTGTTCTCTTAAAGTTGGTGCTTATGACTCAGACTTACATCCTGTTTAGGAGGCTTAGATTAGGAGGATCACAGTTTAGGGCCAGCCTGGGAAGAAAAAAGTTTACAACACTCCCTCTCAACTGAAAACTGGGTTCAATGCCATATACCTGTAATCCTAGCTATGACAGAGTCTAAAATAAGCAGATTATAGCTCAGGTGTATGCCTAGGCACGTAGTGAGACCCTATTTTCAAAAGTAAGTAGTGTATGAGATAGATCAAGGTTCAAAGCTAGCCCTGGCAGGAAAGTCCATGAGACTCATCTCCAATTAACTACCAAAAAGTCAGAAGTAAAGCTGTGGCTCTAGAGTGCTAGCCTTTAGCAAAACAGCTAAGGACAGCACTCAGGCCCTGAGTTCAAGCCCCAATACCTGCACAAAAATAAATGAAAAGGTAGATAGATAGATAGATAGATAGATAGATAGATAGATAGATAGATAGATAGATAGATAGATAGATAGATAGAATAATGAGTGCAGAAAACAGTTGGAGGCATGGCTCAGTATAAGAGCACCTCATTATTAGAGTTTCACAGCTCTGGATTCAAACTCATGTACAGAAAAGAAAGAAAGAAAGAATTCCTTGTCTTTATAACAGGTATTATATTTAGTTCTAAAGACTTGGTTAGCAGCTTGTGATACCACACAGAGGTGAAGGAAACTTTAGGAGCTGGGATGCAGTGGTATGGAATTAGGTCATTGGGGACTGCTCTTGAACACGTCTTGGGACCTTAGCTGTTCCTCTTCCTCCCTTTATTTCTATCTCAGCTTTGAGGTGGATGATTTTCTCTACTACGTGCTGCTCTCAATGATGTGCTGCCTGGAAATAGGCCCCAAATCAATATTTAACACCAACTAACTAACATTGAAACTATGAACGAGATCAACTTTGCCTCTTCTTAAGTTGGTAATCTCAAGTATTTAGTTACACTAACGGAAATATTACAAATTGGAAACATCAGTTTGTGTTTTAATATGTATAGAATACCTAGTCTCAAAAAGTTCTTAGTAGCTAGGTACCTGTGGCTCACACCTGTAAGCCTAGGTACTTAGAAGGCTGAGATCTGAGGACCGAGGTCCAAATCCAGTCCAGGCAGGATAGTCCATCAGACTCCTTCTTCTTCCAATTACCACCAAAAGCCACAAGTAAAGCTGTGGCTCAAGTTGTAGAGTACTAGCTTGAGTGAAAAAGCTAAGGTACAGTGCCTGGGCCTTGAGTTCAAGTCCTAGTACTCTCTCTCTCTCTCTCTCTCTCTCTCTCTCTCTCTCGCACACACACACACACACACACACACACACACACACACACACACACACACACACACACACACATTACTTATTATAACCAGATCCAAAAACCTGAGTGTAACAGGTAAAAAGCTGATTTCTTCATTAGTTTTGTGTTCCAGTCTTGACAATTTTTTTTACAAATCTGTTTAAAAAACTAAACTAAAACTCATTTTACAAATCACTTTTACTTGATATTTTTTAAAACATCACTATGACTACTAAGAGAAAAATTGTATCTCCAAAGAAAAGTTGTAAATATACTTGTTATTAGATTATAGCTCTTCATTGTTTTCAAGGGCTTGGTTTGTTTTGTGACATAGTACGGGGGCTTGAATTCTGGGCCTTGCATTCTTCCTTGGCTTTTTTGCTCAAGGCTGGTACTCAACCACTTGAACCACCACTCCATTCCCAGATTTTTTGCTGATTAATTAGAGATAAGAGTCTCACAGCGTTTTTCTGCCCTGACTGGCTTTGTACCTCAATCCTCAGATTTCAGCCTTCCTAGTAGCTGCGATTACAGGAGTGAGCCACCAGTGCCTGCCTCAAGTTATTTGTTATCTACCTATAGATTTCATTGGATCCTAAATTCTTCCTATTTCCTATGATAACAATTTCTCCCATGGAATCACTAAGAACAGGAATTGTTTCCTAAAACCCTAGAAGATAAACAACTTGATGTCCATTTCAAGGAACAAGCCTGTGCCCATGTGAGGGCCACACAAAGTCTACCATACTACCGATGCCATACCAAAGATATTACAACTATAAATCAGAAAGGAAACTGGCATCAAAATACAACTCCAAAGCTGAGCATAGAGTCATATGCCAGGCGTCCCAGCTAGTATGATTTGAATATGAAGTCATACTATGAATGGTGCCAGAGCTACTCACTAAGTGTACCATCTTTACACCAGGGTCTGTCAAGTTACCTGTAACAGCTAAGAGATTTTCTCTTTTGGTAAGGCAGGTGATAGGGATTGAATTTAGGGTCTTGAGTTCAAAACTATCTTGAGCAACATAGTGAGACCTTGTCTCAAAAGATTAAAAATAATTTTAAAATTTAAATATTCCATATCATAGTGTAACTCTCATGCCTCCTAATTTTTTTCTTTTCTTTTTTTTTCTTTTTCTTTTTTTTTTGCCAGTCCTGGGCTTGAACTCTGGGCCTGGGCGCTGTCCCTCAGCTCTTCAGCTCAAGGCAAGCACTCTACCACTTGAGCCACAGCGCCACTTTCGGCTTTTTCTGCTTATGTGGTGCTGAGGAATCGAACCCAGGGCCTCATGCATGCAAGGCAAGCACTCTACCACTGAGCCATCTTCCCAGCCCTTAATTTTTTCCTTTTCTTGTGCCCATCTTTAGACTTGAGGACTTGAACTCAGCATCTCACACTCTCCTTTAGCTTCTTCTGCCAAGGCTAGTGCTCTAACATTTGAGCCAGACCACCATGTCTCCCTTTTTTTTTTGCTAGTTTATTGGACATAACAATCTTATGGACTTTTTGGCCCCAGCTGGCTTTAAAGCACAATCCACAGGTTTCAGCTTCCTGATTTGCTAGGATTAGTGGCATGAGACACCAACACTTGGCTCTCATGATATGTAGTTAAAATTTCACCACTAGGCTGTGTGTGTTGCTCAATAGTTGAATGTATACCACTTAATATATGTGAGACCTTAAATTCAATCCTAAGCACCTCCACCACTAAAAGAGAAAAGAATTCCATAGCTTTTTCATGCAACCAGACAGATGCTAACCTAAGAAACCCTTCAATACACGTAAGTGAGCAACTCAGGCACCGCTCACAATACACACTTTGTGTTCAAATTATACCAGTAGGGGAGTTGGGAAGGTGGCTTAGTGGTAGAGTGCTTGCCTAGCATGCATGAAGCCCTGAGTTCATTTCCTCAGTAGCACATACACAGAAAAAGCCAGAAGTGGCACTGTGGCTCAAGTGGTAGAGTGCTAGCCTTGAACAAAAGAAGCTCAGAGACAATGCCCAGGTCCTGAGTTCAAGCTCAGGACTGACAAAAAATATTATACCCATAGGAATAAGGATGATGCTTAGTGGCACAATGTGTGCTTTGCATGTATAAGGTTAAGAGTGGTTGCATGAAGGGAATATTGTTTTGAAATGTCTTATGTAATCCTCATTTTAACAATTTTCCCCATGTCTCAGCCGCCTTACTATGACACATGCATTTCCTTTATTATAATCTATTCCCAAATAATACCATTCTTTGCAGAATCTCTCTGATTGCTAATAAAGTTAGAAAACAAGGAAAAAAGCATGTCTTTCTTGGGTTTTTATTGTTCATTTGTTTGACAATACTGGAGTTTGAACCCAGGACCAGCATCAAAAAAAATTACTACTGGTCCTTTTTTTATTTTACTCTACTAATTAAACCCATTCATAGGATATGAAATGATAAAGGACAAAATTAGCCTATATTTTCTTATCAGTTAAGTGAGAAACAGATGTTGCTAACACTAAAAGAGGCAACCTAAAAACTGCTTTTTCAAGGCCTATGAATGAACTAAAAGCTGAGCAACTAGCCTCTCCTTACACACAAACACTTTGCATCTGCATTCTTTAATCTGAGCTATTCCTTGCTGCTGCCACTTTCCAACCACCTTGGGCTCCAGAGAGAAAAGAATTTATTCATAAGCATTTTATGACAAAAAGTATATAAGAAGGCAATGCCTTCTTCTTATCATCTTGAAGAGAAGAGTTAAGAGCTACAAACACCTGCCAGATCTTCAAAGTCAGATAAGAAGCAATCACACCATTCCTGACTTGAGACTGTTTTAACTGAGCATACCTTTCTTACCTTCTGCTCCCAATTCTCCCTATTTAACTGGAGGCCAATGCCTTTTGGTATAAATAAGTAGAGCTGGGTATGTAAAATTTATCTGAACATTCTACAAATGTTTGCAGCATCAAAAGGCACAAGTTTAGTACATGCAAAGTAACTAGATAATGCTCTCTCTCGTTGTGTGTGTATTTATTTGTGTGTGTGTGTATATATAAATATAAATACATATACGTGTTTGTGTGTGTGTGTGTGTGTGTGTGTGTGTGTGTGTGTGTGTGTGTGTGTTAGAAGTGGGGCCTAAATTCAAAGGCTCCCACTCTTGCTTAGCTTGTCCATTCAAGGCTGGCACTCTGTCTCTTGAGCCATACCTCTACTTCCAGCTTCTTGCTGATTAATTGGAGGTAAGAGTCTCTTAGATTTGCCCTCTCAGGCTGGCTTCAAACTGGAATCCTCAGATCTCAGCAACCTGAGTAGCTAAGACTACAGGCATGAGCCATGATGCCCTGATAATGCCCTCTTTTATCCATTATGTCTGAACTTCAATATAAAAAGATTGGTCAATAAAACTTCTGGCATTTCTTCTGTTAGTAATCAGTACCTTGGGCTGGGAAGGTGGCTCAGTGGTAGAGTGCTTGCCTTGCATGCATGAGGCCCTGGCTTCGATTCTTCAGTACCACATAAGCAGAGAAACCTGGAAGTGGTGCTGTGGCTCAAGTGGTAGAGGGCTAACCTTGAGCTGAAGAGCTGAGGGACAGTGCCCAGGCCCAGAGTTCAGGCCCACAACCGACAAACCTCCTCCCCACCAAAAAAAGTAATCAGTACGTTGCCATTTGGGTATTCTTGCCATTTAAAAACTAGCCTACATCCGTTTGTTTTAAATAATGAATGTTATTGCACATATGTGATACATTTGTACATTAAAAAGTAAGGCTAGGGCTGGGAAAGTGGCTCAGTGGTAGAGCGCTTGCCTTGCATGCTTGAGGCCCTGGGTTCGATTCCTCAGCACCACATAAGCAAAAAGAAAAAAGCCAGAAGTAGTGCTGTGGCTCAAGTGGTAGAGCACTAGCCTTGAGCTGAAGAGCTGAGGGATAGCGCCCAGGCCCAGAGTTCAGGCCCACGACTGGACCCCCCCCCCCCCCAAGAAAAAAAAGTAAGGCTATCTGAGAACATTAGCACTGTCCCCTTTTATAAGAGATCTAAAGTGATTTGTGTCAGTGATAGACATTACCTTAGCATACCTAGCTAATGATTCTAAATTTTAAGAGCTTTAAACTGATATATAGATATGACATCTGTGAAGTTGTGGTGCTAATTGATGTTGGCTTTTTGTATATTAAATGTATTTGGTTCCTAAGTGTATAAGCCTTCCAAAATGCAAAGCTTAGGAAAAATAACTTTACCCAATCTACCTAGTATTCTCTAACTTAAAATTGCCAGTGGTACTAGCCTTTTACAGGTTTGTGGATATATGTTCTTAATTATAATGAGAGCCTAAGAATGCTAATGTAATGCTGTCAAACAATTAATATCCTAAACTGCTATATGCAATGAAAAATTAAACCATCTGTCATTGCTTCACTGTTTTTCAGAATTTTCAGCCATGACTAGTCTAAGTTTCTGTCATTCTCCATCAGTTTTGGCCCATCTAAAGAGCATTTACAGTCAGTCCCAGGGAAAATGACTCTAGCAAGCACTTGTCAGGCAGGTTAGCTTTTTCATATTTGCTTTTGTTGTCTTTGTTTTTTATTTTTCTGATCAAACTTCAAAGTTCATTTTCTGCAGGAACAAAGATGTTAACAATAGTAACCTGAACAAGATTTTGGGGTGTTAGAATACCATCTACAGGATAAATAAAATTAGACTTAATAAACCTGAAATAGGAGTAGGAAGTGATTAGGCAGGATTAGAGAAGGGGGGGGTCATGGAAAAGTTGTGTTTAAGGAGGAGCCATGTGCAGAGTGTGAGTTCACTCTTAAGCTGAATCACCAATAACTTTGTAGCAATTGACACCTCTTTGTGTCATGATGCACAAGAATGTATGGATTAGTAAACAAGATTGTGCAGGACATATAGAATGTATGGCCCAGAATGTAAAGGATGTGTGAAACCTGTAGAAATGCTTTGAGAATTGATAAACAGGATGGGGAAACCTGGAAACTGCTGGCCTAAAAATTATATTGAAAAAAAAAAAAGACAGCCCATTCAACAAGTGGAAAAAAACTGCACATTCATATGCAGAAGACTATAACTGGATCCCTGACTCTTGTTTTATGCTATTATCAATTCAAAGTGGATCAAAGACCTCAATGCAAGACCTGAAATCTACAGGAAGCAGTAGGAGAAACATTAGAACTTATCGACATAAACAGAAACTTAGTATGACTCAAGGGGCTCAAGAAATAGGAGGAAGAATTGACAAATGGGATTGCATCAAGCTTAAAAACTACTGCACAGCAAAAGATACAGTTTCTAAGCTGAAAAGAAAGCCTATAGAATAGAACAAGATCTTTGCCAGCTATACATCTGAAAAGGTCTTAAAAACCAGAATATATGAACAGATCAAAAAACTAGAACACCAGGGCTGGGAATGTGGCTTTGTGGTAAAGTGCTTGCTTAGCATGCATGAAGCCCTGGTTCAATTCCTCAGTACTACATAAACATAAAAAGCCAGAAGTGGTATTGTGGCTCAAGTGACAGACTGCTAGCCTTGAGCAAAAAAAGACATTCAACAATGCTCAGGTCCTGAGTTCAAGCCCCAGGACTGGCAAAAACAAACAAACGAAAAAAACTAAAACTCCAAAGGATCAATAACCCCAATTATCAACATTCCTAGCCATAAAAGAAATGCAAATCAAAGTAACATTGAGATTCCATCTCACTTCAGCAAGAATGGCCTTAATGAAAAATCTGAACAACATATGTTGACAAGAATGCAAGGGCAAAGGGACTCAAATACAATGTTGGTAGGAATGTAAATTAATGCCACCAATATGGAACCCAGTGTGGAGATCGAAAGGAATCCCTCACATCCATCCTGGGGGACCACACAGAGCCAGCAGGCACAGGCGAAAGATTATTATAAGGTTTATTAGAGGAGCCATATTTCCCCCAAGAGGGAGTACATGGCAACCAACCTTCACTATCCAGGTAGAAGGGGGCCTGGGGCAGGAAGTAAGGTAGGTGAGTGCTCAGGTGGGTCTGGGCAGAGAGAGAGAGAGTGGCCAGCTGTAGGGCAGGAACTCCAGGAATGGGAGGAGCTCAGGACTGGGTGGAGCTGAGGACCAAAGGTGGGCATAATGCTTACAGAGATTTAAAAAACAAAAACCAGAGCCACTCTGTGGTTCATAGAAACCACTGTTGGGCATTTATCTGAAAGACTGCATGACATGATATAGCAAAGTCACCTGAACATTCATGTTCATTGTAGTGCAGTTCACAATAGCCAAGTTATAAAAAACAACAACAACAACAAAAACATCCCAGATACCCTACAATGGATGAATGTATCAAAAATATCATACTGAGCAAAGTAAGGAAGGTCCAGAAAGCCACAGGGCTCATATTTTCTTTCATATGTAGATTTAAGAGCCAAAATACAAATTGCAAATATAACTATACACAGGAACATGTTGCTTATGTACATGATTTAGTTGATTAACGTCTAGCATATGCAGGAGTGAAACTCCATGGAGTATATCTTTCCAACAATTAACAGTTTAACAGAATAAATATCAGGAAACTGAAATGAGGTAGAATGATATGTGGCTAGTGGGAAGAGTGTCGAATGAAAAAGGAAATGGAACAAATATAGCTAGAATTCTCAGTGTATGTATGTGATAAAGGAAGCAAGAAGTATGAAATGAGTCTGGAGGGAAGGAGAAGATAGAATAGGAGAGAATGATGGGAAGGATGACTGATTGAGAGGCACTGGACACTTAAATTGACATGTTAAATTGAACAACCTTTTAAAGTTTAGAAACAAAATTAAATGCTTAATTGAAATGCTAGTTTGGGCATGGAAACCACTACAGGAAAAACAGATGGGTATATGTGTCCAATCTACAAAAAGAGTAGTAACTCGTATTTCAAATTGTCAATCCTGAAAAACAAAACAGATTCAGAGCTAAGACAATTAGTTTAGCAACCAAGGAAAAGGGCTAGCCCACAAAGCAGGCAAAGACAGGTTGTCTTGTACCAATATTAAAAAGTCAATATCCTTGTAAGATCCCTGAGCAAAGGGCTCAGTCTCTCTGAGACTCCTTCTTTGCAGAAGTGCTTCTGCTTTCCTTTCTCTTGCAGCAGCTCTGCTTTTCTTTTATCTGCCAGTCAAATTCAACTCTTTTGGTCACTATCCATTGTCCACGAATGTCCTTTCTAAAATTCTTTGAGACAAAGGACCTCTGAATTATGTCAAGATGTCAGGCAAGCCAGTGCAAAAGCCACTCACAATGTCTTTGTTGGCTTAAATTTGGCCAAAGAGTTACTAGTATTCATTCCCACATGACCCAGTGTGGGACTAGAATAGATCGTCTGGGAAAACTCTAATAATAGACAGAAATAGAGACTTCAAATAACCAGAGTGGTCCATTGGCAAAATCTTCAAAGATGGCTTCAGAGACAATTTGGAGAAAGAAAAAGAAAAAGAAAAAGAAAACTTCAAACAAGTGAGGACACTGTCAGAATTCACATGGAGGGGCTGGGAAGGTGGCTCAGTGGTAGAGCGCTTGCCTTGCATACCTGAGGCCCTGGGTTCAATTTCTCAGCACCACATAAGCAAAAAGAAAAAAGCCCAAAGTGGCGCTGTGGCTCAAGTGTTAGAGCGCTAGCCTTGAGCTGAAGAGCTGAGGGACAGCGCCCAGGCCCAGAGTTCAGGCCCCACAACTGGATGCCTTCCCCCCAAAAAAGAATCCACATGGAGCCCCTTGTGCCAGCCCTTCCATAAATAAATAAATAAATATAAATACAGCCTAAGAGAGTTTTAAGAAGGGTTTTTATATCTATGTAGCTGTCTAGCCTTAAAGTCCATCCAGGCACCTGATATTTTGGGCAAACAGATTTTAGCTAACAACTTTTATTTAAGCAGAGACAAAGATAACTGTTTCAGCTGCTAACTCTAAACATCCACATGCTCAATGGAGAGAGAGTGTGTGTGTGTGTGTGTGTGTGTGTTTAAAGGATGTCCTATTTTAACTAAGCAGGCATCTCCCACCCTGGCTCCCAATTCTTCCTATTTAACCTGATGACAATATCTGTGATCCCCACAAGATGATGAAGGATGCACTGTCTTCACATGGTTGCCATGTAATACTCTCCCTTCTCTGTCCATCACCATGTCTCTATTTGGCCTGTGGGGGCAGGTGGCAGGAATTAAAGTAAGACTCCTGGAGCTTTGGCCTGAGGTTTGAAAACCTAGGTTCAATGCTGCACACTATATCTGGATAATTCCCTCTCAGAAAACTAATAGTCAACTGCAGTAAATAGGAGAACACACCCTGTGGGCAGGCATCACTTAATTCCCCTTGGCCATTTGCTTTATTCTGTGGGTTCCAAGTAAGCCTGGGTTCCTATGTAAATTGGATAGATTATGCTCATGTTAGTTTGGTTTTGTATTGTTCATTTAAAAACTTGCCAAAGGGGCTGAGAAGGTGGCTCAGTGGTAGAGCGCTTGCCTTGCAAGCCTGAGGCCCTGGGTTCGATTCCTCAGCACCATATAAGCAAAATGAAAAAAACCGGAAGTGGCGCTGTGGTTCAAGTGGTAGAGCACTAGCCTTGAGCTGAAGAGCTGAGGGACAGCACCCAGGCCCAGAGTTCAGGCCCCACGACCGGACCCAAAAAAAAAAAACAAAAAAAAAAACTTGCCAAAATAAAATCCCTAAAAAAATAAAAAAATGTTTGTTGTTGTTCTTATTGCTTGTTTGATTTGGCAGCCCTAAGGCTTGAACCCTTGCACTTGATAGATAAGCACTCTAGTTCTACAACTTGACCCACATGACCAGCTTTATTTCTTTGAAAGCATGTCTTTCTAAAATCAATTCACAAACTATGATTACTTTCTTCTACAAAGTACCATCTTTTCACACAAATCTTTTGAGATGTATGTATTATGAATAATGCCTCTTTTGCAGCATCTATTTGGGTATGTTTAAAGGAACCTTCTATAAAAGACAAATAGCTACATTATCAAACTTCTCAGCATTCTGCTCCAGGTTGTACTTTTCCTGTGAGTTGAGTCTGCTGGCCCTAGTCTTCAGGTGAGGAATTAGTGTCCCCTGACCAGAAGGCTTGGAGCTTCTACTTAATACTGCCTCCTCATGGAGCACAACCACATTACATCTCATTACCTTCTCCATCTGAATCATTCAAGACTAGAAAGAATTTCCACACAATAGATTATGCCTATAAATTTACAAGTAAATACACTGGATGGTACAAAAAATTACATTTGGACATGATAAATTATATGAGACTCTAAACATTCACACATTGAGACCAAAGGAGGATATTCTTAGGAGAGGATCACAAAGTCTCAATAGTTATGTGCATATGATCATATAAAATGATGTTTGTCCAAATGAATTCCAAGAAATGGAAACAAGAGGCTTTTTTGTTATTCTGCTTTTTTTCCACCTTTGTCACTGTTTTTTATTTCTGTATCTTTTTCTTGTATGTAAGTTCATCTGTTTGGGGAAGAAAAAGGAGGGGCACAGAAATGTTAGGACAAAGGGTAAACAAATACAGCAGTGATATTCACTAGACACTATGTTGGAAATGAGCTATACAACTCATGGGGGAGAGAGGTTGGGACTCATGGGGGAGAGAGGTTGGGAGGGAAAAACTGGGAGAAAACCAGGGAAGAGGTGACACTATTCAAAAAGAAATGTATTCATTGCCTGACTTACATAACTGTAACCTCTCTGTTCATCATCTTTACAATAAAAAAACACTCACACAAAGAATCCAGAAAATTACTTGGGACTCTTTCCCAGCTCCTGCAGGCTAGAGAACTCACTGGAGATAAGTATTACATGCCTAAGTTACTTCACCATTTCTTTTTTAAATAAGCAGAGGCCCAAGCCCACTCCTGAGGGGATACTTGCCATTCCCACAAGCCTGAGTCCTGCAGATAAAGTCCTGCTGAAAAGATAAAAAGGGCCCTGGAAGGACTGTCCACATGGAAGCATACAGGAACAAAATGCTGATATTGCTTATGAAAACCCTAAGACTGGTGAGCAGGAAGTTTCTGAGTCCCCTATAGGAAAACTCATCATCTGCATTCTGCTTACTCCACAGAAGCAAATTACCCACCAGCAACCTACTAGAGCATTTTTACATAGTACCTTTCCCTGCAGGGCATCACAAAACACTCTGGACCAACTCAGAAATAGAGATGGGCTAAAGCATAGTTTCTGATAGCGCTGTGAGTAGATGACCCTGACAGACACCTTTGTCATGTGTTTATGCTTAATGAGTATGCCTGGGTATGGGTAGATGTTCTTGCGGCTGGGTAATAGGGGCTGTGGTTGGTTGTTGATTGGAACTTTCCTTATTGTTAAACTAGAGAGCTCTAAATAGTTGGATTTTCTTAACTCTTCCAGTCACTATACTAATTTGGTAGTTGAGCAGAATATGGTGCATGCAGATACATTCCTCTTGACCCTTGACTCTTCTTGACCCTGTGGCATATTGGGTAGGGACTTGCTGGTATGGCACATTGGCCAATGGATAGTAGGACCTAACTTTTGACTTTTTTGTGTCTGCATATATGCATGCGTGCGTGCATGTGTGTGTGTGTGTGTGTGCGCGCGCGCCAGTCCTGGGCTTGAATTCAGCATCAGGATGCTGTCCCTGAGCTTCTTTGCTCAAAGCTAGCATACTGCACTTGGAGAACAGCTCCACTTTTGGCTTCTTTGGTGGTTAATTGGTGATAAGAGTCTCATGAACTTTCCTGCCCAAGTTGGCTTCAAACATAATCCTCAGATCTCAGCCTCCTGAGTAGCTAGGATTATAGGTGTGAGCCACCAGTGCACAGGACTTTTATCTATTTTATTCTCATTACATTGCACTCAGAAAGCAAGAAGTTCTGCACCAGTGTGTAGGATTGTCTTTTAGATAGAATGTCAGTCCAGGTTTTAATTTACTTTGGGCTGTGCTGAGGATTGAACTTAGGGCCTCATACAAGCTAAGTATGTGCTCTATCACTGATCTATACTCCTAGCCCTAAGGATCCAGGTTTTAGTTGTCTTTAAGATTCAGGAGCTGGTACAGAGTCAGAAGACATCACCACTGCTGCTGGAGGATGGGAGGGGGGAGGGTCTTCGGTCACAGACAAGAAACAAACATAGTTTACCATGAAGTAGTCTTGTTGTAGGGCAACCATTTACACACTTGAAGATCCTCTCTGCAGTCATACAGCTGCTCAAAGGGATCAGGATAGCACAAGCCTAGACTAACACTTAGGTAGTAAGAGATCCTGGGTTTCTTGCAGAGGGAGAACCTGGCAAGAAGCTGAATTTCTTGTAGTGTTCCAGATGTTCCTTGGTTCTCATGTACAAGACCAACATTTGGACCATGTTCACCAAAAGAACCAAGAGGAGTGGGAAGAAAGTAAAGAGTGATTTATTGAAACATCATATTTATACCTCAACATGTAAGTGAACAGAAGCTGTCAGGGCTTGGGGTTTTATCCAATAGGGTGGGATTGCCAAGTGGTGTGAAATTAGGGCCTTACCAAGTGATTTGGTCACTATGCAGAGCCTGCCTCGATGTAGGAGACCTGTAAAAAGGCATGCACCTGTGCCTTTGATTTTCTTGGCCCTTTCTGGTTTAAATTTCATGTGGGGAATGGGGCTCCAAGCTCTGGACCATTATGTCAAGTTTGAGAGCACCTAGAAATTTTACAATGGGGTTAAATAGCCTGCACATTTCTCATTCCTGCTTAGGCCATGTTGACATATCATTAAAAAGAAGAACCACATCACCAAGTGAGCTAAAATAGAAGTCCCTTTAGCAAAGAAGATATGATGGGAGGGAAGCTTATCAGAATTTTTTTTTTTTGCCAGTCCTGGGGTTTGAATTCTGAACCTGAATGCTGTCCCTGGACTCCTTTTGCTCAAGGCAAGTACTTTACTACTTGAGCCAGAGCACCACTTCCAGCTTTTTCTGTGATTAACTGGAAATAAGTCTCATGGTCTTTCCTGCCTGGGCTGGTTTTAAATCACAATACTCAGATCTCATATAAATAGTATTTATTTATCTATTTATATATAAAGGGAAGTTATGCATATATGTGTATGTGTATATATGAATATATATAACAGATTATATGTTTTCTGTGATTAATTTGACTATTATATATATATATATATATATATATGTATATCTTAAAGATCTACTCATATATTTCATCCAACTTTCTTGTAAGCCTTTTTGGTATATGTCTCAGACTAGTTTTGTTGTTTCATACTTGTGAAAGATCTCTTTTATGAAATTTTCCCTCTTTTGGTTTAACTGAAATGGGTTTTAAAGTATTATTGAATTTAGACAAAACAATTCCCCCCCAAAAATCTTCCCACATAACAATTTTCAAGTATACATTTGCTCCTAAATTAATCAAAATATTTTTGCTCAACATGGAATTGGGCATTTTGATATAACAAGACATTTTTTGAGAGAAATTAAAATGGTCACTTATGTATATTAGGAGAAAAGTGACCCTCTTGATCTTCATGGTTTCATAAATACTGGTTATGTCATTACGAAGCTCCATAACAAGGGAGGATAGTGCGGGCAGAAAATTGAGCCCTCTTATCTATTAAAAGCAATCTTTTGGCTACATCTTTGGGCTAACTCCTAAGCTATTGGGCAATGACAAGTTGGGGCTCAAGCAGTGAGAAGCTAGCCATCTTTTCTAATAAGGCACTGCAGTTTGGGAGGTATATGCCTCTTCTCTCTCTTTAGAGAAAGGGCAAGTCTTTTCTCCAGTATTTTTCCTCTTGTCAGGGTAGGCTTGGGCTTGCCACGGCTCTGGTTCTCCACATTTTTAGCATTTCTCCTTCGGGCTTTTGAAATCAATATGCTGTTTAGAGTTTCTCTGGGTTCTTCTTCAAGAAGGCTTTCCTTTAGAGGAAATTTCCCATCCCTAATTATAACAAAAATTTGACCTTTCTTTTTAGCAAATAGTCTTGCCTCTCTCTCACCTATAACCATCCTTTCTATGCCATGTTGTGCTTTTTATTTTTCCCCTCTCCTTTCTCCCCCCTTCCTTTATCCCTCCACCTCTCTTCCTTCCCTCCTCCTCCTCCTCCTCTTCTTTTATTCAATTCCATTTGTTAAAAACTTCAAAGGCCAGATAGGCTAATTCTTTAAGTGCGGTCTAGGGACCCACCTTCTGTTTCTATAGCTTATAATAGATATTTGGTGTTTACTGGCTAATAAAAGACATTCCCAGACATATGTCCTTCTATTGAATATGGGCTGATACTGATAGTTTGCCAGGGTCTCAGTTAATCATTCTAGAAATAATGAGGATTTCCATCCTCTCCCTGAGTGTTATCCTTTAATCTGTCATAATTAAGACCATTGTACCTTGATTGCTTTATTCCTTCAAATAAGCAATTCATCATATATTTTCTTAATTCAAATATTGGCATTCCCAATTTGATAGCTCTAAATTGGTTTACCATTTTGAATGTGACATTTCAAACTGGTTTGTTTCTTTCCTGCCTTGGACATCATAAGCCTAAGTCCATGCTGCTGTCCAAATGCTATGCTTTCTTTAAGGCATGTAACAAACTCAGAATAATACATTTATGTCCTTCCTGGTTAGGTCAGAATCAATGGTTATAAAGTTAGACACACCTAAATTTCCCAGGGTCCTTAGAAAAGCATCTAAATTTATTTTCCCAATAGGATATTTCTGTAATCAGAAAAAAAGGCAATACAGAAAGAATTTGAGACCATTTTTCTTGTTTCTCACAAAATAAACCTAGCTAGAGAACAATATTAAATCAAATCTCCTATTTACAGGGCAAGTTCTCTGTTAATCAATTTACACTGAGGCCATATTATACTACAATAGCAAACTATATTTTAAATCCCTTTCTTTAGAGTGCCAGTTCATTTAAATATACCCTAAAAGAGAGTTGCCAGGAATACTAACAAAAGTTCCCATCTTTATTTTCTTTATGCCTTGAGAGAAAAATAGACGGAAGAAAATGAAAAAGAGAGGGAGAGAAATAACTGTTGTGATTCTTTGGGAGGCTAAGGAAATCGCCCCTCCTGAGTTCCTTTCCTACTAACTTCATAATCCAGAATCCTTAAGCATGGACCTCTCCTTATACCTTAAGGAATAAGGATAAATAAATAGTCAATGAGCTCACCCTTACCATTGCACCTTTCAAACCCTTTCTTAAAAAAAAAATTCTTGATTGTGATTAAGTGAGATTAAGTGATTACATAAATTTCACAGTATTGTGGGATAGTGATACTTAGCTAAAGTCACAAACACATTTTGGGGTGGGGGGGGAATCCGGTCGTGGGGGCTGAACTCTGGGCCTGGGTGCTGTCCTTCAGCTCTTCAGCTCAAGGCTAACGCTTTACCACTTGAGCCACAGCGCCACTTCCAGCTTTTTTCTGCTTATGTGGTGCTGAGGAATCAAACCCAGGGCCTCATGCATGCGAGGCAAGCACTCTACCACTGAGCCACCTTCCCAGCCCATACAAACACATTTTAACCTTCACAAGCGAGTTATCATTATCATGGTTTCTAAAGCTTATGAACTCTACAACATTTGACAATACAACCATTTCTTCCAAATCAGGCCATATATACCTTCTTTCCTTTTGCTTAGTGTAAGCTGTTCCCTCTTTTGCTCTCATTCCCTCCCTCCCATTGCTGCACTTGGGTTGCTTAGTTCATTTTCATCAATGTCCAGTGCAGCCCATGGGCTGCTCTGCTGTGTTTTTCACCCATTTCCCTCTGATTTCCTCAAAGCTTCCCTAAGATGTGCACATACATGTATATACCATATGTTGGGTCAAGAAGATAGAATCATCTAAAAATAATACAACAAATTAAGAAGAGGTCCTTCCTTCCTTCCTTCCTTCCCTCCTTCCCTTCTTTCTTTCTTTCTTCCTTTCTTCCTTTCTTTCTTCCTTTCTTTCTTTCTTTCTTTCTTTCTTTCTTTCTTTCTTTCTTTCTTTCCTTCCTTCCTTCCTTCCTTCCTTCCTTCTTTCTTCTTTCTTTTGTTGGTCATGGGGCTTGAAGTCTGGATCTGGGCACTGTCCCTCAGCTCTTCAGCTCAAGGCAAGCGCTCTACCACTTGAGCCACAGTGCCACTTCTGGCTTTTTCTGCTTATTTGTGATGAAGAATCGAACCCAGGGCCTTATGCATGCAAGGCAAGCACTCTACAACTGAGCTACCTTCCTAGCACAGTCCTTTATTTCTTGAGTCCTGTTTACTTTGTCATATCTTACTGCATTTTGAATTTAACATCTGCATATCAGGGAGACCATGTGCCATTTGTCTCTCTGATCTTGGCTTACCTTGCTCAACATGATTTGTTCTAGTTCCATCCTTTTCCTTGTGAATGGCATTATGTTGCTCTTCCTAACGGCTGCATAATATTCCATTTTATATAAGTACCACAATTTATGGATCCATTCATCTATAGTGGGGCATCTGGGTTGTTTCCATATCTTGGCTACTGTGAACAGTGCAGCAATGAACATGGAGGTGCATGTGTCCTTGTATCCTGGTTCCTGTTGCTTAGGGTAGATGCTTAGGAGTGGGATGGCTGGGTCATAGGGGAGGTATATATTTGTCTTTCTGAAGTACCTCCAGACTGCTTTTTGAAGTGGTTGTATTAGTGTACATTCCCACCAGCAATGCAGTAGGGTTCCTCTTTCTCCTCATCCCTGCCAGCATTTGTCATTGACTGAATTTAGGATATAGGTCATTCTGACTGGAGTAAGATGGTTTCTCAGGGTTGTTTATATTTGCATTTCCTTTATAGCCAGGGATGATTAACTGTTCCTCATGTGTTTCTTTGCCACTTTTATCTCTTCTTCTGAGAAGTCTCTCTTTAGTTCTCATGCCCATTTAATAATCGGTTTGTTAGATGTGGGACAGATTAGTTTCTTGAGTTCCCTGTATAGAATAGGTATTAGGCCTTTGTCTGATATATTGCTGGTAAATATCTTTTCCCAATTCGCAAGTGGTTGGCTGTCTTTCTAGTTTGGTTGCTATGTCTTTAGCTGTGCAGAAACTTTTAATTTTAAGGTAGTCCCATCTGTTGAGTCTCTCTCCAATTTGTTGTGACCCTAGGATTCTGTTTGGGAAGTTCCTGCCTATGCCTACAAGTTCAAATGTCTCTCCTACTCTGTCCTGCAGTAGTTTCAGTTTTAGGTTTGATGTTAAGGTATTTAATCCATTTTGAGTTGATGTTAGTGCATGGTGACAGGCTGGCATCCACTTTTAGTTCTCTGCATGTGGCTGCCCAGTTTTCTCAGCACCAATAATTGAAGAGGCTATGTTTTTTCCACTGTATGTCTTTGGCTCCTTTGTCAAATATCAGCTGACTATAAGTATGTGGTTTTATTTCTGAGTCTTCTAATCTGTTCCATTGCTCTTTGGGGCTATTTTTGTGCCAATGCCAAGCTGTTTTTGTTATTATGGTTCTATAGTAGAGCTTGAAATCTAGTATTGTCATACCTCCTACATTGCTTCTTTTGCCTAGAATTGCTTTGGCTATTCTAGGTCTTCTGTTGTTCCATATAAATTTTTGGATTGTCTTCTCTATTTCAGTAAAGTACGTCATTGGGATTTTGATGGTAATTGCATTGAATTTGTATATCATTTTTGGCAGTGTAGCTATTTTCACAGTATTGATTCTGCCTATCCAAGAACATGGAAAGTCTTTGCATTTCCTGGTATCCTCTTTGATTTCTTTCTTTAGGCTTTTATAGTTTTCACTAAATAGGTCCTTTACATCTTTGGTTAGCTCAATTCCTAGATGTTTTATTCTTTCTGAGGTTATTGTGAAAGGGGTTGTTTCCTGATTTCCCTTTCTGCTTGTACATTGTTGGTATACAGAAAGGCAACTGATTTTTGTGAGTTAATTTTGTATCCTTCAAGCCCTTTCTTGATAGGGCCTTCTAAACTTCCCAGATGGCTAGAGTCAAGTTGTTTAGGTACCCTTTTAAGGGTACCTAAAAAAGAGAACAAAGATAGTAGGACCCTAGGATCTCAATTCTTAGTAAATGGCTTTCCTATACATCATTTTCCCATATACAATTAGCAGACAGAGATTAAATATTTAAATACTAGATTGGCCAAACATTTTTAAAGTGAATTCAGCAAGCTTAGTTTATGGTGCAGAGCTGGCAACTTATATCCTCCTCTGAACAAAGATAGGGGATATACAAGTCCACCTACATATGCCAAGTCAGCCAGAAGGGATGAAACAAGTCTGTTGCAGTGAAAAGAATTGCATCTCTCCTGACACTGCTGGTAACTAGCTATTTATGAAGCTTACAAAAGACAGGATGAAGTTTATTGCAGGGAATGGGGTATCTCATCACAAAAACCCAAACCCAAGGAGAAAGGGGACTATCCTCCTGCCCCTTAGCTAATGTCCTAACATGGAATACCAAGGCCCCAATTTTAAGTATATAGGACATTTTGGGAGATGAAGGAAGAATTTGGACAGGAAAAGTTAACAGTTCCCTTTATAGACCCTTCAGCTTGAGTACAGGTCAGTGGATTGCGGTTTAGGTACCGGAATCAACATCTGGGCATCAGCATATGGGATCCTCACATGAGCTCAATTCTGGCCTGGGAAGGCAGCAGAAATGAGTCATAAATATGACTATATGGTGCCTTAGTTCTGAGAAGAGAGAGATTGGTCTGGGGCTACTGTCTATTTTTAGTATAACAAGATTAAAGGTGTAAAAAATGGACAAGAGAGAGAAATATTTCATGCTCCTCAGGCTCCTATGTAGCTTTTGTATTTTCTGAGCTGGGTGAATGCATGTAGTGTAGCAACTCTTAATCCTTAGACAATGGTTTTGGATGTGTAAGTTAGATGAGGCCCATCCAAAACAAGTAATCTGTACGATTTCCTTTTGCCGGACATATCGTCCATTCTTTCTGTCTTTACCCATCCATTTAAAAAGATAAGATGCATTCGATAACTCCTCCAATATTTTACAACAGTAGACAAATTTAGATAGGCCCTAATATATTTTCTAATCTTGTAACTTAACTTTAATAAGGAGATATAATGGGATGGGAACTTACCTGCTTTTTCAGCTTACTTCCTTATTTTAAACTTCTGACCTCTTTGATATCTGTTAAAACTAAGAAAAAAAGGGGGGACTACTAGGGAGGTAGGAGGGGAAAAGAAAAGAGGAAGAGAGAATGGGAGAGGCAAGAAAGAGTAATGAACCAAAAATGATCAAAGTATGTTATATGCATGCATGAAAAAGTCATGACAAAACTTATGTGCTACTTAATATATTTTGAAAAAATGTTACAAATTTTAAATCTATCCTTCATGACAACATTTATTTATTAAGATCATTTTATATTTCAGCCACTGTAGGCTATGTTTTTGTTTTATTACTTATGTAAAGACGTCTATAGCCATCTTAGTAATGCCACTTAGTATTACAAATAAATCATTAAAATTTATTGCTCTTATTAACAACAACAAAAAAAAACTAATATAAGCTGGGTGGCTCACACCTGTAATCCTAGATATTCAAGAGCCTAATATCTGAAAATTGCACTGAAGGATTAATTCCATTTTTGAGGCAGTGACCATTTGTTCCTTATTTATCTCAGCTAGCAGAGCAACACATGGTGGTAATCCAAACACCTGGTTGTGTGCCTTTACAAGCCCTGCAAATCCTTAGCTCAGGGCTCTCCTCCAAAGCTCCACTGTGTCAGAGTATAGGATGAGGCCCGAGCTGCAGCCCATCTAAATAAAACCTTAAAACAGCTGTAAAGTCTGACTCTCGGTGGTCTTCTTGGTGGGGATCCTGCGACATGGGCACAACATATTAGTGGGGGCTCATCCGGGATACCCCAAGAGATCCCCCAAGACCCCAGACTCTGAAGGTAAAACAGCATTGTCAATTCGTCTTTGTTAATTTGTCTTGTCTTGTCTGTCATCTGTCTGTTTTACTTTCGTTTTCCTTTGTGAGGACAGCTGCTCCGATTCGTATTGTGTAAAGGGTTGTCGAAGCAGACACACTTGCACGACAACCCTGGAGGAACTGGGAGACGTCCCAGATCCTCTTGTGTGTGTGGGGGGGAGGTCTTTGGAACACCGCCGTGAGAATTGTGGGGTGGGGGTCCTTGGAAGAATTGAGGGGCGTGGGTCGGTTTGGTGTTGGGCTGGAACTGACCAAGAGGGCCTCCTAACTGAGGCCCAACTCACCCACTGTGGGTCTGCTCCTTCTGCTTCCCCATTACAGGAGTCAGTGAACCAATTCAGGAGATCTCCACTTCGTAGGCTTTTTTTTTTTTTAACTGTCAGGCCTGCATGTGTTTTATTTGTACTGTTTATTGTTTTTTGGACTGTATGATTGATGGGACTGGAAACCATGGGCAATACTCCATCTAGCCCCCTAGACTTACAAAAAGAAACTAAGAAAGAGGAAAAAAATTGTACCCCCTGGTTTTTCAGGGAGATAACTTGGAAGAAGAAAGGTTTCCTCCCCCATACTCCCCTTCCAGGTTCCTTCTGCAGAGCCTGAGAATGATCGAGGAGGAAGGAGCTATAGAACCAGCAGCAGAACCCTCGGCACCTGCCCTTAAAGTTTCTGAGGGGGCAGTCACTCTATGATGCCATGGGATCAGCCCCCCTTCTAATGCAGCTGTTTTTCCCATACGCGCTGTAGGTCCTGTGGATACGGATAGTTGACAGCAATTCCAATATTGGCCATTTTCTACCAGTGATCTATACAATTGGCACACCCAAAATGCCCCCTTTTCTGAGAAACCCCAGGATTTAATTCATTTGCTTGAAACTACTCTCTTTACTCACCAGCCCACTTGGAATGACTGTAGTCAACTTTTACAGGTCCTTTTTACCACTGAGGAGAGAGACTGTATCCAAGAACTGGCCTGGAAACATGTCCCTGGCCCCACACGAGTGCCCATCACAGATCCTGCCCTGATCGCTGCCTATTTTCCCGAGACCCCACCAACATGGGACTACAATACAGTTGAAGGTAGGGAGCAACTCCTCGTCTATCACCAGGCTCTGTTGGCAGGTCTCAAGGCATCGGCTCGCCAACCTACTAATATGGCCAAAGTTTATGGTGTTAGACAGGGAGGAAGTGAAAGTCTGGCAGTATATCTTGAGCGGCTCATTGAAGCTTTTAGTCAATATCTTGGGACCCAGGAATCGGCTCAGATGATTATGTTTGCCTATATAAATCAAGCTGCACCAGACATAAAGCAAAAGTTGCAGGCTCTAGACAGGCTTGGTGAAAAGTCTATTAGGGATCTAGTAGCCATGGCAGAAAAGGTTTACAATAAGAGAGAGACCGGGAAATATGGCTCCTCTAATAAACCTTGTAATAATCTTTCTCCTGTGCCTGCCTCTGAGTGGTCCCCTGGCATGGATGTGATGGATCCTTTCACTCTCAGCCCTAGAGTTCCAGCCATACAGCTGGCCAGCCCCTCTCTCTGCTGAGACCTACCTGTGCACGCACCTACCTACCAGCCCCAGACCAACCTGCCACCGGGATAGGGGCAGATGCCATGTGCTCCCTCTCCCAGGAGATAGGGCCCCTCTAATAAACCTTATAATAATCTTTCTCCTGTGTGTGCCTGCTCCGCATGGTCCCCTGGGATGGTCATGAAGGATTCTTACATAAGCTAGCTACTCAGTGAAGATCTCTTGTCTGATTAGTAATCAATGACCAATTAGACAATTGCATTCCCAGAAAATTTATGACTTTCTCTCTCCAATGGCAAAAGTTTCAGTGTTGCTGCTGGAGCCTCCCCGTCTCTGAGCCCTACTTCCATCCTCACTGGGAAGCCTGCAATGAACTATGCAATTTCCTGTTTACTCCCCTGAAAAACAAGTCCATACTGCTCTTAAAGCATAGTGATGTCTAACAGAGAAAGAGGTTGATGTTTATTTTACAAAGCCAGAGTGCCCAAGGCAATGTCATTTCATCACAGTGAAATTCCAGCACATATCTTCTGGAAGCAGTTTCAGTACAACAGGCACATGGCTTCCCTGTTTAAGGCCCACACCACTACATCTAGCATGTAGCCAGACAACCTTCAAACCCACACAGTGAGCAGATGCCTCAAGCATACACAAAAACACAACAGGAAAGTGAAGTTAGAGGCTTGAGAATGAAGAATGACACTGATTCCACTGTTTGTAAAATGTAAGAAGAAGAAGGAGAAGGAGGAAGAGGAGGAGGGGGAGAAGAAGAAGAGAAGAAGAAGAAGAAGAAGAAGAAGAAGAAGAAGAAGAAGAAGAAGAAGAAGAAGAAGAAGAAGAAGAAGAAGAAGAAGAAGAAGAAGAAGAAGAAGAAGAAGAAGAAGAAGAAGAAGAAGAAGAAGAAGAAGAAGAAGAAGAAGAAGAAGAAGAAGAAGCAAGTATATATTGAAGAAACAATGAAAGGCTAGAGATCTAGTTTAAGGTCTTGATTTCAAGAGTTACCACTTGGGGAGGATATGGGGAAAACAGAAACTGGGCTCTAGTGGCTCATATGTATATCCTAGCTACTCAAGAAGCTGAGATCTGAGGAGCACAGTCCAAAGCCAGTCTGGGCTTTGAAAAATCCATGAAACTCTTATCTCCAATTAATCACCAAAAAAGTGGAACTGTGGCTCAAGTGGTAGAGTGCCAGCCTTGAGAGTGAAAAAAAAAAAAAAAAAAAGCTAAGGGACAGTGCTCTGGCCTTGAGTTCAAGTGTGCTCTCTCTCTCTCTCTCTCTCTCTCTCTCTCTCTCTCTCACACACACACACACACACACACACACACACAGAGCAAGAAGAACAAACAAATCATGAAACTATGGGACTAAAGACACGAAAGTGAAAGCTCCAGGTAACAGCCTGAAGATATTTCTAGTTCCTCATGGCATTGGCAGAAGAGGCTGGACTGAGTTGTCTTCTCCACAGCTGCTAAGCAAATGAGCCTCTCAATACCTTTCACCTCCTTTTCCCTCAATAAACATACCTGAGTGTGCAATTATGCTAACTATATAAAGTTGTCTTGAAACCGGGGATATTATTATAGCTTGCATCAGCCAGAGTGTAGCAGGACAGGGACTAGTAGGAACTGAAACATGTTGGGATCCTTAACTCCAAGATCAATTCTTGGCCACTGAATGGATGGAAACCACCTGCTAAGGTGCAGCCCTCCTACTGTGAATCAGTCTGACAAAAGCCATTGTGGGGCCAAGTAGGACTATATTTACCATATCAATAAGCAAGATAGGCTAGAACAACCTTACACCACTTAAACTTGGACCAGGATCAGTTTGTGGCAAAATAGTGAGACATGAGAAAAATTTATCTTGCACATTCTTCTTACTTCTAGACCTCCACATTCAACCTTTCATTTCCCATCCTGGTGTTGCCTTCAGCATCTAAGCTCCTCTAAAATGAGCAGCTGAGAGAAATGGAGGAGAACAATGGATGGAGTGACAGTGATCAAGATGTACTATAACTCATAAATTGTTGAACTGAAATCCCTTTGTACAACTATGCATTTTTTATTTAAAAAGAAAATAGCCAGGTATCAGGTGGCACATACCTGTAATCCTAGCTACTCAGGAGACTGAAATATGAAGATCATGGTTCAGAATTAAGCTAAGCAGAAAAGTTCATGCAAGTCTTGTCTTCAATTAACCACCAAAAAGCCAGAAGTAAAGGTATGGCTCAAGTGGTAGAGCATTAACCTTGAGCAAAAAGCTAAGGGGCAACACCAAGGCCCTAAGTTCAAGCCCTAGTACAAGCGCAACATAGAATAATGAAAATAAGAAATAAATAAAAATAAAATGATCCACTGATGAAGGCTGGAGGACATGTATGTCCATAAGGAGAAGAAACAATGGTAGCATTTCAGGCCCTTTGTACACATTGAAGTGATATAAAGACCTGCTAAGTCTTTCCCTAGCCACACAATAGTGAGCACTAAGAACTCGATAAACGGTGTAGCTTCTTCATACCCAAGGAAATGAATCTCCAAAGTTGGCACATCTTCCTGTACCCCAAACTTCTTACCAGTCTAGCCATGGCAGTAATTATGATACATAAGCTGAGAAACACAGACCAATAAAATTGCCCCCTCTTCCAAATGCATGAAGTCCTGTGTCACATGTGATGCTGGATCCTTCCTGTAGAGTTGTCACATGAGAAACATTAAGTCACTGAACTCTAAGAAGGCCCAAGATATGTGTGTAAATGGCTCCCACTTTGTGCCCTTGCTTAGCAGTTGACAAATTTGTCCAGTATATCTTCTACCTGGCTCCTTTCTTATTGTTCTGGAGACTCTATCAGAGAGGAAATGCAGAGGAAATCCAAGGGCTGGATGATATATGTGCTAAGTGGTCAGTCTTGGTGAACATGAAGCTATTCTTCTACAGCTCTCCATGGAATAAAGTAGCCTCCTTGCATATAGGGTAGGGGTGGGAAAAATATGTTCCAAGACCCTCAGTGGACTGCTGAAACCTGGCTAGTACTGAACACTATATATAGTACTAGTACTGAACACTATATGTAGTAGGGTTTTTTTTTTTTTTGGAGAGAGATTTATTTTTGTGCTGCTAGTGGGTATTGAACTCAGGGCCTCAAGCATTCACTGAGCTTTTTTGCTTGAGGCTGGCCATTTGAGCCACACCTCTAGTCTGGCTTTTAATTAGAGATGGAGTCTTACATAGTTTTCTCCCCAGGTTGACTTCAAATCTTGATCCTCCAGGTCTCAGCCTCCTGAGTGGATTGGATTACATGTGTGAGCCATCTGCACCAGTCTATATTAGGTTTTTGAATATGTATCTATGGTAAAATTTAATATGTAAGTTAAGCATGATTTTGAAAAACTACAATAACTTACCATAGATCTTAGAGACATCAGCACTCACCATTGTTTTTCCTCTTATTATGCTGAGAAGTTACACCTTTTTACTTTAAGGATGCATCCCACAGCTTCTCTTTGACATACCAAATTGTCAATATCACTCCTCTTAGGCTTTGGAGCCATTATTTAGTATTGTAAGGGTCACAAACTCAAGCACTGAGTTATCGGTCAAGCTGATAACCAAAAGGGCTCCTATGTGACTAACAGTCAGATAGTATACAACACACTCATTCCCCATGCAAAGCATTCATGTCTCAGGCACACTGGGATGAGATGATTTACATTTCATTAGGCTACTCAGAATGGTATGAAATATAACACATAAATTCATTGTTTCTAGAATTTTCCAGAAACAGTCATAGTTATAAGTAGCTGGAATGGTGACCATTATGAGTAGCTGAACCTTCCTACAGAAAGAGAAACCATGGATATGAATCAGTGGATACCAAGTCTTTTCCATGTACTTTTCTGCAGATCCTTATAGATACGAAACAGGAAAAGGGCAGATACCACCAGGCTGATCACACAGCTATTTTCTTGTGTTTTTGTCTATTTGTTTGTTTGTTTTTGTTTTGTTTGTTATATTGTCCAGACTAGCCTCAAACTGCTGGGCTTGAGAAATCCTCCTGTCAGCCTCCCACCCATCAGATTACAGATTTGGGCCACAATGCCCAGCTGATAAGAAAAATCTAGGCTTTCTGGTTTTTTTACTTGGCATAAGAATTCAGCCTGTGGCGCTGTGGCTCAAGTGGTAGAGCATTCGCCTTGAGCTGAAGAGCTCAGGGACAGCGCCCAGACCCAGAGTTCAAGCCCCACAGCCCAAAAACAAACAAAGAATTCAAACAAACAAAGAATTCAGCCTTTCAGGGGTGTGTGTGTGTGTGTGTGTGTGTGTGTGTGTGTGTGTGTGTGTGTGTGTGTGTGTGTGTGTGTGTGTGTTTTAATCCAGAATTCTTTTTGCTATGATGAACTGCTGCTCAAGTTTGTATGTCAGACTCTAGACAACTGCTTTCCCAGTTGACAAGTATAAAGAGGACTGTTGCTAGGTGCCAAGGGTTCATGCCTAGAATCCTAGCTGCTTGGGAGGCTAGGATCTGAGGACCAAGATTGGAAACCAACCAAGCAGGGAGACAAATTGGAGAGCTCTTTTTTTTTCTTCCAGGATTTTTGTCATGCATTTATATATGTTATGTATCTTTAAACAAAAATAGTATCGTGCTATATGCATTATTTCATAAGCGGCTTTCTCCCTGCTCACAGTACATCTGTCCGGTTAGTGCAGGTGCGTCTGCCTGCGCATGCCCACAGGCAGGTTGCGTGGCCTCGCGTTCTCGCCACGGCTGGGCATGTGTCCTCGTCTCCCTTGGTGGATGCTAAGGTTACTTCCATTTTCTCAAGGCCGTTCTTGAGGCTCAGGCTCTGCCTACGACCCTGCTCTTTCTAGGGCTCAGTTCCTAGAGGGGGTTGGGGGATGCCGGCTCCAGGGTCTGGGTCAATGCCGGCCCAGGCCGGGGTCGGGGAGGATGCACTGGGACTAGGCTGTGCCGCATTCTGATGCTTTGCCTCTTTCTCTCTAGAGCTGACCCCATCAGAGCCCCTATCTTCCCCCTCCCTGCAGGCTCCTCCACCAGGTGGCCCCTGCAGCTCCGAGTCCAGTAGGGCTGAGCTCCTTGTCCCCACCGGACTCGCACCCAGCCAACTATCCCATCACAATAAAGACAATTTTTCGTATCGGGGTTCAGAGCCCCCTTCCTGCTGCGCCCCATGAGGCCCTAGGCCTGCCTGGCCTTCCCCAGGTTCTGGAGACCCCATACCAACTGCACCCTGGTCCCAGTCTGCACCAGGCAGCTGCTCCCTCCCCTCACCCTCGCCTCCCATTCCACTGTCCAGAAGACAGTGGGATGGGAAGAAACTTCCAGATGTTTGGACAGGAAGTTATCTTGGTGGAGTGACTTTTATCTCCAACTAACCAGCAAAAAGCCAGACATAGAAGTATGGCTCAAGTGGTAGAACACCAGCCTTAAATGAAAAAAACTAAGCAAGATTGTAAAACCCTGAGTTCAAGCTCCATTACCTGCATAAACACACACACACACACACACACACACACACACACACACAAAATACTTTACAAACCAAGAGATATAAGCATAGTATGTTTAAATTAAAAATGGATAATAAAGGCTAGTACCTAAAAACTGAGACCTGTTCATTTTAGCAGTTTCCTTGAGCAAAATGTTCTGGAAGAAAAGAGCACTCTAGATTCTGAAGGTCCTATCCCAGTATCTTTGCATATTATAAAGAAAGAAGAAGAAGAGACATAAGAAACAACCTGATTTGTTAAGGCCAGCATTTGCCTTCTGTGATGGGCTGAAACTCTATTGCATATATCTAGAAATTTATAAGCACATGCCTATGTACCATTGGCTCAACAGATAAGCACAGTGAAAACCTTAAAGTATTTCTAACAAGGACTGCATTGTTTTTAAAAAGTCATGAATGAGGGATATAGAGGGAAATTATACTTAGCACATATTTATCTAAAGAATAAAAACAAACACAATAAATTAAGAAAAAGACAACAGAAAAGTAACAGGGAGCAAGTAGGAGAAAGAAAATAATACAAATCAAAAGGTACTAAGTAACAATATAAACACAGAGATAATCAACCAAACAAACTGGTTTTTTACAGAGACTACTAAAACAGATAACTCCCTGAAAGACTGATTAGAAGGAAAAAAAAGCTGTAAATTTAAAATGAAAAGGATGACTTTTTACATAGTCAGTAGAGATTTTCAGATTAGGAGAAAATACTATAAACCACCTGTCAATAAGTCTAGAATCATTCATAAAATAGAAAAATTACTGCTGGGAAGGTGGCTTAGTGCTACAGTGCTTGCCTAGCATGCATGAAGCCCTGGTTCCATTCTTTAGTACCACATAAGCAGAAAAAGCCAAAAGTTGTGCGGTGGCTTAAGAGGTAGAGCTCTAGCCTTGAGCTCAAGGATAAAGCCTAGTCCCTGAGTTCAAGCCCAGGTTTGGCAAAAACAAAGCAAAACAAAACAAAACACATCATTCTTGGGCTGGGACCCAGCATGCATGAAGCCCTGGGTTCAATTCCTCCATTCCATATAAACAGAAAAAGCCAAAAGTGGCCCTGTGGCTCAAGTGGTAGAGAGCTAGCCTGAATCACAGAGAGGCTCAGGGACAGTGCCCAGGCCCTGAGTTTAAGCCCCAGGACTGGCAAAAAAAAAAAAAAAAAAAAAGCAAGCAAGCAAGAAAGAAAGAAAGAAAGCAAGCAAGAAAGAAAGAAAGAAAGAAAAAGAAAAGAAAATTTCCCAGAAAGAAAATTGCCTAAAGAATAGAGAGGAAAATAGACATAAATTGATTCAATGGCTCAGGAATATTTCACCTAAAAAAAGATACAAGAAAACAGTAAATAATAAATAAACAGTAAATGAGAAAAATAGACAAATGAGCTTAGAATTCAAATTCCAAATGATTTATGTTAGCTACTGTGGTCCTCCAGGAAAAGGAAAATCACTCCCATGCCTTACAAGTGGGGATTCATGAGGCAACTCTCTTTCCCTGGGTTCAGTAAGAAGGGCTAGGAAGTAGTTCAATATTATGGTTAGCATGAACAAGGCAGTGTATTCAAGCCTCAATACTGAAGAAAAGACACAGATAAAGAGAAAAAAGAAAAAGAGAAGTATGGTTTGGGCAATAGAAGAGGGAGGCAAAGTTTCTTTCTTTTGTATTCCAGGAAGTAGAGAGTGAGAAGGCCTCCTAGACAGGGTGTTTTCTCTTCTATTTTTCTCCTTTTACTTAGTTAATCATCTCTGCAAACACCCTCACAAACACACCCAGAGGCCTGTTTTACTAATCTAGGTACTTCTCAATCCAATCAGGTTGACACAAGATGAACCACCCCACTCCCTAGAACTCATAACTTATGAGGAAAAAAAAAATCAGACAATTTTCAATTGACAGACATTTCAGTAAACACCTGACCCAGGACTAGTCAAACCACCAAAATCATGAAAAATGAGGAAAATCTGAGAAACTGTCACACCCAAGAAACATATGTAACATATTAATGTAAGCTGTTAAAAAATAGTGGAATATATGTTAGGAGGAAGTGGCGCTGTAGCTCAAGTGGTAGAGCGCTCGCCTTGAGCTGAAGAGCATCCAAGCCCAGAGTTCAAGCCCCATGACCAACAAAAAAAACCCCCAACAAATATGTTAGAAATGTATGAAAATTGAATAACATACTATCTGCTCAGTGTTTCTGCAAAAACCTAAAACTGCTGTAAAAACTGCAATGTCACATGATTATCTAGATATAAAAGTAAGTAAAATTCAACAATCATTATTTGTGATAAAGTAGGTTCTATTAATTGAATTTATTTCATCAATGGCAGGTTATCTTTTAAAGGCATTTGGCAAATGTAGAATTTTAAAAAAGGAATTTTCTTGGCCTGATGAACCACATCTAACAAAAATATCAAATTTAGCCAGGCTTATTGGCTCTCATCTGTCATCTTAATTACTCAGGAGGTAGAGATTGAAAGGAATGAGATTGAAGGCCAACCTGGGCAAAAAGTTTACAAGACTCTCCATTTCAACCAAAAACAAAGCTGGGGCTGGTAGCATGTATTTGCCACCCCAGTTATGTGAGAAACATAAATAGGTAATAACAGTCATGGCCAGGCCAGGAATAAACAGGAAAAATAACAAAAGCAAAAAGAACTGGAGCACAGCTCCAAGTAGTAGAGTGCCTGCCTAGCAAGTGTAGTAGGAAGACCCCTACTCAGGCAGGCAAGCCTACCTACTTGTCTGGAGTGACAGAGTCCACCGTAACAAAGTTGTTAATAAGGAAGCAACTTTATTGAGAAGGTTCCTACACTGACTGGCCAGGTCTGCAGCACAGGCTCGGGAACTGATACTGCGATCCCCAGTGGCCCACGTACTTTGGTTTTTAAAGGCAAAATTCACGAGGTCAAGCCTGGTCATGCAGGTGACCAATGAGATTGTCACACACCCAAAAGATTGCACAGTCATACTTGACCACACGCAGGTAGTCAATGAGGTTACAGTTTGTCACATAATGGCTGTTCAAACCAGCCTATCACTTTTGGTTTAAATGACTCACGAATTCAACGGTAAGGCGGAACTTATGGTAAGCATACACAAAGGAGAAGTTTAGTGGAGTTTACCATAAGCACATGAAAAAGGTAGAGTTTATGGTAAGCTCAAGATGTTGCCCACACGAGCCAGATTACAACCTGTTTTTTATCAGTCGGTCCTTAACAGAACAATCAAGGTGGGTTAGGTTGTTAAGGGGAGGGGGACCTAGAGGCATGGGGCTGGGAAGATGGCTCAGTGGTAGAGTGCTTGCCTTGCATGCCTGAGGCCCTGGGTTCGATTCCTCATGCACCACATAAGCAAAAGAAAAAAAAGCCGGAGGTAGCGCTATGGCTCAAGTGGTAGAGCACTAGCCTTGAGCTGAAGAGCTGAGGGTCAGCGCCCAGGCCCAGAGTTCAGGCCCCACTACCGGACCCCCCCCCCCAAAAAAAAAAAATAGAGGCATTCTTTCCATTCCAAGAACTGGGCTGGTTGGAGCCAAGGTCCAGTTACCTTGTTTAGAGTTTTGTTTTGTTTTTTTTCCCCTAAAATCCCTAAAACAAAGGTAAAGCCTGGAAAGAAGCTGTACCAGCTCCTGTCAGGGCCTACTTCACAAGCAAGAAGCCCTGAGTTCAAACCCTACTACTACAACAATAAACAAACAAGCAAATAAATAACATTTCATTTGAAGTCAGGATTTGGACAAAAGTGCCAACTCTCGCCATCCTATTCCACATTAGAGGCTAACTCAGTGCAATGAGAAAATGAAACAAATGATAATCTTGGTTTCAGGGATTTTTGTTGTCTTGGTGGTACTGGAGTTTTAACTCAGGATCTCATGTCTGCTAGCAGGCATCCACCAGAGCCACATCTCAACACATACCCCCTCCCTTACTTTTTTCTTTGTTTTTTTTTTTCGTTTTGTTTTCCATTCTTTTTTCTTTTCTTCTTCTTCTTCTTTTTTTTTTTTTTTGCCAGTACTGGGTCTTGAACTGGGCACTGTCCCTGAGCTTCTTTTGCTCAAGGTTAACACTCTACCACTTAGGCCACAGCACAACTTTTGGCTTTTTCTGTTTATGTGGAACTGAGGAATTGAACCCAGGGCTTCATGCATGCTAGGCAAACACTCTATCACATTCCCAGACCCTGCCCCCTTATTTTATGCTGGTACTGGGGCTTGAACTCAGGGCCTGGGCATTGTCCCTTAGCTTTTTTTGCCTAATGCTGACACTCTACCACTTGAGTCACAGCTCCATTTCTGGCTTTAGTTATGTTTTAAGTATGGTTGTGTGTTTGCTAAGGGGCTACCCTCAGTGATCCTCTTAACTATAGCCTTTTGCATAGCTGAGGTTACAAGTGTTTAACACTATGCCCAGATAGTTGGTTGAGATTGAGTCTTTCTTTTTGCCCAGGCTGGCTTGAAACCTCAGTCTTCCCAACCTTTACCTCTCAAGTAATTGGTTCCAAGTATGAGCTGTGGGACCTAGCCTGACAATCTTGTATTTATCAAAGAAATCAAAGGCAAACCACAGAGGGAAGATAGATTTCAAAACTGTCTCCTACGTTAGACCTCAGTCAGCTTTTGTCTCAGAGGAGGGGTTTCAAAAGAGGCAATGTAGGCTGTTGTGCAGGTTCCTCTTCACAGTGTGTTTATTTCTCAAACCATCTCCTTCTACTTTTTGCCACCAAGATGACCATCAACTTCCCCTATGAGATGAGAAAGCAGACCAGAGAATTCAACAGGTCCATTCCAATGCTTCCCTGAAGGTTGTACTGAGTTAGCTATTTGAAGGGAAGAACTAAAATGAAGTTTGTGTCATTCACAGACACGGTCATATGGCACCAGATAGGTGACTAGTAGGAAGGTTGTCTTTTTTACCAAACTCCTTGTGTCTAATGTCCTGTACTAGAGCTCTCCCTTCTTTCTTCTCCAGCAAACAGCAGCTTATACCTCCAGAAAGGCAAAAGACTCCAGGAAGAGATGAATCTCTCCAAATGCTCCAAACTTCTCAAGCCCCTCTGAACTACCCACACTCAATAGTAAGGAAAGCTTGGGAAAACACCCAACATATTAACCCACCTTCTACCCTCTGGAAATGGACTTTGAAATAAAAATTAGACTTACAGAAAAAATCAAGTTCTATTTCTCACACAATGAAATGTGTTGGTTGAGCTTCACTCCCACTATATGAGCATTATTAATCTCAATAAATCTTCCAAAATCAAGGACATTAACTTAAATTACAGACCCCACAGTTTAAAAATCTCCATAAGCAGCAAAGCTCTCCAGCAAGCTAAACTGATGATGATTTCTGAGAACAAGGGTAAAGGGAGGAGGTAAAGATCTCAGGTTGACTTTATACAGTGATTTTGTACCATTTGTATTGTGTGTGAGTGTGTGAGTGTGTGTGTGTGTGTGTGTGTGTGTGTGTGTGCTCACATGCATGCACACATACATGCAAGCACAGAGGCTTGAGCTCTGGGGCTAGGCACTATCCCTTAGCTTGAGCCCCATCTCCATTTCTTGCTTTTTGCTGGCTAATTTAAGGCTCTTATCAACTTTCCTGCTCAGGCTGGCTTCAAACCCAGATCCTGAGATCTCAAAATCTTGTAAGTAGCTAGGATTACAAACCTGAGCCACTGCACTTGGCTATAGTTTAATTTTTTTTTTTTAAGATTCCTATCAGGGATTGGCCTGGTAGCTCCTATCTGTAATTCCTGCCTACTCTGGAGGCATAACTGTTGGAGGTCAGTGGGGCAAAATGTTAGTGTCTCAATTGATAAGGTAGACATGGAGATGAAGGCCTAGCATCCCAGCTAACTGAAGATTATAGGTCAGAGGACTATGATCCAGGCTGGCTCAGGCAAAAAAAATACAAGACCTACCTGAAAAATATCTAAAGCACAAAAGGTTTGGACGTGTGGCTCAAGTGGTAGAGCACATTCCTAGCAAGCACAATGCTCTGAGTTCAAATCCCAGTACTGAAAAAGAACTATTATTTCTGGTTCTTCAGATAATGAAGGTTACATAAGATCTCTGAATCGCATGTGTAAATTCACAGGTTGTATACATCTGACCTTGATGATGTCATTCTCCAGCCTATATTAGAATTTATATTTGCACAGATTTTATGGGAACACAAATTAAAATTCTATTTTAAGACTATGATGAGCTCATAAGGAAAATACAAAGTCTAATTCTAAGTAAATATATCTGGGGAACACTCTTACCTTCCTTACTCCTAGAGCTTCATCTAGTTTGGCATGGGTCATATTTCTGACCTAGAACGATGAATTCATTACTTACAACTTCATTGTCTTTTGGAAGGAACTTTTCAAGGCCATCTTAATTTATCTCCTTATCGCTAGAGTTAATTATTTGAAATCTTTCCAAGTTTCTAAGAAGAGAATGCAAGAATGCTACATATCACCCCATGATAAATTTCTAGTCTCCTGCCACCCCTAATACTATCTTTCCATTTTCAATCCCACCAAGTACTTGAACTGTGGGTGCTAACATTTCTGCCTGACCCTTGGACTGAGGGTATGGCTCAGTGCTACAGCATTTGTCTATCATGGACAAGGCCCTGGATTATATCCCCAGCACTAATGCACACGCGTGCATGCACACACACACACACACACACACACACACACACACACACACCAAAAACCACAAACTGTCCTGCATGACTGTGAGAAGGTAGGAAGGTAGTCCTTTCAACTCTAGGTCAGTTCATCCAGGGATCTTTTCTCCCACCCCTTTCTGGGATGGGGGTCTGTTGCCTGTCCCCATCCTCAGCTCCCTGGCACCAGTACTTGGTGAAAGTGGACTTGTCCCCAGAGACATCTGGAAGGAGCCAGTGCTATTCTTAGAGTGTGAAGGGAGAAGGTGGGGCAAATAGTTGCTTAACATTTCTCAAGAAAGCTTCTTGCTCCTCTCCTCTCTCATAAAACTTTTTGTGGCACTTTATAGAGAACATTCAACAAATCCTCCCTTCCTTTATGCCTAGAGTGAAGCGAATAAAGTAGAGGATACATGCCAGGAACGACCCCAGGTTGCAGTTCCAGGTGGTGTCACTTGCTCTGTGAAATTGTGAAAGTCACTTAAGCACCATTGAATTTTCATCTAAAAATTACTTACAGCCACTGTGATCAGAGTCTAGCAAGAGAAAGAAAAGCAATAGGAGATATATAGTAAGAGGTCAAGTGTGAGGAGCTGGTTGGCCCCATTATGGAGGTGGAAAGGTAGACTGAAGGGCATCAGGAAGGACAGCAAGAACCTTGAGGACTTGACCCACGGTTACTGGCACAAATGGGATTTCTTGTTGTTGTTGCTGCTGCTGCTGTGATTTTTCTGTTCTGCCTTAGTTGGTCTTGTGCTGGACTATAGGAACAACCCCATTATATCTTGCTAGCTCTGGTTTGGAGTTTTGGTTGTAGTGCTAGAGGTGGTGAGGTGTTTTTGTTTGTTTGATTGGTTGATTGATTGATTGTTTTCTTTTCTTTCCTCAGTCCTTGGGGTTGAACTCTGAGCCTGGGCACTGTCGCTGAGCTCTTCAACTCAAGGCTAGTGCTCTGCCATTTTGAGCCACTGTGTTACTTCTCGGTTTCTGGTGGTTAATTGGAGATAAGAGTCTCACCGACTTTCTTGCCCAGACTGGCTTTGAACTGTGATCCTCAGAGCTCAGCCTCCTGAGTAGCTAAGCATGAGCCACCAGCACCAGGCTGAGGTTTTCTTTATTGTTGTTATTTATTGTTGCTTTTTTGTTTTTGTTCTTCATGCACACACACACACACACACACATACACACACGCGTGCTCAAACTGGGACTTGAATTCAGGAGCCTGAATGCTGTCCTTTAGCTTTTTTTTTGTTCAATGCTGGCACTCTACCACTAGAGTCACATCCACTTCTAGCTTTTTGGTAGTTAACTGGAGCTAAGAGTTTCATGGTCTTTTCAGCCCAGGCTGGCTTTGAACCTCCATCCTCAGATCTCTGCCTCCTGAGTAGCTATGATGACAGGCTAGTTCTGCTCTTAAAGCTTCCTACCTGTTTGAATAGGGCCTCTGGAAGAGCCAAGACTCTCCCTTCCCCAAAGTTAACTGATGAGAGATATTTAACTGCATCCTCACATTTTCTGCAATTTTCATCTAAATCTATGTCATTCCAGAATGCTCTTGTATTGCTAATTTTCCATATATTTATTACTGTTATCAATTCATAGCATCTGTTCAGATTGATATACTATTTTTGTTTTATATTTTTCTCTTAGTCAATACTGGGGCTTGAACTCAGGTCTTCACGCTAGTGCTTGGCTTTTTCTCTCAAGGCTGGTACTCATGAATCACTTGGATCACACCTCCACTTCTGGTGTTTTGCTGGTTAATTGGAGATTAATCAGCAAATTGGGATTTGTCTGCTCAAACTGGCTTTGAACCACAGTTCTCAAGTCTTAGCCTCTTGAGTAGCTAGGATTATAGTCATGAGCCACCAGTGCCTGCCAATGTGCTATAATTTTAAGTCATAGCTCTCTTTTCTGGCCATTTGAACTGTCCCAAATTGTTTGCAGTTTCAAAGGCTCTATCATCACAAACATTTATAAAAATAAAATTTTAAACTTTGGAATCAATGTGGTAAAGGAGAATTGATCCTAAATATGAAACTGGTGGGCTAAAAAGTATAAAGAAATGGGAAGCCAATATCACAGAGCAGGTTTACCATACAAAAAGACAAGACAAATTCATAATACACCTAAAAAACTAAAGAACACTGGTTACCCTGAAGCCCTACTATGATACAATAGCTTTCTTCTTAAAATGTATTTATTGTTTCATGAGTTTAGAAGACACAATCCCATTATCTCTAGGAACTATACATAACAATAAACTATAAATACAATAACAATAAACCATCCTGTTTCCGTCTTGTGTAAACAACCCCTCACTACAACTAACTCTCTTCAGCTAGATATTAAGTTACATGATCATTAAAGCCAGCCATTTGGGCTGGGAGTATAGCTAAATTTCTGAGTGATTGCTTAGCATGTGCAAGTTTCTGGGTTCTATTTTCAGCATGCAAAAACAAACAAATGAGAGCACTAGCGCTTAAACACAGAGCCTTGTAACTCTGTGGAGCCCCTCCGCTTTTGGCTTTTTTCTGTTTAATTGGAGATGAGAGTCTGATTTATCTGCTTAGGCTGGCTTTGAACCCAAATCCTGAAATCTCAGTTTCCTTGCATAACTACAGCCTGTAATCCTAGAATTCTCAAAAAGAATGCTCAGAAAGCATTCCCATGGCTTCCTCTCATCCAAAGCATCTAACCCCATAATAGGTTCTACTTCCCTGCCCTGTGCAGCAGCTGCTAGAAAGAGAGATAAACAGTCTTCCTTCCCCTTCCAGGTGTTGGTGAAATACCAAATCTCCCAAAGAGCTTCTGCAGTAAGCTGGATCTGTGACTGGCTGCTCTATGACCAAATCTGCAGTCTTAGAAAGAAAGGGGACATTTTCCTAATCTACAGACTAGATTCTGCTTGTGTTAATGATGCATTTCTTATAGTATCTTATATTTGGACTAATTTAATTTCTTCTGATTGCTGTTGCTTTTTTTCTTAATTTGTATTTTGAATATATGTGCTGGTACTAGGGCTTGAACACAGGTCCTCACATTCTTGCTTGACTGTTTTACTCAGAAAAGCTGACATTCTACCACTTGAGCCACAGCTCAACTCCCAGCTTTTTGGTCATTAATTTAAGAGTAGACATTCCTGCCTGGAGTGGCTTCAGACCTTAATCCTCAGAGCTCAGCCTCATGGGGAGCTAGGATTAATTACAGGCATAAGCCATGGGTGCCTGATAGTTTTGTTTTGTTTGTTTGGTGGATGGGTGGGGGTGGGAAGGGTTAATGTTATTTCTTTGGGTTTTTTTCCCCTGTGGTGCTGAATATCTAACTCAGGGATTCCCACATACTATTAGCGTTCTATCTTTAAGCCACATACATCCTCAGCCCTCTGTGTTTTGACTTAATGCTAACTTTAAAAAAAAAACTGAGTTAGGGTTTTCCAAATCAAGAATTTAGTGGTCTTCTATTCCAGATAATGCCTTGCTGAAGAGTAATGTGGGATCCTAACATCTTTAGGATGCTTGGTTATTATTTAACTAGTTAATTTTTAAATTATTTTTACTTGTAAGTGGTTTAAGTAATTTACGTGGTTTCAGTTCAATATGTTAGTTGATGCAAAACAAAAAATGTACTATGCATCTTGATGTCAGCCCTTCCATCATCCGGACTATCTATCCCAAGCTCACTCGAGTTAGTTAATTAGTTAATTTTTTTGTGCTGGTACTAGGGCTTGAACTCACGGCCTGGGAGCTATCCATTAGCTTTTTCACTCAAGGCTACAGCTTTACCACTTGGTCCACAGCTCCACTTCTGGCTTTCTTGGTGGTTAACTGAAAATAAAGAATCTCATGAACTTTTCCTGCTTAGACAGGCTCTATTCTCAGACCTCATCTTCCTGAGTAACTACATTTTTATGAGGTATACTGTGAAATTTTGGTACATGTGTACATTGTGTCTAGATCAACTCAGGATATCCATCTCAAATACTTGGAACTTCTTTGTGATAATTCCAAAATCTTCTCTTCCTCCTATCTTGACTTACACAATATAATGTTGTTGATTATAAGCAGCCTTCTGTGCAATAGTACAGCAGAACTTCTACTTAGCTGTGATTTTGTACCTGCTGACCAGCTTTTACTAGCTCACCCTCTCCAACCTCTAGTAACTACTTCTGTGAGCTCAACTGTTACAGATTCTACATATGAGTAAGATTATGCAGTGTAGTCTTCTGTGCCTGGTTTGTTTTTTGCTTAATCTAATAATCTCCAGATATAAAATATATAAATACACAATGATAATATTTTATTCTTGTAATCACTTAATAGTATTGTATTATGTATATCTATATCTCTCAGGAATAGATGAAAGAAAAAGAGAGAAAGAGAGAGAGAAAGAAAGAGAGAGAAAGAAAGAAAGAGAGAAAGAAAGAGAGAGAGAGAAAGAAAGGAAGGAAGAAAGAAAGAAAAAGAAAGAGAAGGACAGGAAGAAAGAAAGAAAGAAAGAAAGAAAGAAAGAAAGAAAGAAAGAAAGAAAGAAAGAAAGAAAGAAAGAAAGAAAGAAAGAAAGATGGACGTAGGTAAATAGGCAAACCACAGTTTCTTTATCCATTCATCAGTTTGTGGACACATAACACTGATCCTATATTTTGGCTGTTAAAATCTATGGTTGGGTTTGTTGTCTCGGTTTGACAAGGAACTGAAGTAAAGAACATAAGAAGACAGGGTAAGAAGTTGAAAGCTTCTTAGCAAGAAGCAAGGAGAAAAGTCTCAGACCTTTTGCCTGTTGATAACTGGCAGGTCAGCTAAATTTCAGGGTGAACCTTATGATTGGAGCCTCAGTGGGCTGCTTTATGTCATATGAAGCTTGAACATTTGGAAGGAGTGTTTAAAGAACTCAAAGCCAAAAACCAGGGGGAGAGGGAGGAGTTGGGGAGGTGGGGAAGGAAGGGATGGTAGGGGAAAAACAAAGGAGGGGGTAAAAATGCTGGGTAGGAAATGTACTTACTACCTTACTCATGTAACTATAACCTCTCTGTACAATATCTTTACAATAAATATATATATATATATATATATATATTTAAAAAAGAAAGCCAAAAGACAAAGCGTAGGAGTTGAAGATTTATTGCAAAAGATGTGCTAACTGGAAGCAAAAGTTGTAGACTTCTCCAAATAGAAGTCCCAGAGCCAGAAGAGCAATTGCTGTCTGCTCAAGTTTCTCCTTGTGTCTTTTCTTTATTCCCCTTCTCCCAATCATTTCTTAAGCATAGTCTTGTCTTTCTCAAATTGTCAAGTGTCATGTTTATGTGTTTCTGTAAGCATATTTTTTCTTTTTTTTTTTGGTGCTGGTTCTGGGCTTGAACTAAATCTTTCTCATTTGCTACTGTACATATGGCTTCAATGAACATGGCAACGAAATTATCTCTTTAGTACCAAGGTTGAACACACCTCAAACTTTCTCTGCTGGCGCTCTACTAGCTGATCCACATTTCCACCTTTGTTTTCTTGCTGGTTATTTTAGACATAGAGTCTCAAGGACTTCTCTGCCTGAGCTGGCTTTGAATCAAAATCCTTTAGATCTCATCTTCCTGAGTAGCTAGAATTACAAGTGTGAACCACAGGCACACATCTTTTTTCTTTTCTTTTTTATTTTCTGGGGTTGGAGATGGAACCAGGGCCTTGTGCACATTGCTACAAGCAATTGATCATTGAATTACCTCCTTGGCCCAAGATTTTTTTTTTTTTGCCAGTCCTGGGGCTTGAACTTGGGGCCTGGGTGCTGTCCCTTAGCACTTCAGCTCAAGGCTAGCATTTTACCACTTGAGCCACAGCACCACTTGTAGTTTTTTCTGTTTATGTGGTACTGAGGAATCGAACCCAGGGCCTCATGAATGCTAGGAACTCTACCACTAAGCCACATTCTCAGCCCCTGAAGTATTTTTTAATATAACTGATTTCACATCCTTTGGATATACAGCTATGGGATTACTGGATCATATGGTAGTTCTACTTTTAAGTTTTTAAGTAACCACAACCTGTTTTCCATAGTGACTATATAAACTTGCACTTTCCCAGGAGGAGGAAAAGGCTACTGTATGAAACACTAATAAAGGAATTTGCTCTTTATGATCTTATGACAGGACTAAAATTCATCTATACATACTTAAGGAACCAGAACCCTGAAGAATTCCCCTTTCTGTGCCTGCTTTCTTGTACCTTAACAACTATAGCTAAGTTACCTGATTCTCCATGACTGAGACCTATTCTGATGAGACCTTCAGGGTGTTGCTGCAATACCTCATTTCCTCTCTCTCTCTCTCTCTCTCTCTCTGTGTTTCTCTCTCTCTCCTTCCTTCCCTCTTTTCTGATACTGGGACTTGAATTCAGGGCCTGGAACTGATCCTTGGCTTTTTCACTCAAGGCTGGCCTTCTAGCACCTGAGCCACAGCTCTACTTCTGTCTTCTTGCTGGTTAATTAAAGATAAGAGTCTCTCCAATTTGTCTGCTTGGTCTGGCTTAGAATCTTAGTCCTCAGATCTCGGCTTCCTGAGTAGCAAAGACTATAGATGTAAGCCACTAGCACCCAGTTCCATGTTTCCTCTTATGTAGAAATAGTTTTGTGATGCATTTCAAAAGTATATATAAACTATGTGAAATTTAGCCCAGGAAACAACTTGGCATCTTTCTATTGCTGGAAAAATAAGGGCTGCTTTTTCTTTGCTTTGCTTTCTTTCTTTCTCTCTTTCCTTCTTTCTTTTGTTTTTCTTTCTTTTTTCTTTTTCTTTTTTTTTTTTTTTTTTGAGACATGGTCTTACTATATTGCCCAAGCTAGTTTCCAACTCCTGGGTTTCAAGTAGTTTTCCTTCTTCAGCCTCTTGAGTAGCTGAAACTACTGTACCACATCCAGAAGAAAAAAAAAAAACGAAGAGCTCAAACGAATTCATTACAGCCTGAGGAATAAATATAAAACAGAGCTCCTGCTCAGTGCTTCTCTCAATGGAACTGGTCTGCAAGCCTCTGCTGCCTTTCCTCCAAACACCAGGAAATCTCCCTGAGAATAGAGGAGTCCATGATACCACCTGGGCTGCTATCAGAGCTTTCGAATATAAAAGTCCTATCCAAACAGGCAAACAAACAAACTGACAAGTTGGCTTTCTGGTTCATTTGAGTGACTGAACACTGTATTGCACACTTGATTTCTTTTCCATATGCTAGCTATTCTCCATCTATCCTGTTGGGCTGAAAGACTTGTTCTTCATGGACCCTAATGTTGGAAGAAGGGGAACGGGAGGAGGAAGGAGGTTCATGATTCAGTGCAGAGTCTGGAGGCAGTCTGATATAGAGTTCAGAGTTTCTTCTGTTTTTTATTTGTTGAGGGGGGGAGGTTTTTGTTGTTGTTGTTGTTGTTTTTGTGCCAGTACTGGGGATTGAACGCAAGGCCTGGGTGCTATCCCTTACTTTTTTTGGCCCATGTCTGGCACTTTACCCCTTAACCCACAGCTCCACTTCCAGCTTTTTGGTAATTAATTGGAGGTAAGTGTCTCACAGACTCTTCTGCTTGAGCTGGCTTCAAACCTTGATCCTTACATCTCCACCTTTTTTTGGGGGGGGGGAGGGTCTGGTTGTGGGGCTTGAACTCTGGGCCTGGACGCTGTCCCTCAGCTCTTCAGCTCAAGGCTAGCGCTCTACCACTTGAGCCACAGCACCACTTCCGGCTTTTTTCTTTTTGCTTATGGGGTGCTGAGGAATGGAACCCAGGGCCTCATGCATGCAAGGCAAGCGCTCTACCACTGAGCCACCTTCCCAGCCCCCATCTCCACCTTCTGAATAGCTAGGATGAAAGGCGTGAACCACCAGCATGAGCTGAGTTCCCTCTTCTTTAGGAGACCTATTATTATCTTCTCCTATTATATTCAACTGATAAAGCCTGCCCACATTATGGAGGGTCATCTGAGTTTCTCCAAGTATACTATTTCAACTGAAAATAAGATTTTAAATAAATTGGCTAGGGATGTGGCTCAATGATAAAGTGCTTGCCTAGTATGCATGAAGCCCTGAGTTCAATACTTTAGTACCACATAAACAGAAAAAGCTAGGAGTGGCTCAAGTGGTAGAGTGCTAGCCTTGAGCAAAAGAAGCTCAGGGACAGTGTCCAGACCTGGAGTTCAAGCCCCCAAGACTGGCAAATAATAATAATAATAGAGAGTGAGATTTTAAATAAATGTCTTTGCAATAGTATCCATACTTGGCCAAAACTGTACTATGAGTGAAGCTAGTTGATAAATAAATTTAATCATCCTAGAACTTGATTCCAAATTTCCTAGTAGTTGAATGTTGCATCCAACTAGGTCGCGAGAAACATTGGCACCTCCATCTGGTATATGCCTTTTACTTTTTGCTTGATTGAAGCAGAGCAAACTAATGCTCTCCTGACAGAGGGCAATGCAAAGCCAGGCTTCTTAGGAAGGGAGTGACTCACAGGACTGTGAGTGCCAGTCTAGATCTAAAGAAACATGCCCTTAAGTCACCTGCCAGAGGAGAAAGGGGGAAGGGGTCAAAAAGAAGTGAGGGAGGAGAGGAGGAGGAGTAAGGAAGGAGATAGGGAAGAAAGGGAAGGGAAGTTATGATGACTTAGCCTTTTCAAGAAGTCAGGCAGTGAAGAAGCTGCTGCTCAGAGGGGACAAAAAGCGAGGAAAAGTGGAGCATGTTAGGTAGCTCTAGGAGAAGGGAAAAATGTTCTCTTTCTCCTCTTTCTCTCCCTCTCTCTCTAGTGCTGGTTCTGGGACTTGAACTCAGGTTCTCACTCTCCCTTGGCTTTCTTTACTTAACACTGCTGCTCTACCACTTGATCTATTATCTCCATTTCTAGCTTTTTTGGTGGTTAAATGGAAACAAGGGGTCTCATAGACTTCTGCAGGAGATGGCTTTGCACCATGATCCTCAGATCTTGGCCTCCTGAGTAGCTCGGATTACAGGAATAAGCCACCAGCGCCCAGCTTTCTTTCCCCCCTTCTTAGATCTTCAAGTTCGTTGTTTTGAGTTGATTGTTGTTTTGTTTCTTCTCTTGCTGGCTTGGGACTTGTCTTTCACCCAAGTTGTCCTTTGCTCTATCTGAAGGGAAGTATTTTGCACCAGGTTGAATGTGGAGGTGGGCTATAAATTCTTGGCACCTGAGTGATTCCAGGTGTCCTGCAGGGCAGTGATCTCATCCTTGTGTTCTAAGCACCAAGAGTCATTGTCGAATGTGTGCCCTCTGCTGGTTACTCTAAATATGTTGGTTTTGAGATTGCATTTGAGTTCCCATAGCACAGGACTTAAAAACAAGAATCTCTAGATCAGTGGTAAAGCACTGTGTGTGTGTGTGTGTGTGTGTGTGTGTGTGTGTGTGTAAAGTTGATTTAAAACAACAACAAAAAAAGAGCCTTTACTCCCACACTCATTCGAGGTGACAGTTTTAGATATGTGTACTTATGTGGGGAAGGAATAGCCTAGTGAAAAGAGAGAAACTGAGTGTGTTTATTTTCTTAGTTGGCCTGGCAACAAGCAGACCGGTGAACCTTAGGCAATGTCTCCAGATGTGCCTGTGGACTGGCAAATGGTAAAGGATTCACGCCTAAGGTATCTAGAGGGAGGAGGGCAGCTGGAGCCAGCAAATAAAAATACCAGACTCCCAGTTAAATAGGCATTTAAGTTAGGCAATGTATAATATTTTTTAGTATAAGTGTATACCGTTCAATACATAAGGTATACTAACACTTTGTTCCTTGTTTATGTGATATGCAAGTTCAACAGGACACCCTGAAATAGGAACAAGAAATGAGGATTCAGAGAAAGACCAAACTTGAGGCTAAGAAAGGTTTTGGAAGAATTTCCAGTATCTAGAAACTAGTGACAGCTGAGATAATAATCAGCCTCACTGAGACCTCAGAATATGTCTTCCATGCCAGAAACTATTGCAAATGAGTGTAGTCCCTGCTATCTTTGCAGGGCTTATTTAAATCACATCATCTTGCCTATTATTTGTGTGTGTGTGTGTGTGTGTGTGTGTGTGTGTGTGTGTGTGTGTGTGTGTGTGTGTGTGTGTGTGTGTGTGGTGGTACTGGGATTTGAATTCAGGGCTTAGGCCCTGTCCCTTAGCTTTTTCAAAGCTCAGAGTTGAGCACTTATCACTTGAGGCACAGCTCCACTTCTTGCTTTTTGATGGTTAATTGGAGATGAGTCTCCTGAACTTTTCCTGCCCAGGCTGGCTTTGAATTGTGATCCTCAGATCTCTCAACCTCCTGAGTAGCTAACACTATAGGCATGAGCTTTTGGCTCTAGGCTTATTTTGCCTTTTAATACAAACTTGTCATAAAAGACGCAGCATAGAACCTTAGCAAAATATTTCAGCATCTCAGCATCTACAAAGCCTTTGTGTTTAAACCCTATTTCTGTGACAGCTACAGATAGTGAACCCTGCTTTTCTATCTCCACAGATTCCCCATGTGTAATCACGTGAGTCACCTGGTGATGAACACATTGTGTGACAGCAGTCAGGACTTTTATTTCCTAAGGGGAAATGGCTTCCCGTGGCAGCCCATAAATCTACCCAGTGTTCTCTCTTGTGTAGATCTGAACAGAGTGTCCTGAAGTTGAACGGGGCTTTTCCTACTTCCCGTCTCTCCAGCACTCAGATCTACATTTGGAAGCAGCCTCTACCACCCACTGTCTCTTAAGTGAACTGCCTGCAATATTTCAAACCAGGTAGCCGACCACTCCCTTCCAGTTAGCCTTAGACAGCATAATAATTTCTCATTTCTTTTTATTTCTTTATTGGGTCGTGGAGAGGGAGGTGTGTTCTGGTCCTAGGGCGTGAACTGCTGTTGTCCCTTAGCTTTTTCGCTCATGGCTGGCTTTCTAGCACTTGAGTTACAGCTCCACTTCCAGCTTTGTGGTCTTTCATTGGAGAGAACAATCTCAGGGACTCTCCTGCCTGCCGCCACAGCAAGATCTGAATTACGATACTCAGATCTCAGTCTCCTGAGTAGCTAGGATTACAGATGTGAACCACTGGTGCCTTGTTTCTTTTGCTTTTATTTCCTCTGGTTATATACAAAATGCCTGAAGATGGTTTAACTCTTTGTTGGGCAGGGGTGTAGGATCTCTCTTTGAGCCCTTCCAGACCAATAAGAAGTCTAAGCCCTGGAGTAAATGACATCTGAAATGCATGCCGTGTTCCTCCTCCCCTCCCTCCACTTGTATCAAGAGTGGATTTTTGTTATTTTGAAGTACTGAGTTCAGGATAGATATGTTCACAGAGTTTGACCAACTCATTTCATGTTGACATCCCAATGTTGAGTAATAATAATTATTCAAAATGCATTCACAGAGAAAGAGAGATGACCAAGATAATGAAGCAATTGGTATCTGTGCTAAACATTCCTCACCTTAGAAAAGTCAAGGTCATTTTTCTAGCATGCATGAGCCAGTTTGGGGGATGTTTTTTGTTTTTAGTTTTTTCTTCTTTGGTTTTTTTGAGATAGGGTCTCACTACATTCTGGGCTGCCTGTAACTGTCAAACCTCCTGCCTCTGCCTCCTGAGTTTGGGGATTATAGGCATGGACTCCCACACCTGGCTTAAAAGACTCTTGATAAAGTAAATAAATTGGCAAAACTTGGATGCTAAAGCACCTCTGGCAGAGTTACCAGCCACATTGTTTACAAATCTACTACTCACTGACAGGAGGTAGGACCCAGGGAACTGCACAGATAGGAACAGCTGTAAGCTGAAGAATGTCATGGAGGGATGTGTGTGTGTGTGTGTGTGTGTGATTTCCATTCTATAATCTCATTCTCAAAGCCTCTCCAAGACACAAGGATAAAGCCCTGTGCCTGGACATCCCCATCCTGACCAGCTGATCTTCTGGACTCCCTGATTGAACCTGTTTCCTCAGTCCTGTGTTCATTCCCACCCAGCTCGGCGTCTTTACAAGACCCAGTTCACTCCTTCTTCCTGAGTTTATCTGGTCTTCAAAATCTCTTGCATTGAACCCTTCAAAGAAGCATACATTGAGTTGGGCACTGCTGGTTCATGCCTACTTGGGAGGCTGAGATCTAAGGATCATGGTTTGAAGCCAGCCCAGGCAGGAAAGTTTATGAGACCCATAGCTCCAATTAACCAGCAAAAAACCTGAAATGGAACTGTGGCTCAAGTGTAGAGGACCAGCCTTGAGTGAAAAAACTAAGGGACAGCACCTAGGCCCTGAGTTCAAGCCCTAGTACTGACATGGATGCACAAGCACACACACACACACACACACACACACACACACATGTCCATTTCTCCCTTGCATAAAGCTCACTTCTTCCTCTACCCTCTGGAACCCTCATATCTGATCATACACTTTGCTACCCATGATCTACCTTTCAGGGGGATATATTGTATCTCCTTAGATTGAAAGTTCTTTCAGAGGAAGGCCAAGGATGGTGCTTCTACACATGGTCCAAGGTCCCAATAAATAGTTTAGGAATAAATAAATATTAGCATAACTGCTTTTGGCCTTGCAACTCTAAAGAATGTGGTAGCCAGTATTCAAGACAGCATTGCCTCACTCATTCCTGCCAGGTTAAGCAAGAATATTTGTATAAATAATATCTTCTATGCAATATATTTACATCTATATTGGACATATGGTTGTACATGTTATAATTGCCATGATAAAGGAGAAGAGGATTTACATAAAGAAAACTTAGCTTCATTCCCAAGATTAAAAACAAAACCCATCTAAACACTTCAGAATAGTCTTTTGTTTTTTTAATTTAGCAATTCAGAGAAAAGCTGAAGTCAGTCAAACATGCCCATAGTCCCAGCTACTCTGAAGGCTGAGGCAGAAGGATTCCTCAAGCACAGGAGTTCAAAGCCAGTCTGGACAATATAGTGAAACCTTGCCTCAAATAAAAGGACAATGGTTATTTTCTGAATGGGCATGTTACCAATGAGTGAAAGGGAAGATGTCTTAAAAAATAAAATTAAGCTGGGTGCTGGTGGCTCATGCCTGTAATCCTAACTACTCAGAAGGTTGAGATCTGAGGACTGCAGTTCAAAGCCACCCTGGGCAGGAAAATCCGTGAGACTCTTATTTGCAATTAACCATAAGAAAACCAGAAGTGGCACTGTGGCTCAAGTGGTAGAGCAGTCGCCTTGAGCTGATGAGCTCAGGGACAGCGCCCAAGCCCAGAGTTCAAGACCCATGACTGACAAAAAAAATAAAATTAAGAAAGAAAGGGGACAAAGGGTACAAAGTCAAAGCTAGTTAGAATAAATTCTTCTAGTGATCCAAGTACAAGATGAAGATTATATAATATCATCTGCTAGAAATTTCTTAATAGAATAGCTTTGGCACTTACCACACAACAAAATAAATAAATATTTTTTTAAAAAAACAACATCAACAAGGATAAGAGCTGGGAAGGTGGCTCAGTGGTAGAGTGCTTGCCTCACATGCATGAGGCCCCGGGTTCGATGCCTCAACATCATATAAATAGAAAAAGCCCAAAGTGTCGCTGGAGCTCAAGTGGTAGGGTGCTAGCCTTGAGCTGAAGAGCTGAGGGACAGTGCCCAGGCCCAGAGTTCAGGCCCCACGACCGACAAAAAAAAAACAAATAAACAAGGATAATTGTACAAGAAGATGGATATATTAATCTGCTTAACTCTAGTAACTGTTTTAATGTGTTTATCAAAACATTGTATTGAGCACTTTAAATATATGCATTTTTTTACAATATCTTATCCAACTTAAGTCACAAGAGTAAACATCAGGGTAACCCCTTCTCTGCTTAATAACTATGCTCGTTCAGAACATTACCAGTGGAAAGTAGTCCATCAGTACTGCATCTGTAGGGCTATCCCCACCAGAGGAGAAAGGACACCCCTTGGCCAAGACCCTTGCAGCCTTTGCTGACTCCTACAAACATGACTGCTAGCTCTAGTCATAGTCTGTAAGAGCTCTAAGAAGGATCATTACCACAGTTTATTAGCCAGTTTCTGAATCACAGCCTTCTCTGCCAGGATGTTCATATGGCAATCTCAGGATTTCCTATGGTGAAGAAATGAGGAAACAATATAGAGGTGTGCTGGACTGCAGCTTTGTTTTGTCTTTGTTATTTTCATTCTGACTTTCAGCTCCAGGCAGCCCTGATCGGCAGAGAAATGCCTGTCTTGCTGGGCGGATGCAGGTGTGTGGGGAGGGCTCCAGGTGAGGATAGTCTAGTGTGTAGGAAAGGAATCCAGGGACAGGGAGCAGGTAGGTGGACAGGAGAGGCACTGGCTGGGCCGGATGTGAAACAGGAAGTAAAACTTCCTCTTCCCTGTATTCACCCTCTTCTCTGTACTTTTGGATCCTCATAGTCACACCTCATAGCCTTTCAGGATACCCAGAGGAATCCTTAATACAGCCCCCAACTCTACCAACCCTTCCTGCCCCTGTTCCACCTTCCTTGGATGGTTCAAAGGGATAGAACTAAGTTGAGTAATTAGTTCTAAGTAATAAATATCATACTTTCTTCTTGCTTTGGATTGTTTTCTGTTTCTGTAATAGAACACTTGAAACTAGATGTGAGTTATAAAGAACATAGATCTGCCAGGCATCGGTGGCTCACACCTGTAATCCTAACCACTGGGGAGACTGAGATCTGCCAGGAGATCCCATCTCATTGGAAGAAGCTAGACATGGTAATGTATGCCTGCCTTCCCAGTTATGGCAGAAAGATTATGGTCCAGGTGCAGATCAAGACAAGAATCAAAACTCTATCTTCCTGCTTCCGTGTACTGTAAATAACCAGTATAAACAAGAGCTGGAGGTGAGGCCCAAGATTAAAGCATCTGCCTAGCAAGTGCAACACCCTGAGTTCAAACCCTAGTCTATCAAAAAAAATTAAAATAGCGGTTTATGTATGCTAATGATTCTGCACAATAGGAAGTGTTAGTGGTATCTGGTAAAGGTCTTGGACTCTCTGCAGAGTCCCAAAGTGATGGAGAATATCACATGATAAGAGGGTCACATCCAAGAGACAAACAAGCCAGCTTCAGTAGCACATACCTGTAATCTTAACAACTCAGGAGGCTGAGATCTGAGGATCAGGATCAAGATTTGAAGCCAGCCCAGACAGACAAATCTGAGGGACTCTTATTTCGTTAATCAGCAAAAATCCAGAAGTGGAAATGTGGCTAAAGTGCCAGAGCACAGATCTTGAACAAAAATTACAAGCAAGATCAAGAGTTCCTGAGTTCACTCTGGGTGCCACTTGTAATCCTAACTACCCAGGAGGCTGGGCTAGAAAGTCCATGAGACTCTTATCTCTAATAAACCACCAAAAAGCTGGAAGTTAACCTGTGGCTTAAGTGGTAGCACTCTCCATCACTTGAACTCAGGACCCAGGACTAGCACACACACACACACACACACACACACACACACACACACACACCCTTGAGTTCAAGCCCTACCAGCACGAAAGAGGAGGTGGGGACTAACCGTTTCACCTGACAGACCCACTATCCAGAACTACATATTCATCAGTCCATGGTGCAATCTAATCACCACTGAAATGTCATACCTGGCCACCGTCTTCTCCTTCTTTCTTCCTCCTCCTCCTTCCCACCCCTAGGAACTGAATCCAGGACTTCAGAAATACCAGTAAGTACTCTACCACTGAGCCACATCACCAGCCTTGATCTCATCTCCTAATAACTCACCAGAAGTAAAGACATTCAAGCCATAACATTTCTCTGCAAGAAGTCCTTTTCCTTTCAATCTTTAAGGCAATTAGATCACATAGTATTTACTGCTATGTTCATTATTGCAATGTTCACTATTGTTTCCTTGCTAGTTTGGTGTCTATAACTCAAGCACATTTCCTAGATGACAGCAAATAGCACAATTTTTTTTGGGGGGGGGCCGGTCCTGGGGCCTGAACTCTGGGCCTGGGCGCTGTCCCTCAGCTCTTCAGCTCAAGGCTAGCACTCTACCACTTGAGCCACAGCGCCACTTCCGGCTTTTTCTTTTTGCTTATGTGGTGCTGAGGAATCGAACCCAGGGCCTTGAACATGCAAGGCAAGCGCTCTACCACTGAGCCACCTTCCCAGCCCAAAATAGCACAATTTTTATACCATTTCTCCCTCCTTCTCATTTTTAGGACAGCTTCAAATACATTAAATGTATGAAATGATTTAAATGGTCATGTCCTAGATATGTTGTATTTGTCAAGAAAGAGCACAATGAAGCATCCCTTGAAACAGAAGGCAGAAGCTTGGGCTGGGAACATGACTTAGTGGTAAAGTGCTTGCCTCGCATGCAGGAAGCCCTGGGATCGTTTCCTCAGTGCCACATACACAGAAAAAGCTGGAAGGAGCTGTGGATCAAGTGGTAGAGTGCTAGCCTTGACCAAAGAAGCTCAGGGACAGTGCCCAGGCCCTGAGTTCAAGCCCCAGGACTGGCAACAAAAAAGATAGAAGCTGCTACTGGAGTATGTGGGCTGAAGAGCCATCCCCAGGTTGCAGCCAGTCCTCCTCAATTTCCAGTCAAAAAGAGAACATTCAAACTAATGGAACTCCAGGTCCACTGCTCAGAATAGCATGGGTGATGGTCCATGAGACCAAACCCAGTGGAATCATTGTCTATGGGGAAAATGAGGGAAATAGAGGCCTTTTCTGCGAGAATTGCTCCAGGTCCTTGCATCACATGTGCGCAAGGGCTGCTCTCCTCAAAGCAGAGTGGAATGCCCAGGTGACTAGCTGCAACAGAGAATGGCTCCATTTTTCTTTGGTAGACGTCAATGCTCCAGACCACCCGAAGACATCAGGGGCTGCCACAAGGGCTACCACAGCCACAAGCACAATCGGCCCCTGGCAGCAGCAAGGATCTGTGCAGGCAGGACCCAGTAATTGTGCAGAAGCAGAACTCTGCAAAACCTAAAGATGCCAGGGAAACTGACAGTAGGAATTCTTGTACATGTTAGTGCTAACACTCCCCACACTTGATTTCAACACAAATGAGCAGCCATCGTGTTCGCTTCGGCAACACATATACAAATGAGCAGCCATCATTGCCAAGGGGAGAGACAGACAGACAGACAGAGACAGAGACAGAGACCGAGACAGAGAGACAGACAGAGACAGAGACAGAGAGACAGACAGAGACAGAGAGAGACTGGGTATTCTCCCTTAGCCTTTTCACTCAAGGTTAGTACTCTATCACTTGAGCCACAGATCCACTTCCAGATTTTTACTGGTTCATTTGGGGATAAGAGTTTCACTGACTTGCTCACCAGGCTGGCTTTGAACTGCAATCCTCAGACCTCAGCCTCCAGAACAGGTAGTGTTTCAGGCAATAGCCACTTGTACGCAGCATAAATTCTATTTTATTTTAAAGCACCTGTCCTTAGCCCACCTTCTAATGCTCAGTCAATAGAGTCTGTGTTTGTTCTTGAAGTCTCTGTGGGGCTTGAGCCCAGTGACATCTCCCTGGGATCCTACCCTATGTAGGATCCTACTTTCATTTATTTCTGTCCCAAAGTTGGAGCCTGCTTAGAACAGTTAAAGGAGTACAGCACCTATGAGCACAGAGGAGCAGCGAGGCACTTTCTCTGAGATTCCCAACCAATCTTAGAACAGAACAGCCATTTCAAACAAGGTTTGTATTTCCTGTAAATCTGGGTTTGTTGGTTTGTTGTCTGTTTGCTTGTTTTTTGTGTGTTTGTTTGAGGCTTGAACTCAGGGGTTAGCACTCTTGCTTGGCTTTTTCACACAAGACCAGTACGCAACTATTTCAGTCAGTTCCATTTTGCAGTTAATTGGAGATGGTCTCTCAAGTTTGTCTGCTCCAGCTAACATCTCAGCCTCCTCAGTAGCTAGGATTACAAATTGAGCCAATGGCACTAGCCTGAAAATGTGTGTGTGTGTGTGTGTGTGTGTGTGTGTGTGTGTGTGTGTGTGCCAGTCCTGGGGCTTGAACTCGGGGTGGGGGGTGGGGGCTATGTGCTCTCCTTGAGTTGTGCTCAAGTCTAGTGCTGGGCTAGTGCTGTACCACTTGAGCCACAGCTCCACTTCTGGCTTTGGGGTGGTGAAGAAATGAGTAGCTAAGAATTACAGCAGGCAGTGAAGGCAACAAGGACCTCCCATTGCCTGGATGAAAATGCAATTACACCCCCCCACCCCCACACCCCCACCCAGCTGTGTCTCCAGATCAGAGGTCTCCCTAAATTTCTAATGTTGATCTTTTGGAATGAAGGAAGATGAGAAGAGAGAAAGACTGCGTCCAGCACTGTGGAGAACAGAGCGCAGAGATCTCCTTCCAGGCTAGGAAAGGCTGTCATCCTTGGAGAGGAGCCAACACACCAGAATCCTGCGTTCTCACAGGCCCAATCCACCCCCTCCCAGCTTCTCCCCCGCCCCAATATTGTTCCTTTTGGGGGGGGGGGACCCTGAACAGTCATTCGCTCTTCACACTCCCACTGGGGCCCCCATGGGTCTATTTAAATCCCATGACCGATCGGCTTTTATTGTCAGAACTCCTTCGTGTGTGCTTGCCTCCCCGCCTCCAAACCCCTCCGCTTACCGTCTTATAAATGTCTTTATTGGTAAGGAAACTGCATTTGGAAAAGAAGAGTAGGTGTGGGTTTTCAAGAAAACCCGGACAGGGCGTGGCTATGTTGAAGGGGTGGGGGGGACCCGCAGAGCCGCACTCCGGGACTGCAGGCACTCCCCCGGGCACCTGGGCGCACGCACCTGGGCGCACGCCGCGGATGCTGGCTGGACACACCCCGAGGAGACACCCCCAGCCCCTCCCCACCCACCCCCCAACCGGACTCACACAGGGCTCCGCCTCGGGTCTGCGGGTCCCTTCATCACCGATCCCACCCCGCCCGGGCCGGAGCGTCAGCGGCCTGCCCGCCCCGGGGCGTCCCCCCACCGGCCGCGCGGCCCGGCTGGGGGCGGAGCTGGCGGTATTTAAGGCCGCCGCGCGTGAGCCGGTCCTGGAGGAGCGCCCAGAGCCGCGGTCGGGGTCTGCGCTGCCAGCGCCACCAGCGCCACCACCGCTCGGAAAGGCGGACCCGCTCTGCGCGGTCTCCCGGCCGCCGCCGCGCGCCCAGCCCTCGGCTCCGCGCTCCGTCCCCGCCGCGTGCCCGCGTCCCGCGCCCGCATCCCGCGCGTCCCGCCGCCAGCCACCGCAATGGGCCGGGTGCGTGCCCTCACCGCGCCCGCTGGGGGACCTGAGCTCGCTGGCGGGAAGCGCGGGGAAGATGCACAGACGGCCCTTCTTGGCAGCAGGGGTGGGCGATCTGCTCTGCAAGCATCCGCGTGGTGCTCCAGGGAAGACCGCCAGTCCCGACGTGCCGGGCCGGGGTGCCAACCCAGCCCCACAGAGCCCGTCCGGCCAGTTCTCATTCGGGGATGGGGCTAGGCTAGGGGTCGGTGGATGTGGTAGTCTGTAAACTTTCCAGGCAAGCTTGCCCTTTTGGGGTGCCTTCGGGGGTGCGCCCCTTCCTTAAGAAGCAAGTGACACCATGGACGTGACCTATAGGAACAAAGTCCCAGGAAAAGCCATTCCCACAGGGGAACCCCTCAGGGCTGCAGGCCTGCGCCAGCCAACCCTACATCTCCACTGGAGAGGACTCAACTTCCCCCAGTGCTGCTCCCCCTGTCCAGGTGGAGGGGATGAATGAAGGGACAGGCAGGCTCCTTCCCCGAGCAGGTCCCCACCCCCAGGGGAGCCTTCAGAAACCCATCTGGAAGCCAATATTGCACCTCTGGTTCTCTTTCAGAAAACAGAAATTTACTCCGTGGAGCTTCATGGCTATAAAGACCTGGAACAGCCGGACCAGTTCCATGCCAAGGAGAAGCACAAGGATGGGAAGACCAACGACTTGGAACTCAAAAAGGGTCAACAGAAAGAGGAACTTAAGAAAGAACTTGATCTGGTCAGTTGCCTTAAGGCAAAAGGGGTCCTGGGGGCCTCCCCTGAGAACTTATTCCATGACCTTCCTCCTATAGAGAAAAATCAGGCTCCAGGATTTGGAATCACTTTAGCATTTGCTTCCTTGTTTTAGAAAAAGTGTGATACTGTGTGTCTCTGCTTCAGGATCCTTTGGAGGACTCCTGTGTTCTGGTTGAAGGCAGACACAAGTAGAACAGGAAAGGGAAAAACTCTCATTCTGAGCTCCCCGGCTTAAATCTACACCCCTCTCCTTTTTCCTGCTTCAATGAATTGTAAATAATACACTTCTTACTATTTGTCAGTTAAGTAAAACTGTTTGAGCTAGAATCTCCAAGAAGAAACAGCTGAGTTACTAGACCTTGCTAGATTTTGAGTATGTGTGTTCATAAGAAAGAATATTCCACATGTGGGAATGTTGGACTTGGATTTCACAATCTTAAGCTTAATCTGAACCTCACTTTTCCACAGACTAAACTGTGAGAGCAAATGAGCTAGCTACAATAAAGCTCCATTCTCTTTGTGAGATGGTAAATAATGAATCGCAAGGTTTGTGGGGGGAGAAGTTAGTGTGTTTTGTAATGTGTGTGTGTGGGGGGGGGGTGTACTGGGACTTGAACATTGAGACATCTCACTCTTGCCTAGCTTTTTCTGATCAAGAATCTCACTCTTCTACTTGAGCTTCTGCACTTCCAGCTTTTTCTAGTTAATTGGAGGCAAGAATCTTTTGTAGTTGTCTTTGCAGGCTAGCTTTGAACCTCAATCTTGAGTGGCTAGGATTATAGATGTGAGCGACTGGTACCCACTCATCTCAAAGGGCACACATTGGCTAGATGACAAGTGCTCTCTCTCTCTCTCTCTCTCCCCCTCCCCTCCAGACTAGAGCTTGAACTCAGGGCCTTGTGCTCTTGCTTGGCTTTTTTCACTCAAGGCTGTCACTCTACCACTTGAACCATAATCCTATTTCCTAAAACTCTTTTTTTTTTTTTGGTCAGTCATGGGGCTTGAACTCTGGGCCTGGGCACTGTCCCTGAGCTCTTCAGCTCAAGGCGAGCACTCTACCAATTGAGCCACAGCACCACTTCTGGTTTTCTGGTGGTTAATTGGAGATAAGAGTCTCACAGATGTTCCTGCCTGGGCTGGCTTTGAACCATGATTCTCAGACCTCAGCCTCCTGAGTTGCTAGGATTACAGGCTTGAGCCACCAGCTCCCAGCCTAAAATTTTTTATAGAAGTATATAATATTATTATTATCATTACTATTACTTTTGAAAAACTTTGTAATTGTTAAAGTTGGCTGCCTTAATAATGAGCTACCCTGGATTTGAATTGTGGCAGGTTCAATATTAGAAATACCAAAGGAAACTCTACAGAGAGCTTGAGAGTCTGCTAGGTTATCTTTGCAGTCACTTGGAGATGTTAAAGCTCTCTGATTTTTGGACAGCTACTGAGTTCCTTCAGACAGCTCATTGGTGCTAGGTAGCTGATGGTTTAATATCCAGGAACTTGGCAAGTTGAGTTCTTGGTGAGAAATCAGCAAGTGCTACATATTTGAGCAGTTTATCTTTCCTGGAAAGCTTGTTAATCATTTAGCAGCACTCTGCTGGGCATTCATGCATATATATCCTGAGAGACATTTAAGAACAAAGAACACATCTCTGAAGTTGGGCTGAATTTAAATCCTGTTTTCTGTGTGTGTGTGTGTGTGTGTGTGTGTGTGTGTGTGTGTGTTCAGGTACTAGGACTTGACTCAGGGCACTGTCCCTTAGCTTTTTCCCTCAAGGCTCTACCCCTGGAGCCACTTTTCCAGTTCTGGGATCTTGGGGTGGCTACCAAACCACAATCCAAATTACAGGCATGAGCCACCAGTCTCCAGCTCTACCCTCCTATTTTTGGCATGCTTGTGATTCCAAGTCTAAGGAAAGGGGATTTTAAGTTCAAGGCCAACCTATATTACATAGCAAAGTTGAGGCTATCCTGGAATATATAGTAAAACTTTGTATTTTAAAAATAAGTTTTCTATTTCTTAGGATTGTTACCAGGGTTAAGTGAGATAGGGCAGAGTAATAATCATTCCTATGTATATCTAGCATTTAAAAGACATATTTATCCTTCCTTGAAATTTCTACTTACATGAATGTATAAATCCACTCTTTCAAAGTCATTTGATCAAGATAAGAATACTTTGTGACCATATGTAAAATATCGTAAAGAAAAATCATTTCCATAGTGTTAGACTATTTCCCTGCTGGGAAAGGATTATACATTTCTTTCTCTTACACAAGCTTCTCACAGGAGTCTTATAATTTTATATGGTATTTTTGAATGATTTTGCATCCTGACCTCTCTAACCAATTAGTCTTGATAACTAAAGAATCTCTTCCTTCGTATTATTTGACCTGAGCATTCCTGGACTGCCCTGTGCCAGTCAAGTAATGGTCAGCAGAGGGCGCCCCAGACATTGTGCTTAACTTGCAGTTTGCACATCGTCTCAAAATCCAAGTCTGAATGAAGCATGTAGCCAGCCAGTACTCAGCAGATGAGTATGTCAGGGAGTCCAATTGTTTTAGATTGACATGGTGGGCACTGCCTTGTTTATAAAAACTAAAGGCAAGCAAGGTGGCTCATGCCTGTAATCCTAGCTAGTTAAGAGGCTGAGATCTGTGGAGTGGTTCAAAGCCAACTCAAGCAGGAAAGTCTGTGATTCTTATCTCCAATTAACCACCAAAAAAAGGTTTGAAATGGGGCTGTGCCTCAAGTTGTAGAGCACTAGCTTAGAACAAAAAAGCTCAGGGACAGCACCCTCAGTTCAAGCCTCAGGACTAGCATTAAACATAAATGAAAAAACCAAAACAAAACAAAGCTAAGAAGTGTTGATGGTCTAGTGCAGTATGAACTCTCAGCAAGGACTGTGTCTTAGAACAAGTTCTGTTGTACCTGGACCTTCCCTCAGTGCAAGAACCCTAGCCACCAGAGGTCCTTCCTCTCCCCTTCCTCCATCCTTCCTGGTCACCTCTAATCCTCAGTGCCATTTCCACCTCCTGGTCCAAGGTTGGAGCTGAGTCTTTGGAATGACCCCCATTCACTCTTTTCTCTTTCCTTCTATGGACTTCAGGATGACCACAAACTGAGCAGTAAGGAATTGGAACAGAAATTTGGCACTGACATCATCAGGGTAAGTCATCAGGGTCATGCAGAGAGAAAGCTGTATGTGGGGGAATCAAGGCACTGTTACTAGGGGTAACCTAGGCCACACCTATGAAACTGCCATCATCTGCCAGCCTAGATCCTGAGATGGGTGAGTGGACCTGCCTGCTGGTATACCTACACTGAGGCCCTGGCCAGGCTTCTTCGCTGGGTTGGATGTTTAGGATACATAGTCCTTTGCCTGTGAGTATAGAGGAGCTGTGAAATCCCCTTAAAACTATGGGCTGCCTCTGTATGTGTATGTGTGCCAGTCCTGGAGCTTGAACATGGGACTCTCACTTTTTGCTCAAAGCTGTTGGTCACTCCATATCTAGCCTTATTTTGCTGATTGGAGATAAGCGTCTTATAGACATTCCTACCCAGGTGAACTTCAAACTATGGTTCTCAGATCTCAGCCTCATAGCCAGGATTATGGGTCTGAGCCACCAGCAACTGGCCAGAGGTTCCTTTGTAATGCCTGTTTCCAGGAAGTGTAGTGGTATATAGGACCTTTACTATCAGAAATTGAGGAGGCCTGTATTAGGTGCCTTATAATGTCTAAATAATTGCATGTGCTGTGTAAATAGTGCTGGATTGTTTAGTGGTAATTGAATTTGAACAGGTTTAGCACAGATACAATCATTGTAGGCTTAACTACATTTTCCATCCAAGGTCAGTGGAAGGTGTGGATGTGGAAAGCCAACTGTGCTATTAGTAATGTCTCTGAAATAACCTTGTGGAAATATGCAACAGTTATTGAAAAAGAAAAGTTTGGGGTTCTGGAATAGGAATGGTAAATGGACAGCGATGGGACTAAGTTGGTGAGTCAGAATCCAGTTACACAACACATATTCATCACTACTGCAGAAAAAATTAGATCCTAGAGCAAGTAGTCAGAGTACTTAAGTAGCTTAAAATTAGGAAGAAAGGGTTTTATATTCTTTAAAAGAAATAGTTTAAACCTGGAATAGTAGTATATGCCTATAATCCCAGAGTAAGGAGGATTGGGGATTTTAGGCCAGCAAGAGTTACATAGTGAGACCATCTCAAGAAGCAGAACAGAACAAAAACAAGAAAAAGATTTTAAAAAAGAAAAAGAAAATACGTTAACTGTCTGTGTGGGAAAACCCATAAACATACAGGGTATCAGAATGGTGGTACTTTTATGCCCTCATGAACGTCACACTTATCAGGGAAAGGACTGCTCATATGAGTCTCAGAACTCAGCTGTATAACTTATGATGAATAAGAACTTACAACTTAGGGCAGATATATAGAATAGCAGGAAAGTAGCAGACTAACAATGAAAAGCTAGCCCATGAGATACACAGAGTTTCAGAATAAATAATATTTTCTAGATAGTTACTACATTGTCCTTAACACTGGTGACTAGATTCTTTATTTCAAATCCTCCTTAGCCAAATGACTCCCAAATCCAAATAAATCTCTAGGTCAGGAAATTCTACACAGAGTGTGGTACAGTAGCTTTGGGGTCAGTCAGCCAGCTAAGTTCTAGGGCCACCATATACCAGTCAAGTGATGTTGCGGAGATTACCTCAATGATGTGTGCCTCAAATCCCATGTTTGGGAATGAAGATAATGAAGGTTTCTTCCTCAGAAGGTTGTTCTGGAGAGTTGGTGTATGGAGAGCACTGCTTGGCTGATATTAAACTTTAAGTATTCTTTCATAAAAGGTGGGAGGGCAGGATGGGGGGAGAAGTTGATCAATGGACACTATTCAGGTGTGCTAGTGTATAGTTGGATGGCTATAGATGTACTCTGTATCTCAAAAAGCTAGAGGGAAAGTTTTTGTCATAAAGAAATGATAAATTATAGCCAGGCACCCGTGTTGGTTCATACCTGTAATCCTAGTTATTTAGAAGGTTGACATCTAAGTATTGCAGTTCCAAGCCAGTGTAGGCAGTCAAATCCCAGGGGCTCTTATCTCCAATTAATCAGTGAAAAGTTGGAAATGGAAGTGTGGTAGAGCACTAGAATTGGTCAAAAAGTAAGAGTGAGAAGCTAGCGTTCAAGCCCCAGTATTAGCAGAGTGGTGGGGAATGGGGGGAGGGAGGGAGGGAGGAGGGCAGGCAGGCACTGGTGGTTCACACCTGTAGTCCTAGCTACTCAGGAGGCTGAGAATTGAGTATCAAGGTTCAAAACCAGCCCAGGCAGGAAAGTCTGTGAGACTCGTATCTCTAACCACCAAAAAGCCATTAATGGAGCTGTGGTTCAATTAGTAGAGTACTAGCCTCGAGCAAAAAAGCTCAGGGACAGGGACAGTGTCTAGGCCCTGAGTTCAAGCCCCAGGAACAGCAAAAAAGAGAAAAGAAAGAAATGATGAATACTTAAGAAGATAGACATATAATAACTTGATTTAAATGTCAGAGAATGTGTATGCATCAAAACATCACACAATACCTATTAATAAAAATAAAATTATCCTTTCTAAAAATGTAAGAAGTTGGAAGGATGAGGCAACCTTCTTTCACTTTTCCCAGAGCTATCTTGCATGTATCAGCACCTAACAATAACCTGCAGAAACATGAAGCCCAACTTCTGAGAAAGGAATGATATCTAACTCTCATTGTGCCTGTGTTTCTTTCAGGGCCTCTCTAGTGTCAGAGCTGCAGAACTCCTGGCTCGAGATGGTCCTAATACTCTCAGTCCTCCTAAGCAAACTCCAGAGATCATCAAGTTCCTCAAGCAGATGGTGGGGGGCTTTTCCATCCTTCTATGGATAGGTGCCATCTTGTGCTGGATTGCATATGGGATTCAATCTCTTAATAATGCTGCATCCCTAGACAATGTAAGCCACCTTCCTGGTTGTGTTCGGTAATAAAGAGAAATGGAAGCATAAAGCAAAGCCATCCATGGCCACAGGGTTGGACTGTAATAGTTGAGAAATTTCTTCCAATTGTAAAATAGATGATACTTGACTTTCCAGCATGGCAGAAGCCAAGCGCAGGTGGTTCATACTTGTAATTCTAGATAATCAAGAGCCTGAGTTCTAAGGATCATGGTTCAGAGCTAGCCCAGGCAGGAAGGTCTGGGAGGTTTGTATCTCTAATTAACCATCCCAAAGCCAGAAGTGGAGCTGTGGCTCAAGTGGTAAAGCTCCAGCCTTGAGCCAAAGACCTAAGAGACAGCACACAGTCCCTGAGTTGAAGACCCAGCACTGGCACAAAAAAATCCAATGTGCCAGAGACAATATGACTATGAATTTTAAATAGAGACAAAATGTCTTGAGTCCCTGGAGGAGTGGGATCTATATCCCCAGGAAGTATCTTGAGGCATTCTCCTTAGAGCTAATCTCTCTTTGTCATGCCTGTGGAGAAATATGTGTCAGACCCACAAACTGAATTGGCAAACATTGTGCTAAGAGAAAGAAGCCTAATGGCAAAGGCTAATGAGATGTCCAGACAGGCTCATGGCAGTACAGCAAGATTGGGGACAGGAGCAGAGAATATTGCCAGGGGACATGGTGGACCAGAAGTTCTCCAGATTTCAGATTTTTGGGGCAGGTGTTGGATTCTTTACATTATGCATAATGAAATATCTTGGGCATGACACCCGAAGATAAACAACATCTGCTTATTACATACCTTATTCACATACCTTCAGAGTAACTTTTTATCATATTTTTGGTGTGCCTGTATTTTGACTATGATCCATCATATGTGGTCAGGTGTAGAATTTTCCACTCTGGTGTTACATTGGTACTCAAAAAAGTTTCAGAATTAGGGAACATTTAAAATTTTGGAGTTCCAGATTAAAGATACTCAACTTGGACCTATTTTTCTGACTGCCTCTCCTCCTTACCCAGGTATACTTGGGCGCCATACTTGTTCTGGTTGTTATTTTGACGGGGATCTTTGCTTATTACCAAGAAGCCAAAAGCACCAACATCATGGCCAGCTTTAGTAAGATGATTCCCCAGGTAAGTACCAGCCATCTTTCCTCTAGTCTCTGGATGATTTCCCAGTGAGGAGACAGTCCTAATCCCATTCTTCTATCTGGGACATCATGGGCTCTAACTCTCAGTTCTTCGCTGGGTTTTGAGATGAAGGAAAATGCTTTCTCAAAAGTAAGAAAAATAGGGAAATATATTAGGTATTATACACACCTTCTGGATCATTTAGATAGTCATTCAAGTGATTCCAGAATATTCCTTCACTGGAAACCAAGAAGATTCATATATACTTTCTTGTCATCTGTGATTACTTTTTGTTATCTGTGATTGCTTTTGCTTCCAGAATACGTTGTACCAAAATGATCTTTGAGGGGTTCCCACTTTCCATCCAGGGACCTCTTTTAAGAGTCTACAGCAGGGCTGGGAAGGTGGCTCAGTGGTAGAGCACTTGCCCTCCATGCTCGAGGCCCTGGGTTCGATTCCTCAGCACCACATAAGAAAAAAAAGCCGGAAGTGGCACTGTGGCTCATGGTAGAGTGCTAGCCTTGAGCTGAAGAGCTGAGGGACAGCGCCCAGGCCCAGAGTTCAGGCCCCACGACCGGACCAAAAAAAAAGAGTCTACAGCAAAGAAATCACCCTAGCCCTGGCCTAGAAAAGTTTCCAGCCAGAGAAGAAGATTCTAGTAGATGTGACTCCTCCCTGCATACTGAAGTATAGAAAACCCCATCTCAAAAAGATTGTTAACCCCTTGGCATTCTTCCTTGACATCCAGTAGAGGGGTTCACTCTAAAATTATCTCCCTTTCTGGGAGGCCCAGTGTTTTCCCTTGACCAAATCAGTCCAACAGCATCCTTTTCTGGCTTCAAGTGCAAAACTAAAGAAGAAAATTAGTTCTTCCAGTCTTTAGGCCCTAAGAAACACTATTCAGTTTCACCGGGGTGATCCCATTCTGATAACAGTAGATTCCAGACCTCCTATCCTAGGCTGCAGGAAGATGTGAGCTGAGGTGGGGTTGGAGGTGGGAGATGTTTTCACAGGACCTAACTGACCCGTCCTTTTCTTCTCCAGCAAGCTCTCGTCATCCGTGATTCAGAAAAGAAGATAATCCCTGCAGAGCAACTGGTGGTGGGAGACATAGTAGAGATTAAAGGAGGAGACCAGATCCCTGCAGACATCAGGCTGCTGGCTTCCCAAGGGTGTAAGGTGAGTCCTGAGGATCCTGCCTGGAGCCGGCAGGCACTCTGTTGTTTCCTGATCTTGGTAGAGGAGGCAGAGAATAAGGTGCTTAATCTTGAATTGTTTTTGTGTTTTCAAATTTTCTTCCAGGTAGACAATTCTTCTCTGACTGGAGAATCTGAGCCCCAGTCTCGTTCAACTGAATTCACTCATGAAAACCCTCTGGAAACAAAGAACATTGCCTTCTATTCCACAACCTGTTTGGAAGGTACAGCCAACTGGGACAGCTCTCAGGGACACAGGGCCCCACCTATGTTTCCCTCCCTCTTGGATCTGATGTTTTTTGTCCCCCCCCCCCTTGTTCCAAAGCTTTTCCCAGAGCACACACAGAGGTGAGGGCCTTGGGGACTAACACTGGCCTTTGCTATAACCTGTGTTAACCCCTCCAGTAAACCATCAGAGAGGACTGTGACCAGGACCCCTGTAGTAAACTGTCTACTTCCCCTGTAGGCACAGCAACGGGCATGGTCATCAACACGGGGGACCGCACCATCATTGGTCGCATAGCCTCCTTGGCGTCAGGTGTTGGGAATGAGAAGACGCCCATTGCCATTGAGATCGAGCACTTTGTTCATATTGTGGCCGGAGTGGCTGTCTCCATCGGCATTATTTTCTTCATCATCGCAGTGTCCATGAAGTACTATGTCCTGGACTCCATCATCTTCCTCATTGGCATCATTGTGGCCAATGTGCCTGAAGGCCTCCTGGCCACTGTTACTGTGAGTCCATGCTGCGAGGTCACCTGCACTCTTGCCCTCTTGGCACCCAACTGCTGTTTGGGGATGCCCCCCATGTGTAAGCCCAAAGCTCCCCCACCAGGATATAGTGATATAGTCTCCCCACCATAGACTGTTTGCAAAAGGAATTGTAATGTTTGGGTGTAGGGGGGAGGTACCAGTAGTAGGGCTTGAACTCAGGGTCTGGGCACTGTCCCTTAGCTGATGCTGTACTGCTTGAGCCACACCTTCAGTTCCTGCTTTACAGTGAGTAATTAGAGATAAGAGTCTCACAGCCTTTCCTGTAGTAGCTAGTTTTGAACTGTGATCCTTAGATCTCAGCCTCCTGAGTAGCTCAGATTACAGGCATGAGCTACCAGCAATATTTTTCATATTTGACTGCATTGTCCTTGAAAACTTTATATTTTCACATCTGCATACAATACGCATAGATGACTTGAGCCACTATTTACAAACTTTTCTGGAAGTCTTATGTCTTCCCCATATTTCTTGTAAATCAACAACTTACTTGGCAATTTCTATAACTTGAGAACTGAGGCACATTGTTTGCCATTTTTCTGGGCCTTCTCTCAGACTAAAAAAAGAAAAAAATCCATTTTTTTTTCTGTAAAGGAATTAAATTGTCCCTTCCCTGCCCTCAGATTCAGTCTTGGTTGTCTTTTTTTGTTAAGGTCCACCTAGTTGGGATCTCAGAATAAAAGCTTGTCTGTATCTCTGCTGAGGAGGCCCATGAGAGTCATCTCATTTATATTATATACCTATACAACGAGTGGCTCACTGTTATCCTAGCCAAGGACAGGTGATTACTGTTATTACTATTACTAATAGTCATATTTAAGCTCCAAATATCTTGTGGCTCCAGGAGATAGTACTTGAAGGAAATTGAAGCTGAAAGAATGCTTTGAGATCTGGTGGCTTCCAAGACTCCTTAAAGAGTTCTTACAATGAAACAGAGACCTGGGAATATGGCTCAGTAAGAGCTTACCCAACAAATCCAAGGCTGTGGGTTCCATGCCTATATCATGAAAATAAAAGAAAGAGTTAGGGTGTGCATGTGAATGCATGCACTGGTACTGGGAGTTGGACTCAGGGCCTGGGTGCTGTTCCATTCAAGGCTGGAATTCTACCATTTGAGCACAACGTTTGGCTTTTTGCTATTAATTAAAGAGTCTCACCTACTTTTCTATCCCAGCTGACTTGGAACCACAGTCCCCAGATCTCACCCTCCTGAGTTGCTAGAATTACATGTGTGAGCCAGCAGTACCCAGAATATATAGTTCTTAAAATGAAACCTAGAACCATTGGTCAGTGGCTCGGTAGCAGAGCCCTGACCTAATAAGTGTGTAGCTCTAGGTCCCATCTGTAGTATCATTTTTAAAAAGAAAAGGTAAAATAAAGCACTTTCTTGTTTTCCAGAAGCTTCATGGGCATGATTGGGGACAATCTCTTTTGCCCATATTAGTCCAGGTCTCTCCCATATTCATGCTCATGAGTGGCCTGCTACCTTTTCTTTTTGGTCCAGGGCTTGGGACAGAACTCAGGACCTGGTGCATACTAGGCAAATGCTATGACACAGCTCTACACCTAGTCTTCCAAGCCCGTCTTTGCCACCCATAAACTGTTCCAGATTATTTCCTTCAACAATAAAAAGAGAAGAAAAGTATTCTAAAAAATTGTTGCTTATAGGGCTTTTGACAACTCTAAGTCACTCTATCAGCCTTGCTTTACCTCTAGCCTATAACTCTAGTCTAAAACTATTCTACTTTCTCCTAAAACTCAATCCCAGCTAACCTCAGCAATTTTTTACTTTTTTTTTTTGCCAGTCCTACGTCTTGAACTCAGAGCCTGGCAACTGTCCCTAAGCTTCTTTTGCTCAAGGCTAGCACTATACCATGTGAGCCACAGCACCACTTCCAGCTTTTTCTGCTTATGTGATACTGAGAAATCAAACCCAGGATTTCATGAGTGTTAGGCAAGCACTCTACCACTAATCCACATTCCCAGCCCTAACCGTAGCCATTTCTGGACTATTGTCCAGAACAATTGTTCCCAGAGTCTCCTTCTCTCTCCTGCCAGGTGACCCTGTCACTGACAGCAAAACGGATGGCGAAGAAGAACTGTCTGGTGAAAAACTTGGAGGCGGTAGAGACCCTCGGCTCCACTTCAATCATATGCTCTGACAAGACTGGGACTCTGACTCAGAACAGGATGACTGTGGCTCATCTGTGGTTTGACAATCAGATCTTCACAGCTGACACAAGTGAAAACCAGTCAAGTGAGTTTTGGGGCTTAAAGCTGGGGACTAAGTAGAGGTAACAGCTAGGACAGCACCTTGTGGGAAAGGTGGGTCTTGGGCCTAACACCCACGTCAGCCACTGTTCCTTCTCTGTGTTCCAGACCAAGCCTTTGACCAAAGCTCTGGAACCTGGGCCTCCTTATACAAAATAATAACATTATGTAACCGAGCCGAGTTCAGACCAGGACAAGAGAATGTCCCCATCATGAAGGTAATGCTGTCATTCATGGACACTTGATCTTAAGTCATATCCAATATGAGGTAGCTCTGTTGAATTTGAGTGCTTGATTTAATCTCTCTACCTGTGTAAAATTTGCACTGGTGACAGCAAATCAGAAAGTTTTCTTCATTCTAGCTAGCCTCAAGAAATCATTAAGATGATTAGAAGATCTCAGAACATTGATCCTTTTCAAAATTCTATCTCATTCCGTACATGCACATATCTTTAATTTGCCTTTACAAGCTAAGTGACATAAACAAAGTTTCTGTGTTATATAAATGCCTTTACTGAATAAAATATAATTGGATGAAAATAACACAACAGGTTTAATCATAGGACATAGTCTTCTCAAATAGAATATGGCAGCACATGAAATTCTTGTTTTTGTTTTGTTTTGGGTCCGGTCATGGGGCCTGAACTCTGGGCCTGGGTGCTGTCCCTCAGTTCTTCAGCTCAAGGCTAGTACTCTATCACTTGAGCCACAGCACCACTTCCGGCTTTTTCTGCTTATGTGGTGCTGAGGAATCGAACCCAGGGCCTCAGGCATGCAAGGCAAGCGCTCTACCACTGAGCCACCTTCCCAGCCCCAGCAGCACATGAAATTCTGAGAGATCATGGAATATTGGAATAGAAACTCTCTCATCCTTCTTTTCTCCTCTTATTATTTCTCCTTCTGCTCCTTCCTTCTCAGCTTCTCCCTCAGCTTCTCCCTCCAGCTTCCCTCTCCCTGCCTTTCTGTCTCCTCCCTCCCTTCCTCCCTTCCCCCCTTCCTCTTGTCTCTTCTCTTACTCTTCCATCTCAGTGAATCATTGAACATGGTCTCCTAGCTTTCCCATTTGCCAGCTGTTTTCTTTACTGATTTCTTCCTCTTATATTTATATGTCTGCGTGTGTGTGCATGTGCACACGTGCGCATGTTTGTCCCCCAGCAAAGCTGTAAGTGTTCACCGGAAAGTTCCACCATGTTAGCATTCCAATAGGTTAGGCTCCCATCACATTCCATCTCTGCCCAACCTGGAACCATTCAATATCTTATCCCAGATTTCTATTCTTCTATGACATAACTATTCTACTTGCCTTCAGGCTATAGCTTTTGGAAGTCATCTTTGACTTTCTCCTTCTATCTAATAAGCCCACCAAATTCTACCATTCTTGCTTCAAAATATGCATAATTTTACTCATGTATGTGTCTGTGTCTGTGTGTCTTTGTGCGCGCGCACCAGTCTTGTGGTTTGAACTTGGGGCTTCCTGCATGTGTTTGCCTTTTTTGCTCAAAGTCAGCATTCTACCACTTGAGCCACATCTCTACTTCTAGCTTTTTGACTGGTTAATTAGAGATAAAGTCTCTTGGATTTTTCTGCTCAGGCTAGTTTTGAACTGTGATCCTCAGATAGGATTACTTGGTATGAGCCAGCAGAACCCAGCCATAATTTTACATTTCAATAATAGCTGAACCAACCTCTACCTTGGCCTCCATGATGCTGGTTTATTCCTCTCACTTTTTCATGTATCACCTCTTTTTCCTAAATACTGACTGAATCGCAAAAACTTCTGTGATGTTCTGTTTCCCATTTCTTGAGTCGAGACCTCAGCCTGCCTTTCAGGGTCCTCCAAATCACCACTTTCTTCATGTTCAGTCTCACAGGGACTCCTTCCATATCTCTCTTGGTGACATTATGGCCTGGAAGGGTTTCTTCTGCTCCTTTCTCTCCAGATTCCTCACTCATCTGATATATAACTCAGGAAACTCAGTTCTCAGAGCTCCCACATGTTTGAACATCTCTAGTGCCAGTAGATGGCACCATTGGTTTACATTCTTACAAAATCCTGGCTCAGTCACTATAGTTATATGATTGCGTTGGATCTTCAAGTAGGTGATAAGCTTAATCAGGTCCATATGCTAAAGGTATATTCGTTCATTAAGAATAATCACAAAACCAGCCAGGTGCCGGTGGCTCGTGCCTATAATCCTAGCTACTCGGGAGACTGAGATTTGAGGATTACTGTTCAAAGCCGCCCAGAGACTCTGTTCGCTAATAAACTACCAGAAAACTGGAAGTGGTGCTGTGGCTCAAGTGACAGAGTGCTCGCCTTGCGCTGAAGAGCTGAGGGACAGCACCTCGGCCCAGAGTTCAAGCCCCACAGCCAACCAAAATGAAAGAAAAAAAAAGAATAATCACAAAACCAGGAACCAATTGGTCACTCCTGTAAGCCTAGCTACTGAGGAGGCTGAGATCTGAGATCACAGTTCAAAGCCAGACTGGCCAAGGAAGTCCAGTGAGTCTCTAGGCTAGAAGTAGAGCTGTGGCGCACTCAAGTGGTAGAGTGCTAGCTTTGAACAAAAAAGGCTCAAAGACAGTATCCAGGCCCTGAGTTCAAGCCCCAAGACCAGAATTAATAATCATAATCATAATCACAAGATAGCAGATTATATGTTGCAAATATCTATCACTTTTGATTTGCAGAAAGTTGTGGTTGGAGATGCCTCAGAAACTGCACTTTTGAAATTCTCAGAGGTCATTTTGGGTAATGTGATGGAAATTAGGAAAAGAAATCCCAAAGTAGCTGAAATCCCTTTCAACTCCACCAACAAATTTCAGGTGAGTTTTCCTCACAACTGGCTGTCCTTGTTGTCACTCGATTGATATTTCTACTGCATTTATCCATAGTTAATCTATATTTGTGTGTGTGTGTGTGTGTGTGTGTGTGTGTGTGTGTGTGTGTGCGTGTGCATGCCAGTAGTGGATCTTGAGATCAGGGCCTAAGGACTGTCTCTATCCTATTTTCCTCAAGGCTGGCGCTCTGTCTCTTGAGCCACACTTCTATTTCTGGCTTTTTTATGGTTAATTGGAGATAAGAGTCTCACAGACTTTCTTACTTGGACTGGCTTCAAACTGTAATTATCAGATCTCAGCCTTCTGAGTAGCTAGAATTGTGGGCATGAACCACCAGCACCTGGCATGGTTAATCCATATTTTGGATGATACCTGGCTTCAAAAGTAATTCTTGGGTACAAAGTGTAAGCATCTAATTAATCCAGGTCAAGATTCCACTGTTGTTTCCTTGCTCTCCCTAAAGTAGGGTAGAGAAGACGATAAAGTTAAAGTATGTCAGAACCTGCTGCTCGTATTAAGAATTTATATTACATATTGCACATACATGCATACACACATTCACACACTCCCAGTACTTTCTTACATACATGCACACACACACACACACACACACACACACACACACACAGCACCATCACCACTAGATAACTTTGCAAAAGTGAGGGGTCATGGTCACATCAAAAAGGTTAAATGACAGGTAGAGGAAGTAGGAAAAATCAACATTGATTATTAAATGAAAATATAGTTGACCTCTGTACTCTCAAATTCCACATCTGTAGATTCAGCCAACCATGGATCAAAACAATATTTGGAAACAAAATAATCGTATCTGTACTAGACCGTGCAGACTTTTTTCCTTGTCACCAGTCCCTACGATAAGGTAGAACAACTTTCCTTAGCACTGACATTAGCTAATAGAAATCATCTCAATGTGTTTGAAAGATCATTTAATGTAACTTGAGCATCTGAGGGTTTTGATATCCTTGAGTTTCTAGAGCCATTCCCCTGAGGATATTGAAGACTGGCTGTATCATAAATAATCAAGTACTATACATACCTTATCTCATTCAATCCTCACAAGTTGATAAGGTACAACTAATGAATCCCAGAAGAAACAGATTCTTAGAAAGCATTCATGAGACCATAGTCCCACAGCATCTAAGTGGCACAACCAGTTTTCACAAGTAAGACTTTACTGACTGTGTATTTTCAACTATCCAGAAGCAAAACAAGTTCAGGCTGATGATGTGAGAAAGACTTGTTCTTGAGGAAGACAACATTCTTTACTGGTAAATCAAGTTGTCTTCCACTTCCCACACATACAAACTCTAACAGATTTTCTCATTTATCTTTTTGTTGTTGTTTTTCCTTTTGTATTTTTTTAGATAGTCTCACAATGTAATCCAGGCTGGATCCTGGAAGCTTTCATTTGTTGATCATAGACTAGCTACCACTCTAAACAGATTGACTCATGAAATATTTTAAATATGGCAAATTGGAAAATTAGGACAATGCTTTATAAAGTTTTTGTTGTCATTTATACCAGTAATGGAGCTTAAACTCAGGACCTGGAACCTGTCCTTTAGCTTTTTCCACTCGAGGCTGGTGTTCTACCTCTTAAGCCACAGTTCTACTCTGGCCTTTTGGGTGGTTAGTTGAAGATAAAAGTGTCACAGACTGCCGGGGGCCAGTGGCTCACGCCTATAATCCTAGCTACTCAGGAGGCTGAGATCTGAGCATCACGGTTCAAAGCCAGCCTGGGCAGGAAAGTCCGTGAGACTCCAATAAAACCACTAGAAAACCGGAAGTGGCACTGTGGCTCAAGCGGTAGAGTGCTTGCCTTGAGCTGAAGAGCGCAGGGACAGCGCCCAAGCCTAGAGTTCAAGCCCCATGACTGACCAAAAGAAAAAAAAAGTGTCACAGACTTTCTTGCAAGCCAAATTGGAACTGTGATGCTCACATCTCAGCTTCATGAGTAGCTAGAATTACAGACATGAGCCACTGACACGCATATAGGCATGAGCCACCAGCACTCAGCAAATAAAATTTTACATAAGGCTGAATGTACTGCAATTCAAAGAACAGGACTGGGATATGGCTTAAATGCTACAGTTTCCAAAAGCTTCCTGAAAGCCTTTTGCGTTCTTAGAAGAACTGTTGGTATATAATAAGGGTTCTGTAAAATCTAACTACTTTATTTTTTACTTAGTTTTTTTTTTTTGCCTCCTCCCCCCACCGGATTATTTTCTTAGAATTATTCTAGAAGTAAAATTGCCGGGTCAAGTGTGTTCATGCTAAACTTGTGCCCCCTGCTGCTTTGCTGTCCTCTTAAAAATCTATAGATGTTCTGTCCTTTTCCTTACATCTCTGCCTTTTTTTTTTTCTGTCTATTTAGTAACACTGGATTGACCCTGAGGCAAAGAAGCATAGGAATTCCTGCTTCCCTCAAACTTGCTCAGGTCTAAAATATGGAGGCTTATCACAGAGAGGGAGAGACGAGACTCAGAAGCATACTGACTTACAGTTCTCACTGTACCCCTACACACTCCCTAGAAGAGTTTATCTGACCTTCTTACAGTAGCCAGGGTTTTCTCTTTTTCTTTTCTTAATACAAGCTCTACTTAGTGTGGATTCCAACTCAGTGGGCCCTCTGGGCTAGCCAGGTCTAGCTGTCAGCATATTAATTGGCCATAAAATCTTTTTTTTTAATAGGTCATGCAGGGCATGGGTGGCTCATGCCTGTAATCCTAGCTACTCAGGAGGCTGAGATCTAAGAATCGATCACGGTTCAAAGCCAGCCCAGACAGGAAAGTCTGTGAGACTCTTATCTCCAATTAACCACCAGAAAACTGGAAGTAGCACTGTGGCTCAAGTGGTAGAGCACTTGCCTTGAAGTGAAGATCTCAGAGACAGTGTCCAGGCCCAGAGTTCAAAAAGATAGGTCATGCCTGTTGAGCACTGGTGGCTCATAGTTGTAATCCTAGCCTCTCAGGATGCTGAGATCTGAGGACCAAGGTTCCAAGAGAGCCAAAGAATTATAATCCAAGAGACTCATATCCAATAAACCAGCAAATAGCTGCAAGTTGAGGTATAGCTCAAATGGTAGAGCACCAACCTTGAGCAAAAAATTGCCAAGCAAGAGCAGTGAGGCCCTGAGCTCAAGCCCCATTACTGGCATTCCATTGTTCCTTCTCCTCCTCCTTTATGCTTTGAAAGCAAAGAACATATTTCCCCAGCTTGTCCTATTACTAGTTGGAAGAGCTATGCCTAACATGCTCAGTGTGTCCTCCCAGCTCTCCATCCACAAGACAGAAGACCCCAATGACAAGCGTTTCCTCATGGTGATGAAAGGGGCCCCCGAGAGGATCTTGGAGAAGTGCAGCACCATCATGATCAATGGCCAGGAGCAGCCACTGGACAAGAACACTGCCGATGCCTTCCTCATGGCCTACATGGAGCTAGGTGGCCTGGGTGAGCGTGTACTGGGTAAGTACAGTGGGAGGATGCCTGTGCTTTTCCTAGGTATGGAAGAGTAGGCCTCATGAGCTATCAGAGTAGCTGTGACATCACATAGACTATATCAAGAACAATATGAGAAGCTGTAGATATAGTTTAGTGGTACAACACTTGCCTAGCATGTGGGAGGCTCTGGGTTGGAGGCCCAGCACTGGGAAAAAGGAGGAGGAGGAAAAAGAGGAACAGGAAGATAAATAGGACAAGAGGAGGAGGGGGAAGAAGAAGACCAGGAAGGGAGAAAATAGGAAGAAGAAGAAGAAGAGGAGGACAACAAAAATATGATAACTGGATGGTAACATGTAAGAGGATAATGCTAAGCTGGGAGCCAGTGGTTCACATCTGTAATCCTAGCTACTCATGAGGCTGAGATCTGAAGACCAACTTTCAAAGCCAGCCCAGGTAACAAAATCCATGAGACTCTTATCTTGGATTAGCCACAGAAAAAGCCAGAAGTAGAGCTGTGGCTTAAGTGGTAGAGTACTAGCCTTGAGCAAAAAAGCTGAGGGACAGTGCCCAGGCTCTGAGTTCAAGCCCTAGCACAGGCACACACACAAAGAGGATGTTATATGCTGGCACTGAGGAGAACTGAGTTGCTTCTAGGCAACCAAAATCATACTTTATAGAAAGAGTCACATCTGAAATCTGGCCTTAAAGGGAGATGGAGGAATATGTCCAAATAGAGGAACCACGAAGGCAAAGCAAAGGGATGGAACTAATGCACACAGGTTGAAGCAAGCAGTCCATGGTGCTACAGGGTAGATGAGCTGGCGCTAGGGTGGGCAGCAGGGCCAGAGAAGTAGATTGGAGGTTGTGCTTTGGAGGCCTGGAATATGTGTTGAGGAATTTGGGCTTCATCTTGCAGTCAATGGAGAACACTGAAGACTTTGCAACAGGGATGAACTGGCCAGGGTTAGCCATCGTGTTTGCTAAGGAGAGTGCTTGGTGGCAGCAGGGAGGGGAGAGATGCTAGTTTCAACAGGTCATTGCCCTTATTCAACTAAAACAAGTTTGAAATTTGATGCGAGGTGCAATGCAAAAGTGGTGTCTGGAGAAAGAAGCTTCATAAAGGCAGAATGGGTGAGACTTAGCAGTTACTTAGAGGGTAAAAGTGACTTTAAAAATGACAGTAAGTTCAGTGCTGGTGGCTCATGCCTATAATTCTAGCTACTCAGGAAACTGAGATCTGATGAGCATGGTTCAAAGCTAACCCAGACAGAAAAGTCCATGAGACTCTTCTCTTCAACTAACCAGCAAAAAATACAGAAGTAGAGGTATGTTTCAAGTACAGCATGAGTGTAGAGCAAAAAAGCTGAAAGAGGGAATCTTGGCCCCCAGTTCAAGCCCCAATATTGGCAAATACACAAACACACACCAAAAAAATTTACACCTCCAATTTTATGAGTAGGAAAAAGTAATCCCAGAAACTGAGACAGAGCATGTTAGAGACAGAAGCAGTGTTAGAAATACTGTCACTACGGGCTGGGAAGTTGGCTCAGTGGTAGAGTGCTTGCCGTGCATGCCTGAGGCCCTGAGTTCCATTCCTCAGCACCACATAAGCAGAAAAAAGCTAGAAGTGGCGCTGTGGCTCAAGTGGTAGGGCGCTAGCCTTGAACTGAAGAGCTGAGGGACAGCACCCAGGCCCGTAGTTCAGGCCCCAAGACCAACAAAAAAAAAAAAAAAGAAAGAAAAAGAAAAGAAAAGAAAGAAATACTGTCACTGGAATAATCTCTGAGGAGATCATCTGTTCCACTGCTGACTGTAGGGCACCTGGTCAAAATTACAGAATAATGAATTCAAGGGAACTGTTCATGGTTAATAATAAGGCTTATTAAACACCATGAAAGTGCTTGCCAGTAGACATGGAATCTGTGGAATGTCTGTTGCTATAGGATATCTGAGTTTCTAATGCAGATAAAATGTACAAATGAGATCCTAATATCTCAAGCACAGCTATAGTAATACACAGAACCTGCTAACCTCTTTTTCAACACATGATTGGCCTGCATCTGACCAGTTGCTCCGGAAACCTCCTGTTTGGCCTCTTGCAGTCTGCTTTACTCAAATGTGAAAAACAGCAAAACGTGCTGAGAATTAATTTGATATCAAAGCTGATAAGAAAATCATGATGGGGAGGTCCTACCAGACACAGGAATGGAAGTACAATCTCCAATTGAAATGTCGATGGCTTAGAGACAAGGATGTTCTACCACATTCCTCGTGACTTTTCTGCTGTGCTTATCTTTCTTCGGGATTGGGCTTTGTACCACTCCCCACAGCTCCTTAGATACTCCTCTATTTTATACAATATCATTTTGTACAAACCAGCATGTGCTAGTTTCTCTGCCTGAAATAATCCTTCCTTCCCTTCTTGCCACAGAAAACATCCACATCATCTTTTGACTCTCTTCATAAGTGAAGGTCTCTCTACTCTACGATGTTTTATTATACTTTACCTCTTCAGTTCTTTCTCCCACAATAACATAGACATTCTCAGAAGTAAAGGATATCTCATTTGTTCTAGTGTAACACTTGCCTAGAACATAACATAGGACCTAATGAATATACAATACACATCTGTTTGGGGTGAAATCCATCTTTCCTTTTAAAAAGTGCATTGTGGAGCAAGGTGCTGGTGGCTCACACCTATAATCCTAGCTGCTCAGGCAACTGAGATCCGAAGATCGTGGCTCAGAGCCAGCCCAGGCAAAGACCATGGGACTTTTTATCTCCAATTAACCACACACACACACACACACACACACACACACACACACACACACACACACACACACACACACACACACACATACCACAGCATAGCACAATATGGAGCTGTGGCTCAAATGGTAGGGTGCTCTCCTTGAGCAATAAAAAAGCACAGGGACAGCACCTAAGTCCTGAGTTCAAGCCCTGTACCGACAGCAAAAAAAGAAAAAGTGCATTGTGGAATTGAAAGAATTAAATCAATTTGGTTCTATTCTATTGTACTCTATTCTATTGGCTCTAATGTATTGTTAAAATTGAAAATGACTATCTGGGCGTTAGAGGTTCATGCTTGTAGTCCTAGCTACTCAGGAAGCTGAGATATGAGAGTTGGTGTTCAAAGCCGGCTTGGACAATGAGACTCTTAACTCCGACTGACCACCAAAAAGCCAGAAGTGGAACTATGGCTTGAATGATATTGCACTAGCCTTTAATAGACAGTGCCCAGGTCCTGAATTCAAGCCCCAGTACTGGCATAAACACACATACATACACACACACACACACACACACACACACACACACACACACACACACACACACACATAGTAAATTAGTTTTAAAAAGTGTATCAACTTGTCCTCCTTTTCCTTTCATTTTATTTTTAAATTATTTATTTGCTTACTTATTTCTTTAGATTGGTGCTAGGAATCAAAACTAGGGCCTGTTATTTGTTAAACATGTGCTCTACCACTGTGCTAAACCTCTAACTCCCCTTTGCTTTTGTCATTTCTTATCCTAATTTCCTTAGTTCCAAAATCCATGCCTCTTTACAGGTTTCTGTCATCTCTACCTGCCAGAAGATGTGTTTCCAGAAACCTACTCATTTGACGTAGACACCGTGAACTTTCCCACTTCCAATCTATGTTTTGTGGGGCTCTTGTCAATGATTGACCCCCCTCGATCCACTGTGCCAGATGCAGTTGCCAAATGTCGGAGTGCAGGGATCAAGGTGAGAGTGACTATCCTGCTTAGGGAGCCTCTTGTACATGTCACACCCCTCCCTCCTTAAAGTCATGTGTCATAGGAAATGGTCAGTACTTAGGGCTCTAAAATCCATTTGCCCTTATGATATTGAAACCATAATACAAATTCCATCAATCATGTTAATATCAAGACTGTTAAAGCAACCTTACAAACAGACACCTAGAGACTTTTGTTTAACTAACAAAATGTCATCAAAGTGGAAAGTTTTCCTTGAATGTCCAAGAAGGGAATGCAAAATAACATTAAGTGTGGGCTGAGAAGGTGGCTCAGTGGTAGAGTGCTTGGCTTGCATGCACAAGGCCCTGGGTTCGATTCCTCAGCACCACATAAGCAGAAAAAGCCAGAGTGGCTCTGTAGCTCAAGTGGTAGAGTGCTAAGCCTTGAGCTGAAGAGCTGAGGGACAGCGCCCAGGCACCCAGGCCCAGATTTCAGGTCCCACAGCCAACAACAACAACAAAAAACCAACCAAACAACAACAAAAATAAGTGCAAGGAAAGACCCAAGGGGATCAGTGTGTTCTTCAAAGACAGTTGTATCTTCAATCTAGAATTTTCCATAAGGCAAATCATAGCAACCATAACACTATTCTACCAGATCCTCTAGAGTAGGGAATACTGAACCACAATTCCTACTTTGGCTAGCCGAGTTCCTCATTGTCCATTAGTCCCTGTTGTCTATGTTTTAGGTCATTATGGTTACAGGTGATCATCCCATCACAGCCAAAGCTATTGCCAAGAGTGTAGGGATCATCTCTGCCAACAGCGAGACAGTGGAAGACATTGCAAAACGTCGCAATATTGCTGTGGAGCAAGTTAACAAAAGGTAAATATAGAACTAACAGAGTAGAAACACAATTTCTTACCTACAGGGTCCAGTTGGATAACCAGGAATACTAAGAATCCTTTGGGTTTCATGCACCTTCCCTAGTGAGCATGATGGGTATTTATATGGGTGTTCAGTTGGCTTCATAACATATATATATATATATATATATATATATATATATTCTCTTTTTTTTGGGAGGGGGGTCCGGTCGTGGGGCCTGAACTCTGGGCTTGGGCACTGTCCCTCAGCTCTTCAGCTCAAGGCTAGTGCTCTACCACTTGAGCCACAGCGACTCTTCAGCTTTTTTCTTTTTGCTCATGTGGTGCTGAGGAATCAAACCCAGGGCCTCATGCATGCAAAGCAAGTGCTCTATCACTGAGCCACCTTCCCAGCCCCAAACATACTCTTTATAATTAGTAAAAATTGAATAGAATTTTCCTAAATAATCAATTTTTCCTTGCTTCTCCTCTTTCTTTTTTTGTTGTTGTTGGTGGTGGTCATGGGACTTGAACTCTGGGCCTGGGCACTGTTCCTCAGCTCTTCAGCTCTACCACTTGAGCCACAGCACTACTTCCAGTTTTCTGAGTGGTTTATTGGAGATAAGGGTCTCATGGAGTTTCCTACTCGGGCTGGCTTTTAACCAAGATCCTCAGATCTCAGCCTCCTGGAGTAGCTAGGATTACAGACATGAGCCATGGGCACCCGGCTTCCTCATTCTAATGGTGTCTGTCTTTTGATCCATGCAACTGTCCATCTATTATCTATTAATTTTTCAACAATAATTGAAAATTTGTTGAAAAATTGCTGTGGAATGCCAACCATTTGCCAGGCTCTTGTGCCAGACCCTGTAAATATATCAACAACTGAACAGGTGCTGCACATACCCTTGGGAAGCTTTCTATCTAGCAAGAAGAAGATAAAATCAATTGTGATATGATCAGCATAAAGAAAGAGACACAGGGGAGGAGCAGTGTAGATTGTGAGTAGTTTAAGTGAATTGAAGACATCAGAATCTCAAGTTGGAGTGACCTGCTGAATTCAGCTCTCACGTACATAGAGAGGAAGGAAAGGTCAGTGAACTCCTTTGAGTTTCCCAGGCACTTCTACATTTTAGGAACACCCAGCAATCAGGTGATAAATTATTACAAGGCAGCAAATTGCCTCTGGGCCTAGAAACAGTATCTGAAATCTGAAATCTGTAAGCACTGCTTTGTATAAATAACATCCCTAAAACAGATTGAGAGCTTGTTTGCCTTCTTATTTGTGTGTGTGTTTGTGTGCGCACGCATGTGTGTGCGCGCGTGCGTGCATGCGCGCGCACCTGTGTGTGTGTGTGTGTGTGTGTGTGTGTGTGTGTGTGTGTGTGTGTGTGTTGGTACTAGGGCTTATATCAGGGTCTGGGCTCTGTCCTTAGCTTTTTTTGCCCAAGGCTAGCACTCTACCACTGTTGCCATACCTCCACTTCTGACTTTTTGGTAGTTAAAGACTCACAGACTTTCCTACCCAAACTGGCTGTGATCCTTAGATCTTAGCTTCCTGAGCAACTAGGATTACAGGTATAAGTTACGAACACCTGTCTTTCACCCAGTTTCTTGTCATAACATTTTTTTCTTTTCCTTTGAATACATCATCTATGTTGTTTAGTTTCAAGGCTGGCATGCTCTTGAGCCACAGCTCTACTTCCCTCTTCCAACACATATTGTTCAAAGCTCCTTGTGTTCTTGCTTCTGAATTGGCCATCTTTATCTTTTCCTCAATGGTCACCCCCGTTTTGGCCGTAAGATAAAAGACAGCCTGGCTGGTTCTTGCCCTTCCAGGGATGCTAAAGCAGCTGTGGTGACCGGCATGGAGCTGAAGGACATGACTCCAGAACAGCTGGATGAACTCTTAGCCAACTATGCAGAAATTGTTTTTGCCCGGACATCCCCCCAGCAGAAGCTGATCATTGTGGAGGGCTGTCAGAGGCAGGTGCGTAGATGGCAGGAACTGGTTGGCAGGCTGGGCCATTGGGAAATGTGGAGCAGAGTTTGGGTGGGCTAATACTCTGTCTTCCTTTAAGATGCTCCCATTGCTGCACACTCCTTAGCTTTCTGCACTTTATCATGGAAACCTGGGGCTTCTGGCAGCCCTGCACTGGTCTCTGTGGTAGTGTGAATACAGAAGGATTTAAAAATATAAAGATACAAAATAAAACATTTAAAGACATAAAATGCAGTCTTCCCTTGGTGTTCACAGGGTTCCAGGAGCCTCCAAAATCCACTGATGCTTAAGTCCCAAATATAAAATAATAAAAAGGGTATTAAGAGCATGAAGCCCTGAGTTCAAGCCCTCATTCTAATACACACACATCAACATTAATAATAATAATAATAGCCAGGGACTGGTGGCTCATGCCTTTAATCTTATCTCTCAGGAGGTTAAAATCTGAGGATTAGAGTTCAAAGCCAGTCCAGGCAGAAAAGTCTACAAGACTCATCTCTGCTTACCCAGGAAAAGCTAGAATTGGAAGTGTGATTCAAATAGTAGAGCACCAGCCTTGAGAGAAAAGGCCAAGTGAGAGGTCAAGGATCCTAGTCCAAGCTCAAGTTCTGGCTAAAGTAAAATGGGGTAATGTTTGCATAGGATCTATGACTATCCAGTATACCTTAAATCGTCTCTAGGTGACTTATAAGACTTGGTATTATATAACGGCTATGTAAGTAGCTGTTATAACATTTTGCTTGGATAATAAAGAAAATGTATGTACATATTTAGTACAGATGCAGTTTTCTTATTCTAATATCTTTTGTGCCAGTGCTGGGGCTTAAACTCAGCACACTGGCACTGTCTCTTAGCTTTCTCTTTTCCACTTCAATTTTGGTGGTGCTCTATCATTTGAGGCACAACTCTACTTCTCACTTTTTGGTGGTTAATGAGAGATAAGTGTCTCATGGATTTGCCTACTTGGGCTGGTTTCAAACCTTAATCCTAAGATCTCAGCCTCCTGAGTGGCTAGGATAAGCTACCAGTGCCCAGCCATTTTCCCAATATTTTCCATCCTTAGTTGATTGACTCTGAAGACAAGGAACCCACCAATATGAAGGGCCCATTGCATAAGAAACCTCTGTTTAATTGGCATAAACTTTTTTTTCATGTAAATGCCTCTCATTCCAAGTGCTTGTTTTTGTTTCTGAGATTTTCATCCTTATCTTTTCCCAAAATGTGCCCTTCATTTTGGCTCTGATAGTCATGGAAGCCTTGAGATGAAAAGGAGACTGTGTTCTTGTCCAACCTGTGGCCTACTAAACCTGCTCTTGTTTTTCTTCACGGGGTACCCACAGGATGCCGTTGTAGCTGTTACAGGGGATGGAGTGAACGACTCTCCTGCTCTGAAGAAGGCAGACATTGGGATTGCCATGGGAATAGCAGGTTCTGATGCTGCAAAAAATGCAGCTGACATGGTCTTGTTGGATGACAATTTTGCCTCGATAGTCACAGGGGTGGAAGAAGGTAAATGAGGTCTCATGTCTTCTTGGCAATTGGGTTGCCTGCAAGACTAGAAGCAAGTTTTATAAGGAGACACATCTTGCCTAGGTCGCCTGATCTTTGACAACCTAAAGAAGACCATTGCATACACCCTGACCAAGAACATTGCTGAGCTCTGTCCCTTCTTGATCTACATTATTGTCGGGCTCCCTCTGCCCATTGGCACCATTACCATCCTGTTCATCGACCTGGGCACAGACATTGTAAGTGACCCTGAAGGAACATCCCTGGGCATAAAAAGATCATAGTTGTTACCTTCCAGGACCCTGAGATGGACAGAGTCAATGCTTCTCAAACTTCCCTACAATGGGGCTTACAGTTGTGTATTTCTACAGGCTGCCAAGTTGACACTATCCTGCTGGTCCACAGACCACACTTCAAAGCAAGGCATTTAGTCATCTGTCAAATGTTTGCAAATTAAAGCCACTTCACTCCATGGAGAATTGTTCAACAACTGAGTCTTGAGGCTGGGGATGTAGCTCTGTAAGAGAACATTTGGATTAGACTCTCCGTGCCCCCCCACCTTTCCCTGCCCCCCCCAAAAAGAGTCTTGCTGGGTGCCAGTGACTCTTATCTGTAATCCTAGCTACTTAGAAGGCTGAGATCTGAGGATCACAGTTCAAAGCCTGCCTGGGTAGGAAAGTCTGTGAGACTAACTAGCAATATGCCAGAAGTGGAGTTGTGGCTTAAGTGGTAGAGCACTAGCCTTGAGCAAGAAAGCTAAAGGACAGCACCAGGCTCTGAGTTAAGTCTCAGTACCAGCACATGCAAAAAAAGTCTTGATCCTCCAAAACAATATGCCTCCCTACTGTTGGGGAAGATGAAGTAATGATCCAAATTGTCCCTATGCCTTAGGAGGTGGGGGGAAGGGGACATGGGGTAGTGGTTAAAGTAATAACTCCATAGCCACCTCTTGTGGTCAAGAAGTACCTCCTCTAAACACAGTGTAAAGTAGTAGTTATTATGACATATAAATATAAAGCCTTGTCCTGCAATAATAGCTCGCCTAAACTACACCCTCCTATATAATTATATAATAATATATAATTTTGTGTGTGTGTGCGTACACGCACCTTTACTGGGGCTTGAACTTAGGGCCTAACTCTCTCTCTCTCTTAGCTTTCTTGGTCACAGCTAGTGCTCTACTACTTAAACCATAGCTTCTCTTATGGCATTATGTTCATAAACTGGGGATGAGTCTCGTGGACTTCTCTGTGAGTTATAGGCTTAAGCCTGTAACTCTATGTATACCCTTAAACAAAGCTCCACAAAAGTTTCCCCATCTGGGCTGGAAGGGTGGCTCAGTGGTAGAGCGCTTGCCTTGCATGCCTGAAGCCCTGGGTTCAATTCCTCAGCACCACATAAGCAAAAAGAAAAAAGCCGGAAGTGGCGCTGTGGCTCAAGTGGTAGAGTGCTAGCCTTGAGCTGAAGAGCTGAGGGACAGTGCCCAGGCCCAGAGTTCAGGCCCCATGACCGGACCCAAAAAAAAAAAAAAGTTTCCCCATCTGTCTTTGGCTTTATAGACCAAAAGGAACAAGATGAATTTATATCACAAAAAATGGTCCTGCAAATTGCTTTTCCTTCACCTGTGTGATCTGTGTCAACACAGGGATGACCCTCACATTTTGAGGAGACAACAGATGTCTTTTCTTTTGAGGGGAACTGAGATTCCCAGAGGGCAGCATCTCTGAGTTTTGGGATACAGCTGTCTACCACCATACTAGGCACACAGATTGAGTTTTAAAACTGGCTGCTCTTAAATTCCACATAGACAATGCACCCACCATGTGTTGCTTGCACTCTACATGGACCAGTTCCACCCCCCAACTCTCCCCACATACACACCAGGCCCACCCTCACTAGGCCATAGCTGTTAACTCTTCCTCTGAATAGACAACGTTATGCTTCATGGGTCCTCTCCCCCTCTAGATTCCCTCCATTGCCTTGGCCTATGAGAAAGCTGAAAGCGACATTATGAACAGGAAGCCTCGCCACAAGAAGAAGGATAGATTGGTGAACAAGAACCTTGCCATCTACTCTTACCTGCACATTGGTATGAGGAAGGTGTTCCTCCCTCTCACACCAGGGTTATCTCCAGGGAATCCACTCAAATCCCAGATACAATTAGCAAGTGTGCTTTTCCTTTGGGGGTGAAAGAAGGCAAAAAGGCCAGGCAGTTCTTTGAGGCTAGCACATATCCTAACTCCATACCTTTTACTCTTCTAGGTCTCATGCAAGCCTTGGGAGCGTTCCTGGTATATTTCACAGTCTATGCACAACAGGGATTTTGGCCCACCACTCTCATTAACCTTCGGGTACAATGGGAAATGGATGGTGTGAATGATTTGGAAGACAGCTATGGGCAGGAATGGGTGAGTTAGAAACTTTGCCACCAATACCACCTGCTCCTTCTTTCCTCTCAGTGTCCCATGTGGACTGACATTCACTGGATGGCCTTGATGAGACAGGTTTGGGTGGCTTCTCAGTTAATAGGGCTGAGGGTGGGTGGTAGGATATTCTTTGGGGACATATATTCAGTCTTTTCTAGGAATCAGCCTCATCTCTCATTTCTCTGTCCTTTAACAGACAAGGCACCAGAGGAAATATCTAGAATGGACAGGCTACACAGCCTTCTTTGTTGGCATTATGATCCAGCAAATAGCAGATCTGATCATCAGGAAAACCAGGAGGAATTCCATTTTCCAACAGGGGCTCTTCAGGTACCTCCCATGCCTGACATCAGCATCCTTCCATCCATGTCAGATGCCAGGATCTGCCAATCCACCTACCTGTGGCTACACTTGTCACCCATAAGATGTTGATTCCACCAGTAGCATGGTCTGCTGAGTCCATAATCGCAGAGCAGAAAGATTTGACCATCTGTTTTCTTTTGTATATGTTGCAGAAATAAAGTCATCTGGGTAGGAATTGCCTCTCAGATTATCATCGCCTTGATCCTCTCCTATGGCCTTGGAAGTGTTACAGCCCTGAGTTTTACCATGCTCAGGTGAGTTTGCTTTCAAAACCAAGGAAAGAGCTAGCCTCAATTCTGCCCTATAGCAGCCAAAATAAACACTAGGCTTCCCGCAGGCTCCCCATATCAAGTCTTTCCAAATAGACCAAAGGGACTCTGCTGCACGAACCTGGCTTTGGACCTCAAATTCCCAAAAAGAAAAACTGTTGTTTTTCCAAGCCTTACCACACCATCATCCTCAGCCAACAGGTTGTATCAAAGGCAGATATTGCTCCTAGCAATCACAATGCAAGTTAAATAAGAAGCTTTGCAGGTCCATGTTGTGTGAAGGTTAAGATGAAATCTCCTGCTGGTGGGCTAGGGTCTGAACTCTTTGCACAAGCCAGGGCTTACCTTCCTCTCTTCTGTTTCTAGGCCTCAATATTGGTTTGTGGCTGTACCACACGCCATCTTGATTTGGGTATATGATGAGATACGAAAGCTCTTCATCAGGCTCTATCCTGGAAGTGAGTAGTAATAATGTTGTCTTTTAAACACTAGGCTGGAAATCAAACCCAGAGCCCCATATATGCTAAGGCAAGACCCTAGCACTTCCAGATCAGCAGTATGATTGTTGAGATTCTGTGTACCTCTTCCCAAGACTCTCCATTTCTGATTTACTTTTTCCTATCCCTACAGGTTGGTGGGATAAGAACATGTATTACTGAGACCACATCATTCACCGAGTCTCCCACTGACACATTCTTGCAACTGGAGATCTCTGGACAGCATGGACATTGTCAAACTCCATACCACAGAGACTTTCATAACAGAGAAAAAAACTGTAGAAAGTATACTTAAGTTTTGTATTTAAAATTGAGATGGTACTGTTTATTTAATTTTTAACATATGTAAACTTCAATGTGAACTTCAATATGTTTATATGTATATATAGCTCATTATGTTAAACACTGGATAAGCCTAGCATCTGCTGGGATGTACATTAAGCTAATATAAGATTGCTCAGACCTCATTTCCTCATTTTTATAATAGCCCATGACCCTCTCTGAGATTTCTGTGTATCCATTGAGAACAAATATATTCATGGTCCCTTTGTTCATAAAAGGGTCTCTCTGTCCATGGCTTAGGAAGTGGAAATGACATCTGATAAACATCACAACAGCACAGATGACTCTACTTTTGACGCAGATGTCTATTTTTTTTTTTTTAGTATTAGGGTTTGAACTGAGGGCCTCAAGATTATTAGGCAGGTGCTCTATAGCTGAGCCATGCCTCCAGTGCTAAGATGTCCTTTCTATGACAGTTTCTCACCATGACAAGATCCCAGCTACCCAGCCCTTGTCTCCCCTCCCACATCTCCCTTCACCCTACCACCAACTTCCTCCAGAAGGAGGAGGAGTCTTTCTCCAAGTCTTTCTTATATATCCTAACTTAGAATGCTCAACTCATCCTAAGGCACTCTCATTGGTTAGGATTCAACCGCAGCGAGAGCTGTTGTGACTTAAGTAATAAAGTAATATTTATTTCTTGTAAAACAGTTGCCAAGTACTCTCCAGCAATAATTTTATGTCAGTCGTCAGTCTTGTTGTGTGTTGTAATTTAGACAATCCTATGTGATATATATATATATATATATATATATATATATATGTATGTACACACACACACCCATACTGAGAGCCCCAAAGAGGCCTCATATTTAAGTAAAACATGTTTTATAAAAGCTAGTCTCATTGTGTTGTTCTAATTTGTTATCTTTTCTTTTTAGAATATAACATAGAATACAAAAAGATGAAATGTAATTTTGTTTTTGGAAGTGTGTGTGTGTGTGTGTGTGTGTGTGTGTGTGTGTGTGTGTGTGTGTGTGTGTGTGTGTGTGCATACGCACTTGCGCACATGCATGCCAATATTGTGTCTTGAACTCAAGACATGGGTGCTGTCTCTTAGCTTTTTCATTCAAAGCTGGCTCTCTACCTCTTGAGCTACAACTCTACTTCTGGCTTTTTGGTGATTAATTGGAGTCCCAGACTTTCCTTCCCAGGCTGGCTTCAAACTGGGATTTTTTTAATATCTCAGCCTCCTGAGTAACTACAATAGCCACTGGTGCACAGCTAGTTTTGGATTTTTGTTGTTATTTTGTTATGGGTTTGGTTTTGGTGTTTTTTCTTCTTTCCCATCATTTTACTTACCCATGTAAGATCTGGACATGTAAGGTTTTCTTTTTGGACTCTTTTTTCACCATACTGGAGCCGTAGGCCCTGTCTGGGACTCCTTTCAAATTAAGGAAAGTTGTTTTCACAGCCTTTCCATCAATTGCACGTCCAGAACTGATTTGATCAAATTACATTTGGTTAAACTTTCTCCAAGGGGTGGCCTCCCCATTCACAGCAGCCTTTCACATGAGGGCATCTGTTACTGGTGACTGTTTGGGGCAGGTGGGGTGGGGGTAGCTCTGGAACATGGGCAGGGGGAAACTTGAAAGAGGGAAGGGGCCATCACTGTGACTTTGCTAATTACTTAGATGGTCATGTTCAGTGTTCATTGTGTGTCACCTTAACCTAAAATAATACTTCCTTTCTCGTGGTTTTTAATCTCTGGTTGGGTTATAATTATCATAAAACTAATCTCCCATTCGTAGTTCAGTAAGCTGGAAATCCTTTCCAGTATCGCAGTATAAGAACAGCCTCATTCCAGTCCTGAAAATTCAGGAGATGATTTCTAGACTTCAGCTAAGAATAACTTGCCCTCCCATCTGGTCCTGCTAAGATGCTAGCAGCTAGCTCTTGGTCCTACCAGGGTCAGCAGGAAACAGCCAGCCACATAGCACTGAGCATACAATTTGAGTTGTGATTGAGGTCAAAGGGATTTAAATTTGAGGTAGAAGTCTGTTAGTTATAAGTTTTAGGGCAACAGACTGGGGTAAGTTACCCATCTCAATCCACCAACGAAAGAGACATGAGGTAGAAAGGGACAGAGAAAGGAGATTTATTTATTCGGCACGGTCACATTGGGAAGAAGAGGTAAAGGGATTCAATGACCCCCGAAAGAATCTATCCCAGCCATTCCAGGGGACCACACAGAGGCAGGCAGGCACAGAAGAAGGTTTATAAGGTTTATTAGACGGGCCCTATCTCCTCCGGGAGAGGGGGAAGTATGGCAGCTGCCCCAATCCAGGTGGTAGCCCTGTGGTTAGAGGTAGACTGAAGGTACTCTGCGTGTGTAGGTAGATCTGGGCAGAGAGTGGGAGTGGCCAGCTATCCTGGCAGGAACTCTAGGGCAGGGAGGAGCTCAAGTCTGGGTGGAGCTGGAGGGCTACAGCTGCCCCTGGGGAAGTAGTGGGAGTGGCTGGGGCCTTGAGGTAGGGAGAGTGCCAATAACCCCAAGTCCGTCTTTCAGGATCTGACAGGAACTATTGAACTTATAGAGAAAGGGGAGATGAAGGAGGGGTTGGGGCAGGCATAGCTGACAGAGCTTGAGCCTTGACCAGGACAATAGGCTGAGTGATCATTATCTCAGTTCTGGCTCTCCAGGGCTTCTGGAGACATCCTCAGTGCTGTCATCATCTGAAGGGAGCAATCTGGTCCCCATGAGATAATTATTTTTGCTTATAGGTACAGCTTCACTTCCATAGGTAATTGCCCGCATTTGGGGTATGATCCATCCTTCTGGGTTTGCTATTGATTCCATCCTTTGACATAAGCAACAGAGACTCAGGAAGAAAAGGTTAAAGAGGCAGGAATTGAGCCAGAGAGAACAAAATGGAGGGAGTCAAGAACATTGCCTGGAGAATGATGGAAGCGGTAACATTGTACTCACTGTACTCATTAATCAATATGCGGAATTGAAACTGTACAACTATTTAAAGATAATTAAAAAGAAAGGTAAAAAAGAAGCTTCTCTGGAACTGCTTTCATATTGATACTTACTTATTCTGCAAAAAGTTGACAGTGTAAAATAGCTAAATAACAAATTTAAGGAATCCTATCAATGAAAATGGTATAACAAGGCAGTTTATGAAGTGACAGAAAAAAAAAAAAAAACAATAAAATCCTGTTTCTGAGGATTTTGTTTTTTAAAGGGACTACTTAATTATGTCCATAAGAGATCAATGTAAATATTTTATTAGTGTATATAGAGGGGCTCATTGTGATATTCTATGCAAATTCATATCCTACTCTCTTTTTGCCTTCCTGTGTCCCACCAGTTTCTGGAGCCAAATAGTCCCTCTTTTATATTCATGTCATTCCCCCACACATTTTTAAGGTCTAGATTCAATATACAAAAGAAAATATGTGATCTTTGTTCAAGTCTGACTTATTTTTCCTGACATGATGATCTTCAAGTTAATTGAAATCAAATTGGTATTGCTGATTTTCTTAAAGATAAAGCTAGATTCGTAGATTGTACTTTTATTTTTTCAGTTGTGGGGCTTGAACTGTGGGCTTGGGCGCTGTCCCTGAGCTCTTTAGTTCAAGGCAAGCACTCTCCTACCTGAGCCACAGCACCATCTCTGATTTTCTAGTGGTTAATTGGAGACGACAGTCTCACGGACTTTCCTGCCTGGACTGGCTTTGGACGGTGATCCTCAGATCTCAGCCTCCTGAGCACTCACCTTGAGCTGAAGAGGTCAGGGACAGTGCCCAAGCCAAGAGTTCAAGCCCCAGGACCAACCAAAAAGAAAAAAGATTAAAGGACCAAAGGCATTTAGGGGAAAATGAGGCAGGATGAATTGAGGAAGATGAGGCCTGGTGAAGGCAATTAAAAACATGGTGTTTAGAAACACAGAAGCACCATCTATGTTCTGAAAAGACAGGATGCATTCCTTCCTGTGAGATGCATTTCTCACCCAAAGAATTAACATTTCTTTGGTAGGATGCATGCCTTCCTGAGAGAAATGCTTCCCCCAAAAGTAAGCAACCTCTTACCCAAATTGTAGACAACAGGACACCTTTCTTATCTTGAGGATAAACATCTTTTTGATTGTAGGATGTATTTTTATTTGGAAAGAGGACCCAAATCCAGAAACTCAGGAAGTGACACCAGAAGTGATTAGAGCAAAGATAATACACCTATCTTTGCCTTTACCATATAAATACCCCTAACAGCCAAGGAGCTGTATGTGTGTCTCCTTCTCCTTCCTTTTGAGAGCTCACACTCTATTAGAGTATGCTCCTGACTTTCTGCTTGTCTGTGTATCTGGGTTTTGCTTTTTTGTCTGCTTATTTGCTTGCTTGCTTACTTATTAAATAAAGTTCTGTCAAGTTTTTTTTGTTTTTTGTTTTTTACCATCATGACTTGTCTAGAAATTTTTATTCTGTGATCAAAGTCAAGGACCCCAAGTGGAGAGTCCCTACTTTTAAAGGGAAACTTCAAAAACCTTCACCTGCATCCAGGGACAAGACCAAAAAATGAAAATCTCAAAACACATTGTGGCCCAGTGCCAGTGGCTCATGTCTGTAATCCTAGATACTCAGGAGCTGAGATCTGAGAGTTGTAGCATGATGTTAGTCAGGGCAAGAAAGTCCATGAGATTCTTGTCTCCAGTTAATCAGCAAAAAGTCAGAAGTGGAGCTGTGGCTCAAGTGATATAGTGCTAGTTTCAGGAACAGTGCTCAAACTCTGAATTCAAGCCCAGGACTGGCACACACACACACACACACACACACACACACACACACACACACACACACACACACACATACACACACACTACCTACATTGTGTCTATGTACGAAGATGAAAGCTGTTGAACAATGAGGGAATGGGGAAAGATAGCAATAGAGGGAATTATTATTCTGATTAAAATGTGCATGGTGATCTTTTGAGTAAATGCCCAAAAGTGGGATTGCTGGGTCATAGGGGAGCTCTATGTGGAGTCTTTTGAGAAAACTCCACACGCTCTTGCTAAGTATTCTTGAGAAGTTACAGAAAATCTTTGCTTATTATTTCTATTGATCTCCTGGTTGCTTCAATTGGGAATAAAAGGGCTTTGTGATAAAGGCTCACTTGATCTGAGGATTGCAGTTCAAAGACAGCCTGGACAGAAAAATCCTTCTGAGACTCTTATCTCCAATAAACAACTAAAAAAAAAAAAAAAAAAAAGCCAGAAATGGAGCTGCGGCTCAAGTGGTAGAGTGCTATCCTTGAGCAAAACTGCTCAGGGACAGCGCCCAGGTCAATGAGCAAAAATGTCAACTGGAACAAGCCATCCCAGCTATAGCACCTAGTTCCCTGGGACAAAGCCAGTCCTGGCAATGAGAGATCACGGAGAGGAGTAAGAGGGCATGGTGACACAACCTAAATGGAATCACTTTGTGCCTGGCCTTTCAAAACTCACCAGAGCTAGGATATCAAAAGAAAATAGCCAATGATATTGTTGGTGGGAGTGTAAACTTGTGCAACTACTTTGGAAAGTGTGGAGGTTCCTCAAAAGACCACACATAGAGCTCCCCTCTGACCCAGCAATCCCACTTTGGGCATTTACCCAAAAGATCACAAACAAAACCATACTAAAGCTACCAGCACAACTATGTTTATTGCAGCATTATTTACCATAGCTAAGGTATGGAACCAACCCAGATGCCCCTCAGTAGATGAATGGATCAAGATAATGTGGAATATATATATATATATATATATATATGAATTCTATGCCTCCATCAGAAAGAATGACACCTCCCTATTTGTTAGAAAATAGAAAAACTTGGAAAAAAATTATATTAAGTGAAGTAAGCCAGGCCCAAAGAAACATAGGTCCCATGGTTTCCCTTATCTGCAATAATTAGTATATGTCTAGGACGAGTAGAAAAGGTCAAAAACTATTTACATACGACCATATAAGATGATGCTAAGCAAAATGAACCCTGAGGTTTTATCTTTCTAGCTGTTGTTTCTAATGTATTTATAATATACTATGTGATTTTTTTGTTTCTTTTGTTCTTCCCCATGGTACAGCTCCTGTTTTCACTGTATTTGATGTCGGTACCCTGCATCTTGTATATAAATTTTTCTAATTTGGGGAGGGGAGGGGAAATAACAAAATTCTGAAATAAGGATAAAGGTTGACCCATTGTAACAATGAGATACACAAGACACTATGTTGAAAACAAACTTTACAACTTTATGTGGGAGGAGTGGGGAGGTGGGGCGGGAAAAACAAAGGAGGAGGTAACAATGCTCAATAGGAAATGTACTCATTACCTTACTCATATAACTGTAACCCTTGTGTATAGTATCTTTACAATAAAAATATATATACTAAAAAAATAGCTAATAAGCATGCCCATCTAATGTTCATACCTGTCTTCTAACTAGATAGGAAGTTAAAGTGAGTCTTAGACTCAGATCAGTTAGGCTTGGCAGCTTCCTGGGTCTCCTATACATACTCTATAATCTAGACATCTACCAAGGCCTCCTGTCAGCCCCTTAACCATTCTGATCCAGTCCCAGCTTTTGACTGCTTATTCTTAACCAGCCTACTATGCTTTCCCCTACCCAGTCACCAGGTGTCAGAAGTAGCTAGGGACATTTTCCACCAACTCCAAGACCACCTGGAATGCAGGAGATAGGAACTAGCCAAGTTATCCAATTTTTAATTTTCTGCCCTGAACCTTTCTTTCTGCCATTTCTGTGCCATCTAGTATTTTTTTCTTATTGCTCAGCCCCTGCCTTATAGGATTTCTTTCAGATTTTATCCAAAGACACACACACATACACACACACACACACACACGTGTGTGTGTGTGTGTGTGTGTGTTCACCACCAAGGAACAGTCACTGCTGCCCTCTCCCAGACCGGACAACAACTCTGCCTTCTATCTCTAACGGCAATGTCCCTTGCCACCAGGAAGTAGCCAAAGAGAGTCAGTGCCCTTTATAACTATCAAAAGGCTTAGGTCTGCCTGGGAAAAGGGCGACTTTCTCTGTGTCAGTATGCACATGGACATCTCCCACACTTTCGTTCTCCACGCAGGACCACACATGTCTGTGTCCAGAAGTCTCCACGCAGCACCTGCATTACCCTGCATGACTGGCACAGTTGGGAGAAGTTACCTTCCTTTTCTCTGGGTCACATCCTGGACCTCCCCAGTCAGACTCTGAGGTCACCTCCAAATCCATATGGCTACTCCTCCTCCCATCCTCTCCATATATTAACCTCAATCCTGCCATAAGTTGCTCCTTCCCTTGCCCTCCCTTCCTTTCCTTCTCTGTGAGCCTTCTACCACGTGCAGGCTGGCAATATGCTTTCCCCCCAATAAACTCTTTTCTGCTTGAACCAGGTGGCAGTTTCCTTTTGGCTAAACCTTACAAGATACAGATAGACAAACACACAAAATGAGCTAGAGAAAGAGTGCTGTTTATATATGTATATGAGCATACCTATGCTTTTAGGTGGATCAACAAACTCTGATGGAGGAGTTTTGTAAGAAAGGTTACCTGTAGTTAATCAAGAACTTGTACATGTTCGACTCAGTCCCCACAATGGCTGCCAACCATATCATGATCAAAATGGGGGAAAGAGAAGACACTGAGCCAAGTAGAGTTACCTCCCTTATCTACAAAGGATATGTGCTGCAAGTTCTCTTCAGGCTCTTCTTTCATTCAGGAATTCCACAGAAAGATGGCAGACAAAATGGGGGTGGAGGTTCTGTTTAGTTAAAGCTCTCTATCCACAAATTCACCACCAGATGAAACAACTTATAACAGCACACCATTCACTCATCATTGACAACACAGACTGAAAAGTAGCACCAGCTTCATTTTGTTCACATTTAGTCCAGCAGTACAACCTGTATTGCTATTCTATTCCCCAGTAATAGCACCTGTCACACAGTCTTCAAAGGAAAGTTAATCATTGAACTCTCCTCCAGTGGCAGCACACAGTGATATGCAGTCCAACAGTGGGGCTGCTTAAACACTCTAGACAACAGTGGTATCTGGCTGAGGATGGCCACATCTGGCCACTCAAGGCCACACGTGGACAGTCTCATTACACGGATACACTGAGCCAGCACTCACGGTCCTTGGGAAAAGACAGTTCTGCTCCTTTGCACAACCACTTGGCATTGGTTCCAAATAAACAGGCACTCCTAGACTCCTTTGAACTGGTTAGTTCAACTGTCTAGTTCCCTCTTCTAAATAACTTAAAACCTTTAACATGTGCTGTTTGTCTCTCTGAGAGTCACCATTTTTAGCTCATTAAAAAATAAATCCTTGCACAAAAAAGGGAAAGCAAGCCATCTTTACTCCTTGTTTCGGGGTATGTTCATTTTTTCTTTGCCACTACTAGGGATGGAACTCAGGGATTGGGTATGGTCCCCTTGCTTTATGAGCTCAAGGCTACAGATTGACTCACACCTCTATTCTTTGTTGGTTAATTGGAGATTAAGAGTCTCAGAGACTTTCCTGCCTGAGCTGGCTTTGAACCACAATTCTCTGATCTCAGCCACCTGAGTAGCTAGGATTACAGGTGTGAGCCATCATACACAACTTTCAGGAATATTCTGAGTCCTTTCTCATATTTACTGTTACTAAGTTGAATCAATATTCCATTCTCTGAGCCCTGCCTGCTTGTCTTCTGTTTACACACTCGCTTCATTTATGCTAATTTTTTTTGTGCTTCAGACCAGCCCTCAGCTGGTTCCTTTCCATCTAGGCCCATCCTACTTCCCAAAGCTCCCCTCAGACACTGAGCCCAGTTTGGGTGGTGTTTATCTTCTTGGTCCAAAGATTCTAAGATAAAAATGCCATGAAAATCTAAAGTATAAACCTGATTGGCTTTAGTAGACAAAAGCTCCCTTTAACGAAGTTGTAAAAGTCAATTGAGTTCGTGGACTAAAGCATTTTAGTCCACGAACTTATTTCAGGTTTGATTGTGTGGTGGTGGTGGCTGACATTGTATTTACAAAATGACATGTCTTCCTCCTGCTTCTGTCCTTGCAACAAATTAAACACCTGCAAGGAATAAGTACTATGTATACTATAGTGGAACTGGCCTTTGTAGAGAGAATGATTCACCTGCAATGAATGCTTACCAGAAAGCATGTGGACCAAGGGCAGCATAGAACACAGGCAACAAGAGGTACACAGTGCTATGAGTATTTAGGGAGACTTCTCTGGGCAGGTTACAGAAAAGGACATATCAAGGGGTCAGTGTTAGGTCTGCCCAGCTGAACAGCCCCCTCTCCCCTTCCTCTTCATGAAAGACAGCACATAGCCTTACCAGAAATCACCCGCTCAAAACCAGTAATCACCTCACTTATCAATCACTTGACTGTGAGGAGTTCACAGAGGATCCCAGGCTCTGAGGTCACTTCCATATCCACTGAGGTCACTTCCTGAACTTCCCTGGTCTTGCCTCCTTCAGCTAATGAAAGATTCCCTAGGCTCTGAGATCACTTCCACATCCTCTGTGATCATACCTCCCGCCTTGCCCTATATAATGCCTCTCAACCATAAGTCCCTCCCTCTTCTCGTCCTCCTCTTCTCCCTGTCTTTTTCTTCTCTCTTTGCATGCTCCATCTCATTTAGGCTAGCAGTTTGCTCTCCCCCCCAATAAATTCTTTTCTTCCTGAACTATGTGGCAGTCTCCTTTCTGTGAACCTTATAGCCAGGCACAAAGATGTAGGACTTCAATAATGGGAGTGAGGAAGATGAAGAAGCAAAGGCCAGAGATGTGCTCAGATAGGTCACAATGTAAGCTGGCTCTCTTCAAGGCAAAGTTGCTATAGGGCAGAGACCCCTCAAGGTCTAGCATACCAACTGGTTATCCAAGTTATAGTATCTATTGACTTAACCCATACAGACAAAAATAAGATTATCTATGAAACAAAACTAGTTAGGGGCCACATCAGAGATCTGCACAAAGTTACCTGATACTAAGTTGATGTTATGCTGAATACACAGATAGTTAGAAAGGGGTTTTGGAAACAGAGACAAAGAAAAGGGACAAGCCTTCAGAACTTGGCCCCCCAGCCCTATCAAGGGTTCTGGTTCTGTAAAATGCAAAATCAGAGATTATTGATTATTAAAAAATAGGGCAAAGCATTTAAGGTAGAACCTCTTTGTAGAGAGAAACTCCAGGTTAATTATTAAAGGGAAATTCCAGAGGTAAAGACCCAAAGTGAATTAGGGAATGAAATAATAAGTTAAACATCAGATTCCTGAAATGTGGTAAATAACAGCAGAATTCAGGAAAAACCCAGAAACCCAGAAGGTGGTTTTGCTTTAGGCTTGGTAAATAGGAAGTTTGGAATGTGTGAAATATGTCTTGCTTAATAGGAAGCTTGGGACAAGTTGTGGTAAACATCATTTAAACCCCTGACAAAGGGAAAATCCGGAATGTGGTCTTTGCTTCCGACTTACTGCTTTGTTTATTAGAAATTGCTATTTGTGATTATTGACTGCTGATTCTGCTTCTGTCACATATACCGCCACCTGCGTGTGGCCCTTTTCCTTTTATAAGCCATGCTGTGGGAGAGCTTGGCTGCTAAACTCCACTACCCAATGAGTGGGGTGTAGTCACTGCATAGCTAATAAAGACTCCTTGCCCTTTTTTCTGAGTCGGTGGATGTTTTTGCAGGAACCAGGATTCTAGAGTCCCACTGAGTCATGAGAATGAGAATGTTGTCCTCTTCTTTTGGCATTAGGCATATCTGGTCCTTAGTCTAGTTATATAGCCACATCTATTTACACTATATCCACACTCATTAGACTTCTAACACAACAGGAAGAAGGCCTGGATGGAGGATGATGGGAGAAGGTTCCTCATTCCTTTGGCAATGAATGAGCTGGCCTTTGCATTGAGGAAAAGAAAGGGGAACTGCACTTGGCAGAGACTATGTGGCCCTTCCCAGCACTTTTGTTCCTATAATGCCACAGGCTCCTTGATGCCCTGGGTGTTCACTCAACCAACAAAGAGTCAGCGGAGGGGTGGTGTATGTACAAGCCATCAAGCAATCAGCACCAAGTCCTAGGGAGGAAATTTGGAAGAAGCCTCATATTAAAAAAAAAAAAAAATGACCCAAAGAGGACTCCATTGGATTCTTCTTTGGGCTCCTCTCCACACAAGAGTCTGCTTTCAAGGTTTTCCTTTAAATTCTCAATAAACTTGCTTTGTCTTCATTACTTTCTTACCCTTTGTTTATTTAAATTTAGTTAATAGTTTCCTATCTTTTAATTATTTAATAATTTAAAAACTATTAATTATCAATTATTTAAATGATTGTTTAATTATCTCCTAGACAGCATCAGTTTTACCCAACTGAGCCTCCTTGAGCCCTGTCACAATGGATTCTTTCTCTGTGAAAATGTTCCCTTCCCTCAGAGAAGATTCCCCTCCCCTCAAGCAGAACCACTGTCGTTCTTTCAAATGTCCATGGGGAGGAAGCAAAGCTGATTCCATGGACAGGTAGGTCGGGGGTGGGGGGAGGGGCTGCAAGATGACAATCCAGTAGGCAACTAAGGGTAGAACACTGACCTTCTGAAGACTCATGAGGAAGCCAGTTGAATATGTCAAGTGCCTAGAAAGTTCCCAGAGCCTTCCAATAGCTCACAAAGTGCTTGCCAACACCACAGGAACATCCTACACCCTCACATTGCCCCACAAAGCACTTCACCATGGGCCTTGACACACAAGTCTAGGCCCCATCCCTCAGAAAGCCAAGCAGACACCAGGTACAACTTTCCTGCTTGCTACTCAGTAGCTAGGATGACAGGCTTAAGCCACTGGCTTCTAGTTAGACTGTAGATTTTTATCAAAGCTACTAAATTCATCTGTGGTCACACAAAGTTAACTTGCAACCTCAAAAAAGAGAGAAGTGGTGAGAGGGAAAAACTGGGAGAGAGCATGAGGGAAAGGGTGACATTCTTCAAAAAGGAATGCACTCTTATTTAACTGAAACCCCTCGGGACGTCACCTTTATGATAACAAAAAAAGAGACAATATGGGAGGGAAAAACTGGGAGTGAAGGAAAGGGTGACAATGTCCAAGAAAAAACATATTCTTTACTTGACTTATATAGCTTGTAACCCCTCTGTATAACATCTTTATAATAACATTTTTTTAAGGAGACAAATGGAGATGTAGCTCAAATAGTAGGCTGCAAGCTTTGAGTGAAAAAGCTAAGGAACAGTACCCAGGCACGGAGTTCAAGTCCCAGTACTGACACAAAAGAGAGGGGGGAGGGGAAGAGGAGAGGAGAGGAGAGGAGAGGAGAGAAGAGAGGAGAGTAAGGTGCTGGTGGCTCATGCCTATAATCCTAGCTACTCAGGAGGCTGGTATCTGAGAATCACAGTTTGAAGCCAGCCTGGGCAGGAAGTCTGACAGACTCAAATTTCCAACTAACCAACAAAAAGCCAAAAGTGGAGCTGTGGCTCATGTGGCAGAGTACTAGCTTTGAGCAAATTAGTCAAGGGACAGCCCCAGGCTGTGATTCCAACGCCTCAGTACTGACACACTGACACACACACACACACACACACACACACACACACACACACACACACACCACAGAATTAGAGCCAAGTCTTCAGTGAAAAAGCTAAGGGAGAGAGAGTTCCGGGAAGATGGCGGAGGAGAAGCTGGAATCTGAACAAGCTCTCGCATAGAAAGCAGTTTTAGAGTTCCAGTGAACAGTCCTAAGCCAGAGAATCACACCAAGTGTGCCATCACAGGACAGAGAGTTAGTCAAGAGAGGGGAAAGCAAGGCAAAGAGACACATCTGAGCGCCTGCCAGCAACTGCCGCGGCGGCGGCAGGGTCATGGCGGCGGCAGGGTCCGGGACACAGAGAGTCCAGGACGAAGGGGCCAGACGGAGCGGACGAGCGGATTCTACTCAACACTAGCAAGAACCGACAAGGAGCGGACATCTTCATCCTGCAGTTTGCAGACCAGAGACGACCCAGGATCCAAGACTCGGCGTGAGTAGAAGCCCGACATCCTCACTCCTTCTCAGGGAGCAGAGGAGGGAAGGCCACCCCTCCCCCCACCCAGCACCGGTGATCTCCATCTTGGATACCGACAAAGCTCGGAGGAGCGGCTAGCTCCAGCTCAGGCCTTGGAATAAAACGAGTCATTTAGCAGGTCACAAGAACTTAACGGCGAAGTGACCTCACAGACTCAGTTCCATCCAGGGAAAAGTCACCCAGCTCAGGCGCCAGCCATTGGAGTGGCTCTCCTCACTGGGTAACCAGAGCCAGAGGCTGCCCCTCCCTCTAGCAGCCTCCACAATCAATTGAAAAACAGAAACCCTGAGAATGGCTCCAGGCTGGGCTCTGTGAGTTTTTTCACAAAATAGCCCCAGGGAAAAGCTATTGATTGTTGAAAGGCCTCAATTCTACCCAGAACCTAGCCTCACCACTGCATCCCCCTCTTTTGTGATTCTCAAAGCAGATCACCCTCCCATTAAACTAATCTGGGAGGGGGATCTCAAAATCTTGGGTAAAGCAGAGATTTTTCTGCCTGTTCGAACAAACTGACTTAAGAAACCAATCAAGCCACAGGACCTCAAGCTGACCAGAGACTCCAACAAGAGGCTGGTTACAGACAAAAGGGAGATACAGGATTCTTCCCACCCCTCCCCCCCCAAAAAAAAAATCAAAGAACTTTTTTTTTTCTTCTTCTTCTTCTTTTTTCTTTCTTTCTTTTTTTTTTTTTTTGGTACCTTATATATATAAAAATTTTTTTTCCTTTTCTAAAACTTTTATTAATCTTTAATTTTTGCCTCTTTTGGAAAAAATAATTGTTTTCCAGTAACTTTTTTTTTTCCTCTTAAAATTTTTATTTTAGGAATACGTGAATGTGCGCTTTCCTTTCTTGTCTTCTTTCTCTTTTTCTTTCTTTCTTATCTTTTTGTTTTTTGTCTAGCTCTACTGAACTTCTGATCTTTTCTTCTCCCTTTCCTATCCGTTTCACCTTTTCCTCTCTTTTGTTCTTCTTAATGTGACTTAACTCTTGTCCTGCACATCCTCAGATAAACCCGTCGTTAACTAGTAGACCCTATCCCCCATTGTATACACACTTAATCCACAAATTTATTACTCAATTCAAACCCTCTGAGACTTAAATTCCTTAATAGCAGTACTACCTCTTCATACCTATATAATATTTTAAGCATTTCTTTAAGTTTTTCACATCTCCTCTATGTCCCTCCCCATCTCTCAATATATTCACATTCCTCTCTAAATAGATGGTCTTTTAATCTCTATAATAAACATTAATTTTTACGTTTCTATTTTTTTTTTCTGGTCTCTTTCCATTTCCCTTTCCCTTTCTTCTTTCTCTCTTTCTCTCTACTTGCATCCTACCCAACCTATTTCCTGCATTGTGATTAGGACATAGTTAACTCTCCCTGTGCCTCCCCACACCAATCTATCCCTATTTTTTACCCACATCTCTCCCTAACCCTAATAATTTCTGGTTTTCCAAATTCTTCTCTGCGGTTCGAAGTCCATTAACATATAGTTGTTTGATGTTGAATAGATGTATCTGTTGAACTAGATTGTATCTGTAGACTATTGACTGTACAAATGCAAACTTTGGTTGATGGTTGCCTTAAGATAGTGTTCTAGCACAAAACTGGTGCTATCTTCATCTCAAATGGGCAGAGTAAGCCAGAAAAACACAAGAAAAATGGCAAATTTGGGTATCTCAATTCCCAATCTTGATAATCAGGGGTCAGAACAGATAATGAATAATCCAGAGGAGAGTTCCCAAATAGCTCTACAAACACTACTGGCAAACATGATAAATGAGAAGTTTGACAACTTACAAAGGACTCTGTATGAGCGTGATAGGGAGAGAGAGGAGGCATCCCAGAAGTTTATACAGGAATATAATAAGCGTGAGGAAGCTACTCAAAAACTGATACAGGATTTGCGTGAACAACAAGAGATTACTCAAAGAGAAAGGGAGGAATGGCGTGAGCAGGCTGAGAACACTCAAAGAGAACTGCAGAAATCCCACGAACGGGAGGAAAGAGAACTGCAGGAATCCCACGAACGGGAGGAAGCTAATCAAAGAGTAATACAGGAATTGAGAGACCAGATAGAGAACACACAAAGATCACTAAAGGCATTCATGGAATCCATTAACAAAGAGCTGAAGGAAGTCAGGGAGATCACAAAGGGAATGCTGAATGGAACCCAACAGAAGGAATGGGAGTCCAAAGAAACCATAACCAATCAACTAAGTGATTTGAGAACAAACACTGAACACCAAATTAAGGAAGTAAAGAAACTCATACAAGACCTAAAACAGAGCTTCAACAAAGAACTTGAAGCCATCAAAGCTGACCAATTAGAAGGAAAAGAGATAAAAAACAAAGTAGAGTCTTGACAGCAGGTTAGACCATGCAGAAGATCGAATCTCAGGGATTGAAGACAGCCTAGATATTATAGAGAAAGAACATACAACCATCCAAGACAAGTCCAAGAAATATGATAGATCTATCCAACACCTGGAAGACACCATCAGAAGGCCTAACCTAAGGATAATGGGTGTAGAGGAGCACCTAGAAACAGAAGTTAATGGTCTAGGAAATTTGTTTAACAGGATCCTAGCAGAGAACTTCCCAAACATGCAAAAAGATAGGCCTATTCAGATACAAGAATCCTTTAGAACCCCAAATAGACCAGACCAGAATAGGACATCCCACTGTCACATTATAATCCACACAGGATCAACTCAGACCAAGGAAAAGATCCTTAAAGCTGTCAAGGAGAAAAGGGTAATCACCTATAAAGGGAAACCAATTAGAATCACCTCAGATTTCTCAGCAGAGACAATCAAAGCAAGAAGAGCCTGGAATGATGTATGCCATGCCCTAAAAACAAACAACTATCAACCAAGAATACTGTACCCAGCTAAACTCTCCTTCATAACTGAAGGCCAAATAAAAACCTTCCATAGCAAAGAAAAATTGAAACAATACATCTCCACCAAACCAGCCCTACAAAAGATTCTTAAAGATGTCCTACACATAGAAAACCAACAAGACCGCAATAAAGGCCAAGAAACTGCACCCAAACTGAGAATCCAAGAACCATAGGAAGAACCCAGTTTTCGCAGCCCCTAAGAAGGTGGATAACATGGCAGGAACTCTCAAATACCTCTCAGTCCTATCTCTTAACGTTAACAGACTGAACTCTCCAATTAAGCGACATAGACTATCTAGTTGGATTAAAAAACAAGACCCTTCTATCTGCTGCCTGCAGGAGTCAGATCTTGCCCGAAAAAACAAACACATTTTCAATGTTAAATGCTGGAACAAAATCTACCAAGCAAATGGCCCCCATAAACAGGTGGGAGTTGCAATCCTAATATCGGATAAAATAGACTTCAAATTAAAATTCGTGAGAAGAGATAAAGAAGGTCGCTACATACTAATTAAAGGATCTCTCCTTCAGGAGGATATTACAATTCTAAATATCTATTCGCCAAACAATGGAGCACCCAAATTTATCAAAGAAACACTACTTTCCCTCAAATCCCATATAGATCCAAAGACATTAATTGTTGGGGATTTTAACACACCACTCTCCCCACTAGATAGATTAACTCAGCAAAAACTCAACAGAGAAACCGCAGATCTAAACAGCTGCATAGATCAACTAGACTTAACAGACATCTACCGAACATTTCACCCAGCAGCATCAGAATACACGTTTTTCTCAGCAGCACATGGAACGTTTTCTAAAATAGACCACATTTTAGGCCACAAAGCAAACTTGTCTAAATTCAGAAACATTGAAGTTATACCTTGCATTCTCTCTGACCACAAGGGAATAAAATTAGAACTCAACACCAAAAGCCACCAAAGAAAGTCCGGTATCACATGGAGGCTGAACAACACACTGCTGAATCATGAGTGGGTCATGGAAGAGATTAGAAAGGAAATTCAAATGTTCATGCTATTCAACGAAAATGAACACACAAATTACCAGCTCCTCTGGGACACAGCAAAGGCAGTACTCAGAGGCAAGTTTATAGCTCTGAGCTCCTACATCAACAAATTGGAGAGATCTGAAACTAACAATTTAATGACACATCTAAACCTCCTTGAAAAAGAACAGCAAGATAAACCCCAATCCAGTAGATGGAAAGAAATAATCAAAATTAAATCAGAACTAAATGAATTAGAATCCAAAAAAACTATAGAAAGAATCAACAAAACAAAGAGTTGGTTCTTCGAAAAACTTAACAAAATTGACAGACCTTTAGCTAATCTTATCAGAAAAAGAAGAGAACACACCCAAATTAATAAACTCAGAGATGAGAAAGGAAACATCACCACGGAAACAACCAAGATTCAGAACATTATAAGGGAATACTTCTCAAAACTTTATGCTAATAAGTTTGAGAACTTGACAGAAATGGACCTCTTCCTAGCAAATATTGACATGCCAAAACTAAACCAAGAGGAGTTAAACTATCTTAACAGGCCCATATCAAGCATTGAAATAGAAACAGCAATAAGAGACCTCCCAGCTAAGAAAAGTCCAGGACCAGACGGTTTTACAGCGGAATTTTACAAGGCCTTCAAAGCAGAGCTCACACCAATTCTCCTCCAACTCTTCAATGAAATTGAAAGAGAAAGCTCACTACCGAACACATTCTATGAAGCCATCATAACCCTCATCTCAAAACCAGGCAGGGACTCATCAAAGAAAGAGAACTATAGACCCATTTCTTTGATGAACATTGATGCAAAACTTCTCAACAAAATTTTGGCCAATTGACTTCAACAATTCATCCAAAAAATCATACACCACGATCAAACAGGATTCATTTCAGGGATGCAAAGCTGGTTCAATATACGCAAATCAATTAATATTATTCATCACATCAACAGGAGCAAGAATAAGAACCACATGGTTATCTTAATAGATGCAGAAAAAGCATTCGACAAGATCCAACACCCCTTTATGATGAAGGTTTTGGAAAAATTAGGAATCCATGGAACATTCCTCAATACAATAAAGGCTGTATATGACAAACCTACAGCCAGCATTATACTCAATGGTGAAAAACTAAAGCCATTTCCTCTTAACTCAGGAACAAGACAAGGATGCCCACTCTCTCTACTTCTCTTCAATCTAGTATTAGAATGCCTAGCTACAGCAATAAGACAAGATGCAGACATAAAGGGGATCCAAATAGGGATCTTGTACTTAAAGAATCCCATAGACTCCACTCCCAAATTACTCAAGCTGATTCAAAACTTTGGCAAAGTAGCAGGTTATAAAATTAACCCCCAAAAATCAATGGCTTTTCTGTATGCCAACAATGAGAAAAGTGTGGCTGAAATCAGGAAAGCAACTCCATTTGTAATAGCATCACAAAAAATAAAATACCTAGGAATTAACTAAAGAAGTGAAGGACCTCTATGATGAAAACTTTAAAATCTTGAAAAAGGAAATCAACACAGAACTTAAAAAATGGCAAAACCTCCCATGCTCCTGGATTGGAAAGATTAACATCGTGAAAATGGCAATACTTCCCAAGGCTATCTACAAATTCAACGCAATACCTATCAAAATTCCACCCTCATTCTTCAAGGAAATAGAAGAGGCAATCCAAAAATTCATATGGAACAATAAAAGACCCCGAATAGCAAAAACGCTCCTCAACGGAAAGAACACTGCTGGAGGAATATCAATACCAAACTTCAAACTCTACTATAAAGCCATAGTAATCAAAACAGCTTGGTATTGGCATAAGAACAGACCTCAGGACCAATGGAATAGAATTGAAAACCCAGAAATGAACCTACAGACCTATAGCCATCTAATCTTCGATAAGGGAGCTAAAACAATAGAATGGAAGAAAGACAGCCTCTTCAGTAAATGGTGCTTGCAAAATTGGTTAACTACATGTAGAAAACTAAAGCTAGATCCTTATATATCACCCTGCACCAGAATCAACTCCAAATGGATCAAAGATCTTGAACTCAAAGCAGACACTCTGAAAACATTACAGGATGGAATAGGAGAAACCCTAGGTCTCCTTGGCTCAGGCCAAAATTTTCTGAATAGAGACCCGGAAACACAACAAATCAAAGAAAGGTTGGACAAATGGGATTGCATAAAGTTGCAGAGCTTCTGCAGGGCAAATGACATAGCTAGCAAGATGAATAGAAAGCCCACGGATTGGGAGAAGATCTTTACTAGCCATACAACAGACAAGGGTCTCATATCTAAAATATACTTGGAACTCAAAAAATTAAACCCCCCAACAGCAAATCCTCAAAGAAACAACTGCCCAATAAATAAGTGGGCGAAAGACTTAAAGAGAAACTTCTCTGAAGAAGAAAGAAGGATGGCCAATAGACACATGAAGAAATGTTCAACATCCCTAGCCATAAAAGAAATGCAAATCAAAACAACATTGATATATCACCTCACTCCAGTTAGAATGGCAAAAATCAAGAACTCTAACAACAACAGATGCTGGAGGGGATGTGGACAGAAGGGAACCTTACTGCATTGTTGGTGGGAGTGTAAACTTGTTCAACCACTTTGGAAAGCAGTATGGAGGTTCCTCAAAAGACTTCACATAGAACTCCCCTATGACCCAGCAATCCCACTTTTGGGCATTTACCCAAATGTTTACAAACAAGACCACACTAAAGCTACCAGCACAACTATGTTTATTGCAGCATTATTTACCATAGCTAAGATATGGAACCAACCCAGATGCCCCTCAGTAGATGAATGGATCAAGAAAATGTGGTATATATACACAATGGAATTCTATGCCTCCATCAGAAAGAATGACATTTCCCCATTTGTTAGGAAATGGAAAGGCTTGGAAAAAATTATATTAAGTGAAGTAAGCCAGGCCCAAAGAAACATAGGTCCCATGGTTTCCCTTATTTGCAATATCTAGTATATGTATGAGTCAAGTGGAAAAGGTCAGATAATGTGATGTTAGGAAAACGAACCCTTAAATATGTATTTTAATGTTTTTTTTCTTTCATGCATGTGTTTCTAACTCATTTATAAGATTATTTCTTTGTTGCTTTGTATGTCCCTCCCCCACAGTGTAACCCCCGCTTTCACTATATTAGATGTCAATATAACTTGTGGAGGAGATGGGGACAAACACGTCGTTTAAGGATTCAGGTGGACCTGTTGCAACAAAGAGAAGTACAAAATGTCATGTCAAAAACGAGCTTTACAATGTCGGTGTGGGGGGGGAGGGGGGAAGGATTGGGTGGGGGGGAGGGGGGAGGTTGGGAAGGGAGATGAAGGATAAACAAAGGAGGAGGCTGCAATGCTTGGTAAGAAATGTATGCATTATCCTGCCCATGTAATTGTAACCCCTCTGTACAGTATGTTCTCAAATAAAATAAAATTAAATTTAAAAAAAAAAAAAAAAAGCTAAGGGACGATTCCCAGGTCCTGAGTTCAAGCCCCAGTACACACACAGATACACACACACACACACATACACACAACTAGAGCCAAGACAGTCTTTTTTTTTTTTTCAATTTTGTCCTCTCAAGAAACAGCTAACAGGGCAGTATTTGTGTAGACTTGTATTAGGAAAGTCCTTTAGCAGCTTTGACAAGAAAGTTAATAGATAAAGCACAATCCTGCAATGGGGCTAAGGATGCCAGGGAGGCCGGGCGCTGGTGGCTCACGCCTGTAATCCTAGCTACTCAGGAGGCTGAGATCTGAGGATCAAGGTTCAAAGCCAGCCCGGGCAGGAGAGACTGTGAGACTCCTATCTCCAATAAACCACCAGAAAACCGGAAGTGGCGCTGTAGCTCAAGTGGTAGAGCGCTCGCCTTGAGCTGAAGAGCTGAGGGACAGCGCCCAGACCCAGAGTTCAAGCCCCACGACCGACAAAAAAACAAAAAAAAAAGAATAAGCACTAATGCAAATCACTGTGGACTGATAGTTGACTAAAACTCCCATAGGATCTTCTATAGTCATATAATTTATCATCCACACTGAAGTACTTTTGAAAATAAAATAGAACAATCCTAAATAATTATTCTGAGAGAAGAGATATAAACGAGAATGCTTGGGCCAACCAGCATGCATGGCCATCCTGTGTATTACGTAGCATGGCCTCACATGGAAGTCTAAGCTCTGCCACCCAGGACCCATGGTTCCAACTTATACATGAACCACTGATTGCCTCATTCTATGAATAATTTTCTCTCAATTATAAGGTAACAATGATAATTACTTCATCTTATAAAAGTAACTTAAGAAGAGGTACAAAGCAGCAGAGATGTGGAAAGTAGTTCAGTATCTTACTATTACTTGTTTAAACCATCTTCCATCCAGTAGGATATTATTTCTAACATTATTTAACATCATCTACAAAGGTTGTAAGAATCTGGCTTCTAAATAAATTTCTAAGAAAGGGATTTATTATCAGAATCAGCAACCTCTGTTATCCACCACAGCCAAAGTAGAAAGACAGAACTGTTTCTCAGTGAAATCTCAGTTCACCTCATGAAACAGATTTCTATGAGGGCAAATCCAATAAACTGCTAGAATCTTCATATACGTTCAAGCTATCACTAGCATAACTCGATCCCCAAATATGTGGCCTGACTCCAAGAACAGTATTATTTTCTCATCTACAAATGAAAGATTCAGGATTTTTACAGGGCAAATTTATAAATGAGTAATGAGTTGACTGGATTCTCCAAAAGCTAATGCTTATAGCCATTCCATTCACATGCTAGTACATTCAGTTAGCAGCTCTTTCTGAGTTTTTGTTTTAATGACAGTACTGGGGCTTGAACCCAGGGTCTGGGCACTATCCCTTAGCTTTTATGCTCAAAGCTGGTGTTTTACCACTTGAGCCACACCTTTACTTTAGCTTTTTGGTAATTAATGGGGAATAGGAATTTCATGGACTTTTCTGCCTAGGCTGGCTTCCAACCACAATCCTCAGATCTCAGCTTCCTGAGTAGTTAAGACTACAGGAGTTAATCACCAGCACCTAGCTATAAATAAATATTTTTTTAATCTAATTTGCCATGTGAGGACAGGGCTATGAGGCTAAGCATGTTATAATAGGCTGGACTACCTGCTGTTCCATGACCTATTTCTATAATTCTCAAATCTCCTTTATCCAAGAAAGCTTAAACACTCCTTTCATCATCTTTTCTCTGAAACCACTGTTAGGAAAATGGAGGAGAAAGTACAAGCCAGACTCATCTCAATACGCCAGGACTGGTTATTGAGGAACAGCAAGGGGCAGCAGCCTTCCCACAGAATAGGGGGTTGTGTGAGGTGGTGGGGCTGGAGTTATGCTTTTATGGGGTCTGAGCAAGGAGAATGAAGTTATTGAAAAGGCTATTGAGGCTTGGGAGGCAGGGACTATCTGTTAGGCCCACAATGGAATGTTCATGGCCAAGCTTAGGTCAGATGGTCCTGCCTGCACATCAAGCACATCCGTACATACCTGGGTTTTTGCCTGATGTCCCTACGTACCTGGGATAATAGGGTGGGGGTCAATCCTTCAGCCACCATAACAGCTGATGCCAGGCCTTATCAGAATCCTAGACAGAGCTGGTGTAATGCATTAAATGGCACATCTGACTAGAACCTGAACCTGGGAGGCCAGGACAGCATTTAGAAGCAAAGAAAAATGACCTCAACAAAATACTGAGATGCTATGAGAGCCCAGGAAAGATTTACTTCTTGAGTAGTTCAGGGAAGTGTTTTCATTCTTTTATGGCAATGGAGAGTCTTCCCTCCACAGACTAGGTCAGAGTTTGGCAAGGTGAGAAGATCAGTGGCAAGTAGGTGTTTATCTCCCCACTAGGTGTGTATGCTCAGCTCTGGGACACTCCTACGGGTTGGAATGCTGGGCAGTCAAAAGCTATCCAATCAGAGACAATATGCAAGCATTTGAGGCTGACTGGAAAAAAAAAGGCTATGTTTTTCTATTAAAAGTCAACACAGGCAGAGGCTGGTGGCTCACATCTGTAATCCTAGCTACTCAGAAGGCTAAGATCTAAGGATTGCCAGCCAAGGCAGGAAAATCCATGAGACTCTTATCTCTTAACTACCAAAAAGCCAGAAGTAGAGATGTAGTTCAAGTGGTAGAGTACTGTTCCCTTTGTTTTTTTGGGTTTTGTTTTTGTTTTTTTGCCAGTCCTGGGGCTTGAACTCTGGACCTGGGCACTATCCCTGGGTTTCCTTTTACTTAAGGCTAGAACTCTACCCCTTAAATCACAGCACTACTTCTGACTTTTTCTGTGATCAATTGGAGATAAGAATATCACAGACTTTCCTGTCCAAGCTTGCTTTGAACCACTATCCTCAGATCTCAGCCTCCTGAGTAGCTAGGATTACAGCTATGAGCCCAGCTTAGAGCACCATTCTTGAGCAAAAAAGCTAAAGGACAGCACCCAGGCCCTGAGTTCAATCCCCAGTACTGATACACACATACAAAGTCAGCCCCAAGTATCCTTTTCTTCATCCAATAACAGAAAAGATGTAGGGCCTGTGCTTGAACTCATCCCACCCTTTTAAGGTTTCCTAATAGTAATAACTTGCCTCACTCTGGACACTTATGGTAAGTCTGATTCACTGCAAGCAGCAGTAAATGAAATGGAAGGAACTAAAGAAATGGATGTGGACCACACATGTGCAGGAAGAAACCTTACACTGTAAGGCAGAACTAGCTCACTGCAGGGCAGACACGAGTGACACCCAGTACCAGAACGGCTGCTAAAGGACACAACCTCAAGACTCAATCCCCAAGCTCCAAAATCAGAACCTCTGAGGCTCAGGCTCAGGCTCAGACACTGGTAACAGGCATTCTTAAGTAAACAGGGATTCTGTGTGTGTGTGTGTGTGTGTGCACGCGCGCATGCTGGAACTAGGGCTTGAACTCAGGGCCTGGGCACTGTCTCTTAGCTTTTACACTCCAGGCTGGAACTCTACCACTTGACTCAGCTCCACTTCCAGCTTTTACGGGGTTAACTGGAAAGCAGAGTCTCATAGACTTTTCTGCCTAGGCTGGCTTCAAATCTCAATCCTCAGATCTCAGCCTCCTCTATAGGTAGAATAACAAGAGTGAGCCACCAGCACCTGGTTTCAACAGGTATTCTTAAGCATACCAAAATCGAGAGCTGGGAGTTAGCTACTCTGCTGCTAAGTTCAAGCTACAGTCATCTCTTTTTTTTTTTTTTTTGTCAGTTATGGGGCTTGAACTCGGGGCTTGGGCTCTGTCTCTGAGCTCTTCTGCTCAAGGCTAGTGCTCTACCACTTTGAGCCACAGTGCCACTTCTGGTTTTTGAGTGGTTCATTGGAGATGAGTGTCACAGGGACTTTTCTGCCCAGGCTAACTTTGAACCGCAATCCTCAGATTTCAGCCTCCTGAGTAGCTAGAATTACAGGTGTGAGCCATTGGGTGCCTGGCTTGAAGTTGTCTTTACTTCTCTTTCTATCATACAGCCATGACAAATAAAGATAGAAGGCTCAAAGAATGTGTGACTATTCAGTGAAAGGACCAGTAATGACTGGGATGTTGGGATTCTGAAGGAGTATGGAGAAGAGCATGAGTAGACATCAGCGCCCTGTTGCTCTGTAGGGAGGCTCACAAAGGAATATGTTGTCAGGCCTTGCAGGTTACTCAAGTTCTAGTTAGAACTTCTTGGAGCTCAACGTAGGGCTATTTCTCAAGAAGGGACATTGCAGAGCTTGGTTCTGTCTACTAATCCCCTGGAGCCCTAAGGTTATAATTGCCTGATTGCTACAAAAGGATGTGCCTTAAAGCAGCAATACCATATTCCCTTACCTCAAATTCCCTATTTTCGTATTTCATCTCTGTTGTAATTCTCAAGCAAGGGTTTTCTGGGATTGAGCTTGAAAATTAGTGGAATAAATTGCTGGAACACAGTTGGAAGTCAAAGGGTCAAAAGAGTCCACAGGGTTCCTGCTTGGACCCAAGAAAGGTGAAGTGGTTTTGAGGTCCAGCTTCCTTATCCTAAACAAAAATGATCAGGGGAAAATTAGGAAATTACCAAAAAAAAGTCCTTCCTACTCCACTCCTAATTTCCAAGGAAAAAGCCATCTACTTCCTGAATAACTTGGGTACTCTGCTTCTTCCAGGATAAATAGCTCTTTGAAAGCAAAGTAACAATGATCTGAAAACTGCTTCCCAAAATGAACAACAAAAACTCAAAGCAGAAATATGATATGGGTCTGGCGCCATCTGGTGTGTTTGAGACCAATATGATGGTACATTCTACTATATGGTGACACATAGAAGACAATGTGTGAGCATTACAATAGCATCAAATTACCACTGCTGTCTATGCTGCCAATTTTGGAGCTGGGTACCAGTAGTTTATGCCTGTAATTCTAGCTACTCAGGAAGCTGAACTCTGAGGATCACAGTTTGAAGCCAGCCTGGGCAGGAAAGTCCATGAGAATCTTATCTCCAATTAAACACCATAAAACAGCAAAATACATACTAAAGCTGGAAGTGGAGATGTGGCTCAAGTGGTAAAGCAGGAGCATTGAGTGAAAAAGTTAAAGGATAGTGCCAAGGCCCTAAGGTCAACCTCTAGTGCTGATTATTTTAATTGCCACTTACTATTTTTATGGCTTTTTTTTTTTTTTTTTTTTAGAGCTGAGGACCGAACTCAGGGCCTTGCGCTTGCCAGGCAGGTACTCTTCCACTGAGCTAAACCCTCAGCCCCAACCACTAACTATTTTTAGTAAATATATATATATGTGTGTGTATATATATATATATATATATATATATATAGCATTGTATGTATATATATATATATAGCATGCACAAGGTTTTATTAAAACAAAAAAACAAAAAACAAACAGTTAAAATACACACAATCCTTTCTTAAAGGCATAATGAAATTCTATCATGAAACATTTTTATCTATCTGTAAATGACATTGTACCAATATATAAAGGGTAAACCAAAGTTTCCAATACCATTTACCCAAATTACTAGGCTCCTGTGTTCTCACTTTCTGGTACTTTCTCTCATGAAAATAGCACAACAAAGCTGAACTCAAAAGAGAAATGAAAAACTTACGGACAATATTAAAGTGGAAAATATTTAAGGAATAAATATGGCTTGAAATTGGAATAAATTGTAGAAAATAAATAAGATGAATGCTTTGGAAGATGTTTCTTAAATAATATACAAAATCTTAATAAAAATGGAAAATACTGATGAAAAGTAAACATCTTTGAACAGAAAGAGATTTAAAAACAGCCTGGAAGTATACACATGTGATAGAATTTAGAATAAGTAAAAAATATCTGCAAATCTGTAAGAAACAATCCCAAAGATAAAAATACAACGTTACCAATTAGGGAAACATAAAAAAGCCCACCAAGAAGCTTTAAGGTACATTTACTGTGTTACCAAAAAATAAAAAATAAGACAGCTGCTAATCCTAGTGTTTTCATAGGATCATACACTTCAGGCAGAAGTAAATAGAACACAAGACTCTCCTGATAATCTAAAACAGAAATTTTCTTTCAGGTAGTCTTGGGACTTGAAAAATAAACTTTGAATAGTCAGGTAAAATACAGACCAAGAAGTTAAAATAATTGTAAATTCAGTGTCTTAGGGCATCAAGAAGAAGAAAAAAAAGAAGTCTGGAAAAACTAATCCCTAACATATGCCTCAAAAAGTTGCTATACATAATGAAAGGTAGTAAACATTAAAACTTGCAGAAATCAATGACTCAGGAATGTAGGTTATATAAACAATAAGTGACTTTAAAGTATCAGAGTAAAAGATAAAATAGAAAATATGAGAAAAAAGATCAGGAAAATTTGAAAATTAAAAAAAATGTGATCAGTGAAGTTTTAAAATCAATAGTCATATTAAACAGTAGATTAGATCCAGCAGAAAAGAGTATTAACTGGAACATATATTGCAAAAAATTAGTCAAAAGACAGCACAGAGAAACAGAATAAGAAAAAGAGGTGGCCAGTGACTCACAACTATAAACCCTTGCTACTTTAGGGACTGGATGGAAAGATTATGGTCCAAAGCCAGCCGAGGCAGAAAAGTCTACAAGAGTACATCTCAGTAGAAGAAGCTGGGCATAATGGTGCATGTCTGTCTTTCTAGCTATAACGGAGGCTGAAAATAATGAGATATATCCCCAGGCACATGCCCAGGTAGGGAGTAAAACCAAATGTCAATAATAAGCAGAGCAATAAAGAACTGAAGGTATGGAAGGTACAGCGCATGCCTAGCAAGTGTGAGGACCTGAATTCAAACCTTAGGACTGAAAGAAGGGAAGAGGGAAAGAGAGAGGGGGAAAGAAAAGGAAGGAGAGAAAGAGAAAGGGAGGGAAGGAAAGAGGAAAAAAGGAAGCAAACTAGAAAAGAAAAAATATTTAGAAAATGAAAATGAATACAATACAGAACAACGGAGTCCTTTTTCTAAGAAGAAAGTAACAAAGAAAGAGATAATGGAAGCTGGGCTCCGGTGTCTCATGACTGTAATCCTAGTTATTCAGGAGGCTGAGATACGAAGATCATGGTTTGAAGCCAGTCTGGGCAGGACAACCTTTGAGACTCTTATCTCCACTTAACCAGAATACAACTTGAAGTAGTGGTATTGTTCAAATGGAAGAGTGCCAACCCTTGAAAAGAGAAAGCTAAGAGAGCACCCAGGCTTGAGTTCAAGCCCAGTACCAGTGCATATGAGCACACACAAATGCACACACACACACAATAGATAACTCTAGAAGCTGAGAATGATGCTATACACCAGTGTTCCCAGTCACTGTAGAAGCTGAGGGAAAAGGTCCCTTGAATCCAGGAATTTGAAATCAACTTAGGGAAGATAAAATCTTAATTCAAAAAGCAAAACAAACAAAAAGTATGAGAGATACCGTGCTGGAAAAGAATATTGGTGCTACATGCTACTAAAGTAGCACAAGCAGAGATATCTCTGCATATTGGGGTGTTACATAGGAAGAACATCAACACTAAAGGCAAAATTTTTACTTTTGCAGAAAGACATCCTACTCATAGGAAGCCAAGTAAGCAAATGTACTACCAGGCTTTATTCCTGCTACTGCCTTCATTATGATTGGTCACAAATTAGGTTCACAATCTTGCATGATTGGCTAGTTTGTAAGGGGTCAAAAGTGTATGTATCTAGGCCATTAACCAAAACCAGGACACCTGATCAATGCAGGCACTGGTCAGAAAAACAATTCTTACTCATCTCACTCTTACGACTTAAACCACGTGTCCAGCCCTTAGAAAAACAATTCATATAACAGATATGACTTAACAAAATAGCTTCTTATAAAATGGCAGCTACTCTTAAATGGCAGTGCTTATGTCAAGCAACACACTTTTACAAGAAAGATTCTAATTCCTACAAGGAGAAATGAGAAGGTTTCAAAATTAGAAAGCTGACTCACGCAGGATAAAGAGAATACAGGTTGATGAAAAGGTAGGACTGGACTTTGCAAGTAAGAGGAACAGGGAATAGTACGTACACACTAAACTGTAGAATAGAATAGTCAACACATTACGTGGAATATTGTCTTAACAAATGTACAAGAACTTTTTTTTTAAGCAGGGATAAGCAAAGGTTTTCATTGTGATTTCTATGCATACATTTAGTGTACTTAGATCAAATTCACCTGTTCTGTGATCCATCTCATTATTGTTACAGTTTTAGTGGATTTCATTATTCTATTTTCACCCATACATATAAAATACTTGATCACATAGGAGTAAGCCTTTGAACAGAAAACCTTTTGTTATTTTCTGAACCCAGAGTTAAGCAGGTAGGTGCTATGCCACTTAAGACACATGCCTTAACCCCTTTTGTTCCCTTTTTGACACATTTACACGGTACAAACACAAAGTATATAGGGAACAAAAGAAAATTCTACTCTCCATTTATTCTGAGCAGCTGAAGGCCATCTTGCACCATCTGGTGCTTTTTAGGGAATACACCTGACAGTTTGCTGCCAAATGACTTCCTCGTTCACACAACTATCCCTGCATTCCACTGCTTTAAAGGGCAAAGTCCAAATTCCATAGCTCAACAGTTAAGCCTTCAAAATTCTTCCCCAATATACCTCTCCAAAAATTCTGAAGAAGCCACAGCATCTCCTACCTATAGTTCCTCCTCCCTTGTATATTCTTTTACCCTGGAATGCTTTATTTTCTGCTTATTTCTATAATGGTAATAGTGATATTACATAATTTAATAATATAATAAAAATATTATGTCCATATAATAGTTGTATTGTTCTTGTGCTGGTACTGGGGCTTGAAATCTGATCCTTGATGACATCCTCTAGCTTTTTTGCTCAAAGTTAGTGCTCTACCACTTGATACACAGCTTCTCTTTTGGCTTTCTGGTAGTTAATTGGAGATGAGTCTCATGGACTTTTCTGCCCAGGCTGGTTTAAAACCAAAATGCTTACATCTCAGCCTCCTAAGTGGAATTATAGGCGTGACTTACAGGTGTGAGTCACCAGCCCCAAATTTCCTACAGTTTTTAGATACAGTGTAAACCCTATACGTGTAACAGAAGCCTTTTCATACCGCTGGAGACCATATTCACTGCATCTCTTCAAGTTACGGTAATTCTTACTGCTTCTAAGACGCGTGGGGTACTTACACGAGCTGCCTCTGAAGTACACAGCTGCATGTCTTTCAAGCAGAAATCTTTCACTGATAAAGTCTTAGTGTCCCCCCAGCCCCAGCTCACTACCTTCATAAATTAGGTTCAGCAAGGGTTACCAGTGATGATCTCCTCTTCGCTAGAAATTGTTCACTGGATCAACCCAAAAGGTAGCTCCAGATTGCCTCTCCCACACTGACTACCATTAGTCAAGCTCTCAATACCACAAACCCAGGGTTTATGATGGCCCCCCACATATACTGGTGAAGGGGGGCTGCTTCCATAGAAAGGATTGTTCGCTGCTTTTGAACTCACCTACGGTTTAAGAAATAATACAGAAAACCTGAGTTTAATGAACCACGCAAGGTGAAGGCGATCTGGTTAAAGACTGGAAATAGTCAATGGTCCGGGGTCTGCCCCAGGGCATCCTTCCTGGAACCCGGCCCCCCTCCCCCACTCCCGCCTCCGCCCCCCCAGAACCAAACTGAAAACAGCTCGGACGTCATCGCAGAGCCCACGCGCTCTCCTCGGCCCCACCCTCAAGGCGGGCTCTCACCTCCTGGCCTGGTGATTGGCTACCTGTGTCCACGAGCCTCCAATGATTGATCACTGCCGCCAGGGCCGCTGGGATTTGCACACGGCGCAGGTCCTCACCTCAAAAGGAGTGATGGCGGCAGAAGCCTCGAGGGCTCGGCTTGCCTTGACTCCCTACCAGCAGGTTGGATGTAAGAGTCACCCGTGGAGTGCAGCTGAGATCCAGTGCACAGGGTGTGGAAGAAGGGTGTCCAGTGCTTCTGGTGAGGTGCCCCAGGCTTGCTGTGTGTTCCCTCCCCTGGGCAGGCTGCCCCCCCTCCGCATGGTAGCTTGGCCTCTTTGAGGGCGGGGGGAGGGGGGGGCGAGAGATCCGCGTGCCCTGAGGTCCAAGGAAAGTGCAGCGTAGGCCCAGAGCCACAGCCCAACCCTGAAAGGGCTTCTGGGACACCCCACTCGGCCCATAGCTTCCCCCGCTGCTCCGGCATCCAGGCCAGGAGTGCTCACTGGGCCTGCATCGACCCTTCTCAGGACTATCTCAAAACTGAGGCAGGCAGGTCTGTAGCTTCGTGGTGTAAGAACATTCCGAATCCACTCTTCTTTAGAGATGTAGGAGGTGTTAAGCAGACAATAATAGGACACGGGAATTTATAGCTCTCCGTTTTTGGTGGGGATTTTGATCACACAGCTGCTGCTACATAGAAAAGGTAAATGAGGGAATAACAGACTAAAGTTCTTAAACATGACCTAAAAACCAATGATTCTTCCATACTCAGGGATTACAGTTTTTAGAAATACTCAGTTGGAAGATTAGGAGTTTATATAGAATTATGAAAGCGCTTTGCAAGCTAAGTATACCATAGGTTATTTCAGCTTGTATAGCATAGAAGATTTTATAAAAGTTTTGAATTTTGATTTGTTTGCTAATATCTCTGGAGTTTAAATAGAGGTGTAAAAGACAGCATGGTTGTAAGCACATTTCAGTTAGTTACTAGGAAAATTACAATGCTTTTTAAAAAAATCAAATTGGTGCAATTATTGTTACTCAATAGAAACTAAACTTTTTGCTAGTAAAAATGACTGATTTTTTTTTTGGTTTCCTTTTCTCTTGCCAAAAAAAAAAAAAACAGTCTTTAAAATGCAGTAGTTTGAAGTTATATAACTAAAACATGTTATATTCAACTTCGAATTCTGCTTGGTATTTTTTATATCTTGAGAATAGATTTGCAACCAAGGTTTTGGTATTTCTTTCCACAAACAGTAGGTTTGTGAAAATGATCTTATGTGGGTTCTATATGTATGGTAATATTTGGTTTGTCTTTCCAAATGTGTTAGATTATTATTAAAAGAGCATTCATGCAAGTGTTTCATATTGACTTTTCCCTAACCACTTTACAAGATGGAAATCACAAAGTAGTCAAAGGTAGTAAGATTAAATTGAAAAAAGGCTGGAGTTGGAAACAGAAGTTTGCAATCTGTGTCACACCGCTTAATTAGCCAAATCACCATGTTCTCTCTCTCTCCTCTCTTCTCTCTCCTCTCTTTTTGCTGGTCATGGGGCCTGAACTCTGGACCTGACACTGTCTCTCAGCTCTTCAGCTCAAGGCTAGCACTCTACCATTTGAGCCACAGCACCACTTCCAGCTTTTTCTGCTTATGTGGTGCTGAGAAATCGAACCCAGGGCCTCATGTATGCAAGGCAAGCACTCTACCACTGAGCTGCCTTCCCAGCCCGTTTTCTCATCTTTAAGATGGATATAATAATCTCAACCTACTTAGTTGTGATACTTACAAAAGTAGATGAAATATGTTAGAGCACTTCGTAAGATTATAAAATATGGCAAATTCATAGTAGTACAGATACAAAATAACTGACTTAATAATAATCTGCAGAGCTCTGCCTGATTTGCTTGTTGACTTTTCCTCTTCCTGCTGACTTTGTAGCTTTCTCTTTGAATTTTCTGTTTAAAATTAATCTATTTCTTTCAAGTGCTGGTGGCTCATGCTGACTTGAGAAACATGGTTCAAAGGGAGCCCAGGAAGAAAGTCTTGAGACTGTCTCCAATTAACCACTCCCTCTCCCCCCAAAAAAGCCAGAAATAGAGCCATGGCTCAGGTGGGTAGAGTGTGGCTTAAGTGGTAGAACACTAACCTGGAGCAAAAAAAACCCAGAAAAACCGCTCAGGGACTGTGCCCGGTAGCCCCTGAGTTTAAGCACCAAAACAAGCACACACACAAAACCCACAAAAAAGTCACATATTTCTAACTAAAGTAGGTATCTTTTCCTAGAAAATAGAATTCTTTGGGAATTTGTCCTAAGATCATTACCTGCCATTCATATTCACAAGCTGTGGAAAAGTTTAATTGATGATAGAATTTCATCAACAGGTCGCCACCATGATCTTCAGTGTGGACATGCTTTTTGTGAACTGTGCTTATTAGTAACTGAAGAATACAACACAGTTAAATGTCCCGATTGTGAGGTAAGGTCATATTGAATATTACAGCCTAATTTTAAAGGTAAAAGTGTTAAGTAAAACATTTCTTCTAGTTAGAACCTAACTAGAGTAGCACTTTGGTTGTTCAGTAGATTCGGTGGTTCAGTCTCTAAGCAAAGTAGCCTAACAAGATAAAAGTTTACCCTTATATTTTAGAACATCTCAAAGTGGGGAGGAAAGGAATGGTAGGGGAAAAACAAAGGAGGGGTAACAATGCTCGATAGGAAATGTACTCATTACCTTGCTGATGTAATTGTAACCCCTCTGTACAGTATCTTTACAATAATATATATATATATATACATATATATATATATATATATAAAAACTTCAATAAACTTTTAACCAAAAAAAAATTGAGGTCATATCATGTACACATTTTGCCTCTACACTATGTGGAAAAATTACCTTATTTCAATGGAACATACTCCTTTCAGAAACCTTATTCCTATCTGTCTTTTCCACACCAATTCTATAAAAGCCAGTTTTGAGCCCTTCTCTTGCAATCTTTGTGTATCATCAAATTTACATTTGTAGAAATGTCATACTATTAAAAACCAGGAGGGGTGACACTGTCCAAAAAGAAATGTGCTCATTTACCTGACATATGCAACTATAATCTCTCTGTGTATCACCCCTATAATAGCAATTAAAAAATTAACATATTTCACTGTTGAAAAGATAAAAAACAGGGAAACAAGACAACTGCCTAATGTTAATATTTACTTCAGAGATACTAAATACAAATACTTTCATGAGCACTAAAATGTATTGACCAGTAAGAATGAGAACAAATTAATAATCTATTATTTGGAGTTTGGAGTCTTTTTGTGTGCACTTGGGTTTGAACTCTGGGCCTTAAGCTTGCTAGGAAGGCACTCTGCCATTTGAGCTACGTTCCTACCCTTTTTCAATTGTTTTTCCAGATAAGTTCTTGTGTTTTTGTCTGGAGCTAGCCTCAGACCTGATTATCCTACCTATGTATTCTAGTAGCTAGGATTCAAGTGCATGCCACCATACCTTGATGGTTGGTTGAGATGGAGGTCTCATTAACATTTTACCTGGGCTGACCTGGAAATTCTGTCATCTCAATTGCTACCCCCTGTGTAGCTAAGATTTACAGGCATGAGCCACCTTGCCCAACTCAAAGCTGTAATCCTAGCTAGTTAGGAGGCTGGGATCTGAGGATCACAGTTTGAAGCCAGCCCAGGCTGAAAAGTCCTTGTGAGACTTATCTCCAGTTAACCACCAGAAAACTGGAAGTGGTGCTATGGCTCAGTGTGATATCCTTAAGCACAAGAGCTAAGGGACAGTACCCTGGTCTTGAGTTCAAACCCCACGACCAACAAGAAAAAAAAAATTAAGCTGGGCACCAGTGGCTCATGCCTATAATCCTAGCTACACAGTAGCCTGAGATCTGAGGACCACAGTTGGAAGAAAGCCCATGAAACTCTTATCTCCAGTTAAGCACCAGAAAACCAGAAGTGGCACTGTGGATCCAAAGTGGTAGTGCTATCCTTGAATGTAAAAGTCCAGGGACAGCACCTAGGCCTTGAATTCAAGCCCCACGACCAACACAACAACAACAAAATTAGCAAGGCATAGTATCTTATACATGTATTTGAGATTGGGAAAAATCAAAGTTTAAGGCTAGCCTGGGCAGAAAAATTCTCAGCATTCCTTTTCAACTGAGAGCAGGTGCAGGGATGCATACTTGTTATTCTGCTTACACCAAGAAGCCTAAAATAGGTATCATGTCACAGGCACGCCCCCAAGCAAAATTCAAGGCTGTGGGGGGAAGGGGGGAGGAGGTGGGGAGGGAAGTGATGGTAGGGGGAAAATAAAGGAGGAGGTAACAATGCTGGCTATAAAATGTACTCATTACCCTACTCATGTAACTGTAACCCCTCTGTACAACATTTTTACAATAAAAAATAATAATAAATTGAGACTATGTCCAAAATAACCAGTGCTGAAGGTCTGACTCAGTGGTAGAGTATCTGCCTAGCAAGTTTGAGTCCCTGAGTTCAAACTTCAGTACTGCCACCACAACCAAAAAATGCTTTAAAAAATTTACTAGATAGATCGGCATTTATTACAAATATAAATGTTGTTAATATGTTCCTGGAAAGTTGACTTTGTCTCTCAGTTCTTTGTCTGTAAACCACAAACAATTGCTTTCAATGCCAATACAGTAGACAATATGGAGGCATAAGACCTAGAATACTGTTCTTGTTTTGTCAGTGTCCTCATTTGTAATAGAGATAACACCTGCTCTAATAATTGAATATGATGTAAAGAGTAAAATAAAAGTTCTCTACAATCTTCCCAACCACTAAAAATAACCCTTCATTATTTAGTTGTGGATTAATTGGTTTACAGGGTAGACATAGAAAAAATACTGTAATTTATGAAATGTTTCTTTGTTTCTTGTGTGTGTGTGTTTTTTTTGAATTCAAAGCCGTGAACTTGTTAGGCAAGTTCCCTACACCTTCAGACAAAGTCAGCCTAAACATACATTCTGTTTTGAGTTTTTTTAAGTTTTAATGACAACAAAAATGTACATATTAGATGACTATTTTGAAATTACAGGTTACATCTTTTGTTTTGGGAAATTCCTATATCCTTCCCTTTTTTTTAACATGGGGTTCCTCAGATGTAACAGGTTAAATACTTAAGAGAAAGCCCTCCTATAATTGTGATGGTAGCCCCTGACAGATTCAATGTTGTGGTGAGGGAAGAATAAGCTAAAAGGAAGAAGAAATCCTCTGGGACCATCTCTGCTCATGTCCATCCTGTTCTGATGTTCAAAAAGTAAATTTTATGATAACCTTTTTTTTTGCCTTTTGTGCTAGATGGTTTCATGTTTCGTGATTGCAAATCATATTTCTTAAAGGCTTCAGATAAAATCAGTTTCTATTTATAGATCAAGGTTTTTATTTTAGGGTTTTGGTAAGTCTGTTTTACTATTTTGACTAGTCTTATTCTAGCTCTTTGGGAAGTGGGCTTATTCTTCCCTTCTCCACCCCAACTCCACGTGATCGGCATGTAACTATATCTAGATTATTCAAATGCACTTGCTGGTCACTATTTAAAAGTCGTTCAAGAAACTTTGAAATTGTTACCATTCTTATTGTAAGTCCTGGTGTGTGTGTGTGTGTGTGTGTGTGTGTGTGTGTGTGTGTGTGTGTGTGTGTGTGTGTGTGTGTGTGTGTGTGTGTGTGTGTGTGTGTGTGTGTGTGTGTGTGTGTGTGTGTGTGTGTGTGTGTGTGTGTGTGTGTGTGTGTGTGTGTGACTGACTAGGGTTTGACTGGAGGGGAGAGAGAGAGACTAGGGTTTGACTGGAGGACTTGGGCTTTTAGGCAGGTGCTCTACCACTTGGACCAATCTTAGCCCTCTTTTACTTTAGTTAGTCTTAGTATAGGATCCCCTATTTCTGCCTGCGACCAGTCTTAGACCTCAATGTAAGATCACAAATGCAAAACACAGTGCCTGGCTTTACTGTTGAAAAGGGAGTCTTCCAGGCTGGCCTTGGTATCCACTGATCTTTGCCTGTTGAGTAGCTATGAGTAAAGGTATGAGCCTTTGCTTGACTTTGTTTACTCTTTTAAAGTTTAGATTCTTAGGGAATGATAAGTAATGATTAGATTTTTATTTTGAGAATATAGTATAGAGAAAAGCGGAAGAATCTAGTCCAAATTAGTTAACAATTTAAATTTAAGGAATGTAATTGATTTTGCATGATACGTGTCCTCTAAAAAGTGAGATTTAGAAACTTTTGCATATGATTTATTTGTAATGTATCTTTAATGTGGAATGCTTAACCTAGGTGGTACTATATATATATTTTTTGCCAGTCCTGGGCCTTGTACTCAGGGCCTGGGCACTGTCCCTGATCTTCTTTTGCTCAAGGCTTGTACTCTACCACTTGAGCCACAGTGCCATTTCCTAGGTAGTACTATTTATTTCAAACTTGAGCCAAAAGTTCAAGATTAATAGAAGTACTTTTGTTACTCGGGTTTGGTAAATGTGGATTTGTTAGCCAATCTTTATTTTTTCTAGTTATATGTTTTTTGATGACCTTCTTGTTTATTATATTAATGGTTAATAATAACCACTCTAACTTTATACAGCAAAATGGCAGCTTTTGTTCTGTGATAGGATCATGCTAACATCTCTGATTTTTCCTTTTTTTAAATCTGATTACGAGAGTAAAAGATAATTCTTTCGACCAATAGACAACACATATTATTAAAATCCCATGAGAAATACTACTACATAAAATTTGCAACCTATAAAGTAGAAGAAATCATAATCCTATGATGTTGGATGGTAAAGCCTTGTAAAGCATATCATTAAGTCAGACCAATAGACAAAACATTTATTAAATTTGGAATGTAGAGGAGGAAAAAAGATGTGAATGTGGAAGAGGGACATTTTGAGAATGGAAAGATTAAGGGAAGAAAAGAAAAGGGAATAAGGGAGAATTATAGGTGTTTGAATATGACCAAAGTATATATAAGTATTAAAATGTCACAATGAAACTATTATACAATTAATGGACACTAATAAAAATGACCACATATAAATGACAAGGTGTAAGGAATAGAATTGTTTTACAAGTCCTAAGGCTTGAATTCAGGGTCCTGAGCTTTTGTGCTCAAGGCTAGCATTCTACCACTTGAGTCATAGATCCACTTCCAACTTTCCTTAGTGTGGTTAGTTGGAAATAAGAGTCAAATGGACTTTCCTGCCCAGGCTGGTTTCAAGCCATGACCCTCAGCTTTTACCCACCTAAGTAGCTAGGAGATTACAGGTATGAGCCATCAGAACCTGGCCTCATATAATTTTAACTGAAATTTGTTCAGTCATTTATATTTAATATTTTCTTAAGCTATCTTGAAGAAACATATCAAATATGCTTGCAGGAACATTAGACTATACTATGAAATGCTAAGCCAAAAGGGGATTAACTAGAGGTGTAAATTTTGTAATTAGAAATTTTAATATAATTTGTGTTTAGTCCCTAATTTTGTGGGAGTGTGCTTAAAAATACTGTCCATTATGATTTATTAAAAGTAAAACTTTAAGGTAACACAGCTAGCACATCAAAGTTGTGAAATAACATTTTGTTCCCCACTAAAAATGTATATTTCCTAAAATTTAGTAAAATTTCCTAATATTTAGTAACTGCCTTTCAACATTCACTATAAGATTGTAATGGCTATATAATAAACCTTTACATATAAATGCAATAATTTTCTTAACTGATACAGTAATCCCTTCATGAATACACATTTAGTTAACTTTAAAATCTTTTTCACTATAATTTTTCACATTTCTCAAACCCTTCCAAAACCAAAAAAAAGTTATCAGTAAGGTTGTCATTTATAGATCCAAAAGAAATCCATGCTTGGACTTGTCCTATTCTTTTCATATAGTAATTTGATGGATAAGAAAAAATGACTTGTTTTAAATTGTAATTCATGTACTACTACTGAAATTATGAAGTGTTTTATATATCTGACTTACAGATTTTTAAGTTATTTTTTGCTTTATATATATTTTATTCTTAAATAGTTGTACAAAGGAGTTACAATTCCATAAGTCAGGTTATGAGTACAATGTTTCTTAGTATTACCCCTTCCTTAGTTCTCCATTTTCTCCCTCCTGTCCCTACTCTGAAGTTACATAGTTTAATTTTTACATAATATTAGTACCTTGAATATTTTACATAATATTAGTACCTTGAATATAATGACTACATTTACTCACCCTTCCTCCTCCAATTCCTGTGCCTATTCACCCAAAACATGTTTCCACTTCTTGGTATTTATATTGATAAACAGTACCTTAGTTGTTCAGGGTGTGTTTAATTGTGTGTGTGTGTGTGTGTTACTGGGGTTTAAACTTAGGGCCTTATGTTTGTTTGTCTTGTTCTGACTGGAACTGTAGGTTTGAATTTGGGCCTGGGCTCTGCCCTTAGCCCTTTTGTTCAAGGCTAGTATTCTACACTTTGAGCCACTTCTGGTTTTCTGGTGGTTAATTGGAGACGAATCTCACAGATTTTCCTGCCAGGCTGGCCTCAAACCATGATCCTCAGATCTCAACTTCCTGAGTAGCTAGCATTTCAGGCATGAGCCACTAGTGCCCAGCTTTGACTGGAACTCTTTTTCACTTAAGCCATGTCTCAAGGCCTGAAATTTGCTAGCTTTTTTTTTAGAAACAATATCACAGACTTAAGTAGTGATCCACTGGGTAATTAGGATTAGAGTAATGAACCACTAGAGCCTGGCTCTTTTGTATTTTATATATTGGAATGTGAGTGTATAGCTGTTTTTTAGAATGATCACCTGACTTTCCCATACCACTTAATAATCCTTCCACTTAATTGAATGGACACTAGTATTGAAATGACACTTATATTCCATATTAAGTTCCCATAGGTAAGCCTTTTTAAAGACTTTATTCTGCTAATTATGCCAGTGAAACTTTAGTGCTTTAATTACAGTAGCTTTATAATAGTCAATAGAAATAAATAGGGATAAATCTCTATTGTTGTACATTAAAAATCTTATGACAGGCTGGGTATCGGTGGCTCATGCCTGTAATCCTAGCTACTCATGAGGCTGAGATAAGAGGATTGAAGTTCTTAACCAGCTCTATGAAACACATATCCAAATAACTACCAAAAAAGCCAGAAGTAGAGGTATGGCTCATAGGTAGATTACTAGCGTTAAGCACAAAAGCTCAGGGACAGTTAAATGCCCAGGCTGAGTTCGAGCCTAGGACCAGCACACATACATCCACATCTTAAAATAGCACGTTTTCTTATGTAAACTTAATAGAACTATATAATGTATTAGATGCAATTTAGGATATTAAGTCTACAGAAACCTGCGTGATTCCCTTATTTATTCAGTTCCTGGAAGTGGAGGAGTGTTAAGTGGTAGAGTACCAGCCTTGAGCAGAAGAAAACAAGCAAGAGCACAAGGCCCTATGACCAAGCCATAGTACCTGGAAAATTTTTGTTTTATGACCTCCAATAAATTACTATTAAAGTTTATACTAGTTATTTCTAGAAAATTTGTAGTTTTGAATATGTAACAATGTTATTGGATACTTTTATAGTAAATTTTAAAGTATTTTACAGGTATTTATTTCCCTTAGAATTGTAGAGGAATGAAATAGTTTATTTTTAATATTTGACAGGATACTGATTTTTAGATATTAAAATGGGGTAAAAATATCTTGAATACATACTTTTTCCTTTGATTTAAAGGAGATTTCATGATGTATAAGGTTATCAGTTTTATCTTTGAATGGCACACTGAACATAGTTGTTTGAATTATTAATAAATGGGATTTATTGAATACCTTTGTGCTTATTTTTATTTTTAAATCTTTTGTTCCAAGGTTGCTACAACAGTAAATACAAGACAAGGATACTACCCAACAGACGGTAGTAAAGAAGATTCTTCTATGGACAAAGTACAACCCAAAATGTATGTTCTTGTGTGCATTTATTTTATATTTAAAGTTCAAAATATTTCTGAAATAATTTTAGAATTACTGGTAAAATGTCATTTTTAGATAAGTATGTCTAATCTATTATGTGTACCATGTTATATAAATTCATAATTTGTGGTTCTTCAAGAAGCAACATTAGTTTATTTACAGTGAAGAAAAAAAGATTTGCTACATCCAAATGAGAAGCTCAGAAAACATTACTAGCAAAAACCTTTTACTGAATGATGAAAGTAATTGACAGAAAAAAAAAAATACTTATTTTTCTGTTGGTCTAAAGAGTGGTGATGTATAGAAAGGACATAACTTTGGGATTCTTTTATTCATTTTTCCATCTTTTCATAAGAATTTGGAACATGTAAAGATTAATGTTCTCTTCGAATTAGTAATAGAGATTGTTTTTAAGAAAACAGTACCTGGGCTAGAGACAACCATTATGTTTCTTTGTAGTGTATTTAGTTGTTTATATTTGTTTCTCCCTTCATAGTCGGCCCATTTCTCTATCCCTGGTACAAGATACAGAGTAATCATGTATCTTGTAATCATGTAACAGGTTTGTGAGATGATAAAAACATAGTATTTTGACACATGGTATTTTAATATTTGCCATAGTTTTTCTGAAATCGCATAATCTAAATTTACCTTTAGAGATGGCTCTGGGCTGAAATATGGTATCAAAATGGTAGAATTTAATTTTGTAACTTTTTTTTTTTGCTGCTATTGAGGCTTGAACTTACAGCCTGGCACAGGGCCTGAGCACTGCCCCTTAACCTTTTTCACTCAAAATTTGTACTCTACCACTTGAACCACTTTCTGTAATTTATTTTTTATGACAGTAGAGGGACTTGAGCTCTTCCTTGGCCTCTTAAAAAATTTTTTCGTTACTAAATAGTTGTACAAAGAGGTTACAATTCCATAAGTCAGGTTATGAGTGCAGTGCATCTTGATCAATGTCACCCTTCCATTGTTCTGCACCATAGATGGTATTTTAATGTATGTTTAATGTCATTACTATGCTGGGAATAAAAAATATAGCATCTTCCAAGGAACAATCTCATTTGAAACTTCCTAATTGTATAAAAGATACAAAGTGACGCATCCCAACTCCTCACATTGCAATTCATTTTATCTCTTACAGATTCTCTCATAACATCTTCTATTTTATAACCTGTCTTCTGTTATTACCAGATCATTCTCTTGTTCTGTTTTGTTTCTTTACCATTTCTAGACTCTTCTTTGTGATATATCTATTTCTTCATTGTTTACCCAATTAAAATCTCAAATTCTTTAAACTAGAATTTTTGGCTTTTCACATGAAGACCACAGTTTTTCTCTTTTCAGACTGCAATAGGTGCTTAGGAAGGAATCAAAAAAGCTGGGTTACATCTATAGTCCTAGTTTCTCAGGAGGCTGAGATCTGAGGATCTCGTCTAAAGACAAATTTAGAAGCTCTCATTTCTAGCAGAAAACAAGTACTAAATGTGTGGCTGAGAGTGTGAGGTCCTGAGTTAGGCCTCAGTGTTGGCATACAAAAAGGAGAGAGGAGCTTGGTGCCAGTGGTTCACGCCTGTAATCCTACTTCAGGAGGCTGAGATTTGAAGATAGTGGTTCGAAGACAGCCCAGGCTGGAAAGTCCATGAGACTCACTCCAATAAACTACTCAGAAAAAGCTAGATTGGTGCTGTGGCTTAAGTAGTAGAGTGCTAACCTTGAGTACAAAGAAGCTTACGGACAGTGCCCAGGCCCTGAGTTTTCAAGCCCCAGGACTGGCAAAAAAAAGGAGCCAGGGAGGGAAAGAAGAATGATTTATAGTTCTTTGAATTGAAAAATCACTTAGCTAAGATTGGCCACTGGTATTGACGGAACCAGATTAAGAACTTAGGTATATTGAATGGCACTACTTCTTGCCAATTATATTAATATATTTTATCAGTTAAATTCTTCCATGAGCTTTGTGCCAGTGATTAGAATAACCTTTATTAATCCTAGCTCTTTGTGAGTCATTGGACATAGGTCTTGATACCATGAAGTAGATTCTTTTTTTTGTCAGTCGTGGGGCTTGAACTCTGGGCATGAGCGCTGTCCCTCAGCTCTTCAGCTCAAGGCAAGTGCTCTACCACTAGAGCTACAGCACCACTTCCGGTTTTCTGGTAGTTTATTGGACGTAAGAGTTTTACGGACTTTCCTGTCAGGGCTGGCTTTGAACCGCGATCCTCATATCTCAGCCTCCTGAGTAGCTAGGATTACAGGTGTGAGCCACCAGCACCCCACAGTAGATATTTTTAAATCAATTATAGGGCTTCCAAATTGAATACTTGCAAAAGTCAAGCAGATGACCCCTAAGTAACATAGACTGAGTTTAAACAGTAAATAGTAAGTAGTGTGAAAGAGGAAGAAGGTTTATCCTCAACAGAGGTGGCATGCAGCCTCTATACTAGCCAATTGTTGGTATGTATAAAGACCAATCCAATCTTCTTTGCTTCCCCTAAGACAAACAAGATGCAAGCCAAATCAGATAGTACTCTTGTCTAAGTACCTGTGTTAGCACTTTTAGAAGTAGATGAGTTTAACCAGAAAGTCTCCAAATTTGTTTCACATTGCCACTTTTAAAATTAAATTCTCCGTGCATATTTAATTAGTGAAAATTCTAGTTTTTAATGAAATTTGACTTAAAAGTTTATGTATTTTTAAATTGCATTATTTTTCAACTGATTCATCTTTAAATTTTGAAATCAAAATTAAATAAGAGTAAGTACTCAAATATGATTTCAAAACATGAATATTACCAGGAATGGTAGTAGACACCTGTAATCTCTGTGCTTGCAATAGTGTAGAAAGTTGGAGAGTTGGAGGCTGGCTCAGGGTACTTAGTAGTAAGACTCTGTTGCAAAAATACAACAGAAAACAAAAACATAAATATTTACTTTAAAAAATAATAGAACGTTTTAAAATTATTTGGTCTCGTATTTCTCTTTATAAGAAAAAAATACTATACTTCCATAAATTATATGTTTATTAATTTATGATTATGATTAACAGACACTTTTTCTTGCCGGTAGAGATAAGATATAAAGATAAAAATTGGGAAAATTGGCTTCTGTAGAAAGGAGAATTTACTTTTCTTTACAATTAACATTTAACATTATGTGTTTATAAATCATTGAAGCATATCAGTATACATGTAAAACCTATTTCGATATTTTAGTTTGTGTGTATGTCTTATTTTAATTGAGCTTAAGATACTTCATTATTGATATTGCTACCAAAACAGGTTAAAGAGATGACTATGACATTAAAATACAATATATAACTTCAAGCCATTATGTTTAGGAATTGGTTAAGAAATTGAATTCCTAATTAAAATTAAGTTTATATGAAAGCATACTTATTCTTGAATTCTCTAAAAGATAATCAGAAATCTGTTGTTGTATATGCCGTATGAATTTTTGATAGACAATGAAAAAGCCGATTTAAACATGTTAACATTCCTGATAGCATTTCAAATAATGTGCTTGACTTTTCACAGACTAAAAAATTGCTCTCCAGACATAAAGAAGGCCGATAATCAGCTAAATATTGGTGTAGAACAATCAGCCTCCATACAAAAGACTTTTTTGAACTCAGCCATGATATCGGTATGAAAAATGGTGATCATGAAGTACAATGAATCAAACATTTGGCTCTATCTTTGGTAGCTTTACTTTTTCTTCAGGTTTCTGTAATTGTAGATTCTTGGACATTTAAGGAGAATAGAGGTAAACCAACTCTTTGCTTTGCCCATTGTTTTTCTCTCCAATTGCACAAATCCTAACCTATGCTTAAACATTCCTCTTTTCTTCTGTGGCAGCCCTTTGACTCTTCTGTTTTTTTTAACTACTTGAATGTATCATCTTCCCTTTAAACTTAAGTTACCAAATTCGGATTTTATGAAAACTATGTACCAAGTACAAGTTTCTAAATTCTAAATGTAGTTTTGCAGTTATTCTAATGGCAGTCTAAAGGCTTTATTGCATTTGTTGTTGATATCATTGTTACTGGAGAGTGAATTTTACCTGTTCTTGATAAATTTTCTTTTTTTTTTTTTGTCGGTCGTGGGGCTTGAACTCTGGGCCTGGGCGCTGTCCCTCAGCTTTGTAGCTCATGGCGAGCGCTCTACCTCTTGAGCTACAGCGCCACTTCCGGTTTTCTGGTGGTTTATTGGAGATAGGAGTCTCACGGTCTCTCCTTCCCGGGCTGGCTTTGAACCTGGATCCTCAGATCTCAACCTCCTGAGTAGCTAGGATTACAGGCGTGAGCCACCAGCGCCCGGCTTAAATTTTCATACTATATTAATTTGAGATTAGAAATACAACAGACTCTAAAATGCAACTGAATAACTTGGAAGTTTTTGTTACGATTATTAAGGAGTTGGGAAAGTGGAGTTGCTCTTAATCTTGGTTTATTTTAGTTCCAGTTTAAATCTTCACAGAGCCACTATAATTTTCGTATGTGTACATTAATTGACATGGTGTGTCTAAGATAATTTTTAGTTTAAAAACTGGATACAAAGCATATTCCCCAAAATAGTTAAAGGTCAGATATGGTGAGCAACTGAGGCAAGAGAAACACAAGTTAAGGCTAACCTGGACTACATAGCGAGGCTCTTGCTTAAAAAAGTGTGTGTATATTCAAAAAGTATATGTATATTTTTAAGGTATGTGTTTCATACATGTATTCAAAA